>NC_090265.1:1508846061-1510046061 GCF_040414725.1 Anabrus simplex | reverse complement strand
AGGACTCGATACTTTAAGTTATAAACTGTATTTAATCCAAATTTAAATTACCAATCCGTAAATTGTGTCGACATTTTTAAACTGTGCAGGTGTGAACAGCGCATCTCTATTTTAATGAACAGTGCATTTCTACTCTAATGAACAGTGTATTTCAATTCTGGGCACATTTAGTTTATGAACAGTCAGTACACAGTTAATTTCGTCTTTTGGTTTCAACACGTGAACGAGTTTGATTCACGAGCGGAACGTCTTTATTTCATTTAAATTGAACAGTGCTTCAATGAACTAAGTAATGTGACATTACTTCACGTTGTAATAGGTGCAACGAACTTTAAATAACTTTAAACTGGACAATCAGTTCCGAGTGGACTTTACTTTGTGAATGTTTCTTTCACTTGACATGTGAAAAAGTTAAGTGACATTTCACCGAGACATTTTGTGTTTGGACTTTGTCAAAAGCATTTATAAACACTCTATCATCTGTGCAGAAGCAGCCGTTGCACTAACTCGCCCCAGAGCTGAACGATGTTCATTTATGTTCACCATTTACAAGGACTACCTCGACGCCATGGATCTTCAAAGCACCGAATAGATCTTCTAGAACTTCCATCGGGGGACGAATGGTGGTTCGTTGCTATGGAATGTGGAGCTGCCGGAATCCAAGGACATCGCCAGCCATAGGTCAAGGAACGTTTTCGACTGTATATGCTGTACAGAGGTGATATTAATTTAAATTTTTTTAATAAACTCTGAAACACAAGTTTTTAATATTTCTGTTAACAAACCCTCTCCCTCTGTGTGCACTTCAGCGACTGGTACACGCCCTGCGTCTCATCTCTACCAAAGTACCAAATTTACTGTTACAATATAGTTTTGAGACTTTATTCCTACCTTTCCCCTCCTCAATAAGTTACTCTCCCGCACAGATATAATTCAAGGGGATAATTATGTATCACTTTGGTTTTTTTATTAAAACGATAATCGTCACCACTGCCATCATCATTAGAATTCTTCCTTACCTTCTCAGTAGATCCTATCAGTCTCTCAAGAAATCAGAACCTCTTGTAACCCCCCGCTCACATTATCCCGGCGAATATACATATTCATATAGGCTATACAGGATTGTCCACCGTGTTTAATCTTTACTTCTCATTTATAGGCCAATCTTAGTTGCGGATGTTATTTTAGTATTGTTTCTACTGTTAGCCTTACTACATTCACGTCCACTATATTCGGCTTATGAAAATGATGTACCTAGAGCATCAAACCTCCGATCTTGTACGAGAAAGCCTGCCTGAAACACCGCAAATATAATTTTAATCTGAAAATGTGCTTACCCTTACGAATTGCTTTAGAACTCTTTGGTAAATATCGGCTTCTTACAATATTATGTTCGAAAAAGATTCATCTGTCAAATTTTCACTTTCTGAAATATTTATCGCATTGCACTGTTGACCGTTTTAAAATAACCAGTTCCAAATAAATACATTCATGTATGTAGATTCTAATTTAATTGTAGATCATTCCTTAGGAATATGTCGTAAAAGTTTAATCTGATGATATTCCATGGTAGCAAATGTACCTTCACTAAGCACTACACAGTTTGTAGGTAAAATGTCACTGACCTGGCAGGTGGCATACGCATAACAGCGTAATGTGATCTTACGCACGTCTTCATCATTTTGGGAAATTACATATGTACGGTGAAGAGAGTGAGGTCAACGTACAGTTTAACAAATCCGTAGTGAATTGAAGCTCATGCGTGTAGAGAGAGGCCGATAACCATTGAGGCTCAGTGCTCATCCTTGAATAAAAACATAATATGTTACCCTGCAATACAAGCAAATTCAGAACTTGTAACCTATACCCCTAATATCAGTTGCAAAGTTAGCTTACAACTCTGAAATCCTAGTCACTGTGGCTTTCTTTGAAATACATTTAATCACTATTTCCTTGTCTTGCCAAGTTAATTTGAGGCAATACCCAGCAAACGCCTCTGCAAAAGCTTCAGTCGTTTCTCTTTCAACTGAAATGTGCGTAATGAAGTAAACCCATACCTATAGATACGAATGCATCAATGAATGGCGTATGACCTCTAGAGAGGTCTGATGCTGATCTTTGGAATTTATGCCTTTAGGCAACCTCCGTGTCTATGAGGATGGGGCCCTGCCTATGACGAATTATAATGATAGAGATGACACACACACCCAGGCTCCGAAACGAAGGAGTTAAAAAATTAAGATTAAAATCCCCGATCCCGCCGGGAAAAGAACCCGGAGCCCATTAAACTAAAGGCCTGCACACTAACCACTTAGCCATGTGGTCGGACGTTGGACAAAATGATAGTATGAATTACGTGAGAGACTTGATAGACCGAGTTAAACCAATGAATGAATGAAATAACAGTTACGTTTAGTACCCACCATGTGCTGAATGATAGCTTATGTTGTTAAATTTGACATCCGGGGCTTTTAAAATGGTAAATAATAATAATAATAATAATAATAATTGTACCGGGCGGTACACCTCTACACCGTTTATTTAAAAGTTGCGCCAGTTGAAACTCCTCTTCTGGAGGAAGGTTGAACTTTATCTATTCTATTAATTCTCTACTTTCTCAGAAGATGTCACCACGTGGAAAATTTTGAGTTTTTGAACTGTGTCACTTTTGATGTGTTTTTGTTTAGCTTGAAGTAAGAAGTGTGAACTTTCTCTTCTAGAGGACACTACTGAAGATCAACAATAGTGCAACCTAGTGCGGAGTCAAAGAACTATTTTGTTGAAGAAATTTTTATTTCAAATGTTTGTTCTTTGCTAAATTTCTTTCTGTTATTGTTTAAGTTGGCTGTATACCCCTCTCTTTCCCCTTGTTTTGCATGTAGCCAATCCCGAATTTCTTAAATTAATTTCTATCCAATCAGATGTATCTTCCCCCAACTTGAATCGATTGCGGGGTCCTATCCAATAAAAACATTGTGGGCGGGTGTTTTCATTCCCCTAACGCCTAGAAACTTCCGCGAGAGTATATAAACTGCTGATTTTAGGGTCTCCGGGCCACTTCTGTTCCATCTTTCAGTGTATTAAGTACATAGCAGGAGGCGGGAAGCGCCTCTTTCTTCTTCTGCCGTTCAACACCAGGTAATGGCCTATTAATAACTTCTTTTCTTGCTAGGTTGGCAGTTTAACACTCGCGGCGGGTTCGAAGCATTTCCATCATGTAACCTTTTCCTAAAATGTAATTACTCTTTTCATCTTTTTCTTGTAAAGCTACATATTGGGATAGAGAGTGCTACCCTCTCGAGCTCCCACTCACATTTGTTTTGAGGTGAACTTATTTTCTCAAACTATTCTTCGTTTATGTAATGTAAAGTGTTCTTCTCTAAGTCACCTCTGTAGTATGGGATTAGCCCTTGCGTTAGTGGCCCAGAGCCAGATTAGGTTTTAAAAACAAAGTGTATTAGGAGTGCAAGTTCGCCTCCTCTCAAATTGTTATTTTAGAGGTCATGTAATCAACCTTCTTTTCATGTAATAGACCTCCGTAGGTTGGGTATTTTACCCCTGTGAATACGTCCTTAGAGGACAGCTTGAAGGTAGAGTTTGGTGTGGCCTTGTGATAGGCTTACAATTTTGAGAGCGGATCGCTCTTTGAAATTTGGTTCTGTATGCCTCGTGCAGGCTTTATGTGTAATGTTAGGAGCCAGTGCTCCTGGGCATGAATGGGGTTTTCTGCCCCTTGGCTGAAATTTTTTTTGGAGTAAGGCGGGGCTGATTGCCCAAGAGTTATGAAGTAAGGGCACTGAGCCCGAATCCAGTAATATTGTACCTACATTTTTGCTACTCTGTACCTGTTATGATTGTTATCTCTTGTTTTTGAAAAGAAAATATAACCTAGTTAAATTTTAAATTAATTTTACATTGCACGTTAATTTCGTAGCTTGAAACCCATTCACACCCGCACCTTCTTTCACCTTTACCTACCACGGATATCTCCGTAACAAGTGGTAGCAGAGCGTGGTTGAATGGGTCTCAATTTAGCCCCTTTTGACGGCTAAACATTGCTTTGATTCGAACTCTAACAATTTTCTCAGTTGCTGGAATTTTTTGAGTTTTTCAAAATTGTTCTGTCATCATGCCCGGCCCTCGCGATGTTCTCCTCCTTAACTACTTGCGCAAAGAGGAGTTGATATACGAGTTAACTATCAGAAATGTGCAATCTGGAGGCACGGTTGCAATCGACACCAACAAGCTTAGAGAGTCCCTTGATTTGCCCATTTCCATCCCCAATTTGGGAGAGAAAGAAATTGACGACTCTCTTTCCACGATCACGGAGAATATTACTGGGCTAGCTTCCGTAGTTAGTTTTTTTGATGAAAATGATCCGTCTCCTAACCAAATTAAGCGTGTGCAAGGCAGGCTGTATCACTTTGCAAATAGAGTTAATGATCTGTTGTCTCTAAAGGTGAATGACGTTCAGAGGAAGGACGCTAATACGCTCCTTGAAACTATTTCTGAATTGTCTAATAAGGTCACTCAATTGCTAACCGGCGAAGTTCCTCCCAAAACTGATCAACCCGCCACGGTGAATGTAGGTAACGAGGAAGAGCCTCCTCAGGGAGAAGTCAATAGGATAACCGTTGCTGCTCAAACTATCTCTGCCCCATTGGACAACGAGTCTGAACGCCGCACATCGTTGAACAATGTACGTGCTGAATTAACTTCCTTGCCATTGAAACCTTTACCTACTATGTCGCCCGGGTTTAGCAGCTTGCCTCATCCATTGGCAATGTTGCTCAGAGGTATATCCAAGTTTTCCGTTAATACCACCAGTGACGTAATTTCATTTTTAAGATTTCTAGTGGAATTTCAGGATCATGCCCTTGTGTTTTCTCTTTCCCCATGTCAAATTTTGCAAATTATCTATCCTTATGCTATTGGGGTTCTCTCAGATAAAATAGTAAGAGCCATAGCTGAACAGTCATCTATCGAAGATTTCCATGCACATCTGCTTGCAAATTTTATTCCTGCCCGCGCGAGGTCATCTCTTATTCAGAAATACTATTATCGGGTACAGCGCTTGGATGAAAACCTGGCAGACTTCATCCAAGATATTAAGTTTTATACTAGGGTGTTTGCTCTCCACTTCCCTGAGGATCAGATCGTGCAAGCTATTATCGAAGGGATTTCACCACCCTACAGGTCATATTTGTGTTTCGCGGCGTGCCCGCAAACCTTCTCTGAACTGGAAGCATTAGCCGTCTCTGCGGAAGGAGTTAGGTATGCCGATTCCTTGCGTGTGGCAAAAGAACCCCCGCCTTCTTTTAGTAATACTCGGCTTCCACCTCGCCGATCAGTCACCCCTCGTAAATGTTATGCTTGCGGGTCGCCTGACCATCTGCGCAATAAGTGTCCTCTGATCAAGTCTAGTAGGGCAAATAATGGAGCTGGTTCATCACAAGGCTGTTTTAAGTGTGGGGCCTTCTCACATATCGCCAAAAATTGCCCAAACTCAAATAGCACCCCCTCCTGCTCAACTTCTGGTGCCAATTCCACCTATGCCAATAATAAAAAGTGACTAGTGGCATCGGTTGAGTCGACTAATCCATCTTCCCGAGACTCAGCCCCTAGTAAACAGGTTGTAAATGCAGAGAACAATCAGCCTTCAAATTCATCTTTTGAATGCCCTAAAGAATGTCTTAGGATTGCGGCGGATACCCCCGCACCTGTTCCTTTTCTTAAGATTGAGTTAAATAACGAGCCTATAACAGCTCTTTTAGATTCAGGCAGTGTTTGTTCGATTATTTCGGCTGAATGGTATTCTAAATTGAAATCTGTTTGTAAACTACCTGACCATGTCTCAGCTCTTATTCAATATGTTTCGGCTAATTCATCGCCATTAGAAATTCTAGGTTCCGTACTGGTCAAAATTCGTATTTTTAAATTTACATGGAAAATCAAACTGTTTGTGGCTAAGCACTTGTCTTGCCCCATCATATTGGGAGCGGACTTCATTTCTCACTCTGGTCTGGTGCTCGATCTCCAGAGTAGGTCGTGCACATTCAAATTTGCGTCCAATTGTAGAATTCCCTTGTTAAAGTGTAATTCTGTATCATGTTCATCTATTTCGCCTACCCAGGATGAGATGTTGTTAGACCTTAGACATCTACCTGAGGAGCAGGCTGATAGTATTCGGAAACTGTGTCAGTCGTTTCCCGAGGTGTTCTCTGATACTCTTGGTGTTACTGACCTTATTGAATACAAAATTGAGGTCACGGATTCGATTCCTGTCCGTTTTCCACCGTATAGGCTATCTCCACCTAAAATGAAGGCTCTGAAAGAAATCATCGATCAGATGTTGAAGGATGGTATTATTAGGCCCTCTAAGTCAGCGTATTCTTCGCCTATTTTTCTAGTCCCGAAACCCCAAGGAGGCTTCAGGCCTGTCATTGATTACAGGGCTCTCAATCGGAAGGTGGTGTTGCAATCTGTGCCCCTTCCCGACCTTCATTCTTGTTTTTCATGGTTTCGTAAGGCCAAGTTCTTCACGATCTTGGATTTGAATCAGGCCTATAATCAAATTCCCCTTGCCGAAGAGTCTAAACATCTTACAGCGTTTGCCACGGACTGGAACTTATACGAATACAACCGCGTGCCTTTCGGGCTCCCCACGGGGGCAGCTGTGCTCACTAGGCTACTAGATAGGGTCTTTTCCGACATCAAATTTGAGTACTTATATCACTACTTGGATGATGTCGTCGTATTTTCCGAAACCTTTGAAGAACATCTAGATCATCTGCGAGAAGTTCTCAATCGCCTTCGTAAGGCTGGGTTAACTGTTAAGTTGTCCAAGGTTGCCTTTGCTAAGCCCTCTATGTCATTCCTAGGGCATATTGTGTCACCTGATGGTGTAGCAGTCGATCATTCTAGAACACAGGCCATCCGTGATTTTAAACCTCCTAAGGACATCAAAGGTATCGCTAGATTCATTGGCATGGTGAATTTCTTCAGGAAGTTCATTCCTAATTTTGCTAATAGAGCGGCGCCCTTAAACCTTCTCCGTAGGAAAGGCATCAAATTCGAGTGGGGACCGTCTCAACAAGCCGCTTTTGAAGACCTTAAATTAGCTCTCTGTAATGCCCCTGTACTTGCTATGCCTGATTTCTCGAAGAAATTCATCGTCCAAACGGATGCGTCGTCGTCAGCTGTAGCTGCAGTCCTTCTTCAAGAGACTGAACTAGGGAGGCGACCCATCGCCTATGCGTCTAGGACATTGTCGGCTCAAGAATCCAAGTATTCCATCTATGAGCTCGAAGGTTTGGCAGTCTTATTTGCCTTAGAAAAGTTCCGTCTCTATCTGGAACACGTTAAATTCGACCTGGAGACAGATAATCAAGCCTTAAGCTGGGTCTTAGGTAGGCCGCGTCGTACTGGTCGTATAGCCCGCTGGGCTATTCGTATTTCCGCCTTCCAGTTTGATGTTAGACATATCAGAGGTACCGAAAATGTTGTTGCTGATGGACTCAGCCGTATGTTTCATAACGACGTAGAGAGCCACGAACCGGTCGACAGTTCATCACCTTCTGAGTCCATACTATCTGGTGTTAATGCCATTTTAACAGATGCTCCCATGCTTTTTAGGGATATTGAGAAATACCAACGTGAAGATCATACGCTGGCTCCGATAATGGAAACCCTTTCTTCTGGGGAACATGTCGTCCCTTATGTTCTGAGGAATGGTGTTTTATGTTGCCCTTCGAGGCATGATAAGTTGATGAAAGTTGTTGTTCCAGCGGTTCTTGTACCTATGATCTTCAAATACTATCATGAGACCCCATTGGGGGGGCATCTTGGAATCTTTAAAACTCGTGAAAAGATTCGTGAAATGTTCATATGGAAAGGTATGGACGGTGAAATTCGGGAACTTGTAAAAGCTTGTAAATCTTGTTTGATCAGTAAACCCACCATGTCCACTAAAGTAGGCCTTTTGTCTTCTCATCAAGCGTCGCGCCCCATGGAACGCCTGTATATTGATTATGTGGGACCCTTCCCCCAGTCAAAGGGTAATGCCAACAAGTTCATCTTTGTGTGTGTAGATGGTTTTACAAGATTTTCCCGGTTATTTCCGACTAAGCTGGCTACCGCTCAGTCAACCATTACTTGCTTAAATTCTATTTTCGCTTCTTTTGGTCCGTGCCAATACATTGTATCTGATAATGCTAAGGCTTTTACATCTAATTTATTTCGTAAATTCTGTTTTCACTTGTCCATCTCTCATGTAACTACTTCCGCTTATTACCCTCAACCATCTCTGGCTGAACGGGTTAACCGTAATCTCAGGCCCGCACTTATTGCCTATCATCATGAAGATCATTCTAGGTGGGACACGTCCCTGCATTGGTTAGCTTTTGCTTTGAATTCGGCGGTCCATGAATCACACAAATTTACTCCAGCTTCTTTGATGTTCAAGTTTGTTCCCAACTCGCCGCTCTCTAACCTCTGGTCTTTGAATGACATTCTACCCGAGACAATAGATCCGGATAACATTAAAGATCTTTGGAAGAAGGCTAAAGCCAATCTTAAAGTGTCTCATGAAAAGGTTAGGGAAAGGTATGATCGTGGACGGAGACCCACCACTTTGAAGGTAGGTGACCAGGTTATGGTCAAAAATTTTGTTCCCGCGGGCAAGCTTGCCCCCAGATTTCATGGGCCTTGTATCATTCTCGATTTTCTTACGCCGGTTACCTTATTGCTAAGTAATCCAGCCACCGAGAGGATATTTAGAGTTCACCTGTCCCAGGTGAAACCGGTGTAATTTCTGTGTTAACTTGCTTCATATTATTTTGAAAGGATATGAAGGTTATATTTTTTTGAGTTTCACTTTTAAGGCATTCTGCCCCTTCTGTAATATTTTGGTTTTAGATGTAAGCCTTGTGTAAAACCTGCCCCGACCCGTTAAACTGCCATCCTGTTCTTGCCACGGCCATTACCACGCTCCCGTCTCCTGCTCCACCTTACACTGTGGCTTCATTATAGTAAATGCCATGGATATCTACACGCCGCTGGCCCCTCAACCTCTCCACAAGCCTGTACCCTCAAAGAAGATGATAGTCCAACACAATTCTGCCGCCTAGCTTTAATGTTTCAGCGCCCCCGCAGCCGCGCAGCGCCGTGCAGCGACTGGGGAGGGGGATGGGCCCCCTCCTCTCCAGCGAGGACGACATGTGAACGGCGAGCCGGAGCTCTCCTCCCGGCCAAGGCTGATGTGCGGCGCACGACCTGCTACATGCCCGCAGCCTGTATCTGTTCACCGCGGGCGCGGCGTACTTCAACACCTCTGCTCCCCTCATAGTGCGGGCGAGCGGTATCTCAGGGTACTTGAGGGGTCCGAGCGGCCTCCGTTGGACGCAAGCTGCAACGGCCGGTCTGGCCATCCGACTCAATCTACATCAATTACATGGACAGTCACCATAAGCAATAACTACACTTGGGAATTCAACAACAATATTTGGTGGACATTGCAAAATTTTTCTTCACCTTTAAGTATTAAAAGTTTATCTTCAGAAATTCAAATTCTACAGACATAAAGACTTTCATTCACCTGCAACAACAACATTTTGAAACTGAATTAAGAAATCTTGTAAATGCTTCTGCTATCTATCTTCGTATCAACATCATTACTTGGACTTTGTTTCAAACTGATTTCATTTGTCACCCCTGGAGGAACTTTTGGGGGGGGAGGTCTGTACCGGGCGGTACACCTCTACACCGTTTATTTAAAAGTTGCGCCAGTTGAAACTCCTCTTCTGGAGGAAGGTTGAACTTTATCTATTCTATTAATTCTCTACTTTCTCAGAAGATGTCACCACGTGGAAAATTTTGAGTTTTTGAACTGTGTCACTTTTGATGTGTTTTTGTTTAGCTTGAAGTAAGAAGTGTGAACTTTCTCTTCTAGAGGACACTACTGAAGATCA
This sequence comes from Anabrus simplex, assembly GCF_040414725.1. Taxonomy (NCBI): domain Eukaryota; kingdom Metazoa; phylum Arthropoda; class Insecta; order Orthoptera; family Tettigoniidae; genus Anabrus; species Anabrus simplex. The sequence continues at coordinate 1,510,036,093 of NC_090265.1, read as the reverse complement.
ACAATAGTGCAACCTAGTGCGGAGTCAAAGAACTATTTTGTTGAAGAAATTTTTATTTCAAATGTTTGTTCTTTGCTAAATTTCTTTCTGTTATTGTTTAAGTTGGCTGTATACCCCTCTCTTTCCCCTTGTTTTGCATGTAGCCAATCCCGAATTTCTTAAATTAATTTCTATCCAATCAGATGTATCTTCCCCCAACTTGAATCGATTGCGGGGTCCTATCCAATAAAAACATTGTGGGCGGGTGTTTTCATTCCCCTAACGCCTAGAAACTTCCGCGAGAGTATATAAACTGCTGATTTTAGGGTCTCCGGGCCACTTCTGTTCCATCTTTCAGTGTATTAAGTACATAGCAGGAGGCGGGAAGCGCCTCTTTCTTCTTCTGCCGTTCAACACCAGGTAATGGCCTATTAATAACTTCTTTTCTTGCTAGGTTGGCAGTTTAACACTCGCGGCGGGTTCGAAGCATTTCCATCATGTAACCTTTTCCTAAAATGTAATTACTCTTTTCATCTTTTTCTTGTAAAGCTACATATTGGGATAGAGAGTGCTACCCTCTCGAGCTCCCACTCACATTTGTTTTGAGGTGAACTTATTTTCTCAAACTATTCTTCGTTTATGTAATGTAAAGTGTTCTTCTCTAAGTCACCTCTGTAGTATGGGATTAGCCCTTGCGTTAGTGGCCCAGAGCCAGATTAGGTTTTAAAAACAAAGTGTATTAGGAGTGCAAGTTCGCCTCCTCTCAAATTGTTATTTTAGAGGTCATGTAATCAACCTTCTTTTCATGTAATAGACCTCCGTAGGTTGGGTATTTTACCCCTGTGAATACGTCCTTAGAGGACAGCTTGAAGGTAGAGTTTGGTGTGGCCTTGTGATAGGCTTACAATTTTGAGAGCGGATCGCTCTTTGAAATTTGGTTCTGTATGCCTCGTGCAGGCTTTATGTGTAATGTTAGGAGCCAGTGCTCCTGGGCATGAATGGGGTTTTCTGCCCCTTGGCTAAAATTTTTTTTGGAGTAAGGCGGGGCTGATTGCCCAAGAGTTATGAAGTAAGGGCACTGAGCCCGAATCCAGTAATATTGTACCTACATTTTTGCTACTCTGTACCTGTTATGATTGTTATCTCTTGTTTTTGAAAAGAAAATATAACCTAGTTAAATTTTAAATTAATTTTACATTGCACGTTAATTTCGTAGCTTGAAACCCATTCACACCCGCACCTTCTTTCACCTCTACCTACCACGGATATCTCCGTAACAATAATAATAATAATAATAATAATAATAATAATAATAATAATAATAATAATTGTTACCGTGTTTTAGCGGTAGGTAGAGGTGAAAGAAGGTGCGGGTATGAATGGGTTTCAAGCTACGAAATTATAGTGCAATGTAAAATTAATTTAAAATTTAACAAGGTTATATTTTCTTTTCGAAAACAAAGAAATAACAAGCATGGCAGGTACAAAGTAGCAATTCAAAAGGGGTTAGTTACAATATTTACAGAATTTGGGCTTCGCGCCCTGACTTCACAATGCTTGGGCAATCAGCTCAGTTTTACCCCAAACACAAGTTTTAACAGAGGGGGAGAAAACCCCATTCATACCTAGGAGCCCTTGCTCCAAATTACACTCCATGAGGCATACAACCCAGAATCTTCAAAAGAGCCACTCGCTCTCAAAATTTAAGCCTCTCCCAGGCCACACCAAACTCCACCTTCAAGTTGTCCTCAACGGACATAAACACAGGGGTAAAATACCCAATCTACTGAGGTCTATTAAAAGAAAAGCAGGTTAATTAAATGACCTCTAAAATAACAATTTGAGAGGAGGCGAACTTGCACTCCTAATACACTTTGATTAAGACCTACTTGGCACTAGGCCGTTAATACAAGGGCTAATCCCATGCTAAAGAGGTGACTTAAGAAAAGAACAATTTGTTTTACATTAACGAAAAATAGGTTGAGAAAATAAGTTCACCTCAAGACAATGTGAGTGGGAGCTCGAGAGGGTTAGCACTCTCTATCCCAATATGTCGTTTTAAAAGAGAATATATGAAAGGAGTAGTTACATTTTAGGAAAAGGTTACATGGCTGAACGCTTAGAACCCGCCCCGAAAGTTAAACTGCTGAGCTAGCAAAGAAAGAAGTTATTAATCGGCCATTACCTTGTGTTGAACGGCTGGAGAAGAAAGAGGCGCTTCCCGCCCCCTGCTATGTACTTTACACACTGAAAGATGGTACAGAAGTGGCCGAGAGACCCAAAAATCAGCAGTTTAAATACTCTCGCGGAAGTTTCTAGGCGTTAGGGGAAAGAAAACACCCTCCCACAAACTCTTTATTGGATAGGACCCCGCAACAGATTCAAGTTGGGGGAAGATACATCTGATTGGATAGAAATTAATTGAAGAAATTCGGGATTGGATACATTCATAACAAGGGGAAGAAAGGGGTAAATATTGCCAACTTAAACAATGATAGAAAGAAATTTAACAAAGAACAAACTCTTGAAATTAAATTTTCTCCAAAAAAATAGTTCTTTGACTCCGCACTAGGTTGCACTATTGTAGATCTTCAGTAGTGTCCTCTAGAAGAGAAAGTTCACACTTCTTACTTCAAGCGAAACAAAAACACATCAAAAATGACACAGTTCAAAAACTCAAAATTTTCCACGTGGTGACATCTTCTGAGACGGTAGAAAATTAATACTGTCAATAAAGTTCAGACTTCCTCCAGCAGAGGAGTTTCAACAGGCGCACATTTTAAATTAGCGGAGTGGAGGTGTACCGCCCGGTACAATAATAATAATAATAATAATAATAATAATGTCCGCCTCTGTGGTGTAGTGGTTAGTGTGATTAGCTGCCACCCCCGGAGGCCCGGGTTCGACTCCCGGCTCTGCCACGAAATTTGAAAAGTGGTACGAGGGCTCCGCTCAGCCTCGGGAGGTCAACTGAGTAGAGGTGGGTTCTATTCCCTCCTCAGCCACCCTGGAATTGGTTTTCCGTGGTTTCCCACTTGTCCTCCTGGCAAATGCCGGGATGGTACCTAACATAAGGCCACGCCCGCTTCCTTCCGTCTTCCTTGTCTTTCCCTTCCAATCTTTCCATCCCCCTGCAAGGCCCCTGTTCAGCATAGCAGGTGAGGCTGCCTGGGCGAGGTACTGGCATACCTCCCCACTTGTATCCGAAGACCCAAAGTCTGAAGCTCCAGGACACTACCCTTGAGGCGGTAGAGGTGGGATCCCGCGCTGTTTCCGAGGGAAAAACCGACCCCCGAGGGTAAGCAGATTAGAATAATAATAATAATAATAATAATAATAATAATAATAATAATAATAATAATAATAATAATAATAATAATAATAATTGTACCGGGAGGTACACCTCTACGCTGCACATTTAAATCTTGCGCCTAAAAGAACTCCTCTTCTGGAGAAATCTTGAACTGGAAACTACACCTACTTATACCGTTACTCAGAAGATGTCACTACAGAAATCTAATGACATTTTGTTATTTTGAAGTTTCATGTACTGTATGAAATTCTACGTGTTTTGTTTACCATTTATCAAGAAGTTGGGACTTTCTTCAACAGAGGTCACTGCTAAAAAAGTATGATCATGCACCCTGCTGCGAAGTGAAAGAACTTTGGTTTGAAGAAGTTTTGAATTCCTAAGTTCTTATTTTACTAAATTATGTTCATTCATTTTGGGTTGGCAATATTGATCTTTTCTTTCCACCTGTTTTGAATTTAACCAATCATGAATTTCTGTAATTAATTTTCCGTCTATCACAGGCTTCTTCCTCGATTCTGAGTGTCACTTTTGATGTTAACCAATAAAGTGAGAGGGTGTGCCTGGTTTATTCATGAAAGGTCTCGAACTTTCCCCGAGGGTTTATAAACTGCGGATTTTCACGTCTCTTGGCCATTTAATCGTCATCTAACTTAGTGTGTGTGTCAAGCGGGAGGCGGGAGGCGCCTCTTTCATCAGGCAGCAATTCTTCAGCAAGGTAATGGCCAATTAACATCTTTATTTCTTGCTAGCTCTGCAGTTTAACCCGAGGGAGAGGTCCGAAACCTTAACTATGTAACCTACTTTTCTGTAAATGTAACTTCTGCCGGCTTTTGTAATAACTTCATAAAACTTTAACTGTAAATTTGGGATAGAGAGTGATGTACCCTCTCGAGCTCCCCTTCATAGTGGTTTGGGGTGACAACGTTTTGTAACTGGTTTTCTTTCTTTCCGTAATGTCTTAAATTTTCATTCGTATGCGAGTCACCTCCATAGTTTGGGAATAGCCCCTGTTTCATCGGCCTAGTGCCTAGGTTTTTAGAATGCATATTTAGGAGTGCAAGTACACGCCTCCATTCAATTTGTGTTTCGGGCCATTTACTTAACCTGTTCTTTTCCGCTACGGCCCAATAGGTTGGATACTAGGTACCCCTGTTTCAAATTTGTAAGTTGTGCCTTGATGGAAAGTGATTGTAATTTTCTGATATCGCCTTGAATAGGCTTGGAAAACGGAGAGCACGTTAGCTCTTTTTCAAGTGTTGTAAAAGTGCCTCTAGGAGGCTTGATATTGTAAATTACGGAGCTAGTGCTCCATTGTATTAGGGGATATCTGCCCTTGTAAAATTGTGCTCTTTTCTAAGTTTGAGCCGAGTGCTCAAGAATTGTGAAGCGAGGGGCTGGAAGCCCTGATTACTAAACAGTCAGTAAATATTGGATTTTCTTGCTTTGTCTAAACTTTGTCATGGTACCTGATATGTCATTGTTATCTCACTGAGTGAGAATTTGTTAACTTGCTGCTTTTTGAAAATATAACCTTCCACTTCAGTTTAATTTCTTTCTTGACATAGTAGTTAGACCCATTCACCCCGGCACCTCCTTAAACCTCTGCTGGTCCACGGGTAGCCCCGTAACAATAATAATAATAATAATAATAATAATAATAATAATAATAATAATAATAATAATAATAATAATAATAATGATAATAATACATCAGCTATCGTGTCTTGGTATTTTGACTTGACACAATTGAGGCTGCCTAGTCAATTTCGATGCAGAGGCAGAGGATACGTACCTCTACTGAGCGACTTATTACTGAGTACAATTTATTTGCGGATAAACACTGAATGTGTCACAGAGATCGTTTATGTGTCAACGTCGTACGACTTGGAAAGTAAAACTGAAAAGTCTGAGTCATTTTAACCAAGATATGGATAAGTACTGCTTTTGTGTTAGAACACACACAAGCATTTCAGACATACACTGGAATATATTTAACGCGTAGAGAAGGAAGGAGCATACACGATCAGGAAACGTGGCTTATATGTATTCATTATGGAAATATTAATTACACTTTCGAATCTTAATTTGTCTAAGGAACTCTCGCATTCAGTGACGGCAGTAATAATCACTGGCTCCAGCTGAGTTCGCCATTGCTTTTAATTTCTTTGATCACCGGGCGAGTTGGCCGTGCGGTTAATGTCACGCAGCTCTGAACTTGCATTCAGTAGATAGTGGGTTCGAATCCCACTCTCGACAGCCCTGAAGATGGTTTTCAGTGGTTTCCCATTATAACACCACACAAATACTAGGGATGTACCTTAATTAAGGCCACGGCCACTTCCTTCCCACTCCTAGGCCTTCTCTATGCCATCGTCGCCATAAGACCTATCTGTATCGGTGCGACGTAAAGCAAATACTTAAAAAAATGTTCTTTGATCACATTCCTCTCTTTCATTTTTCCTGTCCGATCTTCCTTAATCATGCACCGAGCTCAGTGGTTCAGATGGGACAGCGCTGGGAATTTCGAGTTCGAACCCGCCTCATTCCGACGACGATGGATGAACATCTGCGGAACAGAATTCTGTCATCACGACGTCTCTTGAAAATCGTGAAAGTTCGCAAAATCAATATAAGTATTAGTCTTCTTTTATTATTTTGATCTCGTCTGTTTCATAGATAACGGTTAACGCTAGTATCTTCCGTCCTTGGTGGCCCGGGTTTGCTTTCCGGTACTGGGAAGATTGGCAAGAGGGCTGTTATGTAGTAAAACTGTACAGTCAGCTCACCTTCACAGAGAGTGTGCTTGAAATGAGCTGCACTACCTCGGGGTGATTACACGAATTTACTTCATCATAATCTTAATTTTAATCTTTATCTTATTCCCTTTATCATCCCGTGCTCTCTTCTGGCGTCAACAGTATTGGGTTTGCAAGATGTAGCGAGACTCTCGTCTTCAGTTGCCCTTCCCTTACTTTGGCGAACACCACCGTTCTTCGACGGATCGGAACTGTTTATTCTTCAGTTATTGTTACAAGGAACTGCTGATACAGATGGACCATCATCACCATGAACAAATTGTGGCAGAAATATATTATCGTTTATAATTAACGATCCCTACCAATGGATTCAGCAAATTAGTCTGATATTTCTCTACAGTACAGTCAAATATGCAACACCCGATTGAGCGCCTTGGCCCATCAAGACTGCTGCCCAGCCAGATGGCCTGTAGACACCGCAATGCCACGTGGTCAGCGCAACAGCATATTCAGGCTTGTCCACTGAAACAGACAGAATCTCAGCTGATCTTGCGAGGATCTGTGAACCCCGGTTCAGCCTTCCAACCAGAATTAATATCCTTGGACTGGCCGGGAATCAAACCCAGGACCTTCCGATTAGTGTTAAGCACTCTACCCCTACGCCACAGTATTGGTTTCTCAGTAATACAATAAAATATAAATGACGGAAGTTGTAAAATAAATCACTCATCCCCTGGCTAAAGTAAGCGCGGGAATGTGCAGTAAGATTTGTCGATTTAGGTTTGGTAGGTATTACTGCAATGAAGCCATAAATTTCGTGACACAAAATACATGTATCTCACATCTCCCTCTGATGTCTTGAGGTTTTTTTTCAAGTTGCGTTTCGTAACACCGACACAGATAGGCCTTATGGGGACGATGGGACAGGAAAGGGCTAGAAGCGGCCGTGGTCTTAATTAAGGTACAGCCACGGCATTTGCTTAGTGTGAAAATGGGAAACCACGGAAAAACATCTTCGGGGCTACCGACAGTGGAGTTCGATCCCACTATCTCCCGAATACTGGACACTGGCCACACTTGAGCGACTGCTATACGTTTGTCTTGAATTTCTGTCGTTCTGTTTTCTTCCATATTTCTCTTCTTCTTCCTCTTCTTCATCTGTTTACCCTCCAGGGTCGGTTTCTCCCTCGGACTCAGCGACGGATACCACCTCTACCACCTCAATGGCAGTGTCCTGGAGCTTCAGACTCGGGGTTGGGAGTTACAACTAGGGAGGATGACCAGTGCCTTGCACAGGCGGCCTCACCTTGTGGGGGGGATGGGACGTTTGGAAGGGATAGACAATGAAGAGGGAAGGAAGCGGACGTGGCCTTAAATTAGGTACCATCCCGGCATTTGCCCGGAGGAGAAGTGGGAAACCACGGAAAACCACTTCCAGGATGGCTGAGAAGGGAATCGAAATCGAACCCCCTCTACTCAGTTGAGCTCCCGAGGCTGAGTGGTTCCCGTTCCAACCCTCGTACCACTTTTCAAATTTCATGGCAGGTTCGGGAATCGAACCCGGGCCTCCGGGGGTGGCAGCTAATCACTCTAACCACTATACCACAGAGGTGGACATCTGTGTACATAATGGTTAAATACAGTAGTATTAGTGATGATTAACTTACAGTGGCAAGAAAATAGTACTTCATTTCAAGTTCTGTCAGAAGGTACAGCGCAATTAATAAGAGAAGGCAGATATTCGGTTAATTCCAGCATTTACACCAGGAAGTGAAGAAAGACCCAGAGAAATTCCACGACTATTTAAGAATGTCATTGCAGACATTTCAATATACGACTCCTTGGCTGAATGGCCAACGTTCAGGCCTTCAGTTCAGAGGTTCCCGGGTTCGATTACCGACCAGGTCGGCGATTTGAATCGTGTGTGATTAATTCTCTTGGCTCGGGCACTGCTTGTTCGTGTTTGTCCCAACACTCTCCTCTTCACATTCAGACAACAGCCTACACTACCAACCAACACAGGAACACGCAATAGTGATTACATCCCTTCATTTAGGATTGGTGTCGGGAAAGGCATCTGGCTATAAAACAGGGTCAAATTCACATATACGACACTGTTCGAACCCGTCACCCCACAAGGTGTGAGAAAAAGTGGTAGTAAAAGAAGAGGAATGCAGACATTTTAATATTTGCTAAAGGGCGGTGGTGGTAATTATTGTTTTAAGAGGAAGTATAACTAAATAACCATCCTCTACATAACACTGATCAGAGAGAAAAATGGAAGGGATCCGACACTTCGAAAAGTGATGATACCACCCCTAGAGAGCGCCACGAAGGGAGTGGAAATGAAAGACTCCCTACGCCTCGAATACTCTTATATCGCCGAGGTCGAAAAAGAACAAGAGTTGACCAATGGAGGTCAGATAGGATAGATTAAAGTGAGAAACCTGGCACAAGTAAGTAGAAGCTATGCCAGGACTCAGCAGAGGACCCCGTAGTCGCCAACCCACGCTTCCAAGTTGAGAGCCCTTCGGCGCAGTTTTTTTTTTTCGCCTCTTACAACAGGCAGGGAATATCGTGGGCATTATTCTTAGTTACTAAAAGGAATTGAAGGAAATATGAAACAACGGAAGTACAGCAACTATCATATCAACCATATTTCCATAGTAGAAAAACTGCTCTTCACAATAACGGTAGCAGTAGAAACGTAATATATCCTATTTCAATAAAGTAATCCGTACGTTATCGACAGATTGAATTTTTAGAGTATAAAAATAACATTAAACACGCGGCCTGCTAATTTAATATTGATATTTAGCCTTCAATGAACATAGGCCGGTCGTATGAGTAGGCGGCCGTGGCCTTGAGCCAACCAATCTCAGAACAGCACTCAAGAAGCACATCGCTCCAAAATCAAACCGATTTGATTCTTGAGGGAAGAGGGATGAGTGAAATGCCGGCATGAGCGCCACTATTGAAATATATGGGTTTGTTTTGCATCTCTCAGCTTCCTGTGTGAAGAGAAAGGACGGATGAATACTGAATGATGAGTAATCTACCCAGAATATTAGTACCCTAATCTACCTACAGGCTTCATCTGCAAGAAACTTTGTCTCTGATTCCACTTTATTACTCATATCACTGATATATATATATATATAAGAAAACACAAAGGTCCAATAATACTTCCTTGAGGAATTCTTCGCTTAATTACCACAGGGTCAGATAAAATTTTGCCTACTCTAATTCCCTAAGTTCTATTTTGTAGAACTATAGCCACCCATTCAAACACTCTTTTGTCTAGACCAATTGCGCTCATTTTTGCCAGTAGTCTCCCATGGTCTACCCTATCAAATACCTTAGATATGTCAACCACAATACAGTCCATTTTACCTCTTGATTCCAGGATATCTGCTATACCTTGTTGGAATCCTACAAGTTCAGTGGAATAACCTTTCCTAAAACCGAACTGCCTTCTATCTAACCAGTTATTAATTACGCAAACATGTCTAATATAATCAGAACAAATGCTTTCCCAAAGATTACATGCAACGGATGTCAAACTGACTGGCCTGTAATTTTGAGCTTTATGTATCACCCTTTTCTTTATACTCAAGGGCTACTACAGCAACTCTCCATTAATTTGGTATAGCTCCTTCATGCAAACAATAATCAAATATGTATTCAGATATGGTACTGTATCTCAACGCACTGTCGTTAGTACATCCACTGAAACCTTATCAATTCCAGCTGCTTTTCAAGTTTTCAAATTTTGTATTTTACTGTAAATGTCATTGTTATTATATGTAAATTTTAATACTTCTCTTGTATTAGTCACCTTCTCTATCTGGACATTATCCTTGTAAACAACAATCTTTACATACTGCTGAGTGAATAATTCTGCCTTTTGAAGATCCTCTGAGTTCTATTTTGTAGAAATATAGTCACCCAATCAGTCACTCTTTTGTCCAGTCCAATTTCGCTCATTTTTGTCAGTAGTCCCCCATGGTCTACCCTGTAATGTCCTTCTTGGAACCTGTTTGTGCCTTGAAGTACCTAGGCTATACATACACTTCCACTTTTTACTAAAGTTTGTATGACCGCCAATTATGCTTGCCATCATGTTATTATTAACTGACTTCTTTCTTACATTCAATTTCCTAGTAAGTTGCTTAAATTTCGCTTTACTTCCACAGCCATTTCTAACTCTATTCCTTTCCCGCCTGCACCTCTTTCTTAGCCTGTTTACTTCTTTGTTATAATATAGTGGGTATTAGGCGTGTTGTTTTATTAAGTCCAGAGGTATAACATTGCCAGTGAATTTAAGTATGTGTTGTATACGCAGTAGGTTGCTTCTGTTAAAATAAACGTTACCAAGATGGCGAGATTTTGTCGGTGGCGGTCAGTAGCGTCAATTGTCGGGAATTAAATTTGGAATCTAAATATAAACTGTGCTAAAGACGTGGTTAAATGTAAGAGTGACTATGGATCACAAATTTTATGTTCAACTCATGAGCTCGGTTACAAAACTGTGTGGAAATAATAAATCGTGATTATTAAGTGTGTCTTGACGCTGCCATTGGTTGTGAGCGAGTTCTAAATGCGATCTTAATTTGTTGTATAAATTTTGGTTTGAGGCTACGGGATAAAAATCCCGAGATAGTTTAAAATTTGTGGGGATATAAAATCACAATATAAGATCAGTCGTGGAGGTTAGCTTCAAAGAAACAAGTAAAGTTTTGTATGGGGGTGAGCTGAATAACATCATGTTTGATAATATTTAGATCGTACTGTTGTCGAGGGAACAGAATCAAAACTTAGGATCTATGAATAATAATTAAGGAAAATATGCTTTGATGTAAGAGTGGGAGGAGTATCTCCATATCGTGAAGATTAATCAAGAAGCTACGACATTAATAAAGAAGGTAGAGAGAGAGAAGAAATCTACGAGATAAATAAGGAATATGTACGGTAACGTTCCGGGTGACTGGAAATATTGAATCATCGGCCCGCGGAACGTACGCGAATTAAGACTGAATTACCAATTGTGCGTGGCATCGCACGCCAGTACGGTACGAACGAACGAAGATAGGCTATATGTAGGTGATATTGAAGAATCACGATCCGAGAGATCAAAGAGGTTAATTTTCCACATGAATGACAATGTGGTGGAATGCTAATTATTACCGTTTAAACTAAGTTAAACGGGGTCAAACCGAGCTCGATAGCTGCAGTCGCTTAAGTGACGATGGGATAGGAATGGACTAGGAGTGGGAAGGGAGTGGCCGTAGCCTTAATTTAGGAACAGCCCCAGCATTTGCTGGTGAGAAAATGGGAAACAACGGGAAAACATATTCAGGGCTGCCGACAGTGAGGTTCGAACCCACTATCTCCCGAATGCAAGCTCACAGCTGCGCGCCCCTAACCGCACGGCCAACTCGCTCGGTGAGCCGAGGTTCATAAAGCCTTGTAATAAAGATTACGGCTGGTGAATATCATTATCATGGGGGGTTTCAGGGACACCTTCCTAGTATTCTATGTGTCGAACTGATAATTTTATTAGTAAGATTCATTCAGACTCGTACATCTGGACGATTAGGCTACAGTCCCTCCGTCGAATCTCTTCTTATTAAGGATATATTTTTAGACAAGATTGCAGGCTACAAATGTGTGTAGCTCTAGAAATACCTCATTTCGGGGTTCGGGGAGGCGACTTCAAGGTTTTTTTGCATTCGCACCCACGGCTCCCAAATGGTCATCGATTCGACCCGTACGGGTGGGTGGTTCGACCGATACAGGTCGTTGTGTCAGGTACATGGGTCGCTGCTCGACCCCAGTTAGTCATTGTTCCAGCCATCCACATGGTCTGATGGGTATTTTATGTTTTTACGTTTAATTTCAGGTTTATTTATAAATGTGTTATGTCACGTCAACATAGTAATTAGCTTTGCATTAATTAAATTTGAATAAATTGCACCTTCGTGCATTTCAAAATGAAGTCGTTCCATTATCTTTTCCTTTTAGATAGTTGGTCCTGATCTTGTGGTGACCGATATGTTATCTTCCTAATTCTACTGTGGATACTCGGATCTCAGTACCTTTAATTTAACATTGATGAACCCTTAGCCCTACATATTTCGCATGCCCCGCTCTCCCCTGTATTATTACTCGAGCGCCTTATTAGAATATACAGTTTAATTTTAGATTTTTTGAGATGAACCGAACATCCCTGAGGTAAATGCTAGTCTGGGACTCAGGTGTGAGCGGGTGCAATATATTTGTAAAGAAATGAAATGTTCAATGTTCATATAGGACCAAAGTCACTATTAGTCACTAAAGTAACGGAAGTCTGTAGAAGCATTTCGTCATTGCCGGGACAAAACCTCCTATGTGATAATATTTTTCCTGATATACTGACCCGCAGCACATACATTATGAAGAGTGAGAATGCCTTGGCAATATTCACACAATATTGTACCTTACATGACAGAACCTTGCCGGCCAAAGTTCTAAGCTAAAATATTTCACATAGGAGGTTTTGTCCCGGCAGCGACGATTTGTAACTTCAGCCAGACTTGTTGGATGCCGTAATTTATTTCATCACTGTTCAACGAAGTTCAAACAAGATACTGCAGTGTGTTAATATGATTACTAATTCATAACAACCATGTAAAAGCTTGAATCAATTAATATGTAAATTTTGTTCTCTTTATGAAATATTACGAGTCAGAATGATATGTGAGACTGTGAAGTATGTTAATTCTAGTTAAGGTGAATTCCGGGTTATTCAACACGACACGTAGTTTCTGTGCATTAAATATTATTGTTACGCTCAATAATTCTGCTAGAGAATCGTAATTATCATACCTGTTTTAATTTAATTGTTCCTAAAACCTCACCGTGAGTGAGAGATTAACGAAAATGAATTACCCTCTAATTTTTCAAAAATATCGTATATTTTTTACTGTTAAGGCCAACTCCAATTTGAAAGGGCACCGTCCTACCTCTTACGCGGAGGACGCGAGTTCGTTTCCCATCGATTCCAGGTGTTATGAACTGAGGGATGGAAAAGGCTTCAGCTAGCCTTGTGAGACCAAGTGAAAAGCGTTCTTATGCAAGAGGTAACGCAACCGGTCAGGGATACGGCTGAAAATATCACACTGAAATTGTGGCACTCCGGTATCTGTAGGATATCTGGCTAGATAGAACTCTTCTCCAGGCCAAAGTTCTAATAGTGAGTTGAGCCACGGGTTTTTTTAATCCTTGTTAAGTATGGCGTGATTATCCCAGCAGCAACAGATGTGCGCCTGCGTACCTTCTTCTCAGGTCCCAGACTTCCACACGGATCCCACCTACCACGCAAGACCTGGACTTCCCTAAATAGAATCAGAACAGGAAATGGCCGGTGCAGAGCCGCTCTCCATAAATGGGAAAAGCTACCTAATCCAGACATGACTGCGGACCTCCACACCAGACTATTCATCATATCATCAGGGAATGTAAGTTTCGAGCCTATCACGGTGATGAAGATGACTTCCTGCTGGTAACTACAGATGCTGTACGCTGAAATGAAAAACTTGATATTCAGTTGTGAAGTACAAATTACATTGTTTTTCATCTGTAAATATGTATTGCACCTGTCCAGGGCTTTTACAGTATCGTGAACGGTCACAGTATATCTATATTACTGATATTGTCTGTAGAAGCCATACGCTAAATAAGAATCCCAGTAGCTTAGCTACTAATTTCCCACCCGGAATCCTGAGGTTCGAATACCAGACGATCCTAGGTTGAGATTTTCATCACGTGGTGGCCAGAAAGCCGTACATCCCACTAACTACTTTTACAATTTTCTGAAATGACAAATTGCCGGAATTTTGTCCTGCAAGCGTTCTTATTCGTGCCGGTAAATCTTCCGACGCGAGGCTGATGTATTTGAATACCTTCAAATATCATCAGACTGGGCCAGGTTCGAACCTGCCAATTTGGGTTAAACCCAGCCCTCTAATCGTCTGCGCCACTCAAGCTGCCATTCGTCTATTTTAAGACTTCAGCTGTGACAAATGAGCATCCTGTTCCATCGCACATGAATCGGCAAGTTTGGAGTGATTCTCACTGTCAGGAGTTAGGGTCCTAAAAATAAAAAAAACTTAAGCCCTTTTGGACTTTCATTCTGAGCAAAATTAAACGTTTCGTATTAATGGAGTATTATTTGTTTACTTCATAAAATATTACGAGACAGACCGATGTGTGAGACTATACAGTAAGTTAATTCTAGCAAAAGTTAATTCCACGATCAGAAAACATTTACTAAGTTATAGCTAAATATTACTCAATTTTTCGACTGAATCCAATCCATTTTTTGAACTACCGCACCTGATTCAGAGGGCTTTGATTTCCATGAATTCTTTAGTTGGTAGCAGTACTTATTTTACAAGTAAGTGCTTAATTGACGAGTAGGCATTCAATAATAGGTTCTTGCAACATTCAATAGCTACCCGATGTATAATCCTCACTAATTTCAGATGAATTATTTAAAAATCCCACGCAACAAAGATCCAGTCGTAAATGTCATCACTACATACTTCATTAACGGCATGACAATAAAGAAGATCGTCAGACAGCAACCAAGCACTCATAAACGCACGAGTTAGAAGATCAAATGTGTCCCTAGTTTCTTCAGTAAATTGAATCCGTAAGGACTTTATTAATCTCACGTTTGTAAGAGTATGTGAAGATTATAATGTAAATGGCACCATTATAATTTAACCTGAACATTTTTCAAGGAAATAACAGAACTGACCGTGAACGAATTGCCGCAGAGCATCTTATGCGTGCCATTACGCCAAATCATGAGCGTTCATTCTCCACTATTCGTTACCAATTAGATGTTTTCACTAGAAAAGATGGTCGTGAGCCAGGGCGCATCATGTGGCCCATCAGAAGGTCAGGAGATGCTCCTCCTCAGCAATGCCCGGACTTCAAGCAAACGTCTCACTTAATGAACTTCTTTGCTTAAAGCATAGACAAATTCCAATAACTGAGAAGTTCCGAAGAAAACTAAATATTCTTATAATCCTTAACCTTATCCATTTTCTAAATGATACTAAAAATGTGTAGGCGGTCAGAGGAAGCGATTTAAAGATGTAATCAAGGCTAACTTGAAGAGATGTAACATTGATGTTGATAACTGGGAGAGCTTAGCGCTTGACCGTTCATCCTGGAGATCACTAGTCCATTACGGCACACTGTCTTTTGAAAAAAAACCGCCGACGTACAGCGTAGAAATAACATGACTGCTCCACCTGGGACTACCTGTCATCACTGTGGCAAATTGTGTAACTCCCGCATTGGACTGTATAGTCACCTCCGAACACATAGATGAAGAGACATCCTACCTGGAAGACAAACCTACTCGATTACGAGTGTTTGCTATCATCATATCTGTGAATAGGTACTAATAATAATAAAAAAATGCGGCGTGTCACTATTCATGTCAGCGAACCCGGAAACTTTGTATTCAACACTATTTTCTATTAATTTTATATATAACCCCCTGACCTCCACCCCGAAGGGTGCTAGGGATGGCTTACCTCCCACAGTGCTCGTCTCTAGATAGTAAGTTATGAGTGTACCAAATTTCTTTGATATTGCTCGAGTTGCTTAGAAGGAGATGTGTCATTTACATACATACATACGTACAAACATACAAACATTCATTTCTATAATATATATACATAGATGCATTTTAATGACGGTGCAGACCTTGGTTTCTGTGTAGTTGGTGGCTAAACGGTAAGTCATTTTACAAAACAGCACAATCGCCGTTCAATTTGGAGAGATCTACAACTTTGATCTCTTGATTTATTGCCATGTCTCAATTGTTGATACGTTTCACAGCGCTGCATTTCTCAATTATAATCAAATCTCTCCAACTGGATTGTGACTGGTATCAGGAAACGGGGCTCTCTTTATAATGAAAACTTTCCGTCTCTACTGTGAATGTAAGTTGCCATGTGAGCCTGCCGTTGTAGTAGAAAATCCAGAAATCGACTTTGATTGGCAGTAGAAAATATGGCCTGCCATTTTCAACAAAACTTCCCCAATGCCTACCTTACATCGGAAACAACGTATGGCGTCATCGCTGTTTTGTTTCTCGGATATAGCTAAGAGACATGTAATTTAATAGAATCTTAATCACTGCCTTTACAATAATTTACGGTGAAATCCGTATACAATGTAGAAACCGTAGCGAAGCACGGGTTTATTTGCTAGTTACTACAAGAATTTAAAAATAAAAATATAAAGTGGAATAAAGTCATTAAATAATATTAATAAGTAATAAAAATAAAATCTAAAAATTTTTCGATCAACAAGAAAATTAATCCTAAAAGGAAGGATTTAAGAATTTCCCGGAATAAGGATTTAAACAAAAAAATGAGAAGTGACATTTTAATGGAAATAAGGTGTATGGTCACGCCTCTGTACTGTGGTGTCGTCTTATGTCTTACATTTGAACTTCAAGCTGGTTTACAGCCAGCAGAACTTTGTCTTCCGTGGTGTAAGGATTGAACATCTGTAAAAATGATGGACCCCCGGTGTAACATATCATTTAAATAAAGGCCATATACGAAATCACGTCTATATTTTGAAGTATTTTCTTGACATTTTATTGTTGTTATTTTTACATTAATATTAATTGCTATCAATTTTTTACCAAGTGCATGCACAGGATTTCTCTTCTATGATATACAATCGTAAGACATACCTGCAGATTGTATCACTTCCAATTTGCGCATTATTTGATTAAGCCTTATGTTATAACAATAAAATATTGTTTGGAATAGATGAACTTATTGATACACTTCTTTATGCAATTGTTTCAAGTAGTATATACCATGAAATAGATCCCAAAAATAACTTTCCTCGCTCCTGAAAAATTACGGACTTGTTGGATACATCCTTGTTCCGGGAGGTCTTCAATTGTATTAAAATACAGGAAATTAGCAACGTGAAGCCAGAAACAGAATCGAATCGTAAATTCTTATGATTATAATTAACTACAATGAAGTAAAAACACGAAGTATAAAATTGAAGGGGTGGGTGGAATATAGTCATAAGCCACAATAACTTAGTTCTGAGTAAATGACAAGTTAAAGTTCAGCGCAAATCTGTAAATCATCCACTAAATTTGTAATAACTTTCCTTGTATAAATGAACACTTGTATGTGTTATAAAACATATGGGAGACAGTGAAACAACACTTTGCCCTAGTATATGATTTAAGAGCATTTTTGATAAATGAGGTAACTAACATGGGCTTATGACTTTATTTCCCGGAAAGTAATTTAAATACTTGAGGGCGAATACATTGTTATTTATCAATAATAGCACATTATTAGAGAATTAATAAGCCTAAACTTAATTATAAATACACAATATTTGAAAATGAACACACTTAATTTAAGACAACACAATATTTGAGAATGAATACACATACTTTAAGGAAAAACAATGTATATCTCAAGGGAATTCTTCCACATCATTATCTTCAACATTATATCCTGTAAGGTACATGAAGATGAGTTGATTGGCTACAGGAATGAATGGCATGAGAGACATGACATCATTAAATTTCTTCTGGTTGACAGGGACTTGATTTCTGTTTTTTACTCTGACCTGAAATGGATCATGTTCCGCAAGTCTTCCTTTCTTCTTGGTGTGAATGTTTGCATACTGAACTGGTCCTAATGTATATAACAGTGCTTAACACCTAGCTGAAAAGGGTCTTTGAAATTCAGTTGAAATTGTGTAGCTTCACTGAATTGAACTGAAACTCCAGTTGTGAATTTAGTGGGTATTAATAGTAATGACTTGAGATCATCTAAAGTTTTGAAGTCATCTCTTTTAATTTTTGTCACTATGACGTTTTTTGGACTTGCTGACTTCACAACATCCACCCATTCATCTGGGGTATATACTATTGGTGATTCCTCAGGCATTCTACTAACTTCAAGCTGTAAAATTTGGAGTAAAAAATTCAGACAATTTCAGATGAACATAGTTATAAGCCACATCAACAGATATTTAACTGTTAATTACTTTTACATGATATTCTATGTAAATATTATTGTTAATATTATTAGTTCTACTAAATCATTATTATATGGTTATCAAATCTAACGCTATTGTTCTTGCATTTTCATAAGATACGAGTTATTTGTAAAGTAAGTAGAATGAGTAAAATACAGTCACAAGCCACAAACTAGAGGTTATCCATGATAAAATTTGTCTAAGGACCAAGGGGGGATGTTTTCATTCCCCTTCCTGAAGGGAAGGGGCGGGCCACCTAGAAGGTAACGCCTTCTCTCTGGCCAGGAGATTTGCCGGGGTTCGGGGATTTGGAGTGGTTTGTAGTTAGAATAAAGGAGCTTTGGGTTTGGAGGAGTTAAGGTGTTTGGCCTCTTGGCTAAGGGTGTAGATCTGTTCCTTTGCTTTTTATTGAGTTTAAGATACAGAGATTACATATATGCATGGGTTTTACAATTATGGTTTACAGAGCTTTATGATTTACAATTGGTATAAGACAATTTGTTATAAGACAGTGATACATGTTATTGTTGGTGGTTAGGTAGAAGGAATTGGGTTACTTGTTGGTATAGGGTAGAGAGGTTGAGTAAAGATGTGAGAAGGACTTGGAGTAGGTAGGTTCGGGTCTGGGAGTTTAGTTGATGGGATTGTGGATTGGGGAGTCGGGTGCGGTTGTGTGAGGTGGATGGGCGGGGGGAGGGTTGCGGGGGAGATCGGGATGGCTCCACACGATGTTGGCGGCCGAATAGTCTGATCCCCTGCTCGATCAATCTTTGGGCTTCTTGCGGACTTTGCAGTTGTAGCCTCAGCATATAGGTGGGTCCGGTGGCGTTGAATATCCTGGAAGCCCGTAGGAGATGGATTCCGGCCTGTCGAATTTCATGATTGATGAGGTGCTGAGGTTTGCCCGGGTTGACTCCTCTCACGAATCAGCTGGGGTTGCACTCGGGCGGTGGTGGTGGCGGAGATGGTTCATTGCAGTCGGGCGGTGGCGGCGATGGTCGTCTGGTGGTTTCCATTGGTTCCTCGTCGGGTGGCCGAACCGAAGTATTGGGTGGGGTAGTTGGGATGGGAGATATCATTATAGGTGAGTTGTGGGTCGAGACTATGGTGGTTATGGGGGTCTTAGGTGAGGTGGGGGTAGGATATGTGGCGCTAGTGGTTGTGATGGTAGTGGTCGGAGTTGTATAGGTGTAGGACGAGGGCTGTTGAGGTGGGATGTACGGAGGTGGCTGGGTGCAGGGTTTTGGTGTCGGTGGGGGAGGGATGTACTCAGGTGGCCGAGTCCCCGGTTTCGGTTCAAAATCATTTACCATGTGCGGTGGGCATGGATCTACGTAGAACTGGCGGCCGTGGATGAAAATTCCGAATTTCAGGGCTTGCTGGACGTCGTGAGATGTGGCCAGTTGGATCAAAAAGTTCTCTGTGGGAATGCAGTTCTCTAGAATTCGAGAAGCATTTGTAGCTGGTACACCGCTGTTTTGTAGAGAACGGAGGAGACCTCCGTCCGTCACTGGGAAATCAACGCCTTTTAGTACACAATTAGGCATGATTGGGGAGGCCGACTTCCTTATTGGTGTCTGGCCTAATTATGCTGTTTGGCACGGCAGGGAACAAAGTTAGAGATGAGGTGTTACCCTGCCGTAATAAAAATACAGGCGTGATCGATTTCCGAGTTTGGAGAAGACTCTTACCAAGTTGTCATTAGAACTGGAACTGCTGCTTGATGGGTACCAAGAATCATCACCACCTGTATCAGACGGATCTGACTCTTCACTTTCAGCTTCATTATTCTCAAAAGTCCTCTGAACAGGAGATAAATCTTCATTCACTCTTGATTCCGACGCAATTTTGGTGTGGCTTATGACTGTGTTAGTTCTGAAATTGTCACTAGGTGGCAAAGTAAAGAACTTCCACCTAGCATATGCTGCCATCTTTTATAAATACAATAAACTTCTTAGTGTGATATTAAAGAGGGAAATTTAAAGGATACTATGGCATGAACATCTCAAAAACAACAAAATGGTGGCTTATGACTATATTCCACCGAACCCTTCAATTATAAACCTCAATTAAATTTCATAGTAATATTTAAAAACTATAAGCATTGTTTAATCAGAATAAAAAGAATTGAAGTTCTTAAGTTTTCAACAGATAGAACGCCGGCATTTTGAATGGCCCTTGGAAAAGCGGACCATTACGCATTATCCGCAGTATCAAGCCCATTACGTGCCAACAAACTAATGAATCAATTAGAAATCTAGGAGACAAAGCTGATACATTTCAATTAATTAACTTATTTATTTATTTATTTATTTATTTATTTATTTATTTATTTATTTATTTATTTATTTATTTATTTATTTATTTAATTTAATTTCTGTATTTATTTATTTTAAATTTATTTCTTTATATTGCACTGACTCAGACAGGTATTTTGGCGACGATGAGAAAATTCAGAGCTAGGACTGGGAAGTAAACGATGCGTCCTTAATTAAGGCAGAGCCTCAGCATTGTCCTTGTGGAAAAATTGGAAATCAATAAACAGCATCTTCAAGTTTGCTGACAGTGGGGTTCGAACGGAGCATCTTTCTAATGCAAGCTAACAACTACAGGGCCCAAAATACGCAGCGAACTCTCTCGGTGCGGAGCTGAATTAATTATTCTCTATCCCCACGCAAAGACTACACAGAGAATTTGATCTACACTGAATTGGGCTCCCTTCTGATGCTGTATTTACTCGATCACACGCGCGCTCCCTGATGTGTTGTGGTGTCACAGAGTAAATAAATCAAGTGGTGTATGCTAATTACGTGCCGACTGGACAGTATCCTTTGGGAATATTCGCACTCCACCGGCGTAATTATGCTGTAACCTGCCACGGTTCGAGCAGGCAAAAACCAAGGACTGCCTCTGAAGTATACTGTCACAAACTGATGATTAATATAACAGTTGCATTAAAATTATAAGTATTACGTTTGTCGTACTGGGTCAGTCTTAAGTTTTGTACGCGTTGCGTGATTAATAGACTCATTAACACTATTTATTGGCAATTTCATTAATGATTTCAGGCCCTGTAAATCCATACATGGTAGCAAGAGTAATTTCCTATTGTCAATGTTAGGATGGTGCAGCCTTTGCAAGGTAGACCCTCTGGCATCTGCCGTGTATGGGAAACTACATGTTATTGTGGTGTAGTGTATGAGTCGTAGGGATACTGGAGACAGCACAAACACCCAGTACTCCACTCAAGGGTATTTACCGTTTAGGAATCTAATTTCTCGGCTCGGCCGGGAAAAGAACAAAAGTCCCATAGAAACGAAGCTCAAGGCGCAGACTACTCTTAAGAAACCACAACTTTCCTATTCACGAAAAACTCAAGTATCGTTTCTATTAATAGTGTTTCGATATTCATCTCTGGAAGCATGAGCAGTTGACGGGGCGGGGCAATACCATTGCACCAGAGTTGTCCTTAAATGTAATAATTCGATCACCTGCTTGTCTACAATGATAGGTCCAAAGTAGGGGATAACAGTTTAAATATCTTACTGGCTGTTTATATCACCGCAAGCACAGGATAGCTTTATAATGCCCTAACCTGCTTCAGCTGTATCAGCTTCAGCACAGCGTAATTCAAATTGAACATCATCATGCTCCTGAAGGCAAGATGACGCGTGGGTTATCCCAGTTCGAGTACGACACGATAGTAGGTGCCAGACGAATGGGACTTTATATTTGTGAAGTTGAGAAGACATTCAATTTTTCTAGTCCTACGGTGTTATGCGCTTTCCCAGAATACATTATTAATGGTCTGTAGCATCACAATATCCGACCAAGATTGATTAATTAGTGTAACTAACGGCTGGGTGGCTAGAATTGTCCATAGTAACAGAGTTGCGACAACAGTTCAAACCAGAGCCATCTTCAACATACGAAATACTAGACACTTATCTAGCAGGTTACTGCGCCATTGTTTACCTTTTCGTGGTTAGGAGAGGAGATGACCGAACAGTGTATTCTTGTTAACACGACGATATCGGGTACAGTGCTTTATCTAGGTTGGTGAGGTCGTTATTTAGATCTGGAGAAATGAAAATACGTGACCTGCACCAGCGAGTCAAGACAGACGCTGTGTTGTGCTGATTACAAGTTCCAAATTCAGTTCAAACGCAATGAAGCCATACCAATAACGTACAGTGCGCGTTAGTGGAAATTTTATACTGATGTGACGTGGTAAAGCATTACAAGAATTGGATCCACTGGTCCATCAAGTCACTAGTTACCGCTAAAACGTCCTTTGTGATGGCCGTTACTTAGCAGATATGCATGGACTTCAATGCTTCGTATCAACGATAGTACATTCCAACACGAAAATGCATAATCCTATGGGCCCGAAGTCCTCAGGCCTGATTTCAGCAGTATTCTGGAAAGTTGTAAGAAACGGTGTTGATACTTCGTTGAGCTTGTAAAAGGGATGTGGAGCTGAAGTCCATTATCACCCAATATCCTGCATGAATAAGTATTTCTTTTATTTAATATTTAATATCGTGTGTATAAAGGCATGAAAGTTTGGGGAAACAGTTCTATTATAGTATAGATCCTCACTAAGGGAAGGTTTGAAATACTCCATCCATCCGGGGATGAAATGGAGGTAAAACCCTGAAAGCTAATTAATTCTTCCGAAACTGTTCACCGGAAAATTTCAAATTTCAATCAGTGATTGATCACTTATATACTAGATATCAAATAGGAGAACTTTATAAAAAATAAGCCCTTAAGCGTCAATTGGAGTTAATACCCGAAAACAAGTATATTGATTCCTCTGAAAAAGGTTGAAATTTTACTTGAATGTTTCCTCCCATATGTCTTGGATTTTAAACATTTCAAATTGATACACCCCTAAGGAGTTTTACTGCTTGGAGATGTGAGGTCTAACGACAAAAATATTAATTTCTCTTAAGCCGTTTGATGTACGAGCTTAAAATTGCACATGATGGTTGTTCCTATGTATCTTAGATTTTAAATAAAAGGTAGTCTTAAAATTACACATCCCTAAGGGGTTTTGACCTGGAGGGCGAGGCTTGAAATTATAAATAAATAGTCATATCTCTGAAACAGTTTGACATACGAGGTTGAAATTTCATCTGACGGTTGCTTGTATATGTTTTACATTTTAAAATTGATACTAAAACAATACACACCTAATGGGTTTTTACTGGGGAGAGGTGAGACCTGAAAACATAAATATTCATATCTCTGAAACCTCTTGATGAACGAAGTTGACATTTGACATGATTGTTGCTCCTCTACGTCTTCGATTTTAACCAGTCCTTAAACAATGAGCGAAAAAATCATGAAAATCGAATGAAAAGACGTTCAGATCTGACGGCATTTAACTTTTTCTTCTTAAGGCAGTCTTACCAGTTTTTTTCCATGTTGCCTTAGGACGCCCTATTCCTCTCCTCGGGGCTCTTCGATGGCAAGAGCATTCTGTACTAAATGTTGTTCATCACGTCTTCTGACGTGCCCATACCAGCGGAGCTGCTTTTCCTCCATCTTGTCGCTGATGGGCATAGTGTCAAAATCCTCGCACATGCTCTTTGCGCACTTCGTCACGCAGAGTGACGGCCGCCGACCATCGCAACATTTGCATCTCTGTGACACGCATTTGATGACCATGCTTCTTCTGTCTTGCCCAACATTCGGTGTCGTATATCGAATAGAGGTTTAATAGTGGTTTAATTCGACTGGCATCCGCTTTGCGCACAGAACACCAGTAAGCGACCACCATTTCATCCAACTAACACTGACGCGGTGCTTGACATCTGCGTCCATATTACCATCAGCTGTGATGACTGATTCAACATATTTGAGCTTTTCGGTCATCGTCAACGGTTCTCGAGCAAGAAAGACTGTTATGTGGGTCCGCATGTCCGGGCTGCACAAGTTGAAGAACATGTACTCTGTCTTCTTGTGAATTATTATTAATCCATTTGTCGCTAGTATTTACTTTCCATCGTTTCAAGACCGCCTCGATCTCCTGACATGACTCAACAACCAAAATAATATCGCCTGCTTAAAGTATGATCCACAGCAAGTCTGTCGTCAACTGCTCCGTCAGGTAGTTGTCTTATATAACAAGTAGGAGACAAAAGCAAACATTATGATTTTGAAGAAACTAATATTTTTGGTTTCAGGTTTAATACCCATTCAAACCAATTAGGATCATGTCTTGTTTAATATTAATTATGTGGAAGAACAAATATCGTGGGATTTTAGGAGCTAATAATGGAAAATATTCGTAGTGCACTATTTAGGACATAAGGACAAATCAGCATGTAAAAATTCAAGTTCGTAAGTCAAACGATTTTGGAGGAGTGAATCATGTTTTTCTCGGATATTAATCTGCATTTAACCTCCCGAGAGTTGAATTATTTTTAAAACCTGGGTGCACTTATCAGCTAGTAAATTAAAGCGCAACATTTTACGGTGAGCGTTTTCGAAGCAAATTTTTCTTTTTAGTGTTTAATACGAATTTTATCCCGTTAGCGGCAGATTTTTTTCAAATTATTAGTAAGGAACTAACTCATAAGAGCATCGATTGTGCAAAATTTGAACTTCCTTAGATATAGTGACAATTCAGTGAGTCAGTAGGCTTTCGTCTTTTATACGTAAATATACGTAGATAAGGTGTTTCGTACATAATAACAGTGTGAATTACTACAAGCATATTTGATACCACAAATGAACCCAGTTAATTGGAAATAATAAGGAAGTACTTTCTTTTGAAGAGTGAATAAGAAGGCTAAGTGAGCTAACATTGTATCTGTTTCACTAAGTAGATAATGCCAGTGCGTAGGTAATATTAGTGAAAGAAACTATCTTCATAAGTTTCCAAGGAAATAATTATTCTACTTTAAAGTTGTGGAACTTATTGCTCGGTTTCCGTCTTCTCGATCACTTCCTTTCGTTAATGTTTGTTACATATTCTTGAATATTCATTTAACCCATTTTTCACACTGAGACGACGAACGTAGAAATAGCAGTGTGATGAATCGTCGCGTACTTTATAGTTGTGAGGAAGGAAAACGATTATACGAGGTGAATTAAAGATCTTTGTCCTCGTATTTTGGTTCCCCATGAAGTACTTTACACCAAAATCCTGAAACATCTCTCACTTCTGCACATAGTCTTCCTCTGCACGTATACAATTTTTGAAAAGTCGCCATTGTGACTGCACGGCTGATACAAATGCTTTCCTTAGAATCTTTGATTAGAATTTCAAAACAATGACCTTATTGTACTTAGAGGCTGATATTATCAATCATACCCCCTTCTTCCTATGCTTCGTTATGCAGTTCATACTCTAATACGTGATTTGGTATGGAATTTCCCTACAGCTCTTTTATAATAAGATTATCATCTGCCTTCAGTAATTCTTTCCTTGTGTCGGGCGCTAGAATATGGAATGCTTTACCCCCTGAAATTAGAAATTGTTCCTCATTAATTACCTCCAAAAGACAGTCTAATGATTTCCTCTTGAATACGTAGGCTATATCATGTAGTTATGTGTGAATGTGAGAGTGAATGTCTGGAGTAAATAGTTCCCAAATGTTTACATAAATTACTGTTATATTTTATGATTTCCACCTAGAGTAGTTAATATTGAATTTATTTTTCCAAATTTAGACTTAGGATGTAATCTTTTAGTTTTAGAGTTTATTAAGTTATATTACTATTATATTATATACACTGTGTTAAGTTTGAATATTAAGTTTGGATTCAGTATTAAGCCGCATAATGTGGTTAAGTGTAAGAGAGGGCCAAGAGCCCTAACTTCGCCACAAATAAAGACATCAATAAATAAATAAATAAAATAAATATATTTGGTGCTATGAGTTCCGTAAATACCGTTATGACTAAGTTGCTGTCACAGCTGGCAGAGTTTAAGTTCAATAAAGTCAAGAAGTGGGTAATTTAGGAAGGGTTCGAATATACTGAAAATAAACCTGATACACACGATTAATATGTGGTTGTAGCTTGTATAAGGTAAGTTTTCCATTTCATTCCATGAAAAGAAAATTTTGTGTCCGTAGCTTCTCCTAGACCCAATTCGGTGCATTGACAATCTCCCGACAAGTAATGCCATGAGACCTGGTGGCCACTCTTATAGAGTGTCACTGAAATATGAAGTGATGAAACACCATCAGTTTTCCAGCAAACTCTAACACACACTCGACAACAAATAGAAAATAAAATAGTTTTGGAACCTCGAGGTTGGAGTCTGCTCCGCTATATGACTTTAAATGAAGTGGGTTGATACAAGCAGAAATATATTGCTATCGTTCTATGGATCGCACAGTAGATAGATTTTCTCTGGCTTGTCTCACAAACAGATATTCTTCTCTGACATAGGGCTTCTCAGCGAGTGTGTAAACCACGAAGTATCAACTACTTGCATTATTACCTTACAAATAAATCCAAACAGTGAAGATAGAGGTTAATTTTGAAGAAATGCCCACTTTGCTATTGGAAGTCATAGTCCGACTCGTTGGCTGAACGGTCAGCGTACTGGCTTTCGGTTCAGAGGGTCCCGGGTTCGATTCCAGACCGGGTCGGGGATTTTAACCTTAATTGGTAATTCCAATGGCATGGGGGCTGGATGTATGTGTTGTCTTCATCATCATTTCATCCTCATCACGACGCGCAGGTCGCCTACGGGGCTCAAATAGAAAGACCTGCACCTGGCGAGCCGAACCCGTCCTGGGATATCCCGGCACGACATTTCATTTTCATTGGAAGTCATATATCATTAGCTCTTTCAAATTTAATTGCTGACAGTTTGAAGAAGGACGCAATCAAAAGGCCGTTCATCCTGTTACTTGAAATACAGGGACTAAAACAAAATGATAAACAATGTAATGAGTGATCCGTGTATCATAATTACGTAGGTCGACAGCACTAGAAAGCTTCTCGTACATATTGTTTCATACCCGCGATCGAGCAATGTTACGAATATTTCTAAGATGGCCTCGCGATGCAGAGGCCACGCCTCTGCACTTTACTCAGCTTCCTGTTATGAAAACTGGGTAAGTAATGCAAATAACAAGTTGTCTGTCATGAAAGGCAGTGTACTTCATAGCGAATGCCAAGCAAAAGGGAAGAATGGGGTTACCATAATGTTAACATGTTCTCCCTGCATCACAGAACAGCCATCTTGGCTATTCTACAACTCCCTAAGTGCTTTATGGCCAGTGAGTTAATCTTTCAGGAAGATTCTACGCACAGCACTATAATAATAATAATAATAATAATAATAATAATAATAATAATAATAATAATAATAATAATAATAATAATAATAATAATAATAATAATAATAATAATTGTTCCGAGGTATCTGTGGAACAGCAGAGGTGAAAGAAGGTGCGGGGGGTGAACAGGTCTCAGGCTACGAAATTAAAGTTAATTTAAAATTTAACAAGGTTATATTTTCTTTTCAAAATCAATAAATAACAAGCATGGCAGGTACAGAGTAGCAAGGCAACAAAGTACAGTTACAGTATTTACAGGATTTGGGCTTCGAGCCCCGAACTCACAATTCTTGGGCAATTAGCCCAACTTTACTCCAAAACAAGATTTAACAGAGGGGCAGAAAACCCCATTCATGCCCAGGAGCACTTGCTCCAAATTACACAGAAAAACCTCCTCGAGGCACTCAATTTTCAAGAAAGAGCCACTCGCTCTCAAACTTTAAGCCTATCAAAGGCTACACCAAACTCCACCTTCAAGTTGTCCTCTAAGGACATAAACACAGGGGTAAACTACCCAACCTACTGAGGCCTATTAAGTGAGAAAAGGTTAATTACATGGCCTCTAAAATACCAATTTGAGAGGAGGCGATCTGCACTCCTAATACATTTTGTTGAAAACCTAATCTGGCTCTAGGCCGCTAATGCAAGGGCTAATCCCATACTAAAGAGGTGACTTTAGAAGGAAACAATTTACATTACGTTAAGGAAGAATCGGTAGTGAAAAATAAGTTCACCTCAAAACAATATGAGTGGGAGCTCGAGAGGGTTAAGCACTCTCTATCCCAATATGTAGCATTAAAAGAGAATAGAAGCAAAGAGACTTTACATTTTAGGGAAAGTTACATGGTGGAAACGCTTCGGACCCGCCCCGAGAGTTAAACTGCTGAGCTAGCAAGAAAAGAAGTTATTAAACGGCCATTACCTTGTTGTTGAACTGCTGCCCGAAGAAAGAGGCGCTTCCCGCCCCCTGCTACGTACTTTGAAAGTTGGTACTGAAGTGGCGCAGAGACCCGAAAATCAGCAGTTTATATACTCTCGCGGAAAGTTCGAGGCGTTTCAGGAATGAGAACACCCGCGCACAAAAACTTTATTGGCTAGGGTTAAGCAAGACATTCAAGTTGGAGAAGATACACCTGATTGGTTATAAATTAATTAAAGAAATTCGGGATTGGCTAAATTCAAAACAAGGGGAAAGAAAGAGTTATACAGCCAACTTAAACAATAACAGAAAGAAATTTAACAAGGAACAAACTTTTGAAATAAAAATTTCTCCAAAAAACAGTTCTTTCACTTCGCACTAGGGTGCACCATTATAGTTCTTCAGTAGTGTCCTCTAGAAGAGAAAGTTCACACTTCTTACTACAGGTAAAACAAAATTACATCGAAAACGACCCAGTTCAGAAACTTCAAAATTTCCAAGACATCTTCTGAGAAACTTGAAAATTAACACAGTAGATAAAGTTCAGACTTCCTCCAGCAGAAGAGTTTCAACTGGCGCAAAGTTTGAATTAGCGGCGTGGAGGTGTACCGCCCGGTACAATAATAATAACGGCGCATAGCCTCAGGATAGGCCGGGTGCAGGTCTTTTTCTCATAGATGGCCTGTAAGGTGACTTGCATGTCTTTGAAGGTAAGGGCCCTACCTAGGATGGTTTCTAATACTGAATACGCCGCACCCACCCAGTCCCCGAGCCATTGGAATTAACCAATTAAGATTAAAATCCCCGACACGGGCGGGAATCTAACCAGGGACGCTCTGAAACGAAGGCCAGTACGCTGACCATTCAGCCAATGAGTCGGACTGTACAACAATAAGGAACGTGACAGTGCAACTGCTTAGTACTGATTTACCACAATGAAAATCCTGGTTTAAGTCCTAGAGATTACAAGACGAAATGTCCATCAGAAAGGTCCCTTCATAAATTCATAACAGAATTATTATTATTATTATTATTATTATTATTATTATTATTATTATTATTTATTCTTCTTCTTCTTATTATTATAATATTATTATTATTATTATTATTATTATTATTATTAGCGTATTCTCCCAATAATGGAAGACGTTAAGCAAACAACTCAATCAAGCTTTCTTTGGGTTCTTCTTGTTCTTCCAATAGGCTTTCATTCTCTCTGAGAAGGCTTGTTTACGTTCTTCCGACCATTTCGGTCTGCACTGTTTTTGCTTTGGTTGCTCTGATGTAACTTCCCACTTGTTGACTTTGTGTCTGAAGGTGTCTCTTTCTAAAATGTCTGTTGCACATATGTTTACGTTTTTGAGGTCCTTTCGAAGTTCGTCCAGCCAAGGTGTTGAATTCTTAAGTGAGCTAACATAATTTAATATTCTTTTTGACAGTCGATTTTCTGGTAATCTTGTGAGGTGTCCAAAGAATTTCATTCGTCTTTTCTTAATGTCAGTTTCAATGTTTGAAACTTTTTCTGTTGTTTTGATTGATTGTAGCCTGTAACCATCTTGGGTATATCTTGCTCCTAGGATTTTCCTGATGATCTTCCTCTCTTGCTTTTTTATTTCTTCTAATTCTTGTTTACTGTTAAGTGACAATGTTTCACTTGCGTAAAGGACTGTTGGTTTTATGACTGTGTTGTAATGCCGAATTTTTGTCTGTCTTGACATGCATTTTTTGTTGTAGATGTCTTGAACTAACCCTAATGCCTTCTTGACTTTTTGGAGACGGTTTTGCTGTGAGATCTTCTCAAGGCCTGTCGGTTCGATGAATTCTCCGAGGTATTTAAAGTACGAGACCCGGTCGATTTTACCGTATTTTGTTCTCAGGCTCGTGATATCTGTCTTTGAACAGAAGAATTTAGTTTTCTCAAATGAAATCTGTAGTCCCACTTTTTCTGTAGATTCCTTAAGTATCTCAAGCTGCTTGATGGCAGTCTCCTCATCCTCTGTTAAAATCGCCAGATAGTCCGCAAATGCAAGATATGGTACGTAGAGGTGGTTTTTGGGAAAGCCCAATCGGATCGGTTTCCAAGATTCACGTTTCTTGAGTTCCTTCTCCCATTCTTCCATAACCTTGTCTAGGACGACGTTGAACAGAATAGGAGAGAGTCCATCACCTTGTCTCACACCTGTTTGAATGTCGAAGGGTTCTGAAATTTCTCCCATAAATTTCACTTTAGATTTTGTGCCCGTTAGTGTTTGTCTTATGAGTTCTAGGGTTTTGGGATCTAGTCCTCTCTCTTCTAGAATTTGGAATAGTGAGGGTCTGTCTATCGAATCATATGCCTTTTTGAAATCTACAAATGTGCATACTGTAGGCTTTTGTCTGAGGGCTCGTAGTTTAAGTATGGTTTTGAGGTCGAAAATTTGTTCTGGGCATGACCTGTTTGGTCTGAATCCTGCTTGAAATTCTGATAATTTGGGTTCTAATTGTTGTTGTGTTCTATGCAAGAGACAGGCTGATAGTATTTTGTATGTGACTGATACAAGAGAGATTCCTCTGTAATTGTTTACATCTAACTTGCTGCCTTTTTTATGTAGTGGATGGATTAGAGCAATCTTCCAGTCATCCGGGAGCTTTTCGGTTTGCCAAATGTTTTGGATTATTTGTGTAATTTCTCTGACTGAATTTGGGCCTAAATTTTTCAGAAGTTCAGCTACAATTCCGTCTTTCCCTGATGCTTTGTTGTCTTTAAGTTTCTTGATATGTGAATAAACTTCTTCTTGAGTTGGTGATGCCAAATTTTCCGGTATGATTTCTGGCTGTACTTTCGGGAATCTCTTTTTGGGTTCTGGACAATTTAAAAGCTGTGAAAAATATGTAGCTAATTTTTGGCAGTTTTCCTTATTTGTCAAGGCTAGTTTACCATCGTGCTTCCGAAAGCAAAGGTTCTGTGGGGAATATCCTTTAATTTGGTTCGCAAAGGTCTTGTAGAAATCGTGTGTGTTGTAATTTTTGAAGTTGTCTTCAATTGACTTCAGTTGGACATTGACGTATTTCCGTTTATTTTGTCTTAAAATCTTGGATACATGCTTGCGAACTTCGAAGAATTTCTTCTGTGTTTCTTCTGATTTGTTACAATTGTAGTTTTGAAATGCCTTTTCCCTTTCTTCTAGTGCGGTCTCACATTCTTGATTCCACCAAGGATGTTTTGGTTTCTTGCGAAGAGGGATTAGGTCCTTCGCCGTTTCGATGATTTTAGTCTGGAAATTCTCCCAGCTCTCTGCAGGTCGTTTTTCCCATTCTTCTGAAATTTTGGAGTCCTTGATTTTGTGCAGATCAAATTTTGGAATCACCGATGTTTTCCTGTTGAATTTCCCTTTGGGTGTGAATTTAATTTTGATTCTGCTTAAATAATGATCCTAATCGATGTTAGCACCTCTGCGCACTTGCACATCATGAATTTCCTTTTGGTAATCATATGATATTGCCACATGATCAATCTGAAATTCTCCTAAATGATGGATGGGTGATCGCCAAGTTTTTTGCCTTTTGTGATTCTTCCGGAGTGATGTTGACATAATTTTGAGGTTATTTTGTTGGCATAACTCAATGAGGCGTGTGCCATTTTTATTGGTGAATCTGTGGGCTGGATAGTTTCCCACTGTCCTCCTGTATTTGTATTCTCTGCCAAGCTGTGCATTGAAATCACCGAGTAGAATTTTCACATCATTTTTAGGGATTTTGGCCATTTCTGTTCCAAGTTCTTCCCAGAATCTTTCTGTTTTTTCAGGCTCCTTTTTATTGTCTCCATTTGTTGGTGCATGCACATTAATAAACGTGTATTTTTTGTTTGTATGCCTGATTCTTAAGGTCATAAGCCTATTGTTGATGGGTTTCACCTCTATTACTGAATCCAAAACTTTTTTGTCTACACAGAAGGCCATTCCTAACAATGCTGCTCCTTTACCAATTTTCTTGTTTGTTCCACTTTTGAAGATCCTATAATTATTGTAATCCATCTTTTCTGAATCAGTGAAGCGTGTTTCTTGTAGGGCCAGAATTTGGATTTTCTGCTTTGTAAGTTCTGTTGTGAGATTGTGCAGTTTTCCTGTTTGAATCAGTGTCTGAATGTTGAATGTGCCAATGAAAGTGTGAGTCTTTCGTGGAAGTTTATCAGAGCACTCCGACTTGCTCTCTCGTATTCGCCCAAGCTCCCCAGAATCCGAATGCTTGGTTGCCACATTAGAGTGGGTGGATTGTCCACCTGGGGTAATTTTGTCTTTACTTGTACGATTCATGTCTGCTTTTAAGCAATCTTCTAGCTTTCGCTAGTGGTGTAGAACCAGGGATTGTTAGTTCCTGGAGCATATTTACAGCCGCACCTCTGGTGATCAGACGCTGACCACTTGCCGCTTGCTACAAGTCAGACGCGAAGTGGATTAGATTCGGTTCTTCCGCCCTCTCTGCCATTGGGATATGTCCTCTTCTGCCGTCGAGGCCGTTGACCATTTCTCTGTTTACCTCAGTTGATCCGCGGGTGCTTATTTGGCTAAGCCTTATTCACACCTGTCCTGCATATCTACAGGAGCTTCCCCTATCAGCCGTATGGGACGCGCCGTGTCGGGGTTGAGGCCCCACACCCCAGATTATTGTATTATTATTATTATTATTATTATTATTATTATTATTATTATTATTATTATTATTATTATTATTATTATTATTATTATTATTATTACAGGTATGGTTCATGTTTGTGGGTTACTGTAGTCACGTCCTAGTTCGTGAACCATGGGCAACGGCTGAGTGGCCTAGTAAGTGGTCCTGAGAGTCGGGATACCAGTTGCTATGGAATGGGAGTGGGCATCTCAGACATATTCTGAGTCGTGGCCCTCCTTGTGCTCAGGCGGCTAGGACTATACAATTCACCGGTGGTCCATAACCCGTTACAGGAGAGATACTCACTTGGACTATGTGCAAGTAGGGCAGCATCCTGCTTCATGAATTTACCGAGCTCAGAACACTTTAAGCAAGCCTCGGACCTATGGGAGTAATGGAGTCTCACTCCCATTTGACAGGCGAGGGACTCCTTGGAAACAACTTGGCGAACGAAATGGAATTCGATGGGGAGCTATCAATATTAATGGGGCTTATGGAAGAAAGAAAGTAGAACTGGCTGAGTCAGCAAAGAGGATGCATCTGGATGTGCTAGGAGTAAGTGATATTCGGGTAAGAGGAGATAATGAGGAAGACATAGGAGATTATGAATTGTACTTGACGGGTGTTAGAAAGGGAATGGCAGAGTCTGGGGTAGGGCTCTTTATCAGGAATACCATTGCTCGCAACATAGTTTCTGTTAGGCACGTAAATGAGCGAATGATGTGGGTAGATTTGTCAGTGGGAGGAATTAAGACAAGAATTGTGTCCGTGTATTCACCATGTGAGGGTGCAGATGAGGATGGAGTAGACAAGTTTCATGAAGCATTGAGTGACATCGTGGTCAGGGTCTACAGCAAGGATAGAATAGTGCTAATGGGCGATTTCAATGCGAGAGTTGGGAATAGAACTGAAGGATACGAAAGGGTGATTGGTAAATGTGGGGAAGATATGGAAGCTAATGGGAATGGGAAGCGTTTGCTGGACTTCTGTGCTAGTATGGGTTTAGCTGTTACGAATACATTCTTCAAGCATAAGGCTATTCACCGCTACACATGGGAGGCTAGGGGTACCAGATCCATAATAGACTATATCTTAACAGACTTTGAATTCAGGAAATCTGTTAGGAATGTAGGAATTTTTCGCGGATTTTTCGATGATACAGACCACTATCTGATCTGTAGTGAACTAAGTATCTCTAGGCCTAGGGTAGAGAACGTGAAATCTGTCTGCAAACGAATAAGTGTAGAATGTCTCCAGGACGAGGAAATTAGACAGAAGTATATGGATATGATTAGTGAGAAGTTTCGAACAGTGCAGGTTCAGGATATAGAAAGTGAATGGGTGGCATACAGGGATGCTGTAATAGAAACAGCAAGGGAATGCCTAGGAACAACTGTGTGTAAAGATGGGAAAAGGCGAACATCTTGGTGGAATGATGAAGTGAGAGCAGCATGTAAACGTAAAAAGAAGGCTTATCAGAAATGGCTCCAAACAAGGGCCAAGGCAGACAGGGATTGGTTCGTAGATGAAAGAAACAGAGCGAAACAAATTGTTGTTGAATCCAAAAAGAAGTCATGGGAAGATTTTGGTAATAACTTGGAAAGGCTAGGTCAAGCAGCAGAGAAACCTTTCTGGACAGTAATAAAGAATCTTAGGAAGGGAGGGAAAAAGAAAATGAACAGTGTTTTGAGTAATTCAGGTGAACTCATAATAGATCCCAGGGAATCACTGGAGAGGTGGAGGGAATATTTTGATCATCTTCTCAATGTAAAAGGAAATCATCATGGTGGTGATGCAAACAGCCAAGCTCATGGGGAGGAGGAAAATGATGTTGGTGAAATTATGCTTGAGGAAGTGGAAAGGATAGTAAATAAAATCCATTGTCATAAGGCAGCAGGAATAGATGAAATTTGACCTGAAATGGTGAAGTACAGTGGGGAGGCAGGGATGAAATGGCTTCATAGAGTAGTAAAATTAGCGTGGAGTGCTGGTAAGGTACCTTCAGATTGGACAAAAGCAGTAATTGCACCTATCTACACCGACTGACAGAGCAAATGCAACACCAAGAAGGAGTGGTCAGAACTTTATGCCAATTGCAGGGTAGACTGATGTCACTGAGGTATGCTCATGATGTGAAATGCGACGCTGTGCTGCGCACGTAGCGAACGATAAATGGGACACGGCGTTGGCGAATGGCCCACTTCGTACCGTGATTTCTCAGCCGACAGTCATTGTAGAACGTGTTGTCGTGTGCCACAGGACACGTGTATAGCTAAGAATGCCAGGCCGTCGTCAACGGAGGCATTTCCAGCAGACAGACGACTTTACGAGGGGTATGGTGATCGGGCTGAGAAGGGCAGGTTGGTCGCTTCGTCAAATCGCAGCCGATACCCATAGGGATGTGTCCACGGTGCAGCGCCTGTGGCGAAGATGGTTGGCGCAGGGACATGTGGCACGTGCGAGGGGTACAGGCGCAGCCCGAGTGACGTCAGCACGCGAGGATCGGCGCATCCGCCGCCAAGCGGTGGTAGCCCCGCACGCCACGTCAACCGCCATTCTTCAGCATGTGCAAGACACCCTGGCTGTTAAAATATCGATCAGAACAATTTCCCGTCGATTGGTTGAAGGAGGCCTGCACTCCCGGCGTCCGCTCAGAAGACTACCATTGACTCCACAGCATAGACGTGCACGCCTGGCATGGTGCCGGGCTAGAGCGACTTGGATGAGGGAATGGCGGAACGTCGTGTTCTCCGATGAGTCACGCTTCTGTTCTACCAGTGATAGTCACCGCAGACGAGTGTGGCGTCGGCGTGGAGAAAGGTCAAATCCGGCAGTAACTGTGGAGCGCCCTACCGCTAGACAACGCGGCATCATGGTTTGGGGCGCTATTGCGTATGATTCCACGTCACCTCTAGTGCGTATTCAAGGCACGTTAAATGCCCACCGCTACGTGCAGCATGTGCTGCGGCCGGTGGCACTCCCGTACCTTCAGGGGCTGCCCAATGCTCTGTTTCAGCAGGATAATGCCCGCCCACACACTGCTCGCATCTCCCAACAGGCTCTACGAGGTGTACAGATGCTTCCGTGGCCAGCGTACTCTCCGGATCTCTCACCAATCGAACACGTGTGGGATCTCATTGGACGCCGTTTGCAAACTCTGCCCCAGCCTCGTACGGACGACCAACTGTGGCAAATGGTTGACAGAGAATAGAGAACCATCCCTCAGGACACCATCCGCACTCTTATTGACTCTGTACCTCGACGTGTTTCTGCGTGCATCGCCGCTCGCGGTGGTCCTACATCCTACTGAGTCGATGCCGTGCGCATTGTGTAACCTGCATATCGGTTTGAAATAAACATCAATTATTCTTCCGTGCCGACTCTGTTTTTTCCCCAACTTTCATCCCTTTCGAACCACTCCTCCTTGGTGATGGATTTGCTCTGTCAGTCAGTGTATAAGCAAGGGAACAGGAAGGATTGTAACAACTATCGAGGTATCTCATTGATTAGTATACCAGGCAAAGTATTCACTGGCATCCTGGAAGGGAGGGTGCGATCAGTCGTTGAGAGGAAGTTGGATGAAAACCAGTGTGGTTTCAGACCACAGAGAGGCTGTCAGGATCAGATTTTCAGTATGCGCCAGGTAATTGAAAAATGCTACGAGAGGAATAGGTGTTTATGTTTCGTAGATCTAGAGAAAGCATATGAGAGGGTACCGAGGGAAAAGATGTTCGTCATACTGGGGGACTATGGAATTAAAAGTAGATTATTAAAAGCAATCAAAGGCATTTATGTTGACAATTGGGCTTCAGTGAGAATTGATGGTAGAATGAGTTCCTGGTTCAGGGTACTTCAGGAGTTAGACAAGGCTGTAATCTTTCACCTTTGCTGTTTGTAGTTTACATGGATCATCTGCTGAAAGGTATAAAATGGCAGGGAGGGATTCAGTTAAGTAGAAATGTAGTAAGCAGTTTGGCCTATGCTGACGACTTGGTGTTAATGGCAGACTGTGCCGAAAGCCTGCAGTCTAATATCTTGGAACTTGAAAATAGGTGCAATGAGTATGGTATGACAATTAGCCTCTCGAAGAGTAAATTGATGTCAGTAGGTAAGAAATTCAACAGAATCGAATGTCAGATTGGTCATACAAAGCTAGAACAGGTCGATAATTTCAGGTATTTAGGTTGTGTGTTCTCCCAGGATGGTAATATAGTAAGTGAGATTGAATCAAGGTGTAGTAAAGCAAATGCAGTGAGCTCGCAGTTGCGATCAGCAGTATTCTGTAAGAAGGAAGTCAGCTCCCAGACGAAACTATCTTTACATCGGTCTGTTTTCAGACCAACTTTGCTTTACGCGAACGAAAGCTGGGTGGACTCAGGATATCTTATTCATAAGTTAGAAGTAACAGACATGAAAGTAGCAAGAATGATTGCTGGTACAAACAGGTGGGAACAATGGCAGGAGGGTACTCGGAATGAGGAGATAAAGGCTAATTTAGGTATGAACTCGATGGATGAAGCTGTACGCATAAACCGGCTTCGGTGGTGGGGTCATGTGTGGCGAATGAAGGAGGATAGTTTACCTAGGAGAATAATGGACTCTGTTATGGAGGGTAAGAGAAGTAGAGGGAGGCCAAGACGACGATGGTTAGACTCGGTTTCTAACGATTTAAAGATAAGAGGTATAGAACTAAATGAGGCCACAACACTAGTTGCATATCGAGGATTGTGGCGACGTTTAGTAAATTCTCAGAGGCTTGCAGACTGAACGCTGAAAGGCATAACAGTCTATAATGATAATGTATGTATGTATGTTATTACAGGTTGTGCCAATAGCCTGCAGTCTAATATCTTGGAACTTAAAAATAGGGGCAATGAGTGTGACTAAATTGATGTCAGTAAGTAAGAAATTCAACAGAATGTCAGATTGGTGATACAAAGCTAGAACAGGTAGATACAGTAATTTCAAGTATTTAGGTTGTGTGTTCTCCCAGGATGGTAATATAGTAAATGAGATTGAATCAAGGTGTAGTAAAGCTAATGCCGTAAGCTCGCAATTGCGATCAACAGTATTCTGTAAGAAGGAAGTCAGCTCCCAGACGAAACTATCTTTACATCGGTCTGTTTTCAGACCAGCATTGCTTTACTGGAGCGAAAGCTGGGTGGACTCAGGTTATCTTATTCATAAATTAGAAGTGACAGACATGAAAGTAGCGAGAATGATTGC
Source organism: Anabrus simplex (assembly GCF_040414725.1). Taxonomy (NCBI): domain Eukaryota; kingdom Metazoa; phylum Arthropoda; class Insecta; order Orthoptera; family Tettigoniidae; genus Anabrus; species Anabrus simplex. Next base: position 1,509,997,843 of record NC_090265.1, on the reverse strand, counting down.
TGGATTAAGGAGATAAAGGCTCATTTAGGAATGAACTCGATGGATGAAGCTGTACGCATAAATCGGCTTCGGTGGTGGGGTTATGTGAGGCGAATGGAGGAGGATAGGTTACCTAGGAGAATAATGGACTCTGTTATGGAGGGTAAGAGAATTAGAGGTAGACCAAGATGACGGTGGTTAGACTCAGTTTCTAACGATTTAAAGATAAGAGGTATAGAACTAAATGAGACCACAGCACTAATTGCAAATATAGGATTGTGGCGACGTTTAGTATATTCACAGAGGTTTGCAGACTGAACGCTGAAAGGCATAACAGTCTATAGTGATAATGTAATGTATATATGTATGTATAATATTATTATTATTATTATTATTATTATTATTATTATTATTATTATTATTATTATTATTACTGTATTCTTTGTCATCCTTCCATGTTAATCACCAAGGAACTGGAATTGGAAGCAGATATTATTTTTTAGTCTTCCAATAAGAGAAAAATATATACTTTGAAATACTGTAGTGCAGAAATGTCTTCTTTCTTACCACCAATCCCAACTCCATTTCCATGAACTTATCTATTTCAACGGCACTTGTTATATTTAAAATCATAGAAGTTTATTTAATGCTGTAGCTAATAAACTTGTCCTGAAATTAATGGCTGAAAACAGAAGACTGAGAAACATTAATTTATTAATTAAAGAGACGGAGACTGAACTCGCAAGGCTTGGGCAGAGTTATTCCAAGCAGCTCACAATATTGGTTCAACGTCGCACTAACACACTGAAGGTTTTCGGCAACACAAGGGTAATAATGAGGAAGCGGACGTGGCATTAAATAAGGTACAGCTCCAGCATATGCCTGTTGTGAAAATGGGAAACCACGGAAACCAACAGTCAGAGCGGCAAAGACTGGAATTCGAACCCACCATCTCCTGAATGCAAACTAACAGCTGCAAGAACCTAACTGCACGGCCAATTCGCTCGGTGCTAAGATGGTTGTCGATATCCGGAACGAATAGGGATTAAAAGAAGAATATACAAGTATTAGCCAAGCTGAGTGTCTCAGGTGGCAGAATTGTTGGCCTTCTGAGCCGCAGTTTAGAGGTTTGATCCCGGGTCCGTACAGCAGGGTTTGTAGGCGTTCAAATTTTGCGAGCCAGTTTTAAGGAAACGAATAACGAAGTCCTGTGAGACAAAATTATGGCAAACTCGGCTTCACCGAAACCCATAAAAGTACTTAGTGTGATGTAAAACACATTATTATTATTATTATTATTATTATTATTATTATTATTATTATTATTATTATTATTATTATTATTATTATTATTATTTTATTAAGGAAAAGAGAGAAAATATCCCTTTTGACTTTTATTCAAAATAAGAACAGTTAAGGACATTTGAGTGTTATATTAATGAATTAAAAGTAATTTGTCCGCCTCTGTGGTGTAGTGGTAGGTGTGATTAGCTGCCAACCCCGAAGGCCAGGGTTCGATTCCCGGCTCTGTCACGAAATTTGAAAAGTGGTACGAGGGCTGGAACGGGGTCCACTCAGCCTCGGGAGGTCAACTGAGTAGAGGTGTGTTCGATTCCCACCTCAGCCATCCTGGAAGTGGTTTTCCGTGGTTTCCCACTTCTCCTCCAGGCAAATGCCGGGATGGTACCTAACTTAAGGTCATGGCCGCTTCCTTCCCTCATCCTTGTCTATTCTTTCCAATCTTCCCATCCCCCTTTAAGGCCACTGTTCAATATAGCAGGTGAGGCCGCCTGGGCGAGGTACTGGTCATCCTCCCAGTTGTATCCCCTGAGCCAGAGTCTGAAGCTCCAGGACACTGCCTTTGAGGCGGTAGAGGTGGGATCCCTCGCTGAGTCCGAGGGAAAAACCAACCCTGGTGGGTAAACAGATTAAGAAAGAAAGTAATTTGCTAAGAGAGCACGTTCTTTCAAAACTCGCAACAAGTAGCAAATATTTCGTCGTAGTCTCATAGATATAATAATAATAATAATAATAATAATAATAATAATAATAATAATAATAATAATAATAATAATAATAATAATAATAATAACAATAATAATAATAATAATAATAATAATAATAACAATCGTATGGCCTCAACTGCTGTGTGCAGACATTTCAGTTTGACGCCATCTGGCTGTCTAGTCGTCAATTTCGACGTTCCGTTTTACTCTAGGCCCATTAGATGGCAGACCGAGTAAACCGAAACTCTCTTGGGCGTCTATGGCTGAGGTTTAATGAATTTTGTCGGGTATACACCAAATGTATCACCAGAGACCTTTTACATACCGACATCGTACGACATGGAGTGTCGAATGGACTTTTTTCCGCCCTTCAAAAATCAACTACCTCTGCCGGGTTTGAACCCGCTATAGTGGGATCCTGAGGCCGACACTCTACCACTGATCCACAGAGGCAGCTGATAATAATAATAATAATAATAATAATAATAATAATAATAATAATAATAATAATAATAATAATAAGGGCCAGATAGCTGTGAAGGTATCATCACTGGTGGCCGCGATTCTAATATCGGTCATACATGTAGAATTTTTAAAATAAAATGTCAAGTCTGCGTAGTTCGGATTCTGCGTAGAATTGGGGGTTTGGTGAGTATTTTCATGATAATAATAATAATAATAATAATAATAATAATAATAATAATAATAAACCAAACCAAACCCCATGGCACTACAGCCCTTGAAGGGCCTGGGCCTACCAAGCGACCGCTGCTCAGCCTGAAGGCCTGCAGATTACGATGTGTCGTGAGGTCAGCACGACGAATCCTCTCGGCCGTTATTCTTGGCTTTCTAGACCGGAGCCGCTACCTCACCGTCAGATAGCTCCTCAATTCTAATCACGTAGGTTGAGTGGACCTCGAACCAGCCCTCAGGTCCAGGTAAAAATCCCTGACCTGGCTGGGAATCGAACCCGGGGCCTCCGGGTAAGAGGTTAGGCTCGCTACCCCTACACCCCGGGGCCGTCTAATAATAATAATAATAATAATAATAATAATAATAATAATAATAATAATAATAATAATAATAATAATAATGTCCGCCTCTGTGGTGTAGTGGTTAGTGTGATTAGCTGCCACCCCCGGAGGCCCGGGTTCGATTCCCGGCTCTGCCACGAAATTTGAAAAGTGGTACGACGGCTGGAACGGGGTCCACTCAGCCTCGGGAGGTCAACTGAGTAGAGGTGGGTTCGATTCCCACCTCAGCCATCCTGGACGTGGTTTTCCGTGGTTTGCCACTTCTCCTCCAGGCGAATGCCGGGATGGTACCTAACTTAAGGCCACGGCCGCTTCCTTCCCTCTTCCTTGCCTATCCCTTCCAATGTTCCCATCCCTCCACAAGGCCCCTGTTCAGCATAGCAGGTGAGGCCGCCTGGGCGAGGTACTGGTCATACTCCCCAGTTGTATCCCCCGACCAAGAGTCTGAAGCTCCAGGACACTGCCCTTGCGGCGGTAGAGGTGGGATCCCTCGCCGAGTCCGAGGGAAAAACCGAACCTGGTGGGTAAACAGATGATGATGATGATGATAATAATAATAATAATAATAATAATAATAATAATAATAACAATAATTTCGTGTCTCTATTTCCACGCGAGTGCAGTCCTTGTAATGCAGACCCTCCGATGATGGTGGGCGGCATCTGCCATGCGTAGGTAACTGCGTGTTGGTGTCGTGGTGGAGGATAGTGTTATGTGTGGTGTGTGAGTTGCAGGGATGTTGAGAACAGCGCAAATACCAAACCCCCGGCCCACTGGTATTAACCAATGATGATTAAAATCTCCGACCCGGCCGGGAATCGAACCCAGGACCCTCTGAACCGAAGGTCAGTACGCTGACCACTCAGAAAAAGAGTTGGACATGTCAGATAATGAAGAGGGATAATAAATTAAGGATTAATCAAGTGAAAGTGGCAATTGTGACGAATCTCAGAGAGACATATTGCCTGCATTTCACGGGAAATCCTCAACTCGAAATATAGTAGTGAACAGTTGCACTTTAAGGGTTGGTCCATCACTTGTTCACTTCTATTAATTAATAATTGCAGTTAATACCGCATGAGTACGCAATTAAGAATTAACACCATGCACGCGGTAGTGTGAGATCGTTCAGGTAAAGTTCTACTGTTCATTGTAGGTTCTGTGCTCTCTCATCCTCTGCTTGAACACATCCTCTGTAGTATTTAGGTAACACAACCTGTTTATTCCTCAACAAGGTACGCCTCAGAGAGAAGCTGCGCACTCCGTACTATACACAGGCAGTGAATAATGACGCAACATGGCTCTTTGTGTGAAGTGCCCAGTGATTCACAGGGTAAAATATTTTGGATACTTGGAAGCAACAGTAACAACAGTGGTATGGTAATGAATCAAAGGGTAAATTTTCCTCTCCTCTGCTCGGTATTGACACAGCGGCATTGACCTGAGCACTAGCTGGCGCGCTGCCATCTTCCGGTAGCTATGGTGGAGTTATAAAGGCGAGAATATGTTCCTGCCCACCAATTAGCGTTCCGCACATTCCTTTAGTCCTCCAGAGGCCCCGCTTAGTAGGATTATCACCTGGACTATAATGCTTTCATTCATGACAATATCGGAGTCCGTTATTACATTACTTCTATAGGTGTTTAGGAGGTGCATTGTTAACATGACGAGAAACAGAAATGCAGGTTGGTTGGACTCGGGTAGACAATGTCATCACAACGTGAATGTTGGTATCAAATGCATATTAATTAAGGATATGATAATACCCCACCTCCTGCCTTCTGTCATTTCTTGATGGATACAGTAATTTTGCATCCATCTCTTGGCACAGGCCAGAGTAAAGTGTAGCTTCCACCGAAGTCCCAGTCAACATCCATGGCTGTGACAATATGGAAGCTGCTGGGGTACGGGTAGTGCTGAGTAATGACATTTAGAGCAAGACTAGTGCATATGAGTGTTATGAAAGGTGCTGCTCACAGGGTCATCCGTGCTGCAATAGTACTTTCTGACCCAGTGAGGAAAGCAATGGCAAACTAACTCACTCCTCATCTTGCCCAGTACGCCTCATTTTGGTGCTGCCATTGGTTTTTGGGGTTTCCTTATAACCGCATAACCTTTGGTGGTGCTATTTGAGGATCCAACCAGCCTCTGGGCTGTTGACCTGACAGACAGAATATCCATCTTCAATAATCTTCTATAATCTTAGATAGCACAGATTAGGAAGAGGGTGTTGTTTATTGTGATCATTCCTTACGAGTCCGACTCGCTGGCTGAACGGTCAGCGTACTGGCCTTTTCTTCAGAGGGACCCGGGTTCGATTCCCGGCCGAGTCTGGGATTTTAACCTTAATTGGTTAATTCCAATGGCACGGGGCCTGGGTGTTTGTGTTGTCTTCATCATCATTTCATCCCCATCACGACGCGCAGGTCACCTACGGGAGTCAAATAGAAAGACCTGCACCTGGCGAGCAGAACCCGTCCTGGGATATCCCGGCACTAAAAGGCATCCGACATTTCATTTCATACCTTATGATTTCATACACGCTGTTTTACACAAGTTAAATATAATATAGCACCATTTAAAGACATGCGGTAGAAGAGCAAATAAGTTTTACACAGGCTAAATATTATATAGAATCATTTGAAGACATGCAGTAGAAGAACAAATAAGTTTTACACAGGTTAAATATAATATAGCATCATTTAAAGACATGCAGTAGAAGAACAAATAAGTTTTACACAGGTTAAATATTATATAGAATCATTTAAAGACATGCAGTAGAAGAACAAATAAGTTTTACACAGGCTAAATATTATATAGCATCATTTAAAGACATGCAGTAGAAGAACTAATAGGTTTTACACAGGCTAAATATAATATAGCATCATTTAAAGACATGCAGTAGAAGAACAAATAAGTTTCACACACGCTAAATATAATACAGCATCATTTAAAGACATGCAGTAGAAGAACAAATAAGTTTTACAAGGCTAAATATTATATAGCATCATTTAAAGACATGCAGTAGAAGAACAAATAAGTTTTACACAGGCTAAATATAATATAGCATCATTTAAAGACATGCAGTAGAAGAAAAATAAGTTTTACACAGGTTAAATATAATATAGCATCATGTAAAGACATGCAGTAGAAGTACTAATAAGTTTTACACAGGCTAAATATAATATGGGATCATTTAAAGACATGCAGTAGAAGAACAAATAAGTTTTACACAGGCTAAATATAATATAGCATCATTTAAAGACATGCAGTAGAAGAAGAAATAAGTTTTATGCAGGCTAAATATAATATAGCATCATTTAAAGACATGCAGTAGAAGAAGAAATATGTTTTACACAGGCTAAATATTATATAGCATCATTTAAAGACATGCAGTAGAAGAAGAAATAAGTTTTACACAGGCTAAATATTATATAGCATCATTTAAAGACATGCAGTAGAAGAACAAATAAGTTTTACACACTTAAATATAATATAGCATCATTTAAAGACATGCAGTAGAAGAACAAATAAGTTTTACACAGGCTAAATATAATATAGCATCATTTAAAGACATGCAGTAGAAGAACAAATAAGTTTTACACAGGTTAAATATAATATAGCATCATTTAAAGACATGCAGTAGAAGAACAAATAAGTTTTACACAGGCTAAATATAATATAGCATCATTTAAAGACATGCAGTAGAAGAACAAATAAGTTTTACACAGGCTAAATATAATATACGGTAGCATCATTTAAAGACATGCAGTAGAAGAAGAAATAAGTTTTACGCAGGCTAAATATAATATAGCATCATTTAAAGACATGCAGTAGAAGAACAAATAAGTTTTACACAGGCTAAATATAGTATAGCATCATTTAAAGACATGCAGTAGAAGAAGAAATAAGTTTTATGCAGGCTAAATATAATATAGCATCATTTAAAGACATGCAGTAGAAGAAGAAATAAGTTTTATGCAGGCTAAATATAATATAGCATCATTTAAAGACATGCAGTAGAAGAAGAAATAAGTTTTACACAGGCTAAATATTATATAGCATCATTTAAAGACATGCAGTAGAAGAAGAAATAAGTTTTACACAGGCTAAATAATATATAGCATCATTTAAAGACATGCAGTAGAAGAACAAATAAGTTTTACACACTTAAATATAATATAGCATCATTTAAAGACATGCAGTAGAAGAACAAATAAGTTATACACAGGCTAAATATAATATAGCATCATTTAAAGACATGCAGTAGAAGAACAAATAAGTTTTACACAGGTTAAATATAATATAGCATCATTTAAAGACATGCAGTAGAAGAACAAATAAGTTTTACACAGGCTAAATATAATATAGCATCATTTAAAGACATGCAGTAGAAGAAAAAATAAGTTTTACACAGGTTAAATATAATATAGCATCATGTAAAGACATGCAGTAGAAGTACTAATAAGTTTTACACAGGCTAAATATAATATGGGATCATTTAAAGACATGCAGTAGAAGAACAAATAAGTTTTACACAGGCTAAATATAGTATAGCATCATTTAAAGACATGCAGTAGAAGAAGAAATAAGTTTTAAACACTTAAATATAATATAGCATCATTTAAAGACATGCAGTAGAAGAACAAATAAGTTTTACACAGGCTAAATATTATATAGCATCATTTAAAGACATGCAGTAGAAGAAGAAATAAGTTTTACACAGGCTAAATATTATATAGCATCATTTAAAGACATGCAGTAGAAGAACAAATAAGTTTTACACACGCTAAATATAATATAGCATCATTTAAAGACATGCAGTAGAAGAACAAATAAGTTTTACACAGGCTAAATATAATATAGCATCATTTAAAGACATGCAGTAGAAGAACAAATAAGTTTTACACAGGTTAAATATAATATAGCATCATTTAAAGACATGCAGTAGAAGAACAAATAAGTTTTACACAGGCTAAATATAATATAGCATCATTTAAAGACATGCAGTAGAAGAACAAATAAGTTTTACACAGGTTAAATATTACACAGCATCATGTAAATACATGCAATGGATGAACAAACAATTTTTATACAGGTTAAGTACTATATAGCATCATTTAAAGACATGCAGTGGAAGAAGAAATAAGATTTACACAGGCTAAATATTATATAGCATCATTTAAAGACATGCAGTAGAAGAACAAATAAGTTTTACACAGGTTAAATATTACACAGCATCATTTAAATACATGCAATGGATGAACAAACAATTTTTATACAGGTTAAGTACTATATAGCATAATTTAAAGACATGCAGTAGAAGAACAAATAAGTTTTACACAGGTAAATAATTACACAGAATCATTTAAATACATGCAATGAATGAACAAACAATTTTTATACAGGTAAAATACTATATAGCATCATTTAAAGACATGCAGTGGAAGAAGAAATAAGTTTTACACAAGCTAAATATAATATAGCATCATTTAAAGACATGCAGTAGAAGAACAAATAAGTTTTACACAGGTTAAATATTATATAGAATCATTTAAAGACATGCAGTAGAAGAACAAATAAGTTTTACACAGGTTAAATATTACACAGCATCATTTAAATACATGCAATGGATGAACAAACAATTTTTTTACAGGTTAAGTACTATATAGCATCATTTAAAGACATGCAGTGGAAGAAGAAATAAGATTTACACAGGCTAAATATTATGTAGCATCATTTAATGACATGCAGTAGAAGAACAAATAAGTTTTACACAGGTTAAATATTACACAGCATCATTTAAATACATGCAATGGATGAACAAACAATTTTTATACAGGTTATGTACTATATAGCATCATTGCATCAGTGAAAGAAGAAATAAGTTTTACACAGGTTAAATATAATATAGCATCATTTAAAGACATGCAGTAGAAGAACAAATAAGTTATACACAGGCCAAATATAATATAGCATCATTTAAAGACATGCATAGAAGAACAAATAAGTTTTACACAGGCTAAATATAATATAGCATCATTTAAAGACATGCAGTAGAAGAACAAATAAGTTTTACACGGGTTAAATATAATATAGCATCATGTAAAGACATGCAGTAGAAGAACAAATAAGTTGTACACAGGCTAAATATAATATAGCATCATTTAAAGACATGCAGTAGAAGAACAAATAAGTTTTACACAGGCTAAATATAATATAGCATCATTTAAAGACATGCAGTAGAAGAAAAAATAAGTTTTACACAGGTTAAATATTACACAGCATCATTTAAATACATGCAATAGATGAACAAACAAATTTTATACCGGTTAAATACTATATAGCATCATTTAAAGACATGCAGTGGAAGAATAAATAAGGAATAATGTCAGGGAAACACCATTAAACTGAATGTATCACATGTGAGTGATTAGAAATTGAACAGAAAAAGAAAAGCCTGAAAGGTGTGTTTGAGGAATTAATTGTAAAGGAATGAATCTTCTCCGTCATGCTCTAGGGGCCCATCGGATACGAGTATGCTCGGAAACGCGATCCTCAAAATGGTCACCACAGTAGTCAGTAGCGTAGCTAGAATATACTGAGAAGGGGGGGCGAGGGTTATGGTCGTAAAATTATGATAGAACATAATGAAGGTGCTTGTGCGTGTGTGGTGTACGCATGGAAGTGTGTCATAAGGACACTCCTGTAAGTAAATTGTGTTGATATTCAGATTGCAGTACCGGTACATTACAAAATATTACATCAAATTGCAGAGCCAGAACAGTATTATCAAAGTAAATAGTTTTAAGACGAATGGTAAGTTCAGATTACAATCTTAAATCCAACTTTCGAGGCTTCTTAGAAAATAGATTCAAGAAATCGGTTTGTTTTACACTTTTGTGTTTATGAATATTCAAAAGAGCCAATCCTTTCATTCGACTTTCATTTGTTTGTCAGTTTCTGTTTATTTTCCTTTTAAAATATCCATGCGGGTGGGTTCTAAACACCAGTACAACCCCCCCCCCCCCTTTGCTACGACCCTGACAGTAGGCATCCTCAGTCCCTCCATACCACGTCCGACATTTCAAATGTTATGTTAATATTACATTGTCAGAACATGCAAACTAATTAGAATACGGCGGTAAATTAATGATATGCTATATTATAATCCACGCACCTAATTGTTTTAGATGTAAACAAAGTTATGTTGTCTAGGTTGCCCTACGCGCAATTTTGTCGTAACTAGCACGTATCTATTCTCTTTTACACGATCAATTTACTTACCCACATTCCCTTAATAATGTTAATTATTTTGTAATTCTTCCAGGGTGCATCCTCTCTCTGTTCAACAATTTTACAATCGTGTACATCTGAGTTTCATTATCAGTTTTCCTCATATCCCCATTCATATATTTCCCATTTCCCTAGTCTCCCAACAGGATTTTATAAGATGTGCCCATTACATCTAGAAACTTAGTAAACATTTTTTATCATTCCTACGCCGTCTGTACGGCGGTAAATTAATGATATGCCATATTATAATCCACGCACCTAATTGTTTTAGATGTAAACAAAGTTATGTTGTCTAGGTTGCCCTACGCGCAATTCTGTCTTAACTAGCACGTATCTATTCTCTTTTACACGAGGCCTAGGCAGTAAAGGCGTGCTCGGTTCACCCGGAAGGAAGTCGACTAAGAAGCGATATTTCCAATTCCGGAGTTGCACATGGCCCTGAAGTTCACTCAGCCTACATAAAAAATGAGTACCAGGCTAAAGGTGATCGGGCATAGATACCACTCTGCCCCACCAAATAGAAAGTTTACGGACAGTGGAAACCTTTACTTTCCTCCCCTCCAAGGGCCTTCTTGGCCTCTACGGAAATGACTTTTTATTCTGTCTGTATGCTTTACTTTTGTGTAACCCCATTAGCCACCATATTATTACCTTGATTTCCTCTCGCATACAGGACAAATAAAAGATGGTACACTCGGAGTGCACAATGCAATTCTGTATTACCGTGTAAAAGAAAGGTGATTAGCAGAATGTTGTCTGGGTACTAAATTGAATAGAGCAGGGATTTGCAAAAGGAAGCCTTGGCAACAATATAACTGCGTGCGGCGCGGCTAAGCAGAGGTGTCAGGAACAAAGGGTTATATGGCTGTTGTCTGATTAGCTCAGTGAGGCGAGGGATGAACGTGAAAAAGCATTAAACGCAAACGCCGGTGTAGGGGTGGTGCTCGTGCGTATGAGTTTTGTCGTTCTATCTTTCAGCTAATGCATCGAATTGTACCTCATTTAATTCTGTACATTGCAGTATTTTTATTTGTATATCGTACTTTTACTGTTACCTTTATTTCAACATTGAAATGATTAACTTATTACAGTTGCAAACAAACACTCATTTTTCTTCATAACGCAAATAAATACAATGGAGTTTAATAGGGGATTTAGTAACATCAGCCGTATCAGGAGGTTGCCCTACGTGAACTTAACAGAACCAGTTATGGTATTGCACGCGATTCATTTTTCTTTACTTTGAGGAGGCCCACGAAGCCCGCTACCTCGCGTGGTGATCAACACAAACTATATCGCCTTCGACATTCTGTTAATTCTAAGGGAAAGATAGCAGAAAGGGTTGGGAAGTAGTGATACTTAGGTAAGTACTGTGCCTATCCCTATGTGAGACATGTAACTAGGCAGATTCGGTGTTGCGTTGCGTGGTAGTGTAAGTTGGCGATAAGAGCCAAGGAAAAAACCCGTAGGCAGAAATAGAAAGATGCCTACCTCGCAAGTTTTACATAGCACATGCAAGGATGTTGGCTGAAGTGTTCAGAGGTAGTGTTAGTTTGAATATGTATCATGCACAAGTCATTAAACCAAATTCTAATCCGGTCCAATTATTCTGGGATTTAGTGTTGCTAGGCACTGCTGTGGCTAGTGCGGGCGTTGCCGGCTACCAAGTCATCTCGCGAGAAGTCCTAAGACCTGCGACACAACCTGCTCTTCATCGGCTCCCTGGTGCCTAGTCTCCGATTCCACAAAATGAAACCAAGCCCGCACAGAGGTAGGGGACAGGCAAAACGCGACCGGCCTTCTCCCTCTCTGCCCGGGTCATGGCTCTGTACACCGGGCAACTGCGATGACAGGCCAGGTGGCCCCCAGCACAATTGGTGCACACCGGCGCCTTCCTTGACGCCAAACAAGCTGTATGGTTTTGGTTACAAGAACAGCGACTGCTTTTGAGGGGGTATTTGGATTTCACCTAAATGTCACTTCCTGTTCGGGAATTCTCCTGGTTGGTACTTCGTTCGACTGCCTCTCTGGGTGCAGTCGTGGGTTGTGGCTGGGTGGCCGTCCCAAGGTGTGCCGGATTCTTCTTGTCCTTCCCCATCCTCCTCCTGTTGCGGGATGGAATCTTCTAGGCGACGACAGTCGGGTTTGGATCACCATCTCCCTAATGCAAGCTCACAACTATGTAACCAAATCGCGTATACAACTCGCTCCTTAAACCCAGTATAAAAAGCTACTAATCTTCGTCTTCCGCCATAGGAAAAAAGCTGGAAATCTGCGGTAAACAGCCGTAGAAGTAGCTTATCCAGCTTCTCTTTCCGTATATCACTCCTTTTCTTTTGACTGCTAAAAATGAATACAGAAAATGTTGTTTTACTGCCCCCATAGATTGCAGTCCACGAAGATCAGGAGGGACAGGTACATAAGATGGCACTTGCGATGGCTTTCCATGATTTCATATTTCAGTACCATGAACACATCAAAACTACATGCACTGGTATAATTTCGAGATTATTTGAACGACTGTATCTTGTGTTATTATTATTTGTAGTAGTATTATTATTGGCGCCTTATTTCAACGGTTTCTTCAAATGACAAGCCGTTTCTCTGTAACTGAGATTTTGTGCATATAAATCGTATCGGACAAGTTTTGTTACATGGTATATGACGGTAAAAATGACCACAGATGACTCATTTTCTGTATTTTGCTCATCATCCATAACACAGCATGAAACGCAACATGCAACGTGATAAGAACACGCGTAACTGTTCCGAAGAACTACGCTACTGTATGTATTACCGCCAGTAAGCGTAATACAAATCAAAAAATAAATTTCATTTTCGGTCGGTTTTGACAATGATGTTATGTAAGTTGAAAAACTAGTAAGTTATACTTGTTCCACCTAGTCAATATGTACACGTTTATTTCATCAACATCATCATCATCATCATCATCATCTGTTTACCCTCCAGGTTCGGCTTTTCCCTCGGACTCAGCGAGGGATCCCACAACTACCGCCTCAAGGGCAGTGTCCTGGAGCTTCAGACTCTTGGTCGGGGATACAACTGGGGAAAATGACCAGTACCTCGCCCAGGCGGCCTCACATGCTATGCTGAACAGGGGCCTTGTGGAGGGATGGGAAGATTGGAAGGGATAGGCAAGGAAGAGGGAAGGAAGCGGCCGTGGCCTTAAGTTAGGTACCATCCCGGCATTCGCCTGGAGGAGAAATGGGAAACCACGGGAAACCACTTCCAGGATGACTGAGGTGGGAATCGAACCCACCTCTACTCAGTTGACCTCCCGAGGCTGAGTGGACCCTGTTCCAGCCCTCGTAACACTTTTCAAATTTCGTGGCAGAGCCGGGAATCGAACCCGGACCTCCGGGGGTGGCAGCTAATCACACTAACCACTGCACCACAGAGGCGGACTACACGTTTATTTACCATTCAAAATTTCAAAAACGTTACATTAAAACCACAGTGCATGTTTCCGCCTCATGAGGCCATCTTCAGCTGTCTAGAAATAACTTGAAATGAATGTACTGGAAGGTATTTGTAACTGATATAGATTTGTAGGCGATATATTCGCAATAATTGATCAACAAAAAACAGACGTAAAAAAGAACACTTTGGGTTTTCTCAGCTCCTCAGAGTCGGAAGCTGACAAATATTTGAATTATTTAGATCTTAAAACGACCACGAATCACAACCGTCCTTCCTATGGCATCTACAAATATCCCAGTCAGATGAGTAATATAATAAAACAGGATTCCTTTCACCCTAATTCTCACAAGAAAACTCCATTTTACCGTTTGATCCATACAGACTTGATTATTCCACTTTCTAAGTATAATTATAAGAAAGAGATTAATGCCATCTTAGTCCGACTCGTTGGCTGAACGGTAAGCGTAGTGGCCTTCGGTTCAAAGGGTCCCGGGTTCGATTCCCGGCCGTGTCAGGGATTTTATCCTTAATTGGTTAATTCCAATGGCACAGGGGCTGAGTGTATGTGTTGTCTTCATCATCATTTCATCCTCATCATGAGGCGCAGGTCGCTTACGGGAGTCAAGTAGAAAGACCTGCACCTGGCGGGCCTAACCCCTCTTGGGATATCCCGGCACTAAAAGCCATACATTTCAATGCCATCTTAGAGATAGATTAAAAACGGTTATAACAAAACTACGCGAATAAAACAATCAACAAGGTAAAAAATAAACCTGTCACCACTCTTAAGAAAGATACTGCCGACTGTAAAATAATCATACATTACATACAGCAGTAACAGCATTTTTCAAGTTCCTAATATTCTTAAAAAAATATTCGTCAAGTTTCCTTTTAACTCCGATAATACCAATGCTAGATTACACTACAATACTCTACATTTCTAAACTCTTATACTTCCAGTGAAAACGACATCTACACAAAGAAGATCTTACAGAAAGGAAAATTACTCAGTATCTGGGAAGATATCCATATTCATAAATTAAAGATTTAATGCAGCCTCCAAACTCAAAGAAAATTTTCGGAGAAAGTCAAGGTCTTATAAAATGAAATCATACATTTTATAATAAGTTAAATTTATTGCCATCGCCATATTACACGTTGGTCTCATGTACGCATTCTATACCTCGCTCCCTTTCTTTACATCATCCCTCCCCTCCCGCGCCGTGCTTTGCCGATAATATTGCTTTCACTCACACAAGGACGAACGTATTAGCGACTTAGTGTCAACTTCGGCTGCGGACAGACATGATATGACTCAAACACAGAGCTGTTGAAAGTGAGTTTTAAGTCCGTTTTTCTATATTTTAGTCTACATGGTTCTTCTTTCCCTGCATCTTGCTTCCCTCGTTTCAATATTCATGTTAGTATTTGTTTCCTTCTAGATTTCACATCTCACAACATGACCTGACGACAGTTCATTTCCACTCAACTGTCTGGCTGGCATTAAAATTAATCTAATTTGCATTTGTAAACTCTAACATTCTAGAAGGTACTTTTATGAAGTAGAACAACAATCTTAATGAATTAGCTGTCAATATTCTTACATGAAACAAATTTTAAGGTACAGAAGCATTTTCATTGTCATCTATACTAATACATAAAGAGGTAAAGTTTGGATAATCTCAGGAACTACTGGACCGATTCTAAAAAATTATTTGGCTAATAGAAAGATAAATTATCCCTGAGTGCTATAGGCTATATTTTATTTTCAAAACAATTCGAGGCGGGGGGCGACGTGGGGAGATATAAAAATACTAGGCTAATATAGGCGAAATATCGAATTTGCCGTACAAGGACGAGACAAAGCTCATTTTAAGCCCCTTGACGCAAAGAACAAAACTCGGTAATCCCTTCGGTCCCCAAAACCATGTTTTAAGGCATTAAAACCAACCGTTATTGAGATATTGCCACCACACTACCCCTGCTCTAGGAATCGGATAAGGAAATGAACTGCCGTAACCATGGCAACACCAGATCCAGTATGCTTACAGCAGCGAGATTATTTATAACTAGCAAATGTACCCGTGCTTCGCTACGGTATTCTGCATTGTATACGAATATTGAAGTAAATACTGTACATGCAGTAAATAAGATTGTTTTAAAATAGCATGTCTCCTAGCGTTATCCGAGAAACAGCATGGAGAAGTCCCCATACGTTGTTACCAATGTAAAGTGCTTGTTACGGATTTGTGATGATAACGACAGGCTCACTTGCTTACTGCCATTCACAATCGAGTTGGGAAGTTTACATTATAATTGCAGGCCCCATTACCTACTGCGCGGTCACAATCGTTTTGGGGAGTTTTCGTTACAATGGCAGCCCCCTTTCCTACTTCCAGACATATTACAAATTGAGGAGTTTTTATTATAATGGCAGAAAACTTCCCTACAACCAGTCAAAATTGAGTTGTGCAGTTATCATTATAATGACAGGCCCCTTTTCCAACTGCCAGCCAGCTTACTGCCAGTTACACAAAGTTGGTGAGTTTCCATCAAAATAGCTAGCCACTATGCCTAATGCCAGTCACATTTTAGATGGGTACATCTGTTTATAACTGCGGGAACGCTTGCCTACAGCCAAACATAATCGGGTAAGGGGAGTTTTAAATAAAACTGCATGCTCCCTTGCCTTCTGCAAGTCAAATCGAGAAGTGAATTATTCATTACGATGGTAGGCCTGCCTTATTAATGCCAGTTACACAGGAATTGAAGAAGGCCCCATTCCTACTGCCATTCAAAGTTGGTGTGGGGAGTACTGATTACAATAGCAGACACACCCTTTCTCGATCGCTACAAAATCGACATCAGTGAATATATACAGTTCGACATACGAAAGTATGTGCTTGTTTACAATATTGCAGACCTTCATTTACAGATTAACTGCTGCTAAACGGTACATCATATTGAGAAAGGATTGTACCATAAGACGCCGGATTTAGCGGCCTAAATTGATGGTCTTATGATATCTCATCTATTCATGGGTCAGATTGAGTTAGAAACGTGGAATAGGGTAAAATTTGTGTCAGATTATCTCACAATGCATTGCCTTTCGGATAATTAAGTGACAGCTACATACATAGCATTTGGCTCACATATGGCTACTGGGTGGACCAATTTTCTTGTAGAGTTTGATGATTCTATCTTTCCTATAAATGATGGAAAGTATGAATTATGTATGTGAAAAGTCCAAATTTACTTAACATCCAGAAATAGAGAAAAATCAAACGTAAAATGGATAGAAATACGACAAAAAGTCGTAAGACCAAGGTTGTAGATCACTCCAAATTGAACGGAGATTGTGCCATCCGTTATGTGATAATACTTCCCGAAGGTCTGCACCATCATTAAAATTGCCTCCATATTTCGATATTCTTCGGGATAAAAAGGGAAAAATTTAAAGATCATGGAAGTTTTCCGTCCGTTACAGGCTAAAACGTATAATTTTGCCAAATTTCTATATCCTTCTTCGATTGGCAGATTATGCCGCAATCTGGGTTTTCGGTGGGGAGTGCAAAAATTAGGACTTTCAAGAAACTAAACCAAAAAATATGCAGATGGTCATTATTACCCCTTCAACGTGTAGCTGTACGAAAATTTCGCCAAAATAGTCAATGTACAGGCACACAGTCGTTACGATTTTATTTACATAGATAGATAAGGAACCTGCTCCACGTACAACACCTTTTGGGCTATATCCGCTGGACTTAACCTAAAAAACGGACTGTTTATTATATATACATTTGCATAGCTTAGAATAATTCCTCAAATAAAAGAGTGTCCAGCATTCGGGATTAGCACTCATATACATACGTGGTAATTAAGGAAGAAAATAATACAGTTTAGTAAGTTGAAATTAATAGAAAATGGATTATAACTGAGGACATCCGGATGACGACAAATATGTAAATACCAAGTGAATGTATAGGAAAATCAAATGCTACTCAAAAAATTATGCCGATGTGAGTTATGGATATAAGAAAGCGGTAATCGGAGAGAAATTTAGGCGTAGGGATTCTTAGGTAATCAGATAAGAAGAAGAATATTTGTGTTATTACTTAAGCTATTGGAGGACGGTTATAACCTCCAATGATATTCCGCCAATATCCCGCAGAATGGCCGATTGACGACTCTCTTGCTTTCTAACCAAGGAACAACCACGAATTTAAAGGAATGATGAGAAAAATGGCAATAAGTTACATCCCTGCTGGCAAGCAGTCAGAGACGTTGCCATGGTAACCCATATGCGTTGTCGGTCTGTCGGTCACTCAATGCAGAGCATGGTATCGACAGAAAATAGTAAATTTCTCCGTCATTTGAAGAGTAAGGTAAATTATGAACATAACGAAAGTTGTTTATAATGAAGAGAACTTTCACATAAGGTCCACAGAGCTTACAGAAAATCAATAGTATAGGAGAAAATGGAGGAAAACCGTTGTGTTTTTGCTATAAAACCCCCGTCTTTTCAAAGATTTTTAAAATGATATGCATATCAAAACCTTCCCCGGGATGAGTATACTCTAAATATGAAGTTTGGTTAAGATCTATTCAGCCGTTTTGACGTGATGGTGGAACAAACAAACAAACAAACAAACAAACAAACAAACAGACACGAAAAGTAAAATCCACCGATTCGGTCTTGAGTTGGCCTGAAATGGATAAATATTTGAAAATTTGGCAAAACGAAGGGAATGACAGACAGCGGACCCCCTACAACTTTATTTATAAGATATATCACAAAAACCTAACTTTTTACAGACATAAAATTTGGTATTTGGAATCTCCTTTAAAATAAAAGAACACAAATTTTTGTTTTCAGTAAATCCACTTAAGGGGTGAGGGTTGAAAAGAAGTGAGGAAGTAGTTGAATTCTTTATATGAGGATACATATATCTCAGAAACAGAAGATGTTACAGACGATAAAATTGGTAGGCCGTACTTGGAATCACTTTTAACAATAAATGAACGCACTTTTTATGGAAAATCCACTTAAGGGGGTGCAACATTCTTAAAAAAAGCGGGTGATATTTTAAAATGAGTATCTTCTCTTCTACCGATTTTCCCACACCTGTGTCGAACTGTGTCGCACATGTGGATTTTGACGCTGTTTTACGACTGAATGATCTTTCTGACGCTAATCCTATGTGTAGGTATATAATTGTTATTGTGTATTCCTGTTGTGGTTGGTAAGGTGGTGTGTTAAGTGAATATGAAGAGGAGAGTGTTGGGACAAACACAAACAACCTGTCCTCAAGCCAGAAGTATTAATCACACGCGATTAAAATATCCGACCCAGCGCGGGTGGGGCAGTTCTTAAAATTAGTATATCTACAGTATATCTCGAACTTAACATGTTACAGGCGTGAAAATTAGTATTTGTAATCTCTTTTAGAAATAAAGAAACCCCCTTTTTTTTACTGCTTCTCACATGTAGAGTTCCATGTCGCAAGTTCCAGATTTAGCTCTGCCAGTAGCTTGGTCATCTTAGCCCCAAAATGCGACGCCACAAACGTGGTTTACAAACAGATTCTGGCGTAAATGAAATACCATTTTTCGATGAGTTTTTTACTTTAGAGATTTTCAGATAATGTCTTAGTGCAGTACCGAAGAACAATTAATTTTTAACAACTTACGAAATCCTCGCGAGCGAAGTCGTGGGTAATAGCTAGTCTATTATAAAATAACTTGGCCTGACTGACTGACTGACTGACTGACTGACTGACTGACTGACTGACTGACTGACTGACTGACTGACTGATTCATCATCGCCGAGCCAAAACTACTGGACATAAAGAAATGAAATTTTGGGGATACGTTCATATTACAATGTAAGTGCTCACTAAGGGAGGACATTAGGATATTCCGTCGCTAAGGGGGTGAAAAAGGGGTGAATTCTTAAAATGGCTGTATTTATATCTCGAAAACTAAATAGTTTTAAAGACATGAAAATTGATATTCCGAATCTTCTTTGGAAATAAAGAACATGTATCTTTATTTTCGGAAAATCCTGTCAACGGAGGTGAAAAATGGTGAAAAGGGGGTTGAATACCTTTTATATGGATACTTGTATCTCATAAACTGAAGATGTTACAGTCATAAAATTGGCAAATGGAATATCCTTTAAAAGTAAATAAACACGGGTTTTTTTCTGTTTGTGAAAAATCTACTTAAGGGGCGGTAAACAGGAGTGACAAATGGGGTGAATTCTTAAAATGATTATATCTAAAAAAACGTGACATGTTACAGACGTGAAAATTGGTATTTGGAATCTACTGTAAAACTAAAGGAATACGCATAATTTGTTTTCTGAAAATCCACTTAAGGGAAAGTGTTAAAGGCGATAAATTTTTAAATTTTGAAAAGGAGCATATATATATATATATATATATATATATATATATATATAGTACATATCAAAAACGTAAGACGTTACAGACGTGAAAATTGATATTTTTATTCTATAATAAAAGTAGCACGTATTTGTTTGTTTTCAAAAAAACACCATTTCAGTGAGGGGACAGAAAAAGGGTTCAATTATTTTTATCTGGATACTTATATCTCAAAACTGAAGATGTTACAGACATAAAAATTGGTATTCGGAATCTCCTTTGAAAAGAAACAAACACGTATTTTTTCGGAAAATCCACTTAAGGAGGTGGGGTGGGTGAAGAGAAGTGAACTTAGTTGAATTTTTTATGGAGATACTTATTCATCAAATACTGAAGATGTTATAGGAGTGCAAAATGGTATTATGAATCTTCTTTAAAAATAAGGAAACATGTATTTTTTTGTTTTTTCGAAAACCTACTTGAGGGGGAGGGGTGAAGAAGACTGACAAAGGAGGTGAATTTTTAAAATGCGTATATTTCAATAATAATGTTACGGGCTGACGATAATTCAGTGTATACATTTCTTCATAATTCTCTTCTTATTTTGCGATTATTATTACGGCTTTTGCAGTTACGCGTTCTATAAAAGATGTATGTCGCGCAAATCTTCTTCTTCTTCTTCTTCTTCTTCTTCTTCTTCTTCTTCTTCTTCTTCTTCTTCTTCTTCTTCTTCTTCTTCTTCTAATGATTCCCTTGCAACTCTTGAGATACATGTGCGTTTTCAGTCTCTTCAGATTGACACGTCCGTTCCTTAAGCTTGCTCATTCAATTATCATTTTGCAATAGTACCGTGTCTTAACAATTCTGAATTCTTTCTTTGTCTCAGCTACTGCCATGTTGATCTTTACTATTCCGATCTCGTTATATATCGTATCTCCTTGATATGAGTAACTGAGGTTATGCATCATGTTAAACTTTGATATTGGCAATTGCGTCTATTTTAGCTCCATTTAATTATCATTTTAGGGCAGTGAAATGGCATAATATGTACTATATTTATACTTATTTTGTGGGTAGTTTCCCGTTTATATTTATATTTATATTTGCCTGTAACTTTGCAAATTATTAGATTATATCGTCTCATTGCGATAAGGAACATTAGTCTTCTAACGATGTTTTCATGAAAATGGTTTAAATTTATTTTGTGTTTTATTTTATTATTTCAATAAAATTTAACTTACTAAATTTAAATGTAGATAAACAAAATTTAAGGAAAAATCCAAACAAATTTCCATTACTAGCGTCTATTTGTACTTCAGATTTAATGTGCTGTTCATAATAAAAATTACTACAACTCATCTCTAATCAAACACATGTATTTCATGCCTTACTTTCCACGATTTTCCATTAATATGATAATTGCCTTAACTGGTGTCAGTTTAAGACTAGAGTTATTTCTATTGTAGTTACTAATTTTTAATTTATTTTATGTTTCTGTATTTTTGATTTTATTTTTATTTATTTTTAGGTATTAAGTATTTTAAGTCATAAGTCCACTTCGAAGTTGAAAAAGTATGAATGTTCTCGACATTCTAATTGCTGCTTTATTTATTAATAATGCTGTGTATTTTTAGGCATTGAGTGACTAAGCCATCTGTTGCTGAGTAAATAAATATTCTTGTCATGTATTTAGCACCTTTTCTTAATGTCTGTATACCGATTACTCGGATAATCCGTGATCAATTTGCATTATTCTTTCCTAATTAAAAGGGAATACTATCCAGCTTATCGCATTAAAATTTCATCAAAGTCGGTTCGCTAGTTTTAAATATTTCAACAATTATCTCAATATTTGCCTCTCCCATAGACAGTGGCGCCGCCATCTGTAATCCCAGAGCTGTATAGCACCGCCTCTCCTACCCTGCCGGCCAACATTCTGTTGTTGATTATTTTTCGAGCAATGGGACTAGAACCGGCTAACCATGGTGTCAAACCAAGTAGACTTGACGCCTTAACGATCATGGCCAACAGGCGAGCTGCTGTTATCAAGTGTATGGTTTAAGTTATACTGTTTAAAGTTATATTTCTCCAAGGAATTTTACAGTGGATAGATATACTAGACCTTCTACTTTTTTCTTTCGCTTTTGAACGGAGAATGACTCATTATTGAAAGGAAGTTGTGGTTGCGTTCTTTTATAAAGTTAGTCTTTTGAAGTTTCGAGCGGCTTCTGGCGAAGACCGGGTGATTAAGCCTGCCAATCTATTGACCGTCAAAGAAGTAATAGCAGCAGTGGCTGTACTTCCATCCTCCGCAAGTGACCTGGTTGCGACGCATTCTAATGAGAAAGTGTTCTTGGAAAGTCTGATGCTACTGTATTCTTCCGAAAGAATCATAATTTTCTCTCACGGTTCTCCAGAGGCGTGTTAATTTTCTAATGGAAATGTTGTTATCGCATTTGTACATATTCTTCATGCAGGCAATGTAGTACCACCGTGCAAGGGACAGTGTGACCAGAATTTGTAATTGAATGTGGCGATGATAAAGATAAAAATTACGGGAAATGGGACCAGTTTTCAGAGAGAAAAAATACAGGAAACTTAAAATGGTACAAGTCAAAATGTTTTTCGACTAAGGGGATATCGTTACCCCAGATGGGGGAACCGAAGAAGCTGTTAGGAAGAGAATGAATGAGGCCAATGGGACGTGTAAAATTCTGGGGCGAAATAGGAAATCAAGTGAGCTCTATTCGAATACAACACCAACGTCAAGTCTCTCCTGCAGTATGATTGTGAAACTGCAGGCAAGAAAACTACAGACTTTGACAGCAGATATCTGAGGACATTCTGAGGATACGGTGGCTGCATACTACTTCCATCGCAGATCGGTGGAACATGGCAATCTTCCATTGGCGTTGAGGGACGAGGCATACGCGAAGGTGCAACAGAAACAACATCGCCAAACTAGCGCCAAGGTACCAGACACAGAGGTAGACCAAAGACCACCTGCATGAGAAGCTCTATGAAGGAAGGAATTGAGACGGAATTTGAAACCTGGCTGGAGAGCAAGGCCACGGCGTAGAACAGAATCTCATAGCGTAAGTTCGTCAGTACCCTATTGCACCCGTCCACCTCCCGAGTCCCAGACTAGCATTTATCTCAGGGGTGTCGGTTCATTATTTAAGTCATCAAATATAAATATAACGGCATAATAGAACACGGGGATGAACGGAGCAATTTAAAATTAAAATGGGGAAGGCTCGATTGTAAACTTGAATTTAAGGACTCCATGATAAGACTAGGAAGTGACTGTTAACTTTAAAAAGGGCATCATCTAACTACAATAAAAAGATTATGAGAGTGGTTTCCTTTGAAATAATTGCCAGAAAGAGCGGTTTATTACGCCATTTGACGTATGAAACTTTGATACATTTGGCAACGACATTTAAATTTCCACCCATGTTACATACACCAATCACTTGCCATACCGCAAGTGGTATCAATATCTTGCTGGGTTGCTTCTGAAATAAAATGACATTTTGGAGGTATAATTTACGGATCGATTACATTTGAATCGAACCGTTGTTCAAAGATATAGCTTCCTTCTATCGGGAGCCCGAGCATAACCCATGTTACGGTCGGCTTCCCGATTTAACTAAGATGACGTACTCCGGCTATATACATTTTTCCGAGACCGGTGCTCGGACTGGGTAATGTTTCTCGTGAAATGCGAAAACTGGATTCCACGGACAGTTCCTATCTTACGATATCCAGCTGATGCCATACCACTGAATCAGCATTTATATTTTATTTACATGTGATTTGAAATGTTGCAAAGTAGCGTCAACAGACTACTGACACAGATGAGATAACGAGAAGCGGTTGGGAAATACCGTGGCAATGGCCCCCCTCGCATCGCGAGCGAAGTAAACAAACACACCAAGTATTACTGTAACATCGTCCCATGCGGAAACCGTACAAAAACGAGGTACCAAATGACTCTAATATCATCATTCTTATTATTCAACATACGAATAGAAGGATGTTGTCACCAAATAATTAACTCCACCATCGTCACAATATTCATGAAGTTATCATCCTTGAAATTATTATTATTATTATTATTATTATTATTATTACTATTATTATTTTTACTATTATTATTATTATTTAACGGTTCCTGGCACTGTCACGTTTGATTAATATCGTCATTATTATGCGGGATGCAAACACAAATGGTTATTACTGTTATTATTAGTATATCCCTCTCGTGGTTATTATTATTATTATTAATGAATAGGTGACTCAAGATATTATTATTATTATTCACGTCACTTAAGAGGTTATTATTATTAATGAACCGGTCACTTCCGCCAAAATATATACAGATGTCGGTCGCAATTACAAATATTTCACTGATCAACCAACGGCATCATTACTGTTATTATTATGACAATTATTATTAATCTGACCGCGATGATTTAACATCGTCCTTACATTATTATTATTATTATTATCGGTTGCATATTATCATTTAGATTCCCGTTTAACATCTTTATCAACGCTCATTTAATTAAGGCGGTCCAATCCTTTATCTGCAATATTTATTATTATTATTATGACATCATGATTGTCCTCGCTCGTCATTACAATGAATACAATATACGACCATTTATGTGGAATCTGAACTCTCATTATCCTTAGATCCGTTGTATCTCAACGAATAGCTGTGCAGTCTATTTATTTCGTACATGCTGTCACGGGTTCGAATGCTACCCGCTGCGTAACTCAGTATTTCTCTGTGACACTGCCCGTACATTTTACACTCATATCAATATCCTAAGTGTCTCTCGTACGGAATTTATTTTCCTTCCTATCTCAATATTCCTTGATTCGTTTATTTCTCACAGAATTATCAACTGACTTATTTATTCATTTCTGACATCGTACGACCTTTTATTATCTGACTGCAGATTCTCTCACATTTTCTATCTCATTTTGATCTACGCCTTAGTTCATTCTCCACAAATAATCGTAACATCTTGAAATTATATTTACCAAAATTTGACAATCATGGTTTCGTAATATTAGTCCTACGTGTTCCGGCTAATGAATCGCAACTTTAAGACACGACATTTATACGTAAAAAAAAAATTGGACCGTAATTTAAACCACACGTTCATAACATGTACGGATTATTAGCACCGATCTACATTTCAATATTATTAATTGATCAAATTAAATTACCACGCACTTTAATTCCGAATTAAAAACGACCTCCCGTCATTAAATGATTCCCAATAAACTCAACACCTGATCACATAAATTGATTATTACGCACTGCTCGCTAAATATTCCAATATCACATGAATTATTATTATATCCAAATTATATTTAAAAAAATATCCTCTTAAAAAAAGTAGTTATATTATTTATTTATTATTATTATTATTAATAAAAAAATAATTTTCGCCTGTAATACGGTAGTCCACTCGTAATATGTTTAACGCATAACCCCTTTTTCAAACTCGATTTATTCTGGCACTAAACACTCCAGATATGATTTACTTGGAAATTATATTAATCGCATCTCACAAATTTAACAACTTCACTTTGAAAATATGACCATATTAATTACAACAAAACACAACTGGTATGGCGAAGCTGGATTTTCCTTCAATGTCATTACATAGCTCGTTAAAATGACAAACAGAAAAACACATATCGGGTCTTATTTAACTATAATAACCAAATCAAATGTAAAGAAATTTATTGACTACAAAGAAATATGAATGCATGCATGACTTAACGTACTACACTATATATACAAATTTACATCTCCAACAAACTGAATACATAAAAGACCCGATTATTTACATTATTATTATTATTTACTACTGTCCGTGCGACAAATTTAGGATGGGGTCGTTAAGCGACCCATCTTGTTACAGAAGGTAACCAAGTATAATCAAATTATTCCCATTTTTCCCATCACGATAACATTTCCCAAATATTATTTACAATTTAGTACTCATCTTAGTTATCGGTATTCCATTACAGCTTTGCAGATGAGAGGCTCCTCCGGCCCCTCTCTGCGTTTTACTCCTCCATTCTTGATGGCGTAGTTCCACAAAAGATTTCCTGGCACATTACCATTTTACACTCGTATCTTAATTTCCACAAACCTTCACCATTTACAACGTTAACACTGAATACTTTAACTTTGATACAACAAATTACTATCCTAGACCCAAGAATTTAATATTTACACTATTTAATCTTCGTCCAACTACCGCACAATGGACCTGGACACGTACGACGAGGTGTCAACTTTTACGCCCGTCGCGATACGCTTGTTTCGTACGGCACTCTTGACGTGTTCATGATATCGGTTCGATATAGCAAAGTACAGGCTACTATTCCCTGAAAGTACTGCTCGTCACACAGTCTGTTATGTACGTACTTATGGTGATATAATATATACTACTCTCTTGCAGTGTAATTACTTTACATCACTGATATTCATAAATGACAAACACTGTCCTACGTTAACTATTTCTAGTTCATTTTGCTTGAGCGCGATCACATTTTACAAACACTGGCGGATGCTCGCGCCATTAAATGACTGTACGTCCGCAGAATTCTAAGTTAGCGGCGACCAACAGTTCAGCTCCCGATATTTAATTCAAGTGTACCGCGACCGTCAATTCAGCTCCCGAGATTCACTTCAAGTGTGGTGACCGTCAATTCAGCTCCCGAGATTCACTTCAAGTGTGTTGACGAGGATCCCTTGCCCCGTATATATGGATGAAGCCTTTTTCCCGCGGATTCATTGACGTCATACCCCTGAGGGAGGGGGTGGATTTTTAATATCGGTGCTTGCACTCCGAATTGGAAGTTAAAACTTACATCAAATTAATCCACTCCGCTAGCATATCTGCTGGATTAAATATGAACTCCTGGTGATCACAGATTTAGGAGATACGGGTGGATTTAGCTCCTCACATTTCGCGCCTTCGGTAGCGTCCCTTACAACGTGGTCTTCTTTCAGCCAATGAGATTCAAGCTGTCTGGTTTCCAAGAAATCCAGCCTTCAATTTCTTTAATTTGCCAATAATTATTGATTATTTTTCCATGCGTGACATCTAATAAATTCATTACATCCATCCGTGTACTCACAATAATTTATTACTGATTACTTTTGTAGTTACGAAAATATCTCGTCCATCATTCCTTAAGATGGTATCCCTGAGCCTTCCATTAAATTTTTACGATTGGCCGGCAAGCGGTCACGTGATTTAACTCTCCACCTGCTCGAACTTAGGCCAGCGAACGTACACGCAGCCGCTGTAATTTTCCACGAGCTCCCGGAATTTCCGTCCTGCCAGAAATATCCCAAGGTATTACTCATGTTGTGAGTTTCCTTCGTATGACTCTCCCCCTTCTCTTTCTGACCAAGACTTATTTGTGGACTCTGTATTTCCTTGTTCGCCAACTAATGATATTCCCTGCTGTGAAGTAGCTAAAAGTTGTCGTGTTGAGCTAATCCGTCAGGCTCCAGTCTGTCGTCCTTCCTTCGCTCTGATTTCGACATTACATAAACGAAATATTTTCAACTACACTTCTGTATTTCAATAAATGTACCATATATTATTTTACCAATCAAATCATGACTGACTATGGGCCTAAGTCACTCGGGTTCACTATGCAGCAAATAAGTGTTACATTATTCGATGACGATATACAGGGTAGACCGTAAGTCGCTTGAAAAATGTATTTTATTATAAATAATCACTAAAAACAGGATGTTGTATATAAATTAAAAACATGGAGTCAGCACACACAAAAGTTAGGTTCTGAAAGTATACTTCATTTGCAATTCATAATCAATACCGTTTCAGTAGAGAAGGATGTCTGGAATCAGGAGTATGGAATGACACATGATGAATATTCAGACTCGATACATTTCTTCAAGTGCTCTGGATCCCGATTATTCTCAATATTATTATTTTCCACACTGAAAAATACATTGGGTTTAGATATGGAGAATGTGCAGGCCATTCATTGGTTCCATGTATTAGAAATGTACCATTTAAGAAATCTCTCAAGATGTGCTTGCAGTGAAGAGGACCTCGATATTCACCAGATCAATCACCACATCATACGGCATATCAAAACTATTTTCAGAGTTAACAGTGTAATAAAAATATAAGGTAACATTAACCTCCAGCAAAATCACAGATAACACTAACTACTTCGCGTATGTGTCATATATATTTCATCATGGACAAAACAAGGAAAATATCGTCTGACGGTATTTACACATTTGAAAACTTCAGCTGTTCCTTTAGCGTCACTAATTTTAACATTAGGATCGGTCAAGCAGAAACACTCCTTTATATATTGTACAATGAGAAACACTAAATATCAGTAATACTCAGCTTTCTGGCTTTATTACAGTTTAAAATTCAACAGTGCTAGAAAGCTATAAATATAAAGAGGAGGAAAAGGATGTTGGTGAAATTTTGCTTGAGGAAGTGGAAAGGATAGTAAATAAACTCCATTGTCATAAGGCAGCAGGAATAGATGAAATTAGACCTGAAATGGTAAAGTACAGTGGGAAGGCAGGGATGAAATGGCTTCATAGAGTAGTCAAATTAGCGTGGAGTGTTGGTAAGGTACCTTCAGATTGGACAAAAGCAGTAATTGCACCTATCTATAAGCAAGGGAACAGGAAGGATTGCAACAACTATCGAGGTATCTCATTGATTAGTATACCAGGCAAAGTATTCACTGGCATCCTGGAAGGGAGGGTGCGATCAGTCGTTGAGAGGAAGTTGGATGAAAACCAGTGTGGCTTCAGACCACAGAGAGGCTGTCAGGATCAGATTTTCAGTATGCGCCAGGTAATTGAAAAAATGCTACGAGAGGAATAGGCAGTTGTGTTTATGTTTCGTAGATCTAGTGAAAGCATATGACAGGATACCGAGTGGAAAGATGTTCGCCATACTGGGGGACTATGGAATTAAAGGTAGATTATTAAAATCAATCAAAGGCATTTATGTTGACAATTGGGCTTCAGTGAGAATTGATGGTAGAATGAGTTCTTGGTTCAGGGTACTTACAGGAGTTAGACAAGGTTGTAATCTTTCACCTTTGCTGTTCGTAGTTTACATGGATCATCTGCTGAAAGGTATAAAATGGCAGGGAGGGATTCAGTTTGGTGGAAATGTAGTAAGCAGTTTGGCTTATGCTGACGACTTGGTCTTAATGGCAGATTGTGCCGAAAGCCTGCAGTCTAATATCTTGGAACTTGAAAATAGGTGCAATGAGTATGGTATGAAAATTAGCCTTTCGAAGACTAAATTGATGTCAGTAGGTAAGAAATTCAACAGAATCGAATGTCAGATTGGTGATACAAAGCTAGAACAGGTCGATAATTTCAAGTATTTAGGTTGTGTGTTCTCCCAGGATGGTAATATAGTAAGTGAGATTGAATCAAGGTGTAGTAAAGCTAATGCAGTGAGCTCGCAGTTGCGATCAGCAGTATTCTGTAAGAAGGAAGTTAACTCCCAGACGAAACTATCTTTACATCGGTCTGTTTTCAGACCAACTTTGCTTTACGGGAGCGAAAGCTGGGTGGACTCAGGATATCTTATTCATAAGTTAGAAGTAACAGACATGAAAGTAGCGAGATTGATTGCTGGTACAAACCGGTGGGAACAATGGCAGGAGGGTACTCGGAATGAGGAGATAAAGGCTAATTTAGGAATGAACTCGATGGATGAAGCTGTACGCATAAACCGGCTTTGGTGGTGGGGTCATGTGAAGCGAATGGAGGAGGACAGGTTACCTAGGAGAATAATGGACTCTGTTATGGAGGGTAAGAGAAGTAGAGGGAGACCAAGACGACGATGGTTAGACTCGGTTTCTAACGATTTAAAGATAAGAGGTATATAACTAAATGAGGCCACAACACTAGTTACAAATCGAGGATTGTGGCGACGTTTAGTAAATTCTCAGAGGCTTGCAGACTGAACGCTGAAAGGCACAA
This sequence comes from Anabrus simplex, assembly GCF_040414725.1. Taxonomy (NCBI): domain Eukaryota; kingdom Metazoa; phylum Arthropoda; class Insecta; order Orthoptera; family Tettigoniidae; genus Anabrus; species Anabrus simplex. The sequence continues at coordinate 1,509,967,650 of NC_090265.1, read as the reverse complement.
CAGTCTATAATGATAATGTATGTATGTATGTATGTATGTATATAAATATAAATGAAAAATAATTCATGTTTCAGGGAATACAGAAAATTCACAACCATTATCTATATATATAAAATAAGAGTTTTGTCTGTACATTGCTCAGAATTTGAAAATAATGGTATTTCTGTATCGGTCATGTCCAGAGTAAGCAAGAAATGCATTTTTTACTTTTCCGTAATTTCTGTCTGTCTGTCTGTCTGTCTGTCTGTCTGTCTGTCTGTCTGTCTGTCTGTCTGTCTGTCTGTCTGTCTGTCTGTCTGTCTGTCTGTCTGTCTGTCTGTCTGTCTGTCTGTCTGTCTGTCTGTCTGTCTGTCTGTCTGTCTGTCTGTCTGTCTGTCTGTCTGTCTGTCTGTCTGTCTGTACACGCATCACTAGAAAACGGCCAAAGAGAATTTAATGAAAATCGGTATGCAAAGTTGGGGAATAAGTCGCTACAATCTAGGCTATAAATAATTTTATTCACGCTAACAGAAATGGTAGTTTAGGGGAGGGCCTAAAATTTAATTTTCAAGTATTTATGTTTTTAGTAGTCCTATCTTCATAAAAATTGGTATGAAAAGTCGAGGAATACGTCGCTACAATCTAGCTTAAGAATAATTTTATTCACGCTGAGTGAAATGGTAGTTTAGGGGAAGGCCTAAAATTTAATTTTAAAATATTTACGTTATTAGTGGTCCTATTTCATTGAAAATTCGTATGAAACGTCGGAGAATGAGCCACTAAATTTTAAGCTATAAGTAATTTTATTTACGCTGAGTGAAATGGCAGTTTAGGGGAAGGCCTAAATGTAATCCTCAAATATTTATATTATTGGTTGTCGTATCGAAAAATACTACATAGCCAAAGTTATAGAGAATTAAATTTCAGACGATTTATGTCTTATACATTTTTACTGTACCGGCTATGACAACGCAGATATTCATGAATTTGTATTTTTGTTGCTAAGTCCATATCAACGCCGAGCTACGAGAAAATGGGTTAACAGAATTTAATGAAAATCGGCATATAGAGTCGGGGAATAGGAAACTACAGTCTAAGCTATAAACAATTTTATTCATCCTGGATGAAATTGTAGTTTAGGGGAAGGTGCCTAAAATGTAATTTTTAAATACCAATATTATTGGTCCTATCGAAAAGTACTATATAAAAAAGTTATAGAGAATACAATTTCCGATCATTTATCTTTTATTCAGTTTTACCGTACCGACTATGATAAGAGTGGTATTTCAGAGTCGGAAGAAAACGAAATGTGACAGCCTATAATATCGAAAGTGCATAACATTGATCAACAATAACATTACATTGACCATTGTTTATTGTGATGTTCTTTGTCTCTTATGCTGCCGCTCAACTCCGACAGATGGGATTACTGCTGCGTACCGAGTATAACAGCTTGACTGAATATTGGTGGGAAATAGCCTGGGAGTTAGAAAACTTTCTTCTTGAGCAAGTCATTCCTCTGGTTCATACATTTTCTGATACAGCTGGTACGTAACACACTGGATCTTCATAGTATTTTAGATATTCGATCCCTACTCTGACGCGCTGTTTTGAATGAGCAGTGTGCATACTTAAGGCAGAGCCTCACTTAGTGGCGGTAGTAGTAGTAGTAGTAGTATGGCCTGGTCTAGAATAACAATTTAGGCCTTTTCCAAATTATAACACCGCAATATTCACTAAATAACTCAAAATTCAACTCTGAAAAGAGCCGTTTCTTAAGAAAAGCTTCTTTCTCTTCACTTTTATTAAATTCTACATTCAATTTATTCGAAACTAGCAGTGAAGAGGGGCTTTCTCTTCTGGCTTGGAGGAAAAATTTGCCTTCAAATCAGATAGATATTTCCGCCGCCAGTGTAGTAAATTGATATTTTCCGACTCATCGGGTACTCCTAGGAAACAGAATATTAATTGGGCATAGTTTTTGCCCTGGGAGTCTACACTATCCGACCCTCTCTCCGCTGAAGAAAGCCGAAGAGTGTTCGCGGATCACGGCTGTCTGCGGTTTGGTCATTCCAGGTCTGGAACTTTGGACTGTTAGATAGGCAGTGTAGTCCTGTTCGTTAAAAGTGAGAAAATGTGTGGTGTTTCATTTGAACGAGTATTTCATAATATGAAAGCATTGCTTTTAATCGCGCCATTCCTATTGACGTCGGCTCGGAAAACCACTAAGACAGTTTTTCTGAGGATGTAAAAAGGCATTATAATGAAAATAACCTGATTGTTACTGATGGTATGAAATTGGGTCTAGCATTACAGTGAAAATTCCCTCAGTGTTCATTTGAGAAAAGATGTTTGTTGACCTCCCGTCGCGTTTCTAAGGTAACGTTAAGAGCTCTACAATTTAAGATAATCTTGCTCACAACCCAACCTAGAATTCTGTATACAATGTAGAATCCCGTAGCGAAGCACGGGTACATCAGCTAGTAAGTTATATTGATGAAGAAAGAAGAAGAGAAAGAGGCAATGCGCCAGAAATATCTCTTTAAAGTAGCCTTGCTAACGATCCCCCATAGTGATCGCGATTGTCATTTAGCACTTTTCATGGAAATTATTTATTCTGCTGCAGGTTCTACACTCAAACAACAGGATTTTATTTCAAAATATCCAATAAGATGTTACTTAAATATTCGACCTACTGCTGTAAACTCTCAGCTAATTCATCAATTGCATGCTCCATACATGTCCTTGAAGGCAAATATTTGTCCGTATATGTAGACTTCAGGGCGATTTCGTTCGCCTTCAGACGGCATAAGATAAAATGTAACTAACCCGATTGCGTAATCTAGAGCTCATTCCGTAGATTCACCATTCTGGGGAAAGAGAGGGCTGTGGAAGATCATCTAGCAGGAATTGAATAACCAAAAGTTGAAATAAGTTATTAAACTTCCCAGAAACCCAACCTCAGTCCCAAACGTATCGTGATACAATATGTTTACTGACAACATACGTCATTAACTTTTAATGTTATTGGTTTAATGTCCTCCTAACTACGTTTAAGAAGTACCGGAATTTTTCTTGTATGAGTTCTTCAACGTGCCGGTGAATCATGAGGTAGGCATATTAGAGCGTTTTAACGTACCACTGGACGGAGCGGGGATCGAACCCTCCAGGGATGAAAATAATAATTTTACTCATAAGAGTTTTTTTCTTGTTTACGGTTACTGTTCAAAGAGTGAGCGAGATATATTTTGTCCCAGCTCTACTCTACATGAAGACCAATCAGTCCGCATAGCTAAACAACAAACGCTGCTGTAGTTACAATGAATACCGATGCTGCCCTTCCGCCATGGTTGAAAATCTCTTTGTACCTCCAATTCAGAATAGTCTTTGATGTATATTCTATACCCAATCCTTTTTAAATTAAAATCAGATTCATAACGTACGAACAGATAGTAATAATTAACGAACATTGAAGCGTGTGCTTTGCCGAGGAAGCGCTAGTTAGTAAAAAAAAAAAAAAAAAAAAAAAAAAGGGAAAAACGTAACCGATGCTCATAGCTAACGTACCTCGACCAATACCAGCCAGGGGCAAATTTGTAAAGAAAATGTATTTTTTCGTCGTGTTATCTGCTGTTATGCCCTTGTTACTACATTGCTTAGGGGCTAAAGTGCATATTGAAACATTGATTTCTTACCGAACTACTACGGCTGAAACAGAGCTATGCATTCGGGAGGCGGTGAGCTCTCCTGAGAATGGTTTTCGTGGTTTTCTATTCTCCTCACTGAGACAAATGCTGGAACAGGTACTTTTATAGGCCACGGCCCTTCCCTATCACTTTCTCAGCACCAACACATCTCCTGGCCTGAGGGAGGACGTTGCCCTCTGTGAGGCCCGCCACACCCTATCAGGGTATGGAATGAAAGGTTTTTAGTAGTTAATTATCGATGTCGTGCACTTCTCGTAGAGGTTATTCTTGTTTTAAGGGAATGTACAAGATGACAACCACACTATAATTAGAAAAAGAGAAATTCCAAAGGCGCTATGTCCTATGTCGGGGTCATAGCTGCATTTAACGGGTATTGTCAAAGTAGAGTGCGGTATCTATTTAGTCTGAGTTTGATTTTTTCCACAACTGGGACAGTATACCGGTATGTACTCAGTTGTGGCTCCAGTTGCGCGGAACTCACCTCACGACGCCCGGTCGCTTTTGAGACATTCCCGAAAGCCCTTTGAAACTCGGCATTGGTGAATGTAGACACTTTGAAAATCCGATAATCCACTATATCCTACCGAATGCGTTTTAACCATTTTTAAGCCATTCATTGTCCACATGTCAGGACTTTAAGTGGAAGAAGGGACTTTTTTTAATTTTTTTTTTTTATGCATTTCATCCTACCACATTTTTCTAATCTTACCTGTTTAATTATTTTTCATTGTGTCGTAGCCCGGCTCCATGGTTAAATGGTTAGCGTGCTGGCCTTTTGTCACAAGGGTTCCGGGTTCGATTACCGGCAGTGTCGGCAATTGTAACCATAATTGGTTAATTCTCCGGCACGGGGACTGGGTGTATGTGTCGTCTTCATCATCATTTCATCCTCATCACGATGCGCAGGTCACCCACGGGATTGAAATCAAAAGACCTGCACCTTGCGAGCCTAAGCCCTCGAACACATCCCGGCACCAAAATCCATACGATATTGAATTTTGTTGCTTGTTGTTTTAAGGGGCCTAACGTCGAAGGTCATCGTACCAAATATTGAATTTACAATACAGTATACTTGTATAACTCACTTAGACAAATCAAACGAAACCTCACACGACGTTCATCTCACTGAGATACCGGTAGTAATTTTTTGGAATTGTGGCGTTTAAGTATAATATGTATGGAACCTTGGTTGCTAAGTGAGAAGGAGTGATCACATCTCGCTGCTGATATCGGATCGAACTGCATTTGTTATTGGTATATCATTTGTTTTGCCGGCCACAACGATATATTTACTGAAATATGCGCAATTTTATTCATCATCTCCATGAACAAAGTGTTCATGTTTCAAAGATCCACGAATATTGTTACGTGTTGGCGGAATTGTTAAATAAACGCAACTATTAGCACTTAACTTCTAAACATTTACAAAGTAATGTAGGCACATCAAGACTACAACTTACACGATACAACACACCAATTACACTAGTTTGTGCTCTCTCAATGTTCAACCATATTAATTCGCACTGAGTCTTCCTCGGCGAACACTTGCAGTCTCACTTGGTACCACAGTTACTCCCGCTTAGTTCACAGCCCGCGCACGACTGTACGCTGTTCATTCACTCCTTATAGCTGACTTAGATCACTGCCCCATGCCAATACCCAGTCGATCTCTCCTACGCTGCACCAGAACACGACGTTCACCCGCAGCAGCTGTCCCGATAATCAATTCCATTTCGACAGACAAGCAGACGAACACTCGGTTCCATAGACTGAATACTCCATAGAAGGCCTCCTCAAACTCAGGCTGTCAGCATCCACAACGACACTCAGGCTGCGAGAGCTCGTTCACCGACAGAACACAACTCACACACAGGACCGAAATGAACTCGCTCACCGACTGAGGACAACTGAAGCACACTGGCAGGTTTCGCCAATCTTATATACCAGATACCTCCAGATCCTTGCCAAACAAGAAAAAATAAATCAAAAGTTTTATTGAGAAAACGATACTGTACCAGGAAAAATTGATTTCAAAGAGCATGAGGTCGTTCTGAGGTCTTGGTTAATCTCTTCTTGAATTCTCACATGCTTTTGGTGTTCTAATGATGTGGCTCCTAGGTCCTCATTAGTTCTGTTTCTGCCTCGAATATATGAGGGGTGTAGAAGCAAAACTCGCATTCTCCATTTTTTTTTCAAAATTGAGTTTTGTGCGAAGGCATGTTCTCTAACTTAATGGGTATCATTTCCAATGAAACACTTGTAGCAAAACTAACATTTTACTTGTATAAAATCATTCTGACATTCAGCGTTAGTTGCAAAACTCACAGTATCCACTTCCCAGCACGAAACAAAAGTCACACTCTCCGGTTACAACAATGATGTTGCTACACTTGTTTCCGAGTGCATTCTGGGTATCCCATGTTCACATTAGGTTACAGGTTAAGTCATATTGTTAGATGAAGGCTTCAGCAGTACATCAGTTGTTGAATTAAAATTAAATAGTTACCCAAAATAAGGGTTATAAATGGGATAAAGTGTGAAACCATGTTCTCCAGAGGAAAGAGGTCGGAAGAGGTGTAGAGATCAATCTAACTGGAAAAGAAACAAGGCTAAACAAATGAGGTGAGTTCGATGTGCACTTTCTTGCTCTGGAGGTGGAGTATTAAGAGAAAATTTCACCATTCCAAGTTTTCGTATTTACATATTTTGAATTTGTTTTCTTTCAGATGTTATTCAAAGAGGTTACCAAAGTTTCCAGAATGCAATCCCTGGGAGCCTTCTTATGTCGTACAATTGGAGCTCAGGACCTTCGCAGGTTTCATGAAAGATTCTATTTTCATAAGGACAAAGTTTCCCAAGACAACTATATTTTAAAATTTACGGAGTCTGTAGGCACGAAAAGAAACGTGATGTCAACGCTCTTATGGGAAGGCACTATGGTGCAGAATGGCGGAGTATTCACACTTTGACCTTTTATAAAGACATTGTAGATTGAAATGCAGATGTCAATGAGGATGAACAAGAAGACAATGTTCTTCATTGCCAGCCACAGGAAGAAGCTCCGCATCTGTTCATTTAAATAATTTAAGAACTATCAGTGTATCCCTTATTTATGGGAATGTACGTCATTCCTGTTAACATCTTGAGGTACAGCACTGTCATTCCATTCAAATAAATATGTATTATCACTATGCATTACTGTTTAATAAACTGCATTTTTATTATTATTCTAATCCAAGTATCCATTTTTCTTTTATTTATTTGCTTCTGTTCACTGTTTGGATCCTGTTCCTTAGCTTCATATAGCCTACTAAACATAAGAATGTTTGTACCAAAACTTGCATTATCCATAGCCTTGTGATTCATAACCCACACCATCCAAAAACGTTCAGCAAAACTCACATTCTCTGAACTTAAAATGTAATTTGCCGTCTCCACGTTTACTTTCCACAAGAAAAGATGCTGTCGGGCATTTATTAACACATTCAATATGTAAATAGAATCGTATATAGCAAGATTCGTCCAGGTGTGCACATTTGAGAGTTCTTTCCGCTTTACCGTAAATCATGAAAAGTGGACAATGTGAGTTTTGCTTCTACACCCCTCATATTTTCTATTTTCTTTCCATCTATTTTCAAGATCTTCCCTCCGAGAACTTCTGGCTTCTTCGGAAGTTATCTTTTTTAATAATTTTAATGTTACTTGCTTTACGTCCCACTAACTACTTTTACGGTTTTCGGAGACGCCGAGTTGCCGGAATTTTGTCCCACAGGAGTTCTTTTACGTGCCAGTAAATCTACCGACACGAGGCTGACATATTTGGGAAGCTATCTCAGGTTTTCTCCACGGCGGTCTCGTTCTGTATGTAGGCTGTCGCTGGTCCGGTTGTCTTTGGAATTTCCTAAACCTGGGAGGAGTACGTGCTTTATTTACAAAGTTTTCCCTCGGTGTTGTGTGGTAATCTGTAGTCTTCATCTCGACTGAATTACTGGATACCCCTTTAGGTTTTGTACTGTTTGGAGTTGCCTGCGTATTAACCCTGTCTAGTCGTCTTAATATGGCATCCAAATGTTCAAATATTTGGATGTTTGCTGCCACTAATATTTCCTGTACATGGGACGGAGAATGAAGTGTCATTATTTGGATAATTTCTGGGACCTGTAGTGGAGGATCCAGATATTGCATCTTCTTCAATTGTATCAAACAATAATCTGAGTATCTAGATGTATTCACTGATGTATTTTACTTCCGTGAATACAACTGCATTTTCACGGGATGCTGTGTCTCGGTGTCCCAAAAGCGATTTAATAATGCCTTATTAAAATCATCATAGGTCTTGAAATTGTTCTTAAAGGCTATGAACCAAGATAATGCCCTGCCTTCCAGCAATTTGGATAGTGTGCGTAATTGCCTATCTTGTCCTAGGCGATTTTCTTGAAAGAAATCCTCAGCATTTTGAAGAAATTCCCTAGCGGTATACTCATCTCTACCCGAGAACTTAGTTGGTTTTTCGTCTTGGATTTTAATGAGTGTCGTGGTGTTGACTAAATCTCTAAATGTACCTGGACTGGAGATAAATGATGAGATTTCTCTTAACTTAATCAAAGAAACTTCTTCAGCAAGGGTTTCTGCTTTGATATTAAATGTATTATCAAGAGTTTTAATTTCAGATTCTAAATCAGTTTTTAAAGCTTGAACATCCTTACAGAAGGCGGTCAGTTGTGTGTGTGTGTGTGCTATCCATTTGAATCGTGAAACGCTTGTCCATTTTCGCTTGTGTAGTTTTTATAAGTCCTACCTCAGTATTAACACTGCTTACGTCCGATTTGAACGAGTCCCTATGGCTCTCCTGGATTTGTGCCTTTTTATTTGAGCCTGCGAAATGTGTCCATGAGACTCTTGGAATTCGGTTCTAAGTTCTTTTAATTCCTTAGAATGGGATTGAACATTCTTGAGATCTTGACTAAATGACTGAATAACTTGACCTTTAATTTCTTCTTTCAGTATTTCAAGATTATCTACGAATTGAGTTTTTATTTCTCCTAAATTGGATTTGACTTTGTCACTTGAATCCTTAAGCCTCTTTTCTATATTAGCGTTTGCCTCACGAAATCCTTGTTCGAGATTAGTATTTGATTCATCAAATCGGTTATTAATGGATTTATCTGCCTCGGTAAATCTTTTCTCTGAAGAAGTGTGTGCTTCATCGAACCTTGAGTTAAGGGTATTAGCTAACTCTTGCATTTTATCATGAGTGGTTTTTATCTGTTGACCTAGTTGCTTGTTTGCCTGATAAACCCTAGTATTTGACTGATCTATTTTTGTATTCAAATGAATATTCAATTCCTGGATTTGAGTTTTTATAATAGGGCGAAGAGCTTCAATTGCTGCTAATATATCGTCCATGGTAACAAATGTTTATAATGGAGTTGAAAACTAATTATGTAGTCTAAGGATCAAAAATGCAATTGACTGCGCGTAATCTGCCAATGCCTGCGTCTCCTAGCGTTGCCTAAACACATTCGCATGTCATTTCGAATATCGTCTTTCAAAGTATGCTATTATGTTTGGTATCTTGTAAAGATTAACTTTATTCAATATACTGCTACTTTTGTGCTATAATATCCAGCACAGCTCCTTTCGAAATCCATAAGTTGGCCGCCATTTATATTATTGCACATGGGGTTTTGCTACGCATTTCTTGCTAGCGTGGTATATCTCCTTTCGAAGCCCCTTAATTTGGCCGCCATTTATATTACACACGGGGTGTCACTACGCATTTGTTGCTAGCGTGACATATCTCCTTTCGAAATCCTTTAAGTTGGCCGACATTGATAACTCCTCTCCTCCCTGTGCCAGGAAAAATTTATTTCAAAGAGCACGAGGCCGTTCTAAGTGGTGCCTGGTCCTTAAGAGAGGGTACAGAGAGGGAGGATCGGAAGGGAAATAATACAAACTTACTTTGAACGTGCTTTACTATTTTACATCAAGAAAATCTTGATGGACATAACTGGTTGAAAAGAACATTATTCATTTGGATTTTTACACGATCAATATAATTTTTTCGATATTTTGTTACTGTAATTGGAATATATTTTCCAATAAATATCTATGATCACTACAATTCAGCGATATACTAGGGTAACTTTTCATATATTGAGTAAATGGGAGAAAGTTATGTTTTTTCCACTTCAACGAAATCTTAAAGTCCGTTTTATTATCAATTGTGATTTCAGAGTATGTTTTCTACGTAAATTAAACAAAGTAAATCTTGTTATACCTTCTCGTGAACTTCCCAAACTATTTATATTCAAATATTGAAGTTAAATTCGATCTTCCGATAGAAAGTTCGAAGTATTGTCCTATTTTACGTAATTTATTACACACTTTATATGAATATTGCGAATTAAGAGTTTATTATACGCCTTCATTATAAATAAAGCACTGAATTAAAATTATAATGTTCCAACAAGTGAGAGCATACGATATTACGAGAGCACACTGCCTTCCAAAAGTCTGTCTGTATTTTTAAATATTGTAAAGCGTTAATTTTTAATGTTTGCAATCTGCTAATAATTGTTCATGAAAATATTAAATAAGTGAGCTTTTGAACTGAGTTAAAGTCCTTTGTCAGCAATGGCATTGCCTATAAGAGTTATGTTGAAAGTAAAATTATGCTTCTGAATGAAAAGACACTTATATCATCTGAATTATGTCTTCTTATTAAGCTCGAACTGTTGAATACTGCCCTGCAAGCAGCAATCTGGAACTCAGTTAACAGCAAGCACCACGATGTTCCATAGTAGCACGTCCCTGGAACCGTACCTTGTAGTACCAAGTTCACGTTTCGCGTTGATCTGCATCGATCTCCGTCGATCTACGTCGTTGTCCGTCGATCTGCGTCGTTCTCCGCGTCGTCTTGAGTCAGGATTTCTCATGTTAATAAAAGAGTGGCTTTAACACAAGAAAGTCCATCTGACTATGTGGCTGATAGAGTGTCCTATGTTGAAACGAGCACAATTTGATTTGTGGTGTTAGAACTGATTATAACTGCTTCAGAAATAATCACCATTCACTAGATGAGAAATACGTCGAAGCATTGTTTATTTTCGTAACTTGCAATAATTGGAAATCTTTATACTCACTGCACACCGTTCGTATTTTCAGAAATAAGTCTCATTCGAAGCACAGTTTATCATGACTCACTTTCACAGTAAAGAAATAAATAAATAGCTCTCTCTCGTAATATATCGTAATGTTCCTTTTCACTATCACAGTTCCTGAAGTATTGGTGTACTAATCCTATAATTCACAATGTCACTGAATTACGAAATATGCGTAACCTTTTGCGGCGTACTTACAGTTCATTAAATAGTTCATTCAAACGAATTGGTTTCAGATGGTACAGTCTGTTACGGAAATTAGGAAACAGTCTTTATGTAGAAGGTAAAGTGGTTTTAGACTTTGATATTATTAAAAAGAATTAACGTGTTGCAAACCTACACTCATGATGTTCTAAGTAGTAATTTAAAGTAGTCGTGCTAGCATCAAGTTTGTTAAAGTTATTCACACGGAAATCGAGGTATTTTATAAGTTCGAATTTTGGCGAAATATTAGAAGTCTTGCAACTTCGACGTTATAAACACGCTAATTTCCGAAGTTCAAATGTCCCTGACGAGTTGTAAGTCCGACAGCATCTCAAGAAAATCCACTGGCTACTCACTGGTGTTCACATAAACTAAGTGTCAACTTGCTGTCGAAAATTATACTAGTATCACGACGTTCCCGTAGAATGAACACTGAGTTCGACTTCACTTGTCGCGAGCAGCATAACCGACGGACCAGCTGTGAGCGAAGAATTTGTCTTGTCTTGTCTTGATAATTTAATGGGCTTCGCTTGGTAGCGGTATACCCAGCCACGGCGAAGAATTTGAACTGGTTTGCTTCGGCCTGGACCGTGGCTTATATTCCGTAAGGGCAAGGTTACCTGCCACGTCACGAGAAGAAATGTAGTTTCTTTCTCGCTTGATACCTCTTGAGGAATTTGTTGAGATTGACATATGTTTGCCTTCAGAACACTAGCTACACGACGAGGTATGTCTCATTTCTGTATCATCATCAGCTAAAATGTTAGAAAATGTTCAAGTACATTCGAGAGGAAGGGATACAACATGTGGCACTGACGTCACCCGCAGGTTCATGGCGCGTGACGTGTCCTCCTTGTCACGAGGAACTTCGTATCGAGCTCACATAAGATGTCGAGCACATGAACACAAATTACGGCCGTCCTTTCCCAAACATTCCGGAAACTTCAAAATAATGTACCTGGCTAAAACAATTCCTGGTATAATACTAAATGTAACTTACCCTCAATCTCAAATCAATAATTGATCACTTACAATGAGTATTCGAACATCACAACACAAATTAATTGATTTTTCAATAAAAGATAAATTGTTTCTCTTCAAGTAAATCTTCGCTACAAAGCCAATGGATATTAAAATATAATATCTCAGCATTTCAATGTATTGATGATCAAAATGATAATCCCATTTATGACCGACATGACAATTGAAACTAACTGGATGTACGTCAATAAATCTGGGCTTTTGGTCTTATTATTTTAGTTATAGTCACATATATCCTATACATCCATATATTCGAGGATTAATTACTTTCATTCGGAAACATTACGCATAATTCTCGTGCTAAATAATGTACATTGACTCATATTTACCAATCAGGAAGACCTTGATACGAAGGTTTTCCTCACGTTCGTAACATTTGCCATTTCCTAATCACGCTTCACTAACCTCAAATAAATAATCCTTAACATTCAACATTCCTTTAAAAAATAACGAAACTGATCATAAAAGAAAGTGAACAAAATTAAAATTAAATATCGAAGCGTTGTCAGAGTTAACTGAAAAACTTGTTAAGAAGGAGGCGAAAACCCGCAAACTGAAGGAGGATATGGAAGCCAAGTGTGATTCATTGGAGCAATACAGCGAGAGAAATAATGTAAGAATTTCTGGCATCCCTGAAAGTTCAAACGAAAACTGCGATGAACTAGTGCTCAACGTGTGCAAAGCAATAAGTGCAGGTGTGAGAATTAATTACATCGATAGATGTCTCAAAGTAGGACCTCGATCTCCAGGAAAAACGCGACCAATCCTAGTGAAACTTTTGTCTTATCGCTCACGGCAGGACATCATCACGAGGAAAAGGAAACTGTAAGGATCACCCAAAACAATCCGTGAAGATCTTGCGGCTATCAGAATATCCATTTTTAAGACAACAATACAGCGTTTTGGACTTACAAATACTTGGACTGACTAAGGAGACATCGTAATCAAGAAGGCTGACGGGATGAAAATAACAGTGCGCGAGTTAAAAGAACTTCCTATGGCATAAGCTTTTGTTGCGGTGCTGCCTTACCACTTGACAATGTGAGTCCACTCCCATCCATTACCGTAAGTCACAGCCATGAAGCTATTTTATTTATTTTAAGTAGCTCTATCTATCTATCTATCTATCTATCTATCTATCTATCTATCTATCTATCTATCTATCTATCTATCTATCTATCTATCCATCTATCTATTTATCTAATTCTGTCAGTCTGTCTACCTATCTACCCATTTACAGAATTTATTTGTCTATTTGTCGAATATCTATTCGCTTATCTATCTTCTTGTCCTACCACTTGTCTATGTACTTACTCATTAATCATTTCCCTAACTGGTTCTAATGTAAGCCCGTAATACGTCTACATAGATCTAACATCACCACTACGTAGAATGAGCTCCTATTCTAGATATTCTGGACGATTAATCTGCTGTTGCACGTTATTATTATTATTATTATTATTATTATTATTATTATTATTATTATTATTATTATTATTATTATTATTATTGACAATTTAATTATCTAAAATATGTCAATTGCTGATTATTCAATGGATGTAGCCGCATGCTGCGTTCTAGTTTAAGTTAGTTTCATTTTAGGAATTGGCAATGCATACCACAAACAACCGTAAACCCTCTGACTCTGACCATAGCAATGCTTTTCATTGACACACTTCCCCTACCCCACCCATCCCCTCAACCCGTCCCCCTGCTAGTCCATTGACCCGAACCACACCCTTAAAGCTACAACACACATTCTCCACTCAGCCCTAAATAGCCATAAAAACTCAATTCACATATGTCACCTTAATGCCCAGAGTTTAGTTTCTCAAACTCGTACAGATGAACTAAAAGTGATTTTCATTCAATTGTCCTTTGATATTTTATGCAGTGAAAGTTGGTTGAAAGTCAAACATCAGGCTACGAATCTGGAATTACCTGGCTACTGCCTTCTGAGGAATGACAGACTTGGCAAAGGGTGCGGTGGGATCTGTGCTTTTCGTCTCTTCGCGCTTGAAACCTCAAATTATCTGCCAGTTGCCTCAAGAACATGAGCGAAAACCGGAGTACATATTCACAGAGATAAAGGTTTTTACTGTGAAATGCTTGGTAGGTGTTGTATACAAACCGCCCAAAGCTCGCCGTGTGAATGACTTAAAGACCGACCCTATTAGACTGTTACCTATTGTACCATTACGTTACATTAGCGGCCGTCAATGGAATGAATACAGTGGACAAAGATGGCGGACAATAACTTCAGGTGCAAGTACACAGAGTAGTGATCGAATAAATCGATATCGCCCGGCCGCATGGGAAAAGAATTTCAAGAGTTAAATAATGACGGACGAAAAAAAAAAATTGAAAGAGAACGATTCTTGACTACTTTGTGACTGATGAAAGATACAAGTTTAAGGGAAGCTGCACGGCTTATAATAAGATTATTAAAGGGTCAACTCAACGTCACATACGGAAATATTAATATATTAACGGAATAGAAGACTCTATCTGCAAGAATACAATACGGAAAAGGAGTATATTTGAAAGAAATATTCGTCACTGTGAGATCTGAAGTCAGAATCGGGGAAGAAGCTTCAGCTGAAATACACATTGCCGAAAACAGTACCATAGTGGCAAAATTTATTGTTTCCAGGAGGGAGGCAATAGCTGTTTAAGCAAAAGAAAGAACAAGGAATAGGCCAAATTAGAGAACATTATAAATTTAAAGAAAAGAATATTTTCGTCTAACACGAGTTTCCAACAACAAGTATTGGGAATTGAATTGCCTATTTTTCACCAGTATACTATGTACTCTACCATGTTTTTGTTCTTTTATGATTGCATGATGACTGGTGACATGGACTCAGCTTAAACAGAGGAAATGTTTTGCTCAAGACTGATTAGCTCAAGCCAAGACCCAAGATGAAGCCGCAGATGACGTAGTCTTCGGATCGCAGCGATTGCCTGTTCCATGATGCCGTAGTCCAGCTGAGAACCAGCAGAAATCCAGTTACGAGATAAGTATTACGAGTTGAATCGTAATGAATTTCAAATCAATTAATGAAAAATATTTATAGGTGTACAGGAGTGCTAGATATAAGAGATCAAGTGCCAATGAGAAGATATATGAATACAAATGCGATTCATTAGCCGATGAAAAGTGCTATTTTGTGCTATATATAACTGCAATGCTAATGTGATAATGTTAAGGTTATTGGTAACTAGATCTGACTGAGTATTTATGCATGTTTTGTGCCAATTAATACGTATAGACCGTGAAGCGTTTAACCAGTTGTGGATGTATAAATATAAGCGAGATATAAGACGTAACCTAGAAATTCAGGTTAATATGTATACCAACCATGGCCAGTATGATAATATTATGGTAAAGAAGTGTTTGATATTACGAAGTTGCAGTGTATAAAGAATAGTCAGGTTATTGAATACTGCGTCCGTAACACAGGGGTTATTTTAGTGGAATTGAGTGATGATATATTTTAAATATGAAGGAATATATATATTTACAGAGGAAATGAAATGTTAATGTGGCATGTTATAAGTAGAATGAGGAAACATGCTTCTGTTCGTTATTGAAGAATGGGATAGATAATTAGAATGCGGATTCCTGTGTTACGTAATATATTTAGATTTGGGTTAGCACTGCAAGTAATGAATATAGGCCATGTTGAGTTGAATGCATATTTCGATCCATACTGTTTTTGTTTCGTTGTAACTTTCGGAAGAGGATATGGTGAGGTTACGTGTTTGTTACGTATTACGATATATATATCTTTAGGAGTATAATGAAATCTCGCACATTTACGTATTTGAAGGTCAGCATGTTAGCGCTTACACGAAGTACGGTCTGCTTTATCGAAACTATGGCACAGCGAAGAAATATTTGGGAGTATGTAAATATTTTAGCACATGACTTGCACTGTATGGCACGATTTTCGCAGATTAGAATGACGTACCGTCAAATCTATGGCACTCCGTACTAGATTTATTTGGTTTATGTTGTACAGATGGTGATGTACTGAATTAATCTATTCATTTGGGTTATGATAGGAATTTTGGGTAACTATATGGGTGTTTTGAACCCATAATTAAAAATGCTAATGCTTATCTCGTAACGTGGAAAGTCACAAACAAGAAGCCAAACGTATATTTAAATTGTTGGTCAAATAGACCGAAAACCAAAATAAAACTTAACTTATGCCCCCCAAAAAAATTCCAAACAACATTAAATGAAAGATATTCCACTCCTCCTTGATTTAATAAAGGTCTGATCCCTATTTGTCCCCTCATACGAATTTAATCATGGAAGATATGGTATAATTTGGTTATTATCAATTATGTAAGCAAATGTATTGAAGATTTGAACGTTTTTCAAATATGTTTATTCCGGAATCCAAGCACTTTGGGGATGATACTTAAAATATTACGATTTTCCTTTCCTTATTGCCAATGAATATATATGATTCATTGTAATTATACATTAGCATGCTAATAAATTGTATATAGATTTGATTTTGCATTTATAATCCTTATGTAGGTAGTAGTAGGATAGCATACGGAATTATTGAGCTAGCTTACGCTTAATATTAGGTGAGGATCTGATAACTTCTTTTAATATAAGGATATATTATAAATATTTCAACGGATGGCGACTCTTCAACGGAATCCGCGATTTATTTAATGCATTTAGGAACAACGAAGTGAGTTTTACCCTGAGAAATGATTATATGCCATATGTTAGAACTTATGCTCGTGAATACAATTCCAGTTTGGAATCTTTGTGTGACTTGCGACCCGATACTTAGAATTAAGAGACCGGAGTAATATTTACATATGTGTATGCACAGGTAATATTTCAAAAATGTAAGACAGATATGCTGGTAAAGGTCGCAACTCAAAAGTAAGGCATATGCCTTACATTTTTGAAATATTACCTGTGCATACACATATGTAAATATTACTCCGGTCTCTTAATTCTAAGTATCGGGTCGCAAGTCACACAAAGATTCCAAACTGGAATTGTATTCACGAGCATAAGTTCTAACATATGGCATATAATCATTTCTCAGGGTAAAACTCACTTCGTTGTTCCTAAATGCATTAAATAAATCGCGGATTCCGTTGAAGAGTCGCCATCCGTTGAAATATTTATAATATATCCTTATATTAAAAGAAGTTATCAGATCCTCACCTAATATTAAGCGTAAGCTAGCTCAATAATTCCGTATGCTATCCTACTACTACCTACATAAGGATTATAAATGCAAAATCAAATCTATATACAATTTATTAGCATGCTAATGTATAATTACAATGAATCATATATATTCATTGGCAATACGGAAAGGAAAATCGTAATATTTTAAGTATCATCCCCAAAGTGCTTGGATTCCGGAATAAACATATTTGAAAAACGTTCAAATCTTCAATACATTTGCTTACATAATTGATAATAACCAAATTATACCATATCTTCCATGATTAAATTCGTATGAGGGGACAAATAGGGATCAGACCTTTATTAAATCAAGGAGGAGTGGAATATCTTTCATTTAATGTTGTTTGGAATTTTTTTGGGGGGCATAAGTTAAGTTTTATTTTGGTTTTCGTTCTATTTGACCAACAATTTAAATATACGTTTGGCTTCTTGTTTGTGACTTTCCACGTTACGAGATAAGCATTAGCATTTTTAATTATGGGTTCAAAACACCCATATAGTTACCCAAAATTCCTATCATAACCCAAATGAATAGATTAATTCAGTACATCACCATCTGTACAACATAAACCAAATAAATCTAGTACGGAGTGCCATAGATTTGACGGTACGCCATTCTAATCTGCGAAAATCGTGCCATACAGTGCAAGTCATGTGCTAAAATATTTACATACTCCCAAATATTTCTTCGCTGTGCCATAGTTTCGATAAAGCAGACCGTACTTCGTGTAAGCGCTAACATGCTGACCTTCAAATACGTAAATGTGCGAGATTTCATTATACTCCTAAAGATATATATATCGTAATACGTAACAAACACGTAACCTCACCATATCCTCTTCCGAAAGTTACAACGAAACAAAAACAGTATGGATCGAAATATGCATTCAACTCAACATGGCCTATATTCATTACTTGCAGTGCTAACCCAAATCTAAATATATTACGTAACACAGGAATCCGCATTCTAATTATCTATCCCATTCTTCAATAACGAACAGAAGCATGTTTCCTCATTCTACTTATAACATGCCACATTAACATTTCATTTCCTCTGTAAATATATATATTCCTTCATATTTAAAATATATCATCACTCAATTCCACTAAAATAACCCCTGTGTTACGGACGCAGTATTCAATAACCTGACTATTCTTTATACACTGCAACTTCGTAATATCAAACACTTCTTTACCATAATATTATCATACTGGCCATGGTTGGTATACATATTAACCTGAATTTCTAGGTTACGTCTTATATCTCGCTTATATTTATACATCCACAACTGGTTAAACGCTTCACGGTCTATACGTATTAATTGGCACAAAACATGCATAAATACTCAGTCAGATCTAGTTACCAATAACCTTAACATTATCACATTAGCATTGCAGTTATATATAGCACAAAATAGCACTTTTCATCGGCTAATGAATCGCATTTGTATTCATATATCTTCTCATTGGCACTTGATCTCTTATATCTAGCACTCCTGTACACCTATAAATATTTTTCATTAATTGATTTGAAATTCATTACGATTCAACTCGTAATACTTATCTCGTAACTGGATTTCTGCTGGTTCTCAGCTGGACTACGGCATCATGGAACAGGCAATCGCTGCGATCCGAATACTACGTCATCTGCGGCTTCATCTTGGGTCTTGGCTTGAGCTAATCAGTCTTGAGCAAAACATTTCCTCTGTTTAAGCTGAGTCCATGTCACCAGTCATCATGCAATCATAAAAGAACAAAAACATGGTAGAGTACATAGTATACTGGTGAAAAATAGGCAATTCAATTCCCAATACTTGTTGTTGGAAACTCGTGTTAGACGAAAATATTCTTTTCTTTAAATTTATAATGTTCTCTAATTTGGCCTATTCCTTGTTCTTTCTTTTGCTTAAACAGCTATTGCCTCCCTCCTGGAAACAATAAATTTTGCCACTATGGTACTGTTTTCGGCAATGTGTATTTCAGCTGAAGCTTCTTCCCCGATTCTGACTTCAGATCTCACAGTGACGAATATTTCTTTCAAATATACTCCTTTTCCGTATTGTATTCTTGCAGATAGAGTCTTCTATTCCGTTAATATATTAATATTTCCGTATGTGACGTTGAGTTGACCCTTTAATAATCTTATTATAAGCCGTGCAGCTTCCCTTAAACTTGTATCTTTCATCAGTCACAAAGTAGTCAAGAATCGTTTTCTTTCAAATTTTTTTTTCGTCCGTCATTATTTAACTCTTGAAATTATTTTCCCTTGCGGCCGGGCGATATCGATTTATTCGATCACTACTCTGTGTACTTGCACCTGAAGTTATTGTCCGCCATCTTTGTCCACTGTATTCATTCCATTGACGGCCGCTAATGTAACGTAATGGTACACTATGCACGATCATTTTATAATGACGGGAGACTTCAACAGAAACCTTTTAGACCCAGATTCTTCCGAAACCACCTGTCTACTGAATACATTTCAGACGTGCAGTATGACGATACTCTCACTTTCTCCCACTCACCACACTAAAACTTCACACACTTCTGGACCTAATAGTAACGAACAAACCTGACAGAGTATTACATCTTGGACAGACATCTGCTCCCGGACTGTCAGCCCATGACATTATCTTTATGACTTACGCATTGCAATTCATAAACCTAAGTACGTGAATTAAAGAGACTATAGCGGTATTGACGACGAAAAATTATTGAAAGAATCTTTTTCTATGCCGTGGCATGAGATACCGCATAAAAATGATAATACATATTTTTGACAAAAACGCCCCTCTACGAACAGCACGCGTCTGTAAAAGACTCTCCCCGTGGTTAAATGATGATATTAGAGCAATGATGGCTAAGCGGGATGCAGCTCATAGGAAATATAAACATTACCCGACAGAGGAAAACTTTATCTATTACAAACGACTAAGTAATAAAACGACTCAGACAGTAAGAAACGCTCGACTACGATACGCCCATGACTTTATAAAACCTGACGTAAGAACTGATACTTTATGGAAGTCAATCCGCTAATCTGGAATAAATAAACTGGACAAGGTAGACGATTTGGAGTTTTCTTGATGAACTGAATGATCACTTCGTATCCTCCCATGTATAATTAAACGACGAAGCAAAAGACAATTTTTTGAGTGCAGTTCACAACACACCATCCATAGGTAGAGACAAATTTTATTTTAGTTAGGTCTCACCCCTGCAAGATAAAGAGGCTATAATGCGGATAAAAACTAAATCCACAGGGGTGGACAATATATGTATCATAATGCTAAAGAAAAGTATAGACACTATTATTCCAATATTGACATTCATATACAACTTCTCCATTCAAAACAGTGTATTTCCAACCGTCTGGAAAATGGCCCTGGTATATCCTTTACCGAAGAAAAAATCTCCTAGACTAAACAGTGACTAAAGACCTACTAATATACTGTCAATTGCAGCCGAGGGACTCGAACACACTGTACATAATCAAATCACAAAATATCTCGACCACGACATACTAGACCCACACCAGTCAGGTTTCCGACGCAATCACAGTACATGTACTGCCTTATGAAGAGTGACTGACGATATAAGATAGGCTATTAATGAGCAAAACTGACAATTCTAGTATTATTGGACTTCACCAAAGCATTTGACTCCGTAGATCATAAGTTGCTCTTATCCAAACTTTATCGCCTAGGTTTCTCCTAGAGTACTCTGAGATGAATGGGAGCCTATTTATACAAACGTCAACAATGCGTCGTCAATCAGGGTACCTTTTCATCGTGGCAATTTGTGAAAACTGGTGCCCCACAAAGGTCAACCATAGCTCCTTTGCTATTTTATGTCTATACCAACGATCTAGCTAAACAGTTGACACACTGTAAATGTCACGTTTATGCGGACGACGGACAATTGTACATCCATTGAATATCAAGAATATCAACAGACATTTCGAGTACAATGGAGCAAATTAACATGGACCTAGAGGCCGTAAGCAATTGGTCTTCCTAGTATGGACTTATTTTAAAACCCGAAAATATCCCAAACCATAGCAATTGACCACCCAAGACTAATTTCTAGTAATTACCGCATGTCCATCTCTGGTGTACGACTTCAATATCCGTGAGTAGACGAGGATTTGCTATATTTCACCCTTTAAACAATTTCAAATATACTTTCCCGCTCAGTTTAAAGAATAAACTCGTCGAAATCCTCGTTCTTCCAATATTCGATTATTGTGACGTAGTTTACAAAGACGCGAAAGCCAAACTTCGAGATAAACTGCAACGTACACAGAATGCCTGTGTAATATTTATATGTAATTTGAAATTTTCAGTTTATGTTACCCAGTCTTACGCGGGCCTCGGGAGGCTACGCCTCAAAAACAGACCCACACTGCATACCCTGACATTATTGCACCCAATCCTTACTTCACAATCCCTCACTTACCTGTATGAACGATTCCATACCCTTTCTGAACACCATGATAAAAACAGGACGGCCCTGAACTCTAAATTGCTCGGTATTCCTAAAAATAATCATCAACCTACAATAATTCATTCACTGTTGTGGACAGCCGTGAATGGAACCTCCTTCCGCAGGAGGTCAGGGGGGTATCAAACCATGGAAGATTTAAAAGTAGGTGCTCAAAATATCTCCATGAGTCGAGCTCGTAGTCCGACAGTTTTATTCTTCTTCTCCTCCTGGTATTTCTTCTTCTTCTTCTTCTTCTTCTTCTTCTTCTTCTTCTTCTTCTTCTTCTTCTTCTTCTTCTTCTTCTCCTCCTCCTCCTTAATTTCTTCTCATTCTTCTTCTTCTTCTTCTTCTTCTTCTTCTTCTTCTTCTTCTTCTTCTTCTTCTTATTATTATTATCATTATTATTCTTATTATTATTATTTATACAATATCAATATTGGTAGAGAGTACTCAGCTGTGGTTCCCTGCATAGTTATACTTATCCCGATCCCCATTTTGTAATGTTTTTTCTCACAATTTTAACATGAAGACTGTAACATTCGTCAGTGTGAGAAAGTTTTGGAATTGGACAAATTAATTGTAAGTAATAGTAGGTTTATATTATTATTATTTTTATTGTATTTTAGTCTCTTCGTAGATATCATTGTACATAGGAACCAAAATGTTCATTTATGTTGTGTATTACCGAGCTTGATAGCTGCAGTCGCTTTAAATGCGGCCAGTGTCCAGTATTCGAGAGATAGTGGGTTCGAACCCCACTGTCGGCAGTCCTGAAGATGGTTTTCCGTGGTTTCCCATTTTCACACCAGGAAAATGCTGAGGCTGTACCTTAATTAAGGCCACGGCCGATTCCTTCCCACTCCTGGTCCTCCTGTTCCATCGTCGCCGTAAGACGTATCTGTGTCGGTGCGACGTAGTGAAACTTGTATATTGTGTATTATATATTTTTAAGTACAGTAGGATAGCATAGGAGCATAATAATTTATTTAGGTCTCTCCTTTTTTTATTTATTCAATATCAGTATTTTAATGTTTTTATTTTATGTTATTTTTGTATTTCACTGGTTAAGTCTAAGACAGGGACACGTATCCCTAACTTTTCCAGTTAAAGTAAACCATATTTAACTATCTATCTATCTAATCATACAAAACCAATTTGACAGTATTAACCTCCTCAATCATATTTCATTAGCAGGACGATTCAAATATCTTTATCAAGGAAGCAGTGCTAGATATGGTAAACATTTCGAAGACAATTGCCAATTATCACACTTAATTCTCTTTTAACGTGGAATATGAACCTAATCGAACAGCATACAGAGAACCTACATCATTTACAAATGTGTCGAAAAGAATGTCGTCTTGCCTCCTAAACATGTGCACGTTTTTTCAGTTCATGTTGATGACTAGGGAAAGGTAGAAAGTGTGGTCAGAAAAGGGGGAAATGTTTCTGAAAATACCGACCAAGAGGTGCGAAAGAGGTGTTGATGAAATAAATTTATTATGGTTGAAACCAGTTACATGAACTTCCTAATCCCATTTACTAGGTTATAAACTTGTTGTATTGGATTACACACAACAATCCAATGTTTCTGATAGTAAGTCACTGGCACTTTGAGCTCAGTAAATCCTTATAGAGAAACTCCGCTCGATATCTACAGAAACCAATCGAGCATATATTGTCAGCACTTGTAAAGGGGGTTCAGTTAAAGTTGCAGAGGTTTCCAAATCTGGATTGTTCTTCAAATTTCATTCAAATTTGTCTTTAATAAATCCATCAAGGTTGTCCCTAACACTTATCAACTTCTTCCACTATTCCTCCTTTCCCATACCTTGTTCTTCCACACTCTGAATCACATCAGGCAAATACATGTAGCCATGCTCTGCAAACATTTCCAACTCTAGGTCTTTGTTGCTGAGTAGTTGTTGGACATGCTTGATGACTGCTGCGGCCGTTGAGTCTAGGGTACATATGAAGCATTTGATATTGTGAAAGTTTTGCACGTTGCAATGTTTTCCAGAGTAGCACCTTTTTGTGCAATGATGGTAATAAAGTTAATGAACCTGTTTTGTGCAATGGAACGCAATTTAATCTACTGAATCTAAGCAAAAATATCGTTCGCGAAGAAATTCAGACGGACTTAGCTTCAGCAGAAAAGAGTTTGTACCAAGAATAGATTTAGAACCAGTGAATCCGAGTATACCATTCGTTCTTAAATGAATGGAATTTTCTCTAAATTTCTCTTTCTCTGTCACAATGAATAAGTCACCAGGATAAATTTTAAAAGTTGGAATAAATCATCCCATTCCAGTGTTTTGTTCAGTTGTATGTAGCTTTCCCAAAAATAAGCAGATCTATAGACGTCAAAGTACAACTCCGAGCTACAACTGCACTCAATATGGTTTGTAAGAGAATACGACAATACCTGTTCTGTTTCCATTCGAATGCAATATAAAACCTGGAAAGTGTAACTTTTATTAATAAGATAAATTAATAGTCCATTTAGAATTACTTCATAGATAGTAGTTTCGACTGTCGAAGAAGACTCATGTACTCATAATATGAATTATTTCTAATTATGTACATTTTGAAACCAAAGTTAAGTGAACGGTTTATAACATAATGGCGCTCTATTTTCTCCTCCATGTGTAGACAAGAGTATCCTCCTCCCCACCATACAGGTTGTGGAGATGCCCCTGGATAAATGCACTACTTGTAACTTCGGCACAGAGTTCGATATTGTGGACATGCCTTTCTTCACAAGAATTAACCTTATATTCATTCTCGCCGTAAGCTGGGTGGACCCAGGATATCTTCAGAAGCAGAAGCTTACTTTCTCAATTTTGCAATTTTATGAAATGGAATCGGACCCACGCCTTTCTGTGCGAAACGAACACGCACTCCACAAAGTCCCTAATTGTATAGTAGTAAGATTGTCAAACAGTAACATATTACATTGTTGTTTCGTTAGTAATCGTCGCGACATCTTTGTCTTATTAAATTAACGAATGTTATCAACTTTATATCCTAAACGTATTATTTCTTAAGCGGTGTAAATATTTCTCAAATCAGGACGGATCAGGAAAACACATCGTCGAGGATCTCACTGCCATGGTTTGCTGGGCCGTATGACGGGGTAGGATGCGGGGTATCCGGATGTGATACCTGACAATGTCAAGCCGGTTCTCGTGATAGGCTGCGGCAGATGATGAAGATATGTTATTATTGTTATTTATTTTCCTTAAATTGTACAAGTACAATTTGGGGATGGTAGATGGAGAAACGGCAAACCCCACATAAGACACATAAACAGATATGTGTTGTGACGTGTGTTATTGCCAGTATAGTTGAGAGGATAACGTTGCAGACTCCCATGGTGAAGGATAGCTTGTGGTAGTATGTGGTACGTCTGTATATCACAATAATGAAATATATTGGAGTTGATCGAAGCATACACTTGCTTTGGTTGGTATGATATGCTGTATGGAGGTTGCTGAGTTGAACTGTGTAACTCTGCATGTTTAGGTCATATGAGGGTGCAACATATATGAGAACAAAACAAGTGGAACATTTCTTACCCCCTTGACAATGGGATCATGCCAAAATTGAATCGTTCAAGACCCTAATGAGCCGTTACAATATGCTTTTTTTCATCGTTTCATTACAAAGAGAACTTTCTGTATCATTTCGACTGGTAGAGAAATGGCGGAATTCACTTGCACCCTGCAGAGACGACGTTCAAATCTAAAGACTAGAATAAGTCCTGACTTTATCGTTTGGATACGTGACTACGCAATCTTATTCTTAAAACCTAAACTATACGATAAGTTTCAGAAAGGGTGCATCTTCTATATATAAAAACTAGCAAGATACCCGTGCTTCGCTACGGTATTATACTGAAATTTATAATTGAATGCTTATTGTTTTAGATATATAATCCGCCGAAATTCGCAATCTGATTCGTTTTCTGCGAGAATCCACCAAAATTCCCGATCTGACTCGTTTTCTCTTATTTTACGGCACGTTTCCTCCCACTTTTCGAACTTCCTTTCCAGCAATCGAGTTCGTACTTCCCGGGCTAGGCTCAGGTATTCTTCCCGGTCAGTTGTGTACGTAAATCTTTGCCATCTTTTCCTATAATCGTTTTTAATATGGATAAAATCCTTCAGGAGATCCGGCGTGGTGTTATATTGGGTGCCTTGGCGGCACTGAACCGGCGGTCGGACTGCATTCTTAGTCATTACCCGTCCAGTAGCCGTTTCCAGCGCGGTCCGCACATTTGATGACGGTCCGGAACATTATTATTATTATTATTATTATTATTATTATTATTGTTATTATTATGTGTTGCTGGAATGGCTGATGATCGGAAAACTGGAGTATCCGGAGAAAAACCTGTCCCGCCTCCGTTTTGTCTAGCACGAATGTCACATGGACTGACCGGGATTTGAACCACGGAACCCAGTTGTGAGAGGCCGGCGCGCTGCTGCCTGAGCAACGGAGGATCCTTATAAGTACATTAATAACAGTAAAATCAATTGGTCTCACCTCCTTCTACACCCTACCGCCGTTAAGTTTATTTACCACCACCCTCCCCCCCCCCCAAAAAAAATTAAAAGAAGGCTTGTTTCTATATGTTTAAGGGAGATTCCAAACACCAATGTTCACGTCTATTACCTTCAGTTTTGAGATATGAGTATCCCCATAAAAATAATTTACTTTCTTCACTTCATTTCACACTACTACCCTCCCCCCCCCCTAAGTGAATTTTCCCGCAAAAAAAAAAACTTGTTTCTTTAATAGTAAAGGATCCTCTAAATACCAATTATCACGACTCTAACTTCTTCAGTTTTTGATTTATGTGTCCTCATGAAACGAATTCAACTCCTTTACACTCCCGCCCTCCAAGATGGTTTCCCGCCCAAAACGCGTTTTTCTTTGTTTTTAAAGGAGATCCAAATACGATTTTTCACGTCTGTAACAACTTTAGTTTTTATTAGATGTATGTATTCTCATACAATTAAGACAATTAATTTTTCAATTTTTCACCCCCCCCCCCAACCCATCATTGGATTTTCCGAGAACACGTGTTTCTTTACTTTTAAAGCGGATTGCAAATATCAAATTTCACGTCTGTAACATCTTCATTTTTGAGATATCAGTAGCCTAATTAAAAGAATTCAACACCATTTTCAGTCACTTTAACCCCCCTCCACCCAAGTGGTATTTCCGAAAACTAAAAATACACGTTTCTTTATGTTTTATAGAGATAAAAGATACCATTTATCACTTCTGTAACATGTTAAGTTTTTTAGATATCCGTAAAAATTCTCATTTTAAAATTTCACCCCTTTTGAGTTCCCCTTAAGTGGAGTTTCCAAAAACAAATCACCTCTGTTTCTTTACATTTACAGGAGATTCCAAACACCCACTTTTTACGTCTGTAACATTTTACGTTTCCAAGATAATCTGTAGATATAGTCTTTCAAAAAATTCACCCCAATTTGTCACTCCTGTTTAACCGCCATTAGTTGGATTTTCCAAAAACTAAAAAACGCGTTTCTTTATTTTTAAAGGAGATCCCGTATACAAATTTTCAGTTCTGTAATATCCTTCGTTTCTGAGATATATGTATCCTGATTAAAGGCATTCAACCCATTTTTCGCCCTTTTACACCCCTCCCATTAGGATTTACAGGAAACAAATAATACGTGTTCCTTTATTTTTAGAGGGGATTCTAACTACCAATTTTTACATCTGTAAATTTTAAAGTTTTAAGTTGTAGACACACTCATTTTAAAAAATTCACCCCCCTTTTCACCCCCCCCCATTATTTGGATTTTCAAAAAACGAAAAAATACGTGTTTCTTTACTTTTAAAGTAGATCCAAAATACAAATGTTGAGGCCTGTAATATCTTCAGGTTCTGAAATATAAGTAGACTCAATAAAGGCATTCGACCCATTATTCACCCTTTTCCACCCTTCCTATTGGGATTTTCCGAAAACAAAATAATATGTGTTTCTTTATTATTAAAGGAGATTCTAAATACCAATTTTTACATCTATAAACTTTAAAAGTTTTGAGATATAGATACACTCATTTTAAAAAATAACCCCCTTTTCACTCCCCCCCATTAATTGGATTTTCCACAAACAAAAAAGTACGTGTTTCTTTATTTTTAAAGAAGATCCCAAACACCAATTTTCAGGTCTGTAATATCTTCAGGTTCTGAAATATAAGTACTGTAGACTCATGAAATGCATTCGACCCATTTTTCAACCTTTTCTACCCTTCCTATTAGGATTTTCCGAAAACAAAATATACGTGTTCCTTTATTTTTAAAGGAGATTCCAAATACCAGTTTTCACATATATAACCTTTAAAAGTTTTGACATATAGATACACTCATTTTAAAATATTACCCCCCTTTTCACCCCCCTTAATTGGATTTTCCACAAACAAAAAAATTCGTGTTTCTTTATTTTTAAAAGAGATCCCAAACACCAATTTTCAGGTCTGTAATATCTTCAGTTTCTGAGATATAAGTAGCCTCATTAAGCGCATTCAACCCCTTTTTCACCCCTTTTCACTCCTCCTATTGCGATTTTCCAAAAACAAACAATACGTGTTTCTTTATTTTTAATGAAGATTCTAAATACCAATTTTTACATCTGCAAACTTTAAAATTTTCGAGATATAGATTCATTCATTTTAAAAATTCACCCCCTTTTCACCATCCCATTAATTGGATTTTTCAAAAACAAAAATATACGTGTTTCTTTATTTTTAAAGGAGATCAAAAGTACCAATTTTCAGGTCTGTAATATCTTCAGTTTCTGAGATATAAGTACCGGTATCCTGATTAAAGGCATTCAACCCATTTTCCCCATTTTCACCCTTTTTCACCCCTCCTATTGGGATTTTCTGAAAACAAAAAATACGTGTTTCCTTATTTTGAAAGAAGATTCTAAATACCAATTTTTACATCTGTAAACTTTTAAAGTTTTGAGATATAGATACACTAATTTTAAAATTTCACTCCCCTTTTCATCCCCTTAGCGACGGAATATCCAAACATCCTCTCTTAGCGAGCACCTACATCTTAATATGAATGTATCCCCAAAATTTCATTTCTTTATGTCCAGTAGTTTTGGCTCGGCGATGATGAATCAGTCAGTCAGTCAGTCAGTCAGTCAGTCAGTCAGTCAGGACAAGTTATTTTATATATATAGATGTATGTATGTGTGTAAGCGACACATCTTCTAATAAACCACTGGAGTAATTTAAACCAAATTTTATACACTTGTTACTTGCTACCTGCAGTCGAGCACTGTGGGAAAAAGCCATCCCTTAAGGGCGGGGGGTTATGGGGGTTGATGTATAAACATAATCGAAAATGGTCTCGAATCCATAGTTTTCGGATTCGCTGACATGAGTAGTAACCCTCCGCATTTTTTAAAGTCCAAGTTCAGCCCCTTTGGCGTTGGGGCGAAGGGGGAGTGGTATATACAAGTAATCGAAAATAGTGTCCAATTGATCGTTTTGGTCCATGAGATAAATAGTGACACTCCGGATTTTTTAAAGTCCCTTTGTGGGAGGGGTGAGGGGGGTAATGAGTTATAAAAATAATCGAAAATACTGTCGTATCCATAGGTTTTGGAGTCCGTGAGTTGAAAAGTGACACTCCGGATTTTTAAAGTCCAAGTTCAGCACCCTCAGGGGTGAGGTACGAGGAGGGTGAGATATAAATAATAATCGAAAAAAGTGTCACATCCAACATTTTAGGGGTCACTGAGATGAATAGTTACACTCCGGATTTTTCAAGTCCAAGTTCAGCCCCTCTGGCATACAAAAGATAAAGGGTGAAAATATAAAAATGACCGAGATTATGTACATACGTGCGTAATTTCCAGCATAATTTCCACTGTCAACTGAATTTGATACAAATATTACTTACAATCTGTGAAAAATGCTGTTGGAGCAAGACACTCCTAGAACCCCCAGGGGAGAGGGTGAAATATAACTAAAAATGAACGATATTACTCTCGAACCATAGTTTATAGAACTACTGGAGCGATTTCTGCCAAACATGGTACACATATGACTTACTATTAGCGTGGGGATAAGACACCCCTAACACTCTTAGGGAGTGTGAGGTATCAAATTAGAAAATAGTGTCGAATCAATAGTTTTCGGTGTCACTGTGATGAATAGTGATAGTTCGGAATATTTTAAAATTCAAGTTCAGCTCCTTTTGGCATAGGGGTTGGAAAAGTGTGAAAAAATAAAATGTCTAAATGACCGAGATTATCGATGTTTGTGTGTTTCTTCGAGCATAGCATTCATACAAAATTGGGACACATACGATTTACTATCTGAAAAAAAAATCTGTTACGGTCAAACCCCCCTGGCACTCCTAGGGCGGGGCGTGAAACATAAAAATAAGTGAAAATAACTAACATTAATGACGAATACATTGTTACCGGGCGAGTTGGTCGTGTGGTTAGGCACGCGCGGCTGTGAACTTGGATCCGGAAGATAGTGGGTTCGAACCCCACTGTCGGAAGCCCTGAAGATGGTTTTCCGCGGTTTCCCATTTTTACACCAGGCAAATGCTGGGGCTGTACCTTAATTAAGGCCACGGCCGCTTCCTTCCCACTCCTAGACCTTTCCTATCCCTTCGTCGCCATAAGGCCTATCTGTGTCGGTGCGACGTAAAGCCAATTAAAAAAAAATACATTGTTTACGAGGTCGCTGATATGAACAGTGTAACTCTGGATGTTTAAGTCGTATTTCAACTGCAATCAGTATAGAGGTTGAGAAGGGGTGAAAATGAATGTTAACATAACCGGATTATGGATGTATGTGGGTATTATCCAGAATAGCTCTCGACAAATCTTTGTACACCTATGACTTACCATCTGGAAAAATATAGTATGGAAAGGAAGTATCCCAGCCCCCGCTGAGGGTAGGGAATGGGAAGGGGGGATTCCATATAAAAATAATAGAAAAATAACCGATATTAATGTCGAATACATTGTTTATGTGTCGCTGAAACGAATTGTGACGCACTGGATACTGTTTAAGTCCACCCACGTTCGGTCTCAATTGTGACGGGGGGCTATGAGGTGCTTACAAGTAAATAGTCTAAAATGACTGAGATTAGTTTAAATCCACTGCTTTTGGGGTCGCAAAGCAGTCTCAATGACAGTTGGAGTCGTGTACATCATATCTATAGGTAAATACAGGTATATATAACCGGAATATGGATTGAAGGACAAAGTTTTAGTCGAAAATTAAATAATCTAAAACTTTAAATCAAACACATCTAAATAACTAAAACAATATGTTAGACAGTAAAATATCAATCAACATCTCCATAATGAATTCTATAAAAATTCTATTTCTCACAATTTAACAGGTAATACAAATCTTAAAGGTCAACTAGCTGGGCAACACCGGGTACTACAGCTAGTTTGAAAATAATTCTTGTAACTCTTTTATTAAAAACACTGTACCGTCAGTATCGTTGACAAATCTGTCCTTAAGTACAGTTTGTACAATTTAATATGGAACACGTTTGGGATATTGGTGAACGTTCGTTATGAGCAGGTTCATTAGCTATCTATTTCATTCTCACATTGAGGCTTATCTGTGGCTCATCAACTGATTATCTGCGTAATAACAGAATGGTACGGCAGAAGATCCAAGGTATATATTATAACTATAAAATTAATACAATTAAAATATAAGTATATTTCCAGCACCACACGTGACGTATATGGAACATGAAATAGTATCAGTGGTGCAACCACATAGTACATTGCTAATTTACCGTTTGCTCGGTGAAAATTCAAGGTGTTAGATGTATAAAACTGTCAAACTTTGAAGATGTTTTCCAGTTGTTAGGAAAGCATGTCTAGGAGATTAATTGTAATTTGGAAACGTCCAATGGAAGATGCTATTGTATGATATTGTATATTGCATTAAGAGAAATCAATAATTATGTAAATGTTATTCACCGGAGTATTTAATCCTTCCTTACCGTACACGAGATATACTTGGCTGTGGTATACAGACCATTTAGTTTATCTATAATTTGAAGCTTACATTAGAAGTAAACCCAAAAATAAAATGGCAGGTGTCTACGGCGCTGGCTCAGTTGAAGCTTATCTACTAAAATATCACTCCAAATATGAAAAATGCCGTTTGATGATTGTAATAATTTATAACACTTTTATGTCCGCCACGAGAGAAACAAACTTAGGGACTGTTGGTAATAAATAGGATGGACCTACAAATAAATTTCAGTCAAGAGATCAGTGCTATAAACGCGATACCATGTTTGCTCAAAATCACATCGGAAATGTGACCGTGTAGCATTTCAATTGATCCCCTGAATGGCTGAACGCTTTGACACGTACTAAAATAAATACGGCATGGTTTATTAATAAACCAATATTAATGACATATAACTCTCTTTCTACATCCCTGATTTCATCACGACTCATTCCCCAGTAGAATTGAAGCCAACAAAAGTGAACATTGGCTGTGATCTCGTTTCGGTGGTCACTGACAAAAGTATTTAGTTCACTCACACGGAAATATCCCTACCATTTGTTCGGAATAATAAATCACAATTTCCTTTCACACATGTGGAATATGAGCGATCTAACTAAATGTACCTAAAAATCTCTTCTAAAATTATTTTCATAATATAACTTCAGTCTCTCTGGACGATGTAGTTGCCAGGCGGCATCACAAAAAAGAATTTCTGCATCAAATTCTTGGAAAGTTCAGTTATTCACTTAGGAACAATTTAGAAAATATGTATTTGTTTCTTAGTACCATAGGTACTTTTATTGCTTTGATATCAACCCCTTTTCGCTATGTAAATACACTTTCACTTGTTTTTCTTTTAAGAATGTTCAATTTAGTTGATTAAAATTCAACTATAGATTACTCAGGAGAGATCCGGTTCACTCTGCCACCTGGTAAAGTAAAACGTAACGATGAAACTGACGCACACGTAGCGTAATAGCGTCAAATGCACACAGTAGCTGAGGATTTACGATAATAATAATAAAAATAATAATAACAATAATTGTTTAACGGCATTTGAATATTGTCATAGATTTCGAAGAGACACCTAGGTATCGGAATTATTTCATGCAAGAATTCTTCGCTCAATATTCATTCATTTTCTAACAGCTGCTCGCTGTCGATTCAACCATTCTTCCCAATCTTCCGAGGCTCGTTTCATATTCGTATAACTTTCTCACTCCATTTACCTCTTGTCCTCCATATAAGTTACAGTTACTTCCGTCGAGAATGGTGAAACTGTTGTAAATTTTACACTTTCAAACCGAATTGCTCCACATGTTGTGTTCAGTGCACATTGTTTAAAATAAATAGAAGTATCGTTCCCTTCCCAACACCGTAGTCAACTTCCGAGATTAACAGACACTCCTTTCAGCACTGAGTTTTGCTACTTAAAATGGACTAGCTCTCTGATTGGTTTCAACTGTCGGCCATTCACTTTTATGTTCCTTCGAGCTGAAAATTAATTGACTTAGTAGCTTTATCTCATATAGTGGTAAAACTGTTTAAACTTGGGCCTTTTTTACATGTTTTAATGGGATCTGTAGCGATAGCGTGAAGATGATACTACTTCGTCAGCAGTAGTGCAGAAAGGGGATGGGGAACCAGCGGACCAATTACCTAAGGGCTGTGTTCCATCTAGAAAGTGTCAACTTTATCGAACTGTTCAGTCCTGGGGAGAGGAGCGACGTGCTTGGCATAGGATAAACAAATGGTGCCTCTGTATTCCATATAGAAAGCAAGTCTTCAAACACTCATGACCATGCAGTGCACGTTATTTTATTGGCATACGTGAATGACGGAACCATTTTTACTCTTCTGGCATTAGCAATCAACTTTTAATGGAATATTGTTAGAGCAATTGACGTAAATTTATAAAAGATCAGGAGCGTGAAAAGCATATCAATTTGAAGCCTTACTTTCCATTCTATCGTTATTTTTAAAGTATCAGTAATTTCGTGTTGTAAACATATCATTGATGTTAAAAATGGTACTCAGCATCAATAAGATTCTACCATTGGCTTGCATATTTTCCTTGAGAAATTTGCGTAACACACGCAATAGCAGTGTTTTGCGTACAGGAAAACCTGTGTTTACCATCTTTCGTTCCTATCAACCGTGGTCAACAATAAGGAGTCCGACTCGTTAGCTGAATGGTCAGCGTACTGGCCTTCGGTTCAGAGGGTGCCGGCTTCAATTCCCAGCCAGGTCGGGAATTTTAACCTTCATTGGTTAATTCCAGTGGCTCGGGGGATTTGTGCTGTCCCCAACATCCCTGCAACTCACACACCACACAGAATACTATCCTCCACTACAATAACACTCAGTTACCTACACATGGCAGATGCCGCCCACACTCATCGGAGGGTCTACTTCACAGAGGCTGCCCCCAGCTAGAAATAGGCACACGAAATTATTAGCAAGAAGGATGTGGTCATGCTAGTGAGATTTTTATAAATGAGCTATGAATACGTTTACTGTACATCAGCACAATATACTGTAACCAATGAATATAACTTGAAGAGGCATGAAATAGTAATGAATACAGTCAATTTATTTTATATAATATGCCTATTATTACTATTATTTTTATTATTGAATTCCTACAGACCTCAGTCTTTCCTCCAGAGTATGCTCCACTCCCAAAGATGATCTGACATCCTCTTTTCTCACATGATTTTGCCGTGTCTTCTGTGCGGCATTCCTAAGAAATTTCATTTCACATGCCTTCAGTTTACGAAGGTCTCTAGTCCTCAATGTGCAGATTTTTAGGCCATACGTGAGTACGGGAATAAGGTAAGATACGATTTATACGAGGGGCGTACTGTATTGTTTTACACTTAGTTTTTTGTACGTCCGTGTCTGGTTCACATTTCGCTTTTGAAGATGGTGACGTGTAACTAGTGTCTTGTTCCACCGTTTGGCAGAAGCACACGCACAGCGGCCAACGAATGTACTCGTCATAGCCATTTCATAACAACACTGTCAGCGTAGGAGCAGACAGCTTGGAAAGCAATCGTCAGGGACAGCGCTATACGACTTGGTTCCTATGGAAAGAAGGCATGACACTGCAGAAATTCATCGGCCCTTGGTGGCAGTCTGTAGAGAACATGCGGCCTTCATGGAAAACAGTTTACAACTAGATGGAAGGGTGGAAAACAGGGCGCACATCAGTGGATAAGGGAACAAGTTCTGGAAAGAATGTGACAGTGTCGACACCAACAAAAAATGCGCGGGTCGAACAGGCCATCCAAGGAAACAGATGCATCACATGTACGGAAGAGGAGGCAGCCACGGGTAGCCGAAACACCCTGCAGCGGATCGTGCACGGCCACTTACAGTTGAGGAAGGTGTCATCCAATTGGGTGCCTAGACTCTTGTCTGCGGACGAAAAGCAGAGGCGTGTGGACGTGTGCAAAGAACTTTTGCAACGCCACGATCAAGATCCAGCCGACTTCATGGCTCCATTATCATGAGCCACAAACGAACCAACAGTCCATTGCAATGGAAGCATAGGGGAAATCCAGGGCCAAAGAAATCTGATTATCATCTGTTCGAGCATATAAAGAAACATTTGTGTGGTCGCCGTTTTGCGGATTTCGCAGAACTGGACACAGCTGTCAAGGCATGGGTACGCAGCACACTGAAAGAATGGTTTCAGGAAGGTCTGGAGAGACTGATGGCAGATGTGCATACAGTTACAAGGAGATTATGTTGAGAAGGTGGACGTAACAACTGATGTGTAATGTACTTCATTTCTGTAGAGAAAATAAAGTGTAAAACAATATAGTACGTCCTTCGTGCAAGGATATCCTGGTTCGTAGGGGTATCTTCTTGTCCCAGATCAGGGAACGTATGAAGGTTACAGAATTTAGGCCCATGGGTCACCTATTAAGTACTTCTTGCCCTGCCCCACCCTTGTTTGAGATCGCGCTCGCAACGATAATTGAACTCTTGTACCGTTTTAATGTGTTGTCCATAAAGCTATATTGGGCAATCATTATTATATCTGCTCATTTTCATGGCAACGGTTTTTTGTTTTGCTCACTTTCATCTCACGTGCGTAGGTATAACCTTAAATATCCCTACACCTGACCCCTGGATGGTGCTAGTAATACAAAAAATAACGGTTCTTCTCAGAACTCTCAAATCAGAAATGATGAACTTAACACTGAAGGCATAAGCACTGTCAAAAGTGAATATCTACAGAAATAATTACATAACCTTAACATTGATGTTGTTAACATTCAAGAAGCACACACCAAGGATAAACTTGACCTTCAGTGCAGAGGACGCATTACGGGATATACACTTTTTAAAGCTATCCACCATCCAAAATATGGAATAGCCACTTACGTTAAGTCAAGTCTAAATGGAATACAAATAACTGATTCAACAGAGGACGAAAACATATACACAATAGTTATTCATATAAATGACTTAAAAATTGTAGAAGCCTCCCTGTGTGAACTGGTCCCCCAGGGTAATGTCGATACTTGACCACACCCGTATATTGTACCAGGAACGCCCGTACTTAGCTATCTTGAAGAGCATGGATTTACGCAAGGCGTGTACGGTCCATGCTTGGAATACGCACAGAGAGTGAGTTTTTCGAAATAAACTTTTAAATTGAACTCTTTGCTTATTCATGAACTAGCAGTTACCAGCGGTTTCGTTCTCTTGGATTTCGTAATTTGATAAACGTCATCGTTCCACGGTACTGTACTAAGACATTATCTGAAAATTCTTAAAGTATAAAGACTCACCGAAAAATTGTTTCATTTATCCCAGAAACTCTTCATAAACGACGTTTGGGACTAAGATGTCCAGGCGGCATAGAACTGCACATGTGAGAAACAGTCTCTTGTCAAGTCGAAAAAGAAAGGTTTATTTTTAAACGAAATTCCAAATATGTATTTCCACATCTGTAACATCTTCAGTTTTTGAGATATAAGTATCCCCATAAAAGGAATTCAGCCCCTTTATCAGTACTTCCCCCACCCCCATCTAAATGGATTTTCCGAAAACAAAAGAAATAAAAGTTTCTTTATTTTGAAAGGAGATTTCAATTACCAATTTTCACATCTGTAACAACATATCAGTTATTGAGATATAAGAATTCTCAAAAAAAAAATCATCAACTACTTTTTCGCTTCTTTTCAACCCCCCCCCCCTCCACATTCCTCTGTTAAGTGTCTTTTCTGAAAACAAATAATCGTGTTCCTGTATTTTAAAGGACTTTCCAAATACCCAATTTCATGTCTGTAACATGTTAAGTTCTTGACGTACACTGTAGATATACCGGTACTCATTTTAAAAATTCACCCACTTTTAAAATTCTTTTCAGGCCCTTAAGTGGAATTATCGAAAACAAGAAATACATGTTTCTTTATTTTTAAAGGAGATTCAAAGTACCAACTTTCACTTCTGTAAGATCTTCATTTTCTGTGATGTAATTATCCTCTTAAACGGAATTCAACTTATTATTTATTTACCTTCACCCCCACCCACAAGTCGATTTTCCGAAAACAAAAAAATTGTGTTTCTTTATTTTTAAAGGAGATTCCAAATACCAATTTTCAGGCCTGTAACATATTTAGATTTTAGAGATATGAGTATCCTCATACAAATAATTCAACTAATTTTTCAATTCTTTCACCCTTTAAGTGGATTTTCGAAAACAAAAGAAGAAGTATTTCTTTACTTATAAAGGAGATTCCAAATACCAATTTTCACGTCTGTAAAATATTTAGCTATTGAGATAAAGGTATCCTCATAAAAAGAATTCAACTCCTTTTTCACCCCGTCCCCGTTAAGTTGATCCCCTCAAAAGTGCATGTTTATTTTTAAAGGTTGTTCCAAATACCAATTCTCACGTCTGTAACTTTCAGTTTTTGAGATATAAATATCCATATAAAGAGAACTCACTTTTGTCATTTCATTTCACCCTCCCCGTTAAGTGAATTTTCCGAAAACAACAAAATACGTGTTTCTTTGCTTATAAAGGAGCTTCAAAATACCAATTATCAGCACTGTAACATTTTCTTACTTTGTGATATGTGTCCTCATAAAAGGATTGCAACGCCTTTTCACCCCTCTCAGCCCCAAATTTATTTTACCCCCAAAATGCGTGTTTCCTTATTTTAAAGGAGATTCTAAATACCAGTTTTCAAGTCTGTATGAACTTAGTTTTCATTCGATGTAAGTACCCTCATACAAATTGGATTTTCCGTAATCAACGTAATATGTGTTCCTTTACTTTTAAAGGAGATTCGAAATACCAATTTTATGTCTGCAATATCTTTAGTTTTTGAGATATCAATATCCTAATTAAAAAATTCAACCCCCTTTCCAGTACATTTTTCCCGCCCCCAATTGCTTTTTCCGAAAACAAAAGGTGCATGCTTCTTTACTTTTCAAAGGGATTGAAAATATCAATTTTCACTTCTGTAAGTTTTTGAGGTATACCGTAGATATGTTCATTCTAAAAATTCACCCACTTTTTTAGTTCACCTTATGTGGATTTTCTGAAAACAAATTATTTAAGTCTCTTTACATTTACAAAAGGCGTGCTCGGTTCGCCCGGAAGGACGTGGGTTCGAATCCCCGTCAGGAAGTCGTAAAATTTAAGAAACGAGATTTCCACTTCCGGAGGTGCATATGGCCCTGAGGTTCACTAACCCTACTCCAAAAATGAGTAGCAGGTTAATTCCTGTGGGCAAAGGCGGCCGGGCGTATAGCTAACAACTCTACCCCATCACGTACCGACGTTAACAATGGTGGAAGCCTTTACCTTCCTCTCCTCCAAGGGCCTTCATGGCCTGTTCGGAGGTGACTTTGCTTTGCTTTACATTTACACGAGATCCCAAATACAAGTCTTTACATCTGTAATATGTTACGTTTCTGAGATATACTGTAGATATATTCTTTCTAAAAATTCACCCCCTTTGTCACTCCTGCTCACCCCCATTAATTGAAATTTCCAAAAAAAAAAAAAAAAAAAAAATACGTGTTCCTTTATTTTCAAAGGAGATTCCAAATACCAATTTTTACGTCTGTAAACGTTTAAGCTTTTGTTATATATATATATATATACCGGTATATAAACAATTAACCACCCTTTTCACCCCCTTAGCGACGGAATACCCAAAAATTAAATGTATCCCCAAAATTTCATTTCTTTATGTCCAGTAGTTTTGGCTCGGCGATGATGAATCAGTCAGTCAGTCAGTCAAGATATATATATATATATAAAGACAAGTTGAAAATCACCTTTAATACAGCCGGAGATGGAAAAGTTAAGTGAATGTCCTTTGTGTTGTGGCAGGCGATGTCCCTCACTGTTGGTAATCGTTCCTCACACCGTAGGTCAGCTCTCTGTACCATGGGACCACGTGAATTCCCACGGCGACTAGAAGTTCTGGAAGTTCTGGCAGATCGCAGACTGTCTGGAAATCTAAGTTTCAGGGTTCACTCATTCGGTACGATTGTGTACACTCAACTGATTATTGGTGCAGTTTGAAATTAAATTGAATGGTTTGAATGGTTTCCATGAAGGAAGTGAAAAGACGTCAATAGAATCTATCACGAACATTTCTTTAATATAACTGCACTTATGAACAGAAATAGATTATTCTGCAGTTCGAATGTTAATTGGATCAAACACGCACTCAAGAAAAAAATGACTTGACACAGTTTTTAAAGATTTTCAAAAGAAAAATTTCACTTTGCACAGTTTTTGAAAATAAACCATTCACTTGGCACAGTTCTGAAAATTTCACTCGGCGCAGTTTTAAATAAATTCGAAGTAATGATTCACTTGTGCGTTTCACGGTACATGAAGCAAGAGGACACATATGTGTAAGAAGTTTTGTTACGTCCTACTATTGTCAGAAGAATTTAAAATCGGTGAGACTACAACATGTTAAGTACAGACGTATGAATTTAGTTCCGTTCACACTCTATTGTAGCATGACACTGATATTTACAGACTGTGAATTTAGTGCCGTCACTCGTGATAATATGGAGTATTTAGTTACGAAGGTAAATAAAACTTTGTTCCCTGAGACCACTTTTTATGTCTAATACTACATATAGCATCGTCATGACCTTCTGCCACTGGTACGAGAAAGTAATTTCTTTGGACTTAAACTACTTGGTTAAATCTATTCCACTCTAATGTAGAATGAATGTAAATCAGCTTTCGAGCTGTATTTAAGAAACTCCTAGTCTTATGCATTGTCTTAAAGACTAAGTCAAAATCTCAACTCGAAGAAAGAAATAATTTGAATTTCACTTGGAAATACAAGTCCTAAGATTAGCACTCAACATTCAACTAAGTTTGAGTTCACAATTCAAAAATCTATGTTCAACTGCACAGTTCTAATATAACTTGAAAAATGCAAGTCCGATGTACATTGCTCGGGATATGAACTGAAAAAGTATTCAGCCACCTTAATACGATGGATTTCTGTCGAAGTACATAGTAACACACGGGTAGAATTTCGTCGTAGGCCGTCCTACAGTCAGCCAGCACGGCTGGGCTGTGGAATCACTTACTGTCTGTCGTGTCACCCGGTCCTCAATTTATACGAAATCAGCTTGTCTCGCCACGAGATTTCCCTTCAACTTGCAACAACTTCGTCAATGTTCCGTGGATTTGTTTGAGACTTGGTAATTAAACATAATTTAGCATTGCCTACACGGTGATGTAGCTCAAATCTGGATCCTAATTTTATTTATTGATTTATCAGGCATGGAACTATAGAACATTCTATATGAAGTAGCCTGTCCTTGACTGACCAGCACCGAGTTCGCTCCTTGTTCACAAGCTGCGGTCGGCTAATCTCGCGCGCAGCGGGTCCATTTTAAACTTTGAATACTTCGAGACGGGGCGCTGTATCAGCGTTCCTGGTTCAATATAGGCTACACCGGCGATTTTAACAGCCACCACATCATCTTGCGGTACGACACTGTGGATGAAAATATAAAGACACTTTCAACATCCATTTCATCCTTGATGTGAAGGATAAAGGCATCTCGTTTTCAGCACGCTGGGATAAGGATTACAACCCGGACTTGACATTCGTGTCCAAAGATCATCGGGATCAACTTCTTAATACCACTCGCACTGTTTTCCCTAACTTCCCGAACAGTCAACACGGAGGAGATCGGTTTGAAAATCCTACTTGTGAACTCAATGCCTCTACCCAGATGGAACATTCAACGTGCTAATAGGGATGCATTCCCAAGAAAGCTTGACTCGAGGTTATCTGAAAAGAATCTACAACCAAAATCTAGTAAATATCACGAATTTATTTGACTTGTATTCAAATCTGCAAAGTCAAACATTCCTAGGGGTTACAAGAAGGAATATGTGCCTGGCTGGAATCAGGAAAGTGAAGCTTTATACGTACCATGAATACCGAAGTTCTGGAAAACAAACAGTGAGCTCACAGTTAACTCACTCTCTTAATAAGTACAAACGAGAAAAATGGGAAGCAACAGTCACAGAAATGTAAAGTCAAGCAGGAAAGCTTGGAGAGCCCTGAATGGATTATCTAGAAAACATCACCCCATAAAGTCGTATCCTAAGCTGACTCCTGATACCATTGCCAATAGAATTGTAGATTTAATAAGGGCAAAGAGAGTCAAAAACCACACTAGATATCTAAAATGAAACCGCACTAACCTCAAGCGCAATGTCGCGAGAAACGGTTCGCTTCCTAGATCCTTTTCATCTGGAAAAGTCGAAAATGCACTTAAACAATTGAAAATTGTTAAGGCAGCTGGTCCTGATAATATCTATAATGAATTTATAAAGAACATGGGTACATACTGTCTAAGCTGGCTAACTATGCTCTTCATTCACATACTCATAGAGAATAAAATGCCTAGACAATTTAAACTGTCAAAAGATACAGCCATTCTCGAATCTGCAAATCTGAAAACAGTCCTGAAAGCTATTGTTGAAAGCTATTCCCAGTACTTCTCCATGACCATCCGCACATCTAAGATCAGGTCTTTTTTGGCTAGGGGCTTTACGTCGCACCGACACAGATAAATCTTATGACGACGATGGGATAGGAAAGGCCTAGGAGTTGGAAGGAAGCGGCCGTGGCCTAAATTAAGGTACAGCCCCAGCATTTGCCTGGTGTGAAAATGGGAAACCACGGAAAACCATCTTCAGGGCTGCCGATAGTGGATTTCGAACCTACTATCTCCCGGATGCAAGCTCACAGCCGCGCGCCTCTACGCGCACGGTCAACTCGCCCGGTAAGATCAGGTCTACAGTGCTTCTTGTCTAAACCCATGTTGTTCTTCCTCTAAGATAGGTTCTAATAAGGTACGGAGTCTAGCTTCAATAATCTTTAAGATGAAATGAAATGTCGCATGGCTTTTAGTGCCGGGATATCCCAAGATGGGTTCGGCTCGCCAGGTGCAGGTCTTTCTATTTGACATCCGTAGGCGACCTGCGCATCGTGATGAGGATGAATATAACACATACACCCAGCCCCCGTGCCGTAGGAAGCAACCAATTAAGGTTCAAATCCCCGACCCAGCCTGGAATCGAACCCGGGACCCCCTGAACCGAAGGCCAGTACGCTGACCGATCAGCCAACGAGTCGGACATCTTTTCGATAATCCTTCCATAATCTTTAAAACTCTGTGGTTCTCACACTTTCGACGGCTTCCATCCTTAAATACCGGAATAATTACTCCAATTGGACCAATCTTCAAGCGGAACTTTTGATTTGTTGGAAGCTGTGTTTTTAGTGGTCACTGTGGTGAAACGCATCGAGTGAAAATCAATGTGCAAAGAGAAACGAGGGTGGTTGTGTCCAGTTTGATTTCAAGATTCGAGAAATTGTCCAGTGACAATCGATTTTCTATCCCATTAATTATGGTTAAGTTGAACTTGTTAAAATATGCCGTTGGTCGCTGTGTGTGTTTTGTTACACATTGTTTGATGGTTATTCACTTATGTTTACCTATTCATCTAATCGCAATAGCAAAGTGTAATTATTAGGCATGATTTGAATTTGGAAAAACCCTGATTCAGCAAGGTACCGGAGAATGAAAATGTTTTCGAACCATTGATCTAACTCAATTTATTTAGTCCTTTAATTTAAGCGCAAAAGAGGGCCAGGCATCCCAACTTTGCCATTTGAGAAAAGCAATAATTAACTCATTAATAAGTAAATAACCTAATGTATATGAAACAAATTTACATCACAATGTACTAAATAACTATTATATTTTGTCATCCCATTACTATACCGCCTGGTGGTCATGATCATTAAGGCTTCAGGTCTGACGCCGTGGTTAACCGGTTCGAACCCCGTTGGTTGAAATAAATTTCACCAGCGGAAAGTTGGTCGGCAGGGTAAGAGAGGTGGTGGTATACATGTCTAATCACTAGAGTGCGTGCCAAAAGCCTGGACTCAATTCCAAACCTCTCCGCAGTGTTCATATGGAGTGAGGGCATATGACGCTGTTGATGGTGAT
Organism: Anabrus simplex; assembly: GCF_040414725.1. Classification (NCBI taxonomy): domain Eukaryota; kingdom Metazoa; phylum Arthropoda; class Insecta; order Orthoptera; family Tettigoniidae; genus Anabrus; species Anabrus simplex. The sequence continues at coordinate 1,509,924,224 of NC_090265.1, read as the reverse complement.
TCGTTCATCGGATGGAGACGTTAAGGCTTGAGCAGACCCCTTAGTGCTGTTCGACAGGAGTAGTCTATGTGCCGGTACCGGGTTTAACCTTCTCCCTTCCAACAGTCATATAACACGTCATGTGATGTAAATTTGTTGCAGTATCTGATTGTCAACAACTTCAAAACGATTGAGATTTTCTTGTAGAGTCGAGCAAACAGAATATCGTCGCTGCCGGGACAAAACCTCCAATGTGAAATATTTTAGCTTAGAACTTTGGTCGGTAAGGTTCCGTCATCTAAGGTGCAATATTGTGTGAAAATTGTCAAGGCATTCTCGCTCTTCATAATGTGCGTGCTGAGGGTCAGTATATATCCAAAACGATTACCACATATGAGGTTTAGTCCCGGCAACGACGATATGTTAAATTTTAACGTAGGTAAATGTGTAGCCATGCCATTTATTCGGAAGACACGGAAGATTAATTATAACTATGCAATGGATACTGCCATATTAACTCTTGTCAAGACGAAAATGGATTTAGGAATAATATTCAATAAATATTTAAGATTTAATGACCATATTCAAAAAATTATGAATAATTATCTTAAAATGTTAGGCTTCATTATACGGAATTTATTATCATTTCGTCCAAAGACACTATTAACTTTGCTTAACTCATTTGTAAGGTCCAGACTTGAGTATGGCTCAATTATATGGAACCCAATGACCACAAAGAATATCAATCTTATGGAGAGTGCTCAAAAATATTTTTAAAACTCATGACTTATAAAATCACAGGAAATTACCCAACCTTTGTAAATTATTCAGGTATACTGCAGGAACATTTTGTGAATTGCTTGCGCCACACACGAAGTTGCAAGGATTTTTCTATCCAGTATAAAATAATTAATTATGTAATTGATGACTCAAACATATCGAAGTCAATAACAGTGTATGTGTCACATAAACTAAGACGTCGTAGAAATATATTGTTTCTGTCAAAGGCTAAGACTGAAATCCACAAGAACTCCCCAATTAACGGAGCAATGGTACCCTACAATAATATTCATCCCTACGTCGATACTTTTAGTATGACCGAACCTACATTTTCTTCGACATGTAACACTATGCTTCTGAATATAATTTCATAGTTTATGAAGAAATTAAAAAAGGAAAACTAGTATAAACTAGTGTAAACGTAGTAAACCATTTTATTAAGTGTATCACATTCCAAGTGGTAAGGTAAGGTAAGGGTTATTCTGCCCGAAGGCAGGTCCGAACCTCCGCAGAGGTGTTCCTGAGCAGGACTTTAGGTGCGGTAGGGTGGCCAGTTCCTTTCCGCTCCTCCATTCCCTTAACCCCCGACCAACAGCGCGTGGCAACCCATCCAACTCCTGACCACGCCCAATGTTGCTTAACTTCGGAGATCTCATGGGATCCGTGTTTCAACACGGGTACGGCCGTTATTCCAAGTGGAAATCCTGTTAAAATAATGGTTTTAACCATGACATAGAATTAATTAGTACTGTAATGTAATATTAGTTATATTATCTTTAATGATTTTGTTTTTAGTAATGTGACTTGTGCGTCACTGATATTAACTTTGAAGATGATTCTACCTATACATTGTTTTGTTTTAATTTCTATTTTTAACGTCTACGTAACAATTGTTGTGAATATTGTATTTGGGACTCATGACCTGTTATATTCACAATAAAGTAAATGAAGAAATAAATGAAGAAATAAATAAATAAATTAATTAAATAAATAAATAAATAAATAAATAAATAAATAAATAAATAAATAAATAAATAAATAAATAAATAAATAAATTCATTTTATCTCAATAACTCCTTGATGAGAACGTGGGGGTCCGCCTCTGTGGTGTAGTGGATAGCGTGATTAGCTGCCACCCCCGGAGGCCCGGGTTCGATTCCCGGCTCTATCACGAAAATTTGAAAAGTGGTATGAGGGCTGGAACGGGGTCCACTCAGCCTCGGGAGGTCAACTGAGTAGAGGTGGGTTCGATTCCCACCTCGGCCATCCTGGAAGTGGTTTTTCGTGGTTTCCCACTTCTCCTCCAGGCGAATGCCGGGATGGTACCTAACATAAGGCCACGGTCGCTTCCTTCCCTCTTCCTTGCCTATCCCTTCCAATCTTCCCATCCCTCCACAAGGCCCCTGTTCAGCATAGCAGGTGAGGCCGCCTGGGCGAGGTCCTGGTCATTCTCCCCAGTTGTATCCCCGACCAAGAGTCTGAAGCTCCAGGACACTGCCCTTGAGGCGGTAGAGGTGGGATCCCTCGCTGTGTCCGAGGGAATAGCCGACCCTGGAGGGTAAACAGATGATGGTGATGATGATGATGATGATGATGATGTAAACGTGGGGAAGGGCGTCCAGTCGTAAAATCTTGCTACGAAGATTCGCCTCACTTCATACCTCGTGGAGAAACGCGGCACGGTTTGCATGCAATAGATACACTGTCATCGGATTACTCATGAAAATGTTTACATTTACCGATTATTATCGTATTGCCAATTTCTCGGAAATAATTGTAAATAATCTTTATTGCTATATTTACGGCGTAAAAAGGACCTAACAAAGGACACACTACCGGAAAGTCAATAATTTAATTAAAAACTGTGGGTATATTTGAATTACTAATTCGAAGAAGGGCGTACTTTTGTAAATGCAACGTATTCCGACAATTATTATTGCTACAAAAATGTTTGTGTGGTAAAAGTATTGTTACCTTGCTATCGTCAGTATAACTGTAATCTTACTTTGTCAGTATTTCCATTCATATCATCAGTATAATATCCTCAACCCAAAGGCTGATTGGCTATAATTATGAATGTAGCATATCTGCTGCCTTCTTTCAGCCTGTTGATTGATCGTCCCTAATCGAAGGTCGGATGCTAGCATGGAATGATCTTCTACCTCTTCCTCTTGGCATTCTATCTTCAGCATATTCTTCCAGCAGCGTAGTGCTCCAGCTGGAGTGTCTTATGAGGTGGTCGATAAGTTGAGTAGTATTTTACCGAGTGGAAACACCGATGCTATACATTTCAATCAATCAGTCAATACTAATCTGCATTTAGGACAGTCACCCAGGTGGCGGATTCCCTATCTGTTGTTTTCGTAGCTTTTTCTTAAACTATTTCAAAGAAATTGCATATTTATTGAACATCTCCCTTGGTAAGTTGTTCCAGTTCCTAACTTCTCTTCCTGTAAACGAACATTTGCCCCAATTTGTCCTCTTGAATTCCAAATATATCTTTATATTGTTATCTTTCCTACTTTTAAAGACACCAATCAAAAGTATTCGTCTACTGATGTCATTCAATGCCATCTCTCCCCTGACAGCTCGGAGCATACAACTTAGTCGAGCTGCTCGTCTTCTTTCTCCCAAGTCTTTCCTAGCCCAAACTTTGCAACATTTTTGTAACGCTACTCTTTTGTCGGAAATCACCCAGAACAAATCGAGCTGTTTTATTTGGATTCTTTCCAGTTCTTGAATAAAGTAATCCTGGTGAGGAGCCCTTGCACTGGAAACATACTCTAGTTGGGGTCTTAACAGATACTTATATGCCCTCTCCTTTACATCTTTACTACAACCCCTATACACCCTCATAACTATGTGAAGAGATCTGTCCCCTTTATTTACAATCCCATTTATGTGATTACCCCAATGAAGATCTCTTCTTATATTAACACCTAGATACTTATAGTGATCCCCATAAGGAACTTCCACCCCATCAACGCAGTAATTAAAACCGAGAGGACTTTTCCTTTTTGTGAAACTCACAACCCCGTTTATCATCATACCATCGCCTACTGTCCATCTCACAACATTATCGAGTAAATTTGCTGTTGCTCGCAATCTTGTAACTTATTTATTACTGTATACAGAATAACATCATCTGCAAAAAGCCTTATCTCTGGTTCCACTTCTTTACTCAATCATTCATATATATAAGAAATATAATGGTCCAATAATACTGCCTTGAAGAATTCCCCTCTTAATTATTACATGCTCAGATAAAGCTTCGCCTACTCTATTTATACGAGATCTATTTACTAGAAATATAGCAACCCGTTCAATCACTCTTTTGTCTAGTCCAATTGCACTCATTTATGCCAGTAGTCTGCCATGATCCATCCTATCAAATGCTTTAGACAGGTCAATCGCGACACAGTCCATTTGACCTCCTGAATCCAAGATATCTGCTGTATCTTGCTGGAATCCTACAAGTTGAGCTTCAGTGGAATAACCTTTATTCTGATCATAATAATTACAATTTACGTTGCCAGCACAATATTTCAAATACTCCTAGTCCATCCCTGTCAGTTTTTCTGAGGGTCCATGTTTTCGGCCGCACCCGTTATCCGGTGGCCCCTGGATGAGACTTTTATCCGGTGGGTGACGTCACAGCGCGATGCGGGCTGCTAGCTAAGAGCGTGCTCTTAACCTCACATGACCTTACGCTGGCTACGGGTCCGGGCTTAACCTTAAAGACCTCGTGTTCAACCCCAAGCCTAAGGGCGTTAACTTTCCAGACATAAATTCAACACTGGCTAATCGCAAACGAGTGGAAGCCTAAACTAACAGACTTCAAGTTCGGTACCCGAGCTAGCTGCAGGTTACGTTCACTACGATCAACCTAACCTAACTCACACCATGCAAAATTGCAGGCTTATAACCTTATGCCGACCAGTCGTTAACCTAACCGGTTGCCCTTCCCTACACCCTGGCCAAATGTGTAGGATTAATCTTCCGCTGACCACGCGTTAACCTAAGTTAACCTCCCCGGATTTGGAGCTGACCTTGGAACAAGATGGCGGCTACACATGGGACTTGAAAGAAGGCGTAAGGCTTAATACATGTGTTTATTCATAGGGGTCGTAACGCTGGAAGCTGAACTCGGAACAAGATGGCGTCTACACATAGGACTAGGGATATGGTGTACGGCTTACTACTTCATAGGGGCTGCAACGTTGGAAGACGACTTCAGAAAAGGATGGCAGCAGGGAGCTAGGGAGATAGTGTAAGCCTTAAAACATATGCCGTATTCATAGTTTGAAGAAAAGTAGCGTTAGTCAAAATATCTAACCTACACTGAGATCAAGTCTAGGACTCCCTTGAACAAAAGACAACGGACATCGAACTTGGAACTCTCTTAGACTGAAGTTCAACCTAACCAGGAAATCGAATATTAGATTTTTCTTGGACCGATTACTAGTGTAACCTAACAGCTCAATCCAGTACAGAAAAACTAATAGAGGGGTCTTTGATGCTGAGAATGGTGGAAGCTAAACTTTAAGTTGGCGGCTACACATGGGACTAGGAAGATGGTGTAAGGCATAATACTCATGCTGTATTCACAGGGGCGTAATAATGGGAAGCATCTTTGAGGCTCGATGCTAAACGATTGCGGAGTCTAATATGCTAGCGTGTGAATTGATGTGTAACGCGCTATTGGTTTTCAGTGTTTGGAACACTGAATTTTTTAACATTTTGTGCTTTTAGATTTGAACTATAGCGTCTTATGGTAACTTACAATATTGCTAACATCACTTACATTAAAACTTTGTATTTAGAACCGAAAAAAATGTTCGCGCTACTCATGTCGAGGAATGAAGCCCAGGGCTGTTACCTTTGGACTGCTGAGTATCATACTAAGTAAATTACTGCGCATTGAAAGCGTGCGTTAAATTCAAACACCAAACCTTCGAGCTACAAAAAAAATTAAAAAATCGCCAACCCGACTAGGAATCGAACTCGTGGCTTCTCTACTTGGGTAGTAAACAAGGATGACTGTACTGTACATTAAAAGCTTGTGCGTTGACCTCCTCTTCCTCCTCCTCCTCCTGCTAGACTTAGACTTCCTCCTCCTCATAGACTTAGTAGTGTATGACCAACTCCTCCTCCTAAGTGCAAGCTTAACCTGACAGGCAAGGATTTCACTCTAAGCTTAACGTCGTAACATTGGGAAGCATCTTTGGCGCTCGAAGCTGAGTGACTGCAGAGTGATTCATCCTCCTCCGCGTCCTCATGGACTTAGACTTCCTGCTTTTCCTTCTCATAGACTTAGTAGCGTACGACTACCTCCTCCTCCTCATAAGTGCAAGCTTAATCTAATAGGCACGGATTCGACTCAAGCTTAACCTTACAGACCCTGGATTCTACCGTAGGCTTAACCTTACAAGGACGTTAGCTGTACAGACTCAAGTTGTATGCTCCAAGAGTGTTAGCTTAACCTAACTGCCAAAGTCTACTGTAATGTTTACATCACTTAGAACCTAACGTTTGAGTTGCGAGAAATTAAAAAATCCCAAACCCGGCTCGGAATCGAACTCGGCATTTTGAGCAGAATATAGTTTTCACGCAAGAGCGACATAGATATGTCGACTCGATGCGAAAATGAGAAATCACGAAAGACTAACCTCAGAGTGGGGGTTCGCACTTGCTGTCTCTTGTGTACAAGTTCATGGCCAAGAGGATTTAAAATGTATGTACCTAATTCGCTCTATATAAAAAAAGAAAAGCGTATCGGCTTCGACTCCAAGATGCAAATAGCTTATGTGCGATATGCTGATGAATGATCAAGCTTTGAAACGTTGACTTCGACATGCAATGCAATGTTAGAAAGAGCGTTAGCATACGTCACGGAAGTTAGCGTGAGTCTCTTAGGTTAAGCTTGTATTCTTAGGCTTCGGACAAGGATCTGTACGGTTAACGCCCTTAGGCCTGTGGTCGAACTCGAGGTTTGTAAGGTTAAGCGTGTACAAAGAGCCAGCGTAAGGCCATGTGAGGTTAAGAGCGCGCTCACATGACATAACCTGCAGTTAGCTCGGGTATCGAACTTGATGTCTGTTAGGTTAGCCCAGGTGTTGAACTTAGGTCTGTAAGGTTAACGCCCTTACGATTGGGGTCGAACCCGAGGTCTGTAAGGTTAAGTCCGGACAAGTAGCCAGCGTAAGGTCATGTAAGGTTAGCTAGCAGCCCGCACCGCGCTGTGACATCCCCCTCCGGATAAGGCCTCATTCAGGGGCCACCGGATACCGGGTGCGGCCGAACAATCCATATTACCCTACTGACATTCCATACATGTTCTTATAAATCTCTTTCGTATTTTTAACTTCACTTGATATTTTGTCAAATGGAAATACTCGAGTCCAACTACAGCTTTGAAAAGACAAATTCATTGCTGTCTTCATGGCTTCCTCAGCATCGTATTCAGTAGTATCCGAATTGCTTCCGTCTGACACTAATTCATGAATAGCAGACGCCTCAGTTGTACTCCGCTTGACAGACGTTAAGCGACATTCATGTCTCAGTATACATTACAATTTCCATTAAAATATCCACTACTGGAAATCACTGTTCACAATCACAACAGTACCTTTCACTTCGATCAATGTGTAAACGTTTTAGCATAATTTTTTGTGCTCACACACGTAATAATAATAATAATAATAATAATAATAATAATAATAATAATAATAATAATAATAATAATAATAATAATAATAATAATAATGATGTTATTGCCTTTTACTTCCCACTCAATATTTCGATGGTTTTCAGAGACGCTGAGGTGTCAGAATTTTGTCCCGCAGAAGTTCATTTACGTGCTAGTTTTATTTCGAGATTTACTGCTTTTAAACGTACGACATATCGACAAACGGATTCCGCCGTCAGACGCCTCTTCTTGTGTTCTTCATGACTGGTCCTATGAAATGCTTTCCTAACTCCTGTATTTCTGGGTTAGATTGAGTTAGAAGCAATGAATAGGGTGAAACATGGTACAGGATTCACATATGACTTTGTTTCACGGATTGTTATGTAACTGCTGGTGTCATTAAATTTGGCAAACATATGGCCACTTGTGTCAATATGCGTAGCCTAGCCAATATGATTATTCTATGTTTCCTATAAGCGTATCGGACTATAAATGCATACGTGTAAGAAATACAAAATACAAAAGTTAGAGAACAGCTCTATTTAACGTATGAGGGATCGAGATACGACAAAATATCATAGGACCAAAGTTGTAGATATCCCCACCTTGAACGGCGATTGTGCTATCTTCTTTTGTGATACGACTTACCGTTTAGCCAACATTTACCCCGAAACGAAGGTCTGCACCGTTATTGTAATTGTCTCCATATTTCTTTATTTTCTGGATCAAAAAGTTATACATTTTAACAGCTTGGATATTTTACTCAAAGGAACGAGTGTCCAGTGACAAAGCGAAATTATATACATGACAAAAGTTGTTCCTCATGAAGCGACGTTTCATATATAGTCCACGGATTTTACAGAAAATCAATGGAATAAGAAAAAATGGAAGAAAACGGTTATGCTCTTCCGATAAACCCCCAGTATATTCAGTGATTTTAAATCATATTCTTACCTAAACCTTCCGCTACATGAGTGTACTTTAAATATGATGTATGGTCGAGATATATCCAGCCTTTCACCGTGATGATGAAACACACGTACAAACAGACAGACAGCAGACAGAGACGTTGCCATGATTAGCGGCACTGATACGATCTTGAGTTCACGTAAATTGGATAAATATCTGAAAAATTGGCAAGACAAACGAAATTACAGGCAGCGGACCTCCTACAACTTTATTTATGCAGATGACCATGGGCACGTTTATAAGTTTGGACCTTCATTTTGAGATTTACTGCTTTTAAATGGTATGCCACATAGGCTAACAGATTCCGCTATTAGACGCCTACATGGTTGGTCCTATGACATTTTCTAGTATCTCCTATATTTATGGATAAGATCGAGTTAGAAACATTAAACAAGGCGAAATTTGGATAAGTTTTCACACATTCTTTTCTGATTCTAATGTGGCAGCTGGAATCATAAAATTTGGTCGTGTCAATGAGCATACCGAATATGGCGATTCTATATTTCCTGTAAGTGTGCCAAAACAAAAGATATACTTGTAAACAGTACAACATTATCTTAAAATTGAGAAATGCAGCTCTGTCTAATGTAGGCTATAAGGTTTCTATACACGACAAAATGTCATAGGACCAAAGCTGTAAATCTCTCCAAATTGAAGTGTAATTGTGTTATCTGTTTTGAGATACGACTTACAGTTTAGCCACAATTTACCCCGAAACGAAGGTCTGCACCGCCATTAAAATTGCCTCCATATTTCGTTATTTTCCGGCGACAAAACGTTATACATTTGAACAACTTGGGACTGTTCCTCAAAGGAAAGAGTGTCCAGGTTTCTGATTGGCACTCGCATGCATATGGAATACTTAAGGAAGAAAGTAATACAGTTGAGAAAGTTGAAATTAATAGAAGATAGGATTATGAATGAGAACAACTGGAGAGGACAAGTATGTAAGTACCAAGTGGATGTATTAGAAAATGAAATGTCCGTAAGTAAATTTTGTTAGTATGAGTTACGGATAGAAGAAGTCAGCAACAAGCTCAGGGATTCTTAAGTAAATAAATAAGATGACATATGATATTATTATTTCAGTCTAAAGGCAAGAAATTGAAGGGCAAAACAGAAGTAGGAGAGACTTATAACAGAAATTATAGCAAATGCCGTAAACCCCTTACGGTGTGGTATTGTACCGTACCTGTCTTCAAAATATCCCGGGCTAGTCGCGGAAGAGCTCATGGTTACCGTTCGGAAAATCAAATAGGCAAAGCTAATTAATCTAACCTCCCCCCGGAGGTAAATACCATAGTTACATTGACAGGAATACGGGTACATAAATCTCGCTAATAAGAGAAGGAAGTCGGGTAAAATGGATTTATTGAACTAAGACATTATTATCACTCACTAACACCACGGAATAACAAAACATAAAGCCTGTTGGCCAATAAAATAAAGAAATATATACCGCGCATATGTCCATATCGTTTACACAACGATTAATACACATGGGTATCTGCCCTTATAGAGAAAAGCACGACTTGGGAGTGACTTCGGATGATTACGTTTATGAAAATTAAGTCGACGCAAACTTCGCTTCTATGTCATAATCCCAATGGGTTGCGCTTGGAAAAGTGTCTTTACATGTCCGCGGTAGATAGTTAATCACACTAGTAATCAATCGAGTATATACCTACTTACATTATTAATAATTAAAACAATTCAATTGCAACGCTAGTCCTGCGCTACGAACTTACAACTACACAGGCTCTAATGTGTGGTCGCCCACGCAGAAATTGAATGACATAAAATACCATCGACCTCCATGTAGCTATCGAGCTAATTAAACAAGCAAAAAATTTAATACAACGCTGATTACATCGACCCATATAACAAAGAAAGAAACAAAACGAAGCAAAAAAATTCAGCCATCACAATCTCGCGCTAATCACAAATCAAACCAGAAAGGCTCGAAAACACATATAAATAAGATAATGCGTATGGAACCAGTAAAATAAAACATGATATATGCACAAAATCTCCACATGTGGTCATTGGGATCTCCCACAGCAGGCAGACACATGGCTTGCTTCCAGAAGTAAGACACAACTCATATCTACTCCGGGACACTTTCACTGTCACAAACAGCTGAGACCTGTAAACATTGCTTAGTTGTCAAGGGTGAGCATGGATAACGTACCAGCTAAAACTACAATGAAATGGCCTTGGGCTGGTGCGTTCAACTTCTCAATAAGGGGTACTTTACCTGCTAGCTTTCATTCGGAGACAAGGATAACTGCACAACACTCGCAGTTCTATTATTGCCCATTTCATAAAATAACCTGCGATCTCAATTCACTGACATAATCGCACGTCAATAAGGGCTTCACGCTCCTTCATTTAAATATACACATCAGTTTCCATAAATCCTGAGACCAACTCGGGCCATGCACTTGGCAGCATACGGGTTCTCGACCCTCCTCAGGTCATGATTACGGCAGTCCTAGCCTCCTTCAAATATCTCAGTCTAGCATCCCCTAAATTATACATAACTGAACTCATGACTTCTCACGACTATATTAACCAGCCCCAGGTTAGAATACATCTATCTTTACGTGCTCTTCAGGAGTCTTATTCGGCCACTCAGTTGTTCGTCAGACCCGTTTGTTCTGCTTCACTAGTATGGTAAATACTCTAACTAAACAACGTTGAGTTTCTCCTCGATTCCGCTTCAGGAGCACACCTAAAATTCCCATGGATGATAAAAGAAAATAATCTAAAATTGAAAGTACAGCTGTACACTGATTTCCCATACGTAACTACCGGCGTGTAGACTATGTAAATAATGACTAGATCTGCATATTTACCACACAATGGAATACATTAAAAACACACAAAACACTCCTATATCTATACTGCCGTACTCTTAAACCAATCTAACTAACTGAAAAAGGTAATAAAGAAAATGAAAAGCACGCAACAGCACAGGACACTTTTAAATTTAAATTGAATTGAAAGCATATGTGACGTCTGGCTAGCTTTTAAGTAGTTATTCACAACAGATCTAAACTAGTGTGTAACATTCACCCCAGGCATGCTAAAAAAACCATGAAAGCTTAGCTTGCGTCGGACACAGCATTCGTGATCATTACATGGCCACGCCGTCGCCACGAACTTAGGCCATCATCACGTCGATCTCCAGGATGTGGGAAGTCACTCCATCGACACTTGGCGCTGCCTTCATAGTTATGTTTGGTGATGCTCCTGAAAAACAGTGGATTTAGGCACCTCTTCTTCACCGCTAGTAACACACGTATGCAAGATCGCGCCCTTAATGCTTGGCAGTTAACTGACTAAAGCCTGTAAGCGAAAATTAGTCCGTTTAGCTCATCATTAATTTGTGGGCACCCCGGCCCGGACGCAATCAGTCCTTGGGGCGGCACTGCAGCATATGCGGATACGAACGTTCTCGCGAACGCGCACGAGAACCGTTATAGTCATATGCTTACATTGACGTAAAATTTTCTGTCGGGTTATAGGCGGCACCGAATAATACCGTTCATTTACCGTCCTTATAGCGTCAGATCTATCACGCGTCTATCCCGCACTTGGCGTCACTGTAACGACCGTTACTGATGGAGGTAACTAGCTTATTATGCTCACACTAATGGCACTCCCGGATTGAATTATAAACACTGCACATACATTGTGCCACAGATAATCACAGTTATAATTTTACCCGTCTCGGATATGTATCACTAGTTCAGTTCACAAGACATCAGAACAAAGCGTCCTCTGATAATTATGATCTCGGCGAGCGATCAATCAACCGGCTCGAGATTCAGACTAAGAGTGAGATAACGCTCCCCCGCTACTCGTGGTTATAGACCCGTACACTTTCATTCAAGGATGGGGAGTTCCCTTTGATGAATGGAATGTCAGTTGAACGGCCGGTTCAGTTTGAATGAAAAGCCGTTGATAATGAGAAATATACACCTTGGCCTTAAGTACGCACCAATTATATCTTCCGGCATCAGAAAAATTACATTTGTCTTTTTGGACACATCAGAACTGTGGATTATCGGCGCAATGACAGATTCTTTTCATAAATATTACTGGTTCAATCATTCGGTTAGAAAGTTGGTTATCCTGCTATCGCGGTTCGGTAGCTCGCAGAGTCTTCGTACTAGCTTGTGATTGGCTGAGTTCCAAACTTGATGGATAAAGAGTGCGGCAGTGGTTCCCAGCAGCATCGTTCAAATTTTAGAAAAATCGCTGTATGGAGCTCTGTACTGGCTGCTCCCTTTGTACTGGCGAGGTCCGGTATCCAACCGTCTTCCAAAAGACTCCTGCACAACACCATGTTGCACAATAAGCTCACAGTGTTATGCAATAATTAAAATTACGTATATGAAGCGTATGACGATATGGTTCAATATAATGGGATACAATCCGTGGTACTGCTCAAATGTTTACAACCCCCTTAGTGCTATTCGAAGACAAATGTAACCTCCAACGGTATTCCGCAAATATCTCGCAGAATGGCAGCTTGACATCTCTATCGCGTTCTACGCAAGGAACAACCACGAGTTTACATCAATGTTGATGAAAATAGAATTACGTCACTTCCCTGTAGGCAAGCAGAGAGAGACGTCGCCATGATAACCGGTATGTTCGTTCTCGGTCTGTCGGTCACTCAATGCAGAGCATGAAACCCGCGGACTGTAGTAATTTTCACCGTCATTTGAAGAGTAAGCGAAATTATACACATAACAAAAGTTGTTTAAAATGAAGGGACATTTCACACATGGTCTACGTATTTTACAGAAAATCAATAGTATAAGAGAAAATGGAAGAAAACTGTTAGGTTTTCCTATAACTCCCAGTCTGTTCAGTGATTTTTAAATCATATGGATGTCTAAAACGTCCCTTATATGAGTATGTATGTATGTATGTTGGGTATTCAGCCCGAAGGCTGGTTGGATCCTCAACAGGTTCACCATTAGCTGTCATAGATGGCCTAGGTGTCACTGAAGAGGCGTACTAGGGAAATAAGGAGTGAGGTAGTTTCCCGTTGCTTTCGTCACCGAGCCGGAAGTTGCTATTGCACATCAGTCTGCCAAGCCCACAGAAATGCATGCACCAACCGACCCTATGAGCGACATTTTCACACCATTAATAGCAGGGACTGGCTGAATAAGGAATGGCATTACTAGCGTCACTCATACCTCAGCCACTTTCATATTGTCAAAGCCAAGGAAGAGACTGAGACAGGTCAATGAATGTAACAATTTTATTCTAGCTCATACCAGAAGACATAGCGCACTGTAAACACTACATCTTACCAGCAAAGGCATCCTTATATGAGTACTAGCAATTGTACCCGTGCTTCGCTACGGTATTCCAGATTGTATACGGATATCGAAGTAAATTACTGTACATGAAGTTAATAATAATTTTTAAATTGCATGTAAATTGGCGTTATCCGAGAAAAAGCATAGGGAAGTCCGCAGACGATGTTTCCAATGTAAAGTGCGCGTTGTGGAGTTGTGATGATAACGACAGGTGCACTTGTCTACCACGATTCATTATGTCTTAGAAACGTTGAATAGGGTGAAATTTGTGTAAGATTTTCACACAGTGCATTACTTTTCAGATACTTATGCGACAGCTTCAAACATAGAATTTGGCTCACATACGGCTACTGGGTGGGCCAATATTCGTGTAGAATTTGATGATCCCATCTTTCCTATAAGTGAATCAAACCATCAATTGTACGTATAAAGTGGAAAATTTAGGTAAATCCAGAAATAGAGAAAAATTTAATGTATAAGGGATAGAGATACAACAAAAGGTCATAGGACCGAAGTTGTAGATCACTCCAAATTGAACCGAGATTGTGCCATCCGTTTTGTGATACGACTTACCGTTTAGCCACGAAATACATCGAAAGGAAGGACTGCACCGTCATTAAAATTGCCTCCATATTTCGATCATTTCTGGGGTAAAAAATAAAATGTTTAAACATCTCGTAAATTTTCCGTCGGTTACATGCTAAAAGCTATAATTTTGCAAAATTTCAATTTTCTAACTTGTCTGGGAGATTGTGATGCGATCTTGATATGGGGGAGTGGGTTAAAAATCAGGACTTTAAGTAAACTTTTAAGCCCATAAAACTTGTAGGTTCTGGATAAATGTCACCGACTGTGTTCTTATGCAGGTTTGAAACTCCCAGCATGTACTCCTCAGAGAATTATGAGAATTTGAGATTTTTCTAGGGATTCTGAAGTCATCAGGTTGTCTGGTACCAAGTTTTAAATTTCTAAGATGCCTAGAATGGTCTCACTAATTTACGTCTGTTTTCATTTTTATGCCTTAATTTATATATATATAGTACAGTATATATAGATCGCGCCAAACAGACTTCCATTTATTAGGATTGATAATATTTTACCCGCTTCCCTAGTGGTTCTAGGGGCGTCTTACTCCCACAGTAGGTTTTCCAGGTAGTAAGTCATACTTGAAAGTCATACTGGAACATACACACGTCCATTATCTCGGTCATTTCTGACAATTTATTTTTTCTCCCTTTCTCACCCCCTATGCCAAAGGGGGCTGAAGGTAGACTTTAAACATCCGGAATGTTACTATTCATCTCAGCGACCCGGAAAACTATGGATTCGGCAGTATATTCGATTACTATTATATCTCACTCCCCCTTCCCCCACCCTAAAGGGGGCTAAACTTTGAGTTCTAAAAAATCGGAATGTTACTATTCATCTCAGCGACCCCGAAATGTATGGATTCGACACTACTTTCGATGATTTGTATATCTCAGTCCCATTGCCCCCCCCCCCCCCGCCTAAGGGTTCCTGGGCTGTTTTACCCCCATGTGGTTTGTCTCCTGATACTATAAATTCGGAGTGTCACTATTCACCTCAGCGACTATGTAATCGACACTATTATTTCTATATATAATTATTATTTCTATATATCACTCTTCCATCGCCCCCCACCACGAAGGGGGCTGAACTTGGACTTCAAGAAATTCCGGAGTGTCACTGTTCATCTCAGCGACCCCGAAAAGTATGGATTCGACACTATTTTCGATGATTTTTATATCTCAGCCCCCTCGCCCCCCCCCCCCCCATGCCCTTAAGGGTTCCTGGGCTGTCTTACCCCCACTCGTTTGTCTCCTGATACTAAAAATCCAGAGTGTACAATTCACCTCGGCGACCCCGAAAACTATGCATTCGACACTATTTTCGTTTAATTTTATATATCACTCCCCCTCGCCCCCACCCCAAAGGGGGTTGAACTTTAAAAAAAATCCGGAGTGTCACTATTCATCTCAGCGACTCCAAAAAGTATGGATTCGACAGTATTTTCGTTAATATGTTTATCTTACCCCCTCGACCCCCGCCCCTAAGGGTTCCTGGGCTTTCTTACCCCCATGTTGTTTGTCTCCTGATACTAAAAATCCAGAGTATACAATTCACTTCGGCGACCCCCGAAAACTATGTACCGGTATTCGACATTATTTTCGTTTAATTTTATATATCACTCCCCCTCGCCCCCCATGAGAATTGGCAGCTGAACTTTGACATTTGAAAAATGGGGAGTGTGACTGTTCATCTCAGCGACCCCGAAAAACTGTGGATTCGGCACTTTTTCGATTATTTTTATAACTTTCCCCCCTGTCCCCCCATCCCTAAGGGAGCTACGGATGGCTTACCCCCACAGTGCTCGTCTCCAGATAGTAAGTCATAAGTGTATAAAGTTTGGATGAAATTGCTCCAGTGGTTTAGGAGGAGATGTGTCATTTACACACACACATACATGCATACATCCATTTTTATATATAGTAAGAAGAAAAAGATTATGCTTGCTTTATTAATACATAGAGAAATTTTATTTTGAACACTGCAGAGATCTAAACTTAAAATGTATATCCGAAGAAATTATTCGAATCCGAGGAATGAATATTACTTCGCTCGCGGCATGCCCAATCATGAGAATGGCTTCAATAATATTAGTCATCAGTTTCAGAGTCGTGTTCATTGCAGAGGGCAGGATTCTTATTCTTAAGAAGGATAATTGGTGCCACAATCGTCCACTCTAAGATGTTCGAGGGTACTCCAGGTGACGCCAAGTCTTTCGAAGCTCTGCCGTGTAGTCGATAGAATTGTAACTGTGTAGAACATCGGGTAATTCTTGTAAAAGTTGCTTGTTGAAAGAAATGAATTACATGATATATGATAGCAAGAATAAAGAGGATGAAACCCGGCGCCGGCACATATGCCACTCCTCTCGAATAGCTCAAGACTTAACGTCCCGATCCGACGGACGAATCATCATCAACACCGTCATATGCCCTCACACCACATAAGACCAAAAACAGCTTCCTACGTCCTGGACGTAAAATGGCTCCTTGAATATTGTGTTCTCTACCTATCTTATGTACGTTGCCTAGCGACAGCGACTCTATGCATTTAATCTTGGTGACAGCACGTTGGATTGTCATACCCCAATGCACGTTTTCCGATGGTTTTTCGTTCATAACTCACCAACGAAAGCGAAAATGAAAATTCCGGCTTCGAGGTGCATTCGGACCCCTTTCCATCTACCTATGTTCAAAATTTCAGATCTCTACGTGCTGTAGATTTTGCTGGGCATCGCGCACAGACAGACAGACAAACACTTCCTTTTATAATATTATAGATATAGATACTCTGAATATGAAGTTTGATCGAGATCTATCCAGCCGTTTCGCCGTGATGGTGTAACAGAAACAAACAGAACAAGCAGAAAGACGGACAATCACACAAGAAAGCAAAAACCACCATACGGTCTCGAGTTGACTTAAATCTGACAAATGTTTAGAAAATTGGCAAAAAACGAAATAACAGATAGCAGACCCCCCCTACACTCATTAACATGTATGATTTATAATTTTGCACGTCTTGTATTACTTTAATTTATTTCATACGATGGTAACATGTGGTAGCCTGATATGTTGCCAGGACAAGAACAAGTAATATTTCCAAGGGTCACCACTACACACGTAAAACACTTACACTTGAATGTCACCACAGCGCCTTTGACTGATGGCACGTGCAGAAGATGCGTGAAACAGAGCGAAGTAATTATAGAAGTATGAAATATGCAAATATCCTCAGATCTGAAAAAAAAAAATTATAGTTTCACAAAACTTATTGTTTCTTGCAATTGAAATATAATTCCCCGATAACAGGTGACTTCTTTATTTGTCAGTTTGAAACGAAGCGATTGGATATCCGATTGCAATGGTTCATCGGATTGAATACCCATGGTGTTTTTAATTTACAGGGGGCAGTGTATGGTTTTCTTAAAAATGAGATCATTGAACCCTACAAACCGGATTCCCTTCTCAGCACATGCTTCGTTAATATCTATCCCCTGGACTATCTCTATTATTTATATTTTATTCTCCTGGGTCCATCCCTTTTGAATTAATTATTACCAGCCTAAGTCCTTTATATCCGATGATACTTTTGATGTGTTTCCTTTAATAGTATCCACCATGACAGCTTCGACATTACTCTCTTGGCTATCAACCTCACGTGGTTTCACATTTAATTACTTGGAGCTTTCAGATTAGTACTTATTAAAAATACTTTCCTTAGCTTTGGATTGAACTCCCGTCAGTTGTGGTTGGTAAGGAGCCACATTAACCATTAGCGTACGGGTTATGGTTGAAACTTGAAGACTGGGCGTTTGGAGCACTAACCACCTCCTCACTTTCAATTCATTATAAGTGACACATAAACAGCCAGTGCGCACGAAGCTGCTGCTCCCCAGCAACAGCGACATTGTCACATTTATACCCATACTACTGGACCTAGTGTACCTGTGCTTTGCTACGCAATTCTACGTTCTATACAGAATTTTTAGATGAAGTCGTGCACACGTGAAGTCAACACAGACAGATCTCATGGTGGCGATAGTGTACGAAGAGGCTGGGAGTTGGAAGGAATCGGCCGTGGCCTTAATTAGGGTAGGCCCCAGCATTTGCTTGGTGGGAAAAAATATTGTCTAAATAACAATCTAGTCAGCATGGGCTTGAAGTTGTATTTCTGGCATTTCATGTTTTAACTTAAACAAATGGGTCTGTGATATGAGAAGTAACATACGTACATATGGAAAGAGATCAAAATCAATATTACGGCGAAAGTTAAATTATTTTTTGTACCTCGCAGAGTCGTGGAAGCTTCGATTGACGCACAGAAGCATTTCCATTATCACTAGAGTGATCAGTATTCTCATCCATGATTTACAAATTATTTTCCAACACTGGGAGAATAGATGTGTTCGGCTGAGGCTCAAAAAGCGTGAAACTCGCCTCACGAGACTCGCCGCCTTAACTTTGAGACGTTCCCGATAAGCTATTTGACACTCGATATCGACGATTTTGGACTTTTGGAATTCCAAAACGCTGATCTGTCTTGTGAAATATGTCTTTGTTTTTTTAAGCCCTTTGCTGTTCATATTTTGCGAAAGAAAGTGTGCCTCGGTTCTTGGCAGCACAACTTTCTCAGATATCCTCTATTTGAACTCTTTCATTGCATTCTTATAGAATTCACTGAGAAGTTGTTTGAGATCTCATTTGTTTCGTCTCAGCTACCGCACCGGAGCCCACCGTTACACTAACTCTCAGTTGCGTAGCACGGTGAGTTTAGTACTTGAAGATGTAGCGCTTTTACAACACGCGATGACGCCATACCGATGTCTTTGATGCTCTTGTTGCTGGGTAAAGTGGTTTTTAATGTCGTCGCACGCATTGCCTCCACGTTACTTCAATTTTAAAACGTTTGATACCGGGCGAGTTGGCCGTGCGCGTAGAGGCGCGCGGCTGTGAGCTTGCATCCGGGAGATAGTAGGTTCGAATCCCACTATCGGCAGCCCTGAAGATGGTTTTCCGTGGTTTCCCATTTTCACACCAGGCAAATGCTGGGGCTGTACCTTAATTAAGGCCACGGCCGCTTCCTTCCAACTCCTATGCCTTTCCTATCCCATCGTCGCCATAAGACCTATCTGTGTCGGTGCGACGTAAAGCCCCTAGCAAAAAAAAAAAAAAAACGTTTGATACTGCTAACACATCAGGATGGGAAAGGGCTAGGATTGGGAAGGTAGTGCCCGTGGCCTTAAATTAAGGTACAGCCCCATAATAATAATAATGTTACTTGCTTTACGTCCCACTAACTACTTTTACGGTCTTCGGAGACGCCGAGGTGCCGGAATTTAGTCCCGCAGGAGTTCTTTTACGTGCCAGTAAATCTACCGACACGAGGCTGTCGTATTTGAGCACCTTCAAATACCACCGGACTGAGCCAGGATCGAACCTGCCAAGTTGGGGTTAGAAGGCCAGCGCCTTAACCGTCTGAGCCACTCAGCCCGGCACAGCCCCAGTGTTTACCTTGTGCGAAAATGGGAAACTACGGAGAGGGCTTCCGATGATGGGATTCAAACCCACCATCTCCCTAATACAAGCTCATAGCTACGCGATTTAAAATGTTCATGTTTTAGAAACACTCACCTGGCGAAGTACAGTTCCGAAAGTATTGACTTCTGCATCACAGCAAGTGGGAGTACGTGTGGAATTATGACATGGATAATGGTAGCCTATGGGAAAAAGTAAGAAAGGAAGCAAATTAGATGTCGATCAGTTCAAATGTTAACATCTGAAGTCATCAGCCATGCTCACTTGAGACCACAGCCCACTAAGCATTCCACAGTGCAGCACTTTGAGGCGGGGTACATGCATTCTACTCTACTAGGTTAATTAGTTCCTTCAAGTTTCACTGGAAGAGCTAGAGTACAGCTTTGATATTAGGTAGCGGTATAGTCAACTGCAAGCACTGAAGAGGATAAATTAAACCCGACTGCTCCATGGAACGGAATCTCAGTAGCACGATGTCCTGTCATCGCGCTTAGAGAAGGAAAATCAGGCCTGAACTTCTGAATTAGAAGTATGTACCATCTTAGAATAAAAAATAAACAACCTAGTAATTTTATTTGACTGTTGATGTCGTGGTCTGGGAAACCAAGGCTAAGGCAATTAAGCCTTCTTCTCAGTCTTCTTGGGCAGGAGCACTGCCTGAATATTGGGCAGCACACCTCCCTGGGTAATGGTCACACCAGACAGGAGTTTGTTTAACTCCTCATCATTACGTATGGCCAACTGCAAGTGACGGGGGTTGATCCTCGTCTTCTTGTTGTCTCGGGCTGCATTGCCTGCCAACTCGAGAACTTCAGCAGCCAGGTACTCCATGACCGCAGCCAGGTACCTGAAGTTTGACGTGGAATACGAATCACGGGGACATGGCTTTTTACTTCAAAAATCCCGATCGGATTGGCCGACTTTCGAACTGCGGCTGCATTGGTGAGGAACCAGTGACTATGCCACTAGGTTATTATGTCCTTCTTCTTAAAATGATCATCAGATTATAGAATGAAATGTTCACAAGACAGAACGAATATCAAAACTAATCCGCAAAAATATGAGTAATTGGTAATTCAGGCTTAACTCTAGACTTGTTCCTTGCAATTGTTGTAACCCCACTACCGGCATACCTGTTTTCAGCCATTTATAATTGATGCCATTTAGATGACCTGAGTGTCAATTTTTACGTTATGTTATCTTTTTTGCTATTTGCTTTACGTCGCACCGACACAGATAGGTCTTATGGCGACGATGGGATAGGAAAGGCCTACGAGTGGGAAGGAAGCGGCCGTGGCCTTAATTAAGGTACAGCCCCAGCATTTACCTGGTGTGAAAATAGGAAACCACGGAAAACGATCTTCAGGGCTGCCGACAGTGGGGTTCAAACCTACTGTCTCCCGAATACTGTATACTGGCCGCACTTAAGCGACTGCAGCTATCGAGCTCGGTCGTTCTGTTATCAACTATCAAATACAAAAGATACCAAAACTTTTTTTTTGCGTGACATCAATGACCAAGTTTTAATTAATATTATAGGATAAACATATTGTTCACAGACAATGCACACATTAAACGATATAAAGAAGTCGAATGGATTTTTTTCCGCCCCTCAGTACTCCGACTACCTCAGCCAGCTTCTCAGAATCCAGAGATCGACACGCTACGACTGATCAATAGGATCTCAATAATAATAATAATAATAATAATAATAATAATAATAATAATAATAATAATAATAATAATAATAATAATAATAATAATAATAATAATAATAATAATAATTGTTCCGTAATATATCTCTGGTTAACCGTAAGAAGGTGCGGCCCTCATAGGATCTGGACTATGTAAGGATGGAACCTACCCAGAGGGCAAAACAGAGAAACCGGCAGGAAAAGAGTATAACAAGGTTTATTAAGCAAGGAAAAACAAACATCGAAGAGAATAGGAAAAATTTTAAATGTTTCAAAAACTAACATTCCTGAGGTTTACATTGACACGTGTCTCGTACAATTCACAAGGGTCCAGCCCTGTTCACCATTTAACATACAGTAGACTCGAAAACAATAAATAACTCTGTTTACATATATCATCAATAATACGCCACTTCAAGTGACTCAAGAAGGGGGAGCACAAGGTACCCTTAGCGACCATTCAATGGTTTCAAAAGTTTCTTAAAAGAGCAAATGCTCTGCCCCACGTCATTTCTTACACCTACCAAGGAGGTACAAACTTTCGAAAACATGCTCTAAACTGCAGGAATCAGAACGCATGGTTCGCCGAGAACTTGCTAATATACACTTGCTAGGTTTTAAACAACTTGTCCTTTAAAAAGCCTTAAACCAATCTTTAGCGCCCATCAAGGGGCTTAGAAGAAAAGAAGTGTCCTCCCATCATCCACAAGTTCAATGAAGAGTCAGACGCTTACCTCCCATACCCCAAGCGGTCCTGGGTTCGACGGAGCCGTGCGGTGCTCGAGATAGAAAGAGAGCCAGGCACGAAGTGAACAGCTGCTCACAGCGAGTCCGCCCGACCTCGCCAAGCGAGGCAATCGCGCAAGGCGACTCACGCAGGCGGCGTGAAGAGAGCACGGCGCATCCGCAGGGTTAAGGGAGGGAAACAAGGGGAGAAGGCATAGGGCAGATCGCTCCTAGGGCGGAAAGCTCCTTTACCCTAGGGCCATAGTTTAGGAACATTTCATTTTGCCCGAGGGCATTACACAAGGGGATAAAATACCATGGTTATGCATAAAATAATCAGTAAACGTTAAAATAGACATAATAAATCGGATAAATTGAGAGGGGAAATTAAATTCAAGGCACAGACCTCCCCCTTTAAACACCAACCAGGGTGACCAATAATTTTTCTCCATAAACATTCTTGCCATATAGTTCATTCACTTGCACAGAGAGTAATAATATAATAGAAATCTTGCCTTACAATTAATAAGATTAATAAATAGATATCTTGCAGTACAATAGACGAAAGTTCTTGTCACAATATCCCAGGATGTAGACAAGTAATAGTTTCACAAGGTAATATCTCAGTAGATTAACGAGACCAGACCGGCCTCACAAACCATCACGACTACGACGAAAAATATCTTCCCCGGCAGATGGGCAGTTCTTGTGGCAGACACACGCCACATGACGAGAGAAAGGCAGTAGCGACCTGCACACACTAGGTCAAGAGTAGGCTGGCAGTGCTTAGTTCGAGAAGAAGAAACGATGAAAGGCTCGGCAGCTGGAGACGAGGCACGCCAAAGCAGCCCACACAGGGGGCCCTTCCCATGCAGGCACGGGCGAAGATGGTCACTCCAAAACACTGTAAAATAAATCAAGCGCCAGCAAACGTGTCGAATTTATGCCCAGCACCGGGGAGATACAGGCAAGAGGCGGTTAGAACCACCGGACCGGGGTATGGAAGTGATGAAGGAGGAAAGGGATTCCGGGAGGACTTACACAATGCTTAATGTACTACCAAACTTTCAAATAAATGTGAGGAAAATAGCTCCCCCTTAGGCGGAACACGTGTCAAGGGAACCGAAGGGAAGGTAAACACAAGGAAAAGAATAACACAGAAAACACTCATAGCAAACAAAATGCCACCAAACCCAGATAGCACTAGGCAGCTTTAACCTGGGACAAATGGACTCGGAACACCCTCTCCGTCTCCAGATCTTTCACCAACAAGGTGACTGGTGTCAAGAAGTCAATAGTCTCACAGGTCCCGTGAAAGCGAGGAGCAAGCTTCCCCCCCCCCGGGACAAAATTCTTAACAAACACACTGTCCCCGACGGCAAGATCTGTAGACGGCGCCCCTTATCATAGCGCTCCTGTTTCTTCTCATACGAGACCTTCAGATTTTGTTTAGCCTTCCTCCAAATGGCCCTGATGTTAGGGGGTCAATCTTTTCTGGCAATAACTCATTTATATTCCACAAGTTGGTGAGTGGAGAGTTAGGAACGAAAGAAAACATGAGAGAATTAGGGGAAAATTTATGAACCTCGTGTACCGCAGAATTGAAAGCAAATGCAAGCCATGGCAACGACGTGTCCCACCTCAAAACATCATCGTGGTGAAAGGCAATGAGGGCAGACCGCAAGTTTCGGTTAACCCTCTCAGCGTAAGGAGGTTGAAGGTAATAGGGGGATGTGGTAACATGAGAAATAGGCAAGCTGAAACAAAATTTCTTAAACAGGTTCGATGTAAAGGCCTCGGCGTTGTCGGAGACTAAGTACTGGCAAGGACCAAAGGACGAAAATATGGACTTCAAACATCTAATAGTAGTGTCAGAAGTGGCTAACTTCGTCGGAATCAACCAGGAAAAACGCGTAAAACCATCCACACAAACGAAAACGAACCTATTACCATCAGTACTAGTTTTCGGCAAAGGGCCTACATAATCGATATAGAGACGCTGCATAGGGAGGGTAGCCTGGCTAGAAGACAGTAAGCCGACACGGGTGTTAGGAGAAGGCTTACTGAGCGCACAAACCTTACATGCCTTAACAAGTTCACGTACTTCAGCGTCCAACCCTTTCCAAATAAAATTTCCCCTAATCTTCTCCCTGGTCTTAAATGCTCCTAGGTGGCCACCGAGAGGAGTTTCGTGGAAGTATTTAAAAATCATAGGCACCAGGACTGAGGAAATAACGACCTTCATTTTATGATCGTGACGGGCGGGACAACACAGTACGCCATTCCTTAACACATAAGGATCAATAATTTTCCCTTCCTTAAGATCTTGAATAATAGGTCCCAAAATAGGGTCCTCCACTTGAAACTTAGCAACGTCATGATACAATAATGGGGTATCAGACAAGATAGCCCCCGCTAGGGGTAATGACAAGGGAACCCCAGAACTTGACGATTCGCCCTCCTGAGTAGGCTGATCCGAAAACATGCGACTGAGAGAATCGGCGACTACGTTGTCCGAACCACGGATATGACGTACGTTGAACTGAAAAGCTGAGATCCTAATGGCCCAACGGGCCAGACGGCCAGTTTTCCTAGGTTTCCCTAAAACCCAACTCAAAGCCTGGTTGTCAGTCTCGAGTTCGAACCTTACATGCTCAAGGTAAATACGAAACCTTTCTAAAGCGAACAATACCGCCTATCCTTCTAGTTCGTATACAGAATACTTGGCTTCGACAGAAGACGAGGTCCTAGAGGCATATGCAACGGGACGTCTCCCCATTCCGAGTCCTGCAAAAGGACGGCCGCAACGGCAGACGCCGACGCATCGGTCTGAACAATGAAAGGCTTGGAAAAGTCAGGCATAGCCAGCACCGGAGCGTTAGATATGGCCAACTTTAAATCATCAAAGGCAGCTTGTTGGGAGGGTCCCCATTCAAATTTTACCCCTTTACCTCGGAGGGCGTTAAGAGGCCCGGCTCGATTGGCAAAATTTGAAATGAATTTTCGAAAAAAGTTCACCATCCCAACAAAGCGAGCAACACCTTTAACGTCCAGAGGGGGTTTGAACTGACGAATGGCCTGGGTGCGAGAATGATCAACAGAGACGCCATTGGACGACACTATATGTCCCAAGAAGGACATTTGGGGCTTGGCAAAGGATACCTTAGAAAGTTTGACCGTAAGACCAGCCTTGCGAAGACGGGACAGGACTTCCCTCAAATGGCGGAGATGATCCTCGAAGGTTTCGGAGTAAATTACGACGTCATCAGATAGTGATAAAGGTAGTTGAACTTGATGTCAGAAAACAGTTGATCAAGCAGCCTAGTGAGGACGGCAGCGCCAGTGGAAATGACAAAGGGCAAACGGCAAAATTCGTAAAGATTCCAGTCCGTAGCGAAGGCTGTCAAATGACGAGACTCTTCAGCTAACGGAATCTGGTAGTACGCCTGATTTGAATCTAAAACAGTAAAATATCTAGCCTTTTTGAACCATGAGAAGCAATAATGCAGATCAGGGAGAGGAACTGACTGCAATACGACTTTCTTATTCAAGGCCCTATAGTCCAGCACAGGCCGATAACCATCTTGAGGCTTCGGGACAAGGAAGATGAGGAGGAGTAAACAGAAGTCGACGGGCGAATAATGCCCTGATCCACCATTTTATTAACTATCTCTTTTAACGCTTGCATTTTGGGAGGAGCCAAGCGATAGGGCGGTGACCTAACCGGAACCGAGTCCGTGACCTCGATCTTGTACTCCAAAAGATTCGTCATCCCCAATTCTTCGGTAAAAACGTCCAGGAAGGCATCACATATTTCCCTAATACATTCAGCTTGATCCTCAGGCAAATGACTAAGGTCTAATGCCATTTGGTCTTGAGGAGGTGAGACAACAGATGAAGAAACAGAATTAAACATAAGTAAGGGTATCTTAGTAGCATTACAAAATTTAAACCAGCAGGAGCCCTCCTGCATATCCAACAGGAGCCCAGTATGCGCAAAAGAATTAGAGCCGAGGATTATAGGATATGGCAAATTTTTAGTTACATAAAGGGGAAATTTCCAGGAAAAATTAGACAGTCGAATTTTGCACTTTACCACGCCGGAAACTTCAACTCTCGAAGAATTCGCGGCAACAAACGACAAAGAAACAGGCAAAACGTCGGAAAATTTACAAACAAAACTATTGAGAGCAAACCACTTCTCGCTAATAAACGAGACTACGCTTCCCGAATCCAAAAGAGCCGATACCGGTTCATTATTTATCTCTACCTTGACGAAGGGGCTGAACCCTTGACCTCGGTATATATGGCTAAACACTGATCAGGGCACCCAGGAGAATATTCGCCGGAAGAAAGGCGAGAATAACATGGTTCTACAGGCGATAGATCGGGGAGGCCAACGCTTTCCGCTTCCCTATCTAGTCAGCTAACATTTGGCTTACGCGAACACTACCGCGCCACGTGACCAGGAACCCCACACTTGAAACATACAACATTAGAAGGCCTAGACTGAACCCTGGTGCCCGAACTGGCACCCGACACCTGTGCGCTAGTAGAACGAGCAGGGCACTTATTTCGAAGATGATCGGAAGCCCCGCAACCAAAACATCTTTTTAATGAGGCAGGTTTATTAACCAACGAAGAGCCAGAATTATCACAGGGCAAGGAAGAAGTACTCTCAACTCGAAGTGAATCAGCATGCCGAAAACCCTCCGCGGACACAACCATCGCTTCGAACTCGTCAAAATTACGAGGCTGGGACGCGAAGCATAAACATGAACGATATAATGGAGAAATGCCCTCCACAATTGTAGCCACAATTTGCTCTTCAGTGAAACTGAGCGCAAAAACTTTGGCATAAAACTTAATATCCGAAATAAACTCCGATAGAGACTCATCCAGGCGCTGCACTCTGAAATAAAATTTCTGGACTAACGAATGAAGAGCCCTAGGAGGAATAAACTGAGCCAATAAATGAGCATGAAACGGATGTAGTGAGGACTGGCTCGAAATAGCGTTTACTATTTTATTTGACAAAGCCCCAACCGTATATGGGTAAATAAACTGTAGAATTTGAGCATGCGTTAACCCAAAGACTAAGGCATGATAGATTGCTACAATGAGTAAGCGCCATGATTTTTTTTTGCTATAGGCTTTACGTCGCACCGACACAGATATGTGTTATGGCAACGATGGGACAGGAAATGACTAGGACTGGGAAGAAAGTGGCCTTGGCCACTTCTGGAGCTGTGCCTTAATTAAGGCCATGGACGCTTTTTTCGCATTCGTAGCACTTTCCTATTCCATCGTCGCCATAAAACATATCTATGTCGGTGCGAAGTAAAGCAGACTGTAACAAAAATGCATGGCCATCGTATACCTTCGATACCAAGTAATTCGAGGGACGTCAACTGCCCAGGGGTACACAGACCATTTTTACAACACCTTAGGGATGAATGTGGTGCTGAATTCAGTTTCGTCGACGACAATAACCGCCCCCATAAGGTGCACCAGTGAGGAACTTCATGAGAGGGGCGGGTATCAACCATATGGACTAGCCTGCTAATTCATCGGATATGAACTGCTATGAGCATGTATATCACAGGTTTAAAATAGCTGTTTTCGATCATCCACGAACTCTACAGACACTTCCAGATCTCTTAGAGTTGCCCAGATGGAATGGGACTATCTTTCTGAAGATGACGTCAGTGGACTAATCGCAAACATGCCACAGCGTGTCGTGACCTGAACAATGCCATAGGTGGTCGGAGGTGGCCATGCACGCCAATGAGTCAGAGCGTAGAAGGGACAACCTCCACTAAAGACGCATATGGCAATCTTTTCATTGTAATGTTTATTCATGTTAGATATTGGGAGAAAAGCATTTGTGTTTGTTAAAGTTTACATTTCCAGGCTGCGTCTCTGTGATATAATAAACAACATTCTGTAAATTTAATATTGCACTGCATCCTTTGATATTCCAAATTTTTTTGGTGTAGAGTAATATTTCCACAGCGTCCCCTAAGTTAAACATTTATTTATATTATTAAAGTAAACTCGTGTCCTCATCCCGAGGTGGTGCACTCCTTTCAGGCACACCCCCAGTGGAGGTGAGTTTCATGTGTCTTTTCAACCACATACCAGCCCTCCTATTCTTAAATTTCTGGGAGTACCGGGAATCGAATGTGGGCCTCCGAGGACGGTAGCTAATAACACTAACTGTTACGCTACAGAAGCGGACATTTACATTATTTATACTAATAAATAGTGTTGAAGAGTAGCGATGTGTAAAGTGTATAAAGGTAGATATAGCAATGAAAATAGTCAAGATCCCTGGAAGAATAAAAAATTCGCATGACTCCCCGGTGGGTGGGCAGGGGAGGGGGTCAAGCTGTGGAATTTGACCTTGAAGTACAGAAGCAAACTTCCTAAGCTTTTCTCACTCAGTGAAAAATGTTTCCAAAATAATGGCCTATAATTTTCATGAGCGTAACAGTTTTCTTGATGTCCAAATCAATTTAACATAAGACGTCGAGAATGGACATCAGGAATTTGTAGAGATATAAGGGCACATTGGTTGACAGTGAGGGAGTCTGCTCCAGTGAATTATACCTTAAAACTAAAATAATATATTAATTTGGGCGGTAACACTGCACAACTAAAGATGTCATCATACCACAGAAATGCGCATGCTCTGTTGATTCATGGTGTTTATTTATTTGACCACTTCACCAGTCAAATCATCTGACATCAATATGGTACACCATCAATCAATGGAAATTAGAAAATGTCGGATGCGCTGGTACGGGCGGCATCTACTTTTGTGGACATAACCGCTTGCCACCCGGACATCAACAATAAGAGACAAAGTGACATCCAAAGCAGAGATTGCTGAACTTGTTCAATAAGGAGATGGCAGTTATCGGCCTCCACCCTGAGGACGCGGTGGATTGAACAATTGGAGGTCGAAGATCCGAACAGTAAACATTGCAGGCAGAAAATCGCTTGGATAAAGAAGAATTAGAAGAATTAAACGAACTAAGGTACATGGTATGATGAACATTGAAACAAATCACGTGCACTGACACTTAAATTCGTCTCGTTGTAGCCTCACAGAAGGTTGGTGACCATCAAGCAGCAAGTTTCCAGAATCAGAGTTGCCATATCGTGTATGTCGAACCACTGCCGGAGGTTCCTCGACCAGGGTAATACTCTCTATCCACGTTTTCGCTTCCGTTATATCTTACTCTCTATGATCAGTTGTACCTGGCTGTATTTGTCTTTACCGAAATAGGCTGCTTTCCCGCTTTTGGTGAGGGTAAAGATTACACATAATTTCCCGGCTTAACGGAGTACCTCCTCGTGGTCTAGCCGTGAGATCTTGAACATTATGTAAAACATCAACAATTCAAAGAAATGCAGTCGGTTCATTGACAAAGCCTTTAGTGTCCATCCTTCAACACTGTGCCGCGCTGTGTGGCTCAGGCGCTGGCCTTTTGATCCCAACTTGGCAGGTTCGATCCTGGCTCAGTCCGGTGGTATTTAAAAGTGCTCAAATACGTCAGCCTCGTGTCCGCACGTAAAAGAACTCCTGCGGAACAAAATTCCGGCACCACGACGTCTCCGAAAACCGTAAAAGTAGTTAGTGGGACGTAAATCAAATAACATTGAATTATTATCAACACTGTGAAGCAGTACTGGCAATATATAACACTTTAAAACACACCAAGATTTTAATAGAACTTAAAGCAATACAAATATTAAATAAAACTACATGTACATACATATATTATTTCATGTACGTATTTTGTTCCTTTAATTTGAAGAACGTTATGGACCAAGTCCACCTACTTATTGATCCATTCTATTGCTAATACGCATTTATCGTTGTCTTATTAAGACTCATGACGATTTTTACACGCAGCGAAACACGCAGGTACCATTATAATTCAGTTTATTTATGAAGAAAGAATATAACGTAGTGTAATTAGCTGCCACCCCCGAAGGCCCGGGTTCGATTCCCACTTCTCCTCCAGTAAATGCCGGGATGGTACCTAACTTAAGGCCACGGCCGCTTCCTTCCCTCTTCCTTGCCTGTCTCTTCCAATCATCCCATGCCCCTCCCAAGGCCGCTGTTCAGCATAGCAGGTGAGGCCGCCTGGGCGAGGTACTGGTCATCCTCCCCAGTTGTATCCCCGAACCCAGAGTCTGAAGCTCCAGGACACTGCCCTTGAGGCGGTAGAGGTGGGATCCCTCGCCGAGTCCGAGGGAAATCCGACCCTGGAAGGTAAACATATAAAGAAGAAGAACCAGAGTATAAAGTGTGTAAATTACTACAGCAACCTACAAAATATAAATTTTATCACTTCCGTACTCATTATCATCACCATCATCATCATTATCAGAACCTGATCAACCCGTTTTTGGGGCAAAGGCTTACACCATAATCTTTCATGTTCTTCTAACTTGGACAATTCTTATCCATAATTCGCCTCACTTTACCTGGCCACCTAAACAATGGACATCCTCTTGTCCGTCGTCCGTCATACTGATACCACTCCGTTACTGCCTGTGTCCATTTCTATAGATTAGATCTTGCTACATGCGCAACCTACCTCCCCTCGTACATCTGAACTGTACAGAGTGGTCAGAAACAACGCGAACCGGGGATGTGAGTTCTAGAGGGATGGTCACACTGGTAAATGATTGAAAAAAGGTATTTTGATATCCCACGTTGTTAATTTGATCAGCTGCTAAAGTTAGCCAATCAACTTCGCGGGAGAATTCAAGTGGGCTTTGCAAGGTGGTATTGCTAAATCTGTACGTGGATTAAGACCCGTTGAGAGCACCAATCGAAGAAAAACAACTTAGCCGGGGAAGAGTTTTCAGCACGGATCTCCGAGTTGACATGTCACGCCATGGCAATTACGCTGCGATAACACCGTCTGAAACGCACGGTGTGTTGCTGATTTCTCGTCATGGCTCTCAAACCGTGCAGATTATCAACACAGCTTCACAAAGCCTATCTGAATTCATCCCCGAAGCGATCTGATTAGCTGACTTCAGGAGGTGATAAAGTGACAAGGGATCGAGATATTGATTTCTTTCCTTTTTTTTAATTATTTATCAGTATGATCAATCCTCTAACGCACATACACCTGGTTGACCTTGTTTCCGACCAACCTGTACACGCCAAAAAGTAAGCTGAGAAGTTTACTGACATTTCTAACTTTCATTAGCTTGCTATCTTTCAGAGGCGGCTGGACTCTCAGGAGGCTTACTGGAACATTGACCCAGTTCAGAGATATATCTTGGATTTGCCAGATATTTAAGAAGAAAGGATTTACTTTCGCTTCTAGATACTAAATGAGAGAAAGCCAAATCTGGTTACTAATTTGTACGATAATATAATCATAATAATAATCATCATAATATCCAATTTCCTTCGAATTTCAATCCGTAACTTATCGTGCGTGAATTGCTCGTAATACTAAAGACATTTACTCATATACTGCATGGCCCCTTTCCATGAAATCTCAGTAAACTTGATATTCACCATAATGAGATATTCTCGACGTAATTCCAAGTTGTGTGAATCCGTCACTGTGCGACTTTTGCTGAAGAATAAAGAGATGTGCCATATGAATACCCATAACATTCAATCTAATGACAAGAGGTGTACTGTAGAACTAAACAAAACAATGGGCAGAGAACGTCATGACTAGTAATGGAAGTTGGCGTGTAATAAGTCTGCTCAGTGATTTTAAGTAATTTACTATTTCTAGCCACTGTTTTATGTACGTCAAACATCTGTTACGGAAGAATTCAATGTTAATTTCAGTGTTATTCTTTTTAAGTCCCACTAGCTACTTGTGACGGTTTTCGGGCACACCGAGCTGGCGGAATTTTGTCCCGCAGACGTTATTTTATGTGCCAGTAACTCTACAGACACGAGGCTGACGTATTTGAGCGCTTTCAAATGCCATCGGACTGAACCAGGATCGAACCTGCCAAGTTGGAGTCAGAAGACCAGCACCTCAACCGCCTGAGCCACTCAGACTGACATTTACGGAATATTTTTTTAATGTTATAATTTGCTTTACACCGGACTGACACAGGTAGGTCTTAAGGTGACGGCGGTATAGGAAAGGACTAGGAGTGGGAAGGAAACGGCCATGATCCCTGCATTCGCCTGGTGTGAAAATGGGAAACCACGGATAACCATATTCAGAGCTGCCGAAAATAGGGTTCGAGCCCACTCTCTCTCGAATAGAAGCTTGTAGCTACGTAACGCAAATCGAACATCCACTTCCTCGGTAGTTACAGAAGAGATAGTCATCATCATCATCATCTGTTTACCCTCCAGGTTCGGTTTTTCCCTCGGACTGAGCGAGGGATCCCACCTCTACCGCCTCAAGGGCAGTGTCCTGGAGCTTCAGACTCTTGGTCGGGGGATACAACTGGGGAGTATGACCAGTACCTCGCCCAGGCGGCCTCACCTGCTATGCTGAACAGGGGCCTTGTGGAGGGATGGGAAGATTGGAAGGGATAGGCAAGGAAGAGGGAAGGAAGCGGCCGTGGCCTTAAGTTAAGTACCATCCCGGCATTCGCCTGGAGGAGAAGTGGGAAACCACGGAAAACCACTTCCAGGATGGCTGAGGTGGGAATTGAACCCACCTCTACTCAGTTGACCTCCCGAGGCTGAGTGGACCCCGTTCCAGCCCTCGCACCACTTTTCAAATTTCGTGGCAGAGCCGGGAATCGAACCCGGACCTCCGGGGGTGGCAGCTAATCACGCTAACCACTACACCACAGAGGCGGCATTACAGAAGAGAAAGTACTCATCAATAAACTGTAGGTCCTGATATTTGTTTCGCCGTATTAAGTGAGCTTGGTAAAATTGTTACAGTTAACCTCAAGTGTTAATCTAGAACATTGCTGTTCAACCCATCACTGCCACCTTCAGCGACAGAGGTCGCTAACATACAACGAACCCAAAGAATAATGAAAACACTGTCATCACCGATATTCAGCCCGACTCGTTGGCTGAATGGTCAGCGTACTGGCCTTCGGTTCAGAGGGTCCTAGGTTCGATTCCCGGCCGGGTCGGTGATTTTAACCTTCATTGGTTAATTCCAGTGGCTCGGGGGTTGGGTGTTTGTGCTGTCCCCAACATTCCTGAAACTCACACACCACACATAATACTATCCTCCACCACAATGACACCCAGTTACCTACACATGGCAGATGCCGCCCACCCTCATCGCAGGGTCTGCCTTACAAGGGCTGCATTCGGCTAGAAATAGCCACAAGAAATTATTGTTACCGATATTCAATTTCCCAGTAACACAATGAATACAGAGAATAATGTATACAACCAACACCTCCTAAAGCTCGTCCAATAAGAGAAGGGTTCTTACCAGTAGTGTAGCCAGGCCATAGGAAGGGTGGGGGGAGGGGCGGGGGGATTATAGTTACAAAATGATGGTAGAACACAATGAAGGTGCATGCATGATTTGTCGTTTTAAGCACACTCATATAAGTGAATTACAGATCTATTGGTTCTACAATGATGTCTCTGAATGTTTATTTAATTTACTGTTCATTCTCAGTTCCTGTTTATTTTATTTTTGTAAAAATTCCATGGCGGGGAGGGTTTATAACCCCCAGTATCCCCTCCCTGGCTACGACGGGGTTCTGACAGATGCGGTCGTGACGAGAACTACTGAGAAAACAGTGGCGAACTCCGCTGCGAGATACCCATCTTCCGATTTGTCGTTGAATCTCCAAATGGTATTACTCCGTCAGTTTTCGTAATGCAACTTTTTTTGGTTTCCCTATGCTACTAAATTTACATATTCGATCAACCGACAGTATGCGTTCTTAAATATTATTATCCGTGCTTTAGTGATATTGCCATAAAAAAACAAATATAGGAGGGCGCGTAATATTAGCTGAAAAAATCCATCCACATGCATAAAGAAAACAGACACTCAACAAAGCCAGTATAACGAAGTAATTACATTTCTGCAATACATACACGTATTGAAATGACAAACTATAATACATGCAAGCTTATGCATGGAATGACGGTTGTAAATAATCACAGATGTTAGCCTAGGTACTTCTAAGCAAATGAATCACGTGGATAAGCGCGCGTAGACAACAGCTGACTGCGCGATCACAGCGCGCAAATGTCAAAACCCTTCTCTTATTGGACAAGCTGTAGATACAATCGTTCTGGAAATGTACTGTGACGTCATCACTTGGAGAAAAACTTGAAGTTTTCTCAGTAATAAGAAAGTACTGAGTTTGGCCACGTGAAGGTGTAATAAGAAGTGTTTTATTTCCTTTCATGGTGCAAATAGTTGTTAATACTGTTGTGTGCAATGGTGCTGAAGTGTTGTATACTCAATTATAAGGAGAATTACGATAGTGGAAACACAGTGCATGTATTTTCATTTTCGAAATGTGAGGTTATGCAGCAAAGATGGTTATGTGAAATTCCAAGACAATACTACAGAGTTATTAAACGTATTGTACACATTAAATCACCAAGAGTACCCAGTTATTAAACGTATTATACGCATTAAATCACATGCAATAGCTGTTGGTATGTAGGCCTATTCACGCATGATGTTGGCTCACAACTATGTGGTATGCCATAGACATTTCAGTCAGTGATATTTAGTGGAAAGGAACCGGTACTGATTCAAAGACAGGAAAACTTTTAACAGCTCCTCTTCCAAGACCACGACTGTCAGAGAATGCTGTCCTCTGTATATTTCCGAACTGCCTATCATATTTATCAGCACATTCAGGTCGGTGAAAAGAAGAACAACACCAAAAGAAGATGCAGAATTGAGAGGGAAGCAACAAACAGAGCAGTTGGTGGTAGTATCAGCAGCCATACCTCATACACAGAATTTCAGTCTCCAACCTTACACAACTGAAAAGGAAAATAAACGTGTTGATGTTACCCGATGGGTGGTATACTGTGATAAAATAAACGCAAGCAGTTTGTTTATACGTGGATACTTCAAAGTAACCACACTGCATAGCACTTGTAATCATTGAAAAGGACATGACCTCAAAAGTTTATTCTAAAGGGGTTTTATTACAGTATAAATTTGTTAATGGACGTGTATGTAGAGAAAATGACCAATACCTATGAAGTATATTCTTTAGTTAAAACTTTCATAGTTACATTATAAGGAATGATTGTAACAACGTGCAGAATATCATTAATATTATTAACACAGTGTCCGTCTAAGTTTATTTATTTATTTATTTATTTATTTATTTATTTATTTATTTATTTATTTATTTATTTATTTATTTATTTGTGGCGAAGTTAGGTCTCTTGGCCCTCTCTTACACTTAACCACATTATGCGGCTTAATACTGAATACAAACATAATATTCAAACTTAACACACTGTATATAATATAATAATATAATAATAATATATATATATATAACTTAATCTAGACTAAAACTAAAAAATTACATCCTAAGTCTAAAATTAGAAAAATAAATTGCCATATATTTTACTCAAAAATGAAAACAATCAGTGCAAACTCCAAAGAAAATAGATTTCAAGGAAATCTGCTGTTTTAAGTAAGTTTGTCACATTTTTGCAGTACTACATGCTAGGCTTGAGTTAATATCATACGTGCTATTTGTCTTTTAAGATCATGTAATGCTTACTTAGTGACTATTAAAATTGAAGTTTGTTTGTGAATTTATATTGTGTTTGTAAAGAATTCAGCCTAGAGTAAGTTAACAATGCAAAATGCTGTCGTGATTTAAAGCTGAGTTATGTTTATCTGCAATGACAGAGACACTAAAATGCTGTAATAACGACAATATAACTCGATATCCTATAATATTTAAATGTTA
This sequence comes from Anabrus simplex, assembly GCF_040414725.1. Taxonomy (NCBI): domain Eukaryota; kingdom Metazoa; phylum Arthropoda; class Insecta; order Orthoptera; family Tettigoniidae; genus Anabrus; species Anabrus simplex. The sequence continues at coordinate 1,509,888,016 of NC_090265.1, read as the reverse complement.
TCTGTTGGTACATAAATTACTCCACAGGAAAAAAAGTATTTGCGTTTGACAATGCTTCACGTTTCTTTGGATTGTAGTCGCCTCCTCAGCGTGATGTCACCGCTCTGTTGTGAGGCCTTGTTATCTAGGAGGTGTTGAGACACTCTAATTTCCACTATATTAGACAACTGTCATCAAATATCCCAACAAATACTGAATACGTCTCTTCTTCAAAATTAAGCTATTCTGCAGTAATACAAACATAACCTACCAAATAACAAGCAAATATTGAAGGACATGATGGAGTTAGTATAAGAGATTACTTAATAGTAATAGAAAATCTATTAAATCAAGGTAACATTAGATTTGTATCACGTATATCAAATAAAATAAACTGTATTTCCCTCTCTAGTGAGGAATGTGTCGAAGAACTACTATGCACTCCAAGATACTTATAAATAACGTTTCTTTGGAGATAATCCACCTTTTTAACCCCTGTGAATTGTTATGAAGCATTTCTTTGTCGGTAACATGTGAACAAAATATGAATATTTGAAAGTAATTATCTGTAAATGAAAATATCTCAATAATAGATAATTTCAGTTCTATAGGAATGTATGGCTTACTATTTAGTACAGTAGAAACATTGTATGCCTCCAAATCCTGTCCTTTGAAAGTTACCATCCCAAGGTAAAAGTTTCGGATTAAGCAACACTTGAGACCAAATGTACAGTATACTGTACATGATATATTTTTGTAACGGGAGGTCTCTCATCAACCAAATTTTGTAAGTACATCCCCAGTATGACCTAAAATCAAAATCCAGTCAGAAATAATTTTTCTTTCTAATAAGCAAAATTAGGGACTGAAGGGGTTATAAGAAACAAGAGGATCATAATACCAAATGTTTGTCCTGTGATTTCAAATTACGTAACTGAAGAGGCGCTACAAAAATAAGGCATTAAGTTAATGTCAAAGATTTCTCCAATTAGAGCAGGATTATCAATCCTTTTATTCTCACACATACTCAGTTTTCTAAGATAAATGTACATTCAAGCTGTGGACTTTGATAAGCTACCTGAGACTTTACAAGTTGATCATGATGGAATGAGATATTAGATGTAATTATCTTCGGACTCACTCACCTGTTTTTCTAATGCAAAATCGAGGGACATTTATTTAGACTATGCCCTGACACTGACCCAGTATCTAGTAATAAATCTCAGTTAACCACGATAATCTTCCAATTAGTAAGACTGATATCTCTGATTTTCCTGCAATTAGCAGTGAAATAAGAAAACCAGAAACTACCCCCAAAAATAAAATTAACTCAGTTCCCCCACAAACTCCAGTTGTTTATCACCTACCTACCTCGGAAATAGACTGCCAACCATTATTAAACCATACACAAGTTCCATGCTCTCTATGTGAAATTTTCAATGTGCTCACTCCCTCTCCACCTATAAACACTTCTCAGACTCTCGCAGAAATGCAATCCTACGGATCGAAAAGGCCAATATCACCAGCCACTAGTTAAACAACTAAAATAAATCTCCTAGATAATGGCAAATCTAATCTGGCTTCTGAATCTGGTACCCAGGAACAGCTAAAGAACCATAAGTCCATTCGTCCTCTTAAGAATTCAAGTACAGAATTGCAAAACTTAGCAGTAACTGATATGTTCAAGCCAATTAAACAAATTATGCCTACTGAACCGAACCTCTTTCACCTCAGCTACTTAGGACTCAAAAGTTTCTTCAAAAACACTGTTCAGGTTAGATATAACAACTATTACATCTACCTACCTATCCAAGACCTAGAGGGCCTAGCAAACGCACTTCAGAAACTCTATCCTTACCACACAGAAAATGTCATCAAAAACTGAAGCACTCGGATAGTTAAAAATCTACTAAAGGTCGTTGGAAGATATAGAGATGTTACGAATAACTCTTCAAAGACAGATTATATTAGTTTTTTGTTTATTTCATTTTTTTACGTCTCGCCGACACAGATAGGTCTTATGGTGACGATGGGATAGGAAAGGCCAAGGAATAGGAAGGAAGCGGCCGTGGCCTTAATTAACGTACAATCCCAGAATTTGCCTGGCGTAAAAATGGGAAACCATGGAAAACTATCCTGGGGATGCCGACAGAGGGGTTCGAACCCACTATCTCCCGGATGCAAGCTCACAGCTGCTCGCCCCTAACCGCACGGCCAGCTCGTCCGGTGATTATATTAGTAACTAGCAAGATATCCGTGCTTCGCTACGGTATTATACTGAATTATGTAATTGAATGCTTAACGTTTTATATATAATCCTCCGAAATTCGTGATCTGACTCGTTTTCTGAGAGAATCCGCCAAAATTCGCGATCTGACCCGTTTTCTGAGAGATTACGGCAAAATTCCTCAAATTTTTCAATCTTTCTTTCCAGCAATCGATTTCGTACTTCACGGGCTATGTCCAGGTATTCCACGCGGTCAGTTGGGTGCCTAAATCTTTGCCATCCTTTCCTATAAGCTTTTTTAGTGTGAATCAAATCCTGAAGGAGATACGGCGTGGTGTCGTCTTGGGTGCCTTGGCGGTACTGAACACGCGGCCGGACTGTATTCGTAGTCATTACCAGGCCAGGACCCGTTTCCAGCGCGGTCCGCACAATTTGTCGACGGTCCAGAACATTATTATTATTATTATTATTATTATTATTATTATTATTATTATTATTATTATTATTAGATGTTCTGGACCCCACAGCAAGATGCAAGAATGACATACATCCGTGCATTATTGGCCTTATTATAGAGGTGAACAATTTGACGGTCAATCTCATTCCTATCGTTGATTTCAAATGTGTTTAAATTTTTATTTATATGCCAGGAGAGTCTACTGTAATCTAAGAACGTTCTCCGAAGGAAAAATGGCTGTTGAAATCGAACCCAGGAAAGATTAAAAATGATCGGTATATGAGCAGAATAAGTACATCGAAAATCTACAGCCTGTTTCCAGTCATTCGATAGGGTCAGAGATGGAATGAATAAAGCCCCATCTAGCGACGACAATAGGAATTGTGCCGGCTGCCGAAGCACTCCTCTGGCGGCAATGATCGATGAATGACAAATGAAATGAAATATTGGACAGTATTGCTGGAATGGATGATGACAGGGGAAACCGGAGTATCCGGAGAGAAACCTGTCCTGCCTCCGTTTTGTCCAGCACGAATGTCACATGGAGTGAAAGGGATTTTAACCAAGGAACCCAGCTGTGAGAGGCCGGCGTCCTGCCGCCTGAGCAACGGAGGCTCCTGATAAGTACATTATGAACAGTAAAATCAATCGGTCTCACCTCCTTTTACACCCCACCGCCGTTAAGTTTATTTATCCCCCCCCCCCAAAAAAAATTAAAAGAAGGCGTGTCTCTTTATGTTTAAAGGAGATTCCAAACTCCAATGTTCACGTCTATTACCTTCAGTTTTGAGAGATAAGAATCCCCATAAAAATAATTCACTTATTTCACTTCCTATTATACTCCCCCCCCCCCTAAGTGAATTATCCGGCAAAAAATACTTGTTTATTTAATACTAAAGGATCTTCTAAATACCAATTATCACGACTCTAACTTCTTCAGTTTTTAATTTATGTGTCCTCGTGAAAGGAATTCAACTCCTTTTCACTCCCGTCTCGCAAGATGGATTTCCCCCCCCCCCCCCAAACAAACGCGTTTTTCTTTGTTTTTAAAGGAAATCCAAATACCAATTTTCACGTCTGTAACAACTTTATTTTTATTAGATGTATGTATTCTTATACGATTAAGTCAATTAATTTATCAATTCTTTCAGCCCCCCCCCCCCCCTTCATTGGATTTTCCGAAAATACGTGTTTCCTTACTTTTAAAGCAGATTCCAAATATCAAATTTCACGTCTGTAACATCTTCATTTTTGAGATATCAGTAGCCTAATTAAAAGAAATCAACACCATTTTCAGTCACTTTTACCCCCCCCCCCCCCCGCCCAAGTATTACTTCCGAAAACTAAAAATACACGTTTCTTTATTTTTAATAGAGATAAGAAATACCATTCTTCACTTCTGTAACATGTTAAGTTTTTGATATATACTGTAGAAATTCTCATTTTAAAACTTCACCCCTTTTTATTTCCCCTTAAGGGGAGTTTCCAAAAAACAAATCACCTATGTTTCTTTACATTTAGAGGAAATTCCAAATACCCACTTTTTGCGTCTGTAACATTTTACGCTTCTCACATATTCTGTAGATAAAATCTTTCGAAAAATTCACCCCAATACGTCACTCCTGTTTAACCGCCATTAATTGGATTTTCCAAAAACAAAAAATTAGGGTTTCTTTATTTTTAAAGGAGATCCCATATACAAATTTTCAGTTCTGTAATATCTTCAGTTTCTGAGATATGTGTATCCTCATTAAAGGCATTCAACCCTTTTACACCCCTCCCATTGGGATTTACAGAAAACAAAAAAATACGTGTTCCTTAATTTCTAAGGGAGATTCTAAATAAAAAAATTTACATCTGTAAACTTTTAAAGTTTTAAGATGTAGACACACTCATTTTAAAAATTCATCCCCCACTCTTTTCACCCAAATCGTTGTCACCCCCCATTATTTGGATTTTCCAAAAACGAACAAATATCTGCTTCTTTATCTTTAAAATAGATCCCAAATACCAATTTTCAGGTCTGTAATATCTTCAGGTTCAGAAATATAAGTAGCCTCATTAAAGGCATTCAACCCATTTTTCACCCTTTTCCGTGTTTCTTTATTTTTAAAGAAGATTCTAAATTCCAATTTTTACATTTGTAAACTTTTAAAGATTTGAGATATAGATACACACATTTTAAAATTTCAACCCCCCTTTTACCCCCATAGCGAGCACCTACATCTTAATATGAATCTCTACGTCCAGTAGTTTTGGCTCGGCGATGATGAATCAGTCAGTCAGTCAGTCAGTCAGTCAGTCAGTCAGTCAGGACAAGTTATTTATATATATAGATGGTCTAGCAAGATACCCGTGCTTCGCTACGGTATTATACTGAAATTTACAATTGAATGCTTATTGTTTTAGATATATAATCCGCCGAAATTCGCGATCTGACTCGTTTTCTGCGAGAATCCACTAAAATTCCCAATCTGCCTCGTTTTCTATTAGATTACGGCACGTTTCCTCCCATTTTTCAATCTTCCTTTCCAGGAATCAATTTCGTACTTCCCGGGCTAGGCTCAGGTATTCCTCCCGGTCAGTTGGGTCCGTAAATCTTTGCCATCTTTTCCTATAATCATTTTAATATGTATAAAATCCTTCAGAAGGTCCTGCGTGGTGTCATATTGGGTGCTTTGGCGGCACTGAACCCGCGGCCGGACTGCATTCTTAGTCATTACCCGTCCAGGAGTCGTTTCCAGCGCGGTCCGCACATTTGACGATGGTCCGGAACATTATTATTATTAATATTATTACTATTATGTGTTGCTGGAATGGCTGATGACAGGGAAAACCGGAGTATCCGGAGAAAAACCTGTAACGCCTCCGTTTTTTCCAGCACGTATGTCAGATGGAGTGACCGGGATTTGAACCACGGAACCCAGCTGTGAGAGGCCGGTGCGCTGCCGCCTGAGCAACGGAGGATACTTATAAATACATTAAGAACAGTAAAATCAATAGGTCTCACCTCCTTCTACACTCCACCGCCGTTAAGTTTATTTACCGCCACACCCCCCCCCCTTCAAAAAATTAAAAGAAGGCTTGTTTCTTTATGTTTAAAGGAGATTCCAAACACCAATGTTCACGTCTATTGCCTTCAGTTTTGAGATATAAATATCCCCATAAAAATAATTTACTTTTTTCACTTCATTTCACACTACTTCCCCCCCCCCCCAAGTGAATTTTCCCGCAAAAAATATTTGTTTCTTTAACAGTAAAAGATCTTCTAAATACCAATTATCACGACTCTAACTTCTTCAGTTTTTGATGTATGTGTCCTCATGAAAGGAATTCAACTCCTTTACACTCCCACCCTCCAAGATGGTTTCCCCACCAAAACGCGTTTTTCTTTGTTTTTAAAGGAGATCGAAATACGAATTTTCACGTCTGTAACAACTTTAGTTTTTATTAGATGTATGCATTCTCATACAATTAAGTCATTAAATTTTCAATTCTTTCACCCCCCCCCCCCCTTTCATTGGATTTTCCGAGAATAAGTCTTTCTTTACTTTTAAAGCAGATTGCACATATCAAATTTCACGTCTGTAACATCTTCATTTTTGAGATATCAGTAGCCTAATTAAAAGAATCCAACACCATTTTCAGTCACATTTACCCACCCCCCCACCACCCAAGTGGTACTTCCGAAAACTAAAAATAAACGATTCGTTATGTTTAATAGAGATAAAAAATACCATTTTTCACTTCTGTAACATGTTAAGTTTTTTTTAGATATACTGTAAAAATTCTCATTTTAAAATTTCACCCCTTTTGAGTTCCCCTTAAGTGGAGTTTCCAAAAACAAATCACCTATGTTTCCTTACTTTTACAGGAGATTCCAAACACCCACTTTTTACGTCTGTAACATTTTACGTTTCCAAGATATTCTGTAGATATAGTCTTTCAAAAAATTCACCCCAATTTGTCACTACTGTTTAACCGCCATTAATTGGATTTTCAAAAAACTAAAAAATACGTGTTTCTTTATTTTTAAAGGAGGTCCCATATACCAATTTTCAGGTGTGTAATATCTTCAGGATCTGAAATATAAGTAGCCTCATTAAAGGCATTCAACCCATTATTCACCCTTTTACACCCTTCCTATTGGGATTTTCCGAAAACAAAAGAATACGTGTTTCTTTATTTTTAAAGGAGATTCTAAATACCAATTTTTACATCCATACACTTTAAAAGTTTTGAGATATAGATACACTCATTTTAAAAAATCACCCCCTTTGCACCCCCCATTAATTGGATTTTCCAAAAACAAAAAAACACGTGTTTCTTTATTTTTAAAAGAGATCCCAAACACCAATTTTCAGGTCTGTAATATCTTCAGGTTCTGAGATATAAGTAGCTTCATTAAAGGCATTCAACCCCTTTTTCACCCCTTTTCACGATTCCTATTGCGATTTTCCGAAAACAAAAAAATACGTGTTTCTTTATTTTTAATGAAGATTCTAAATACCAATTTTTACATCTGTAAACTTTTAAAGTTTTGAGATATAGATACACTCATTTTAAAATTTCACCCCCCTTTTTACCCCCTTAGCGAAGGAATATCCAAAAATCCTCTCTTAGCGAGCACCTACATCTTAATATGAATATATCCCCAAAATTACATTTCTTTATGTCCAGTAGTTTTGGCTCGGCGATGATGAATCAGTCAGTCAGTCAGGACAAGTTATTTTATATATATAGACTAGCAAGATACCCGTGCTTCGCTACGGTATTATACTGAAATTTATAATTGAATGCTTATTGTTTTAGATATATAATCCGCCGAAATTCGCGATCTGACTCGTTCTCTGCGAGAATCCACCAAAATTCCCGATCTATTATTTTACGGCACGTTTCCTCCCATTTTTAAATCTTCCTTTCCAGCAATCGATTTCGTACTTCCCGAGTTAGGCTCAGGTATTCCTCCAGGTCAGTTGGGTCCGTAAATCTTTGCCATCTTTTCCTATGATATTTTTAATACGGATATAATCCTTCAGGAGATCCGGCGTGCTGTCATACTGGGTGCCTTGGCGGCACTGAACCCGCGACCGGACTGCATTCTTAGTCATTACCCGTCCAGGAGCCGTTTCCATCGCGGTCCGCAATTTGACGACGGTCCGGATTATTATTATTATTACTATTATGTGTTGCTGGAATGGCTGATGACAGGGAAAACCGGACTATCCGGAGAAAAACCTGTCCCGCCTCCGTTTTGCCCAGCACGAATGCCACATGGAGTGACCGGGATTTGAACCACGGAACCCAGCTGTGAGAGGCCGGCGCGCTGCCGCCTGAGCAACGGAGGATCCTTATAAGTACATTAATAACAGTAAAATCAATTGGTCTCACCTCCTTCTACACCCCACCGCCGTTAAGTTTATTTACAGCCCCCCCCCCCCCCGAAGAAGAATTAAAAGGATGCTTGTTTCTTTATGTTTAAGGGAGATTCCAAACACCAATGTTCACGTCTATTAACTTCAGTTTTGAGATATAAGTATCCACATAAAAATAATTTACTTTTTTTCACTTCATTTCACAATAATCTCTCCTCCCCCTAAATGAATTTTCCCGCAAAAAAAAATACTTCTTTCTTTAATAGTAAAGGATTTTCTAAATACCAATTATCACGACTCTAACTTCTTCAGTTTTTGATTTATGTGTCCTCATGAAAGGAATTCAACTCCTTTACACTCCCGCCCTCCAAGATAGTTTCCCCACCAAAACGCCTTTTTCTTTGTTTTTAAAGGAGATCCAAATACGAATTTTCACGTCTGTAACAACTTTAGTATTAGATGTATGTATTCTCATACAATTAAGTCAACTAATGTTTCAATTCTTTCACCCCCCCCCCCCGCCCCCTTCATTGGATTTTCCGAGAATACGTGTTTCTTTACTTTTAAAGCAGATTGCAAATATCAAATTTCACATCTGTAACATCTTCATTTTTGAGATATCAGTAGCCTAATTAAAAGAATTCATCACCATTTTCAGTCACTTTTACCCCCCCCCCCCCCGCCCTCTACCCAAGTGGTATTTCCGAAAACTAAAAATACACTTTTCTTTATGTTTAATAGAGATAAAAATACCATTTTTCACTTCTGTAACATGTTAAGTTTTTTAGATATCCGTAAAAATTCTCATTTTAAAATTTCACCCCTTTTGGGTTCCCCTTAAGTAGAGTTTCCAAAAACAAATAACCTATATTTCTTTACATTTACAGGAGATTTACACCCACTTTTTACGTCTGTAACATTTTACGATTCCAAGATATTCTGTAGATATAGTCTTTCAAAAAATTCACCCCAATTTGTCACTCCTGTTTAACCGCCATTAATTGGCTTTTCCAAAAACTAAAAAATACGTGTTTCTTTATTTTTAAAGGAGATCACATATGCGAATTATCAGTTCTGTAATATCATTCGTTTCTGAGATATGTGTATCCTCATTAAAGGCATTCAACCCATTTTTCACCCTTTTACACCCCTCCTATTAGGACTTACTGGAAACAAAAAAAATACGTGTTCCTTTGTTTTTAGAGGAGATTCTAACCACCAATTTTTACATCTGTAAATTTTAAAGTTTTAAGATATAGACACACTCATTTTAAAAAAATTCACCCCCGTTTTCACCCCCCAATATTTGGATTTTCCAAAAACGAAAAAATACCTGTTTCTTTACTTTTAAAGTAGATCCAAAATACCAATTTTCAGGTCTGTAATATCTTCAGGTTCTGAAATATAAGTATCCTCATGAAAGGCATTCAACCCATTATTCACCCTTTTACACCCTTCCTATTGGGATTTTCCTAAAACAAAAGAATACATGTTTCTTTATTTTTAAAGGAGATTCTAAATACCAATTTTTACATCTATAAACTTAAAAAGTTTTGAGATATAGATACACTCATTTTAAAAAATCACCCCCTTTTCACCCCCCCATTAATTGTATTTTCCACAAACAAAAAATACGTGTTTATTTATTTTTAAAGGAGATCCCAAATACCAATTTTCAGGTCTGTAATATCTTCAGGTTCTGAAATATAAGTAGACTCATGAAATGCATTCGACCCCTTTTTCAACCTTTTCCACCCTTCCTATTAGGATTTTCCGAAAACAAACTATACGTGTTCCTTTATCTTTAATGGAGATTCTAAATACCTATTTTTACACCTATAACCTTTAAAAGTTTTGAGATATAGATACACTCATTTTAAAATAGTACCCCTTTTTACCCCCCTTAATTGGGTTTTCCAGAAACAAAAAAATACGTGTTTCTTTATTTTTAAAGGAGATCCCAAACACCAATTTTCAGGTCTATAATATCTTCAGTTTCTGAGATATAAGTAGCCTCATTAAAGGCATTCAACCCCTTTTTTACCCCTTTTCACACCTCCTATTGCGATTTTCCGAAAACAAAAAAATACGTGTTTCTTTATTTTTAATGAAGATTCTAAATACCAATTTTTACATCTGCAAACTTTAAAAGTTTGGAGATATAGATTCACTAATTTTAAAAATTCACCCCCTTTTCACCCTCCCATTAATTAGATTTTCCAAAAACAAAAACATACGTGTTTCTTTATTTTTAAAAGAGATCAAAAGTACCAATGTTCAGGTCTGTAATATCTTCAGTTTCTGAGATATAAGTACCGGTATCTTGATTAAAGGCATTCAACACGTTTTCCCCCATTTTCACCCTTTTTCACCCCTCCTATTGGGATTTTCTGAAAACAAAAAAATACGTGTTTCCTTATTTTCAAAGAAGATTCTAAATACCAATTTTTACATTTGTAAGCTTTTAAAGTTTTGAGATATAGGTGCACTCATTTTAAAACTTCACCCCCCCTTTTAACCCCCTTAGCAACGGAATATCCAAAAATCCTCTCTTAGCGAGCACCTACATCTTCATATGAATGTATCCCCAAAATTTAATTTCATTATGTCCAGTAGTTTTGGCTCGGCGATGATGAATCAGTCAGTCAGTCAGGACAAGCTATTTTATATATATATAGATAGATTACTTAGTAATGGCTCTACCAATAACAGAGTTCGTCATCTTTACGCCATCTACAATACTTCAATGGAACATTAACGGTTGTCGACCACAGCTTAAATATTTACAGCTCCTAATTAGTAAGCACCAACCTAAAATAATTCGTCTAGACGAAAAATCCTTTCGTGATAACTTAATTTCGAATTTAAAACACTTCATTATACATAGAATGAATGTCATGCAATTGATGGAGAAACAACATACGTGAAATCTAACTTCTCTCAACTATAAGTACCTTTAACCGCTGATTTGGAAGCAGTAGCAATTGTAGTAAATTTACCACCACTTGTCTGTATTTGTAATGTCTATATTCCAAACAGTTATGGTTAAACAGTGATAGTTTTAGAAATCTAGTAAGCTAATTATATAAACCCTTCTTATTGATGGCTGATTTTAGGTCACATCAGTTTGTCGGGCTCTAATTATACAAATACAAGGGGAAGAACAATATTTCTTTTAAAATTAACTTTACGTCGGACCGACACAGATAGATATTATAGTTAAGATGGGATAGAAAGCAATTTTTCACCTAATTCTCAATCTTGCCGAACAAGTGAGTGGTGTTTGGAAAACAATGTGAACTGGTAATTGTTTAGAAATAAAGTGAATGCGCTTTTAAGTGGTCTACCATTACCAAGGGAATTATCTAATATTAATAATATAGTTCGTGATTTCACAGAAGTAATAATTCAAACTGCGGATGATTCCTGGATCCCCAAAGTACCGATAGACTCTTAGAAGAAAATGGTCCCTGCTGGAATGAATCTTGCAAAGAGGCTATAAAAATAAGAACCGTGCTTTTTATATTTACAACAGAAAGCCCACTCCTGAAAATAAAATATCGGAAATACAGAGCTATAGCTCGCAAAGAAATTAAACAAAGTAAAATAAATTCTTGGCTAACATTTCTTTCCTCATTAACTGCCAGAACTCCACAGAAAGGTATATGGGATAAAATCAAAAGAATAAACGGCAAATACTATCAATTTCAAATTACAACTTTCAGAAATCCAGTTGATAGATCCTATATAAATGATCCTCAACGCACGGCTGATAAATTGGTGAATACCTTTTTCTGAAATTTCGAGTGACACCAATTACGGCATTCAATTCCTCCACACCAAGGCAACTTGTGAAGTGATATATTTAGTAGAAGCTTCCATTGATTCTGGTCAGGTTATTAATGATACCTTACAATTGCAAGAACTAATTACTCAACTTGACAAAAAATGTTGAAGATCCAGTTCTGGTCCTGATTCTATCCCATATGAATATTTAAAACAACTTCCACTCAACGCATTAAATTGCATGCTTGAAATATTCAACCATATGTGGAATACAAAGGTATTTCCTGGCAAATTGTGTTGCGCTATTGCAATTCCAGAACCCAAATCAGGAAAAGACAGCATAATGCCTGACAGCTACCGGCCCATTGCATTAACGAATACGATTTACAAGCTGCTGGAAAATATAATTACGGCAATGAAAGGTTACTTTGGTATCTCGAAGCTTATTCAGTTATAAAGTACTTAAATCTAGAACAGAAATCTGAGGCACGTTCCTTAACAAACGCACCTCATTTCAGTCAGATTAGACAATAAAAATGGTTGTGACATGGTGTGGAAATGTTATATTGTGTAAAAAGTTCAGGAAACATGTTGAACTTCTTTTAAATTTTCTTAAGGATCGACGAATACAAGTCAGAACCAAATTGAATTTTATTGAAGGAAGTTGCCATCGATAATGGAGTCCCATAAGGATCAATCATCATCATCATCACATTATTACTAATCTCAATAAACAGCATGATCCCTAACAATGCCATGAAAGATATTACAATCTCGGCAGTTAAGCGATCTCTCGCGATTCTACAAAATCACTTATATGCTACATAACAATATGTTATTGTCCATTATCTCTTCTACTATTTTCCGATCGTTTATCAGCAATTGTACAACCATATTTTGAGTCTTTGTTATGCTTTGTCCCTGTGGCAGCCTTGATCATTTTCAGGAAGCTAATACAATAAAATAAAATTCTAGTATAACTTCACCAGTAAAGACCTGTCTTACCACACATGATCTGACATTATTTTGTGCAGAAAATAACGTTCTTACAACTCAAGAATTACTACAAGAATCACTCATTCAATCAATGAATGAATGAATGAATCAATCAATCAATCAATAAATAAATAAATAAATAAATACTGTACCCGTAAAAAGTGTTCATATCTTTAAGGCGCTTGATACTAAATTAACGAGCATGGTTCTTATCCTAGGGAGTGGCTTTATCATTGGAGTTGGTGCAGAGAGGGGTATAGTTATCAATTTTAGAGGTTCTTTTGATAAATTGAGTTCATTGACCATCGAAAGCAAGTTCATATCACCTTCGTACAGCAGCATGGAAGTGTCGTGGCTGGTCGGTACGTCCGAGTCCTGGGATGGCGCTGGACATCGCTTGGTCAGGGACCACGCCTGCTCGGATGAGGAGTTCTGGAATGTCTCGACGTTCTGGAATGTCTCGAAGATTTGCACACGTTCCAGGGTTCGATTTGAGACGTAATTCACACTTGAGTTTTCTGCACGGCACTCCACACATTCATGGCACTGTCTGAATAGATATAACCTTTTAATGATTGTTACTGCACTCTGGATATTAAATCAAACGTTCTGAAATAATCACTCGCAGAACAAGATGATTTTGACTTTGTACAGGCAGAAATGCAAGTTCATAACACAAGCTTACTGTAAGTCAGAATCTTCTAGAGGATTACTATCACTACAGTTCTAAATGCATAGATCTGAAGATTTAAAACACATCGGCAATGAACTGAATAAATAGCACTCGGAAACTGTCCTGTTCCGTCGATAGGTGAAGTGAATAGCCATTAAAGAAAGTAATATTTGAAAGAAAAAGTATGATTTCATAAATTATGGATTCACTCAAAATACTGGGAAGTTCTAGGCTTTCTGGGAACGCGACATGCGTATTCTGAATTGTCACAGTCTTTAATGAGGATAGGAATCAAAACACAAGTCCCCGTGCAGCACTTGGGAAATATTGCATATTTCACAATTAAACGTAATATTGAACGTCCCCTAAGTTCCACAGTTTTTACAAGACGTAAGTTCAATGAGGCACTTGAGAAAACAAGTCATATCGTTCACACGAAAGTTTATGTTGGTAGGGCACAAGTTCATCCTACACGCTCGGAAAACTTCTATGTTCCAGAAATTGATTCACAAAATACAAGTTCGAATAAGTTCGAAACGTAAGTTCAGTGTGGTGCACAACACTCGTGAAAATTCAAAGTCCTTTCATCGTCGTCGGATAACTAAGTCCCTATGTGGCACTTCAAAAAAATAACAAAGTTCCGATGTGTAGAAATAACAAAGTTCCAATGTGTAGAAATAACAAAGTTCCAATGTGTCAAAATATTAAGGTCCCAACACGACACTCGAAGAAAATAAAGTTCCTATGACAATGTTCCAATATGTCACCTTAAGAAAATAATAAAGTCTTGCCGCGACGCTTGGCGAAAATAACAAAGTTCCAATGAAACGCTTCAAAAAAATAACAAAGTTCCTATATAGCACTGTAAGAAAATACCAAAGTCCAATCACGACACACGAAAAAATTACAAAGTTCCAATGTGTCAATATGACAAAGTTCCAACACGGCACTTAGAGAAAATACCGAAGTTCCAATACTTGGATTTCGAAGACTGTCAACTAGAAGTTCGACACGCACAATACTCCTCCTGTCACCCGTGTCGCGGAGACGGCGGAGTGACAGATACTGAATTCGTAGGTCGGGTGATCCTCCTTTTATACACGTTCGCATGGAAGTGTCCAGAACTCGGGTACTATCTACCCTTATAACTCCTATGATACTCGGTGGATTTTCTTGAAATCTTGACAGATGACGTCCATTGTAAAGATTTTTAAGATGGCAGTGTCGAAATAGCGATAAAGTAGCGCAAAATGTACTTTTGAGGGTAAGCTGGAACATTACCATATATGGTCGCGGATAGCTGGCTTACGGCGGCCACGTCACTCGCTGGGTACGTCACTGCGTTCGGCGGGCTGCCTACCTTCCACCTCGCGCGAAGTTCAACAAACATACTTCGGACTTCTTTCGTAGCGGCGTTCCCGGTACAATACTGATTTGTTTTTATGGCAGTCACCCAGGTGGCAGATTCCCTATCTGTTGTTTTCGTAGCCTTCCCTTAAATTATTTCAAAGAAACTCATATTTGCCCCAATTTATCCGCTGAATTCCAACTTTATCTCCTTATTGTGATCTTTCCTACTTGTAAAGACACCACTCAAACTTATTCGTTTATTAATTTCATTCCACGCTATCTCTCCGCTGACAGATCGCAACATACCACATAGAAGAGCAGCTCGCCTTCTTTCTCCCAAGTCTTCACAGCCCAAACTTTGCATTTTTTGAAACGCTACTCTTTCGTCGGACATCACCCAAAAAATCGAACTGCTTTTCTTAGGATTTTTTCCTGTTCTTGAATCAAGTAATCCTGGTCAGGGTCCCATACACTGGAACCATACTCTAGATGGGGTCTTACCAGAGGTTTAAATGCCCTCTCCTTTACATCCTTACTACAACCCCTAAACCCTCAAAACCATGTGCAAGATCTAAACTCTTTATTTACAACCCCATTTATGTGATTACCTCAATGAATATCTTCCCTTATATTGACACCTAGGTACTTACAATGATCCCCAAAAGGAACTTTCACCCTATCAACACAGCAATTGAAACTGAGAGGACTTTCTCTATTTATGAAACTCACAACCTGACTTTTAACCCCGTTTATCAGCATACCATTGCCTGTTGTCCATCTCACAACATTAACGAGGCCATTTTGCAGTTGCTCATAATCTTGTAACATTTAATACTCTATAGAGGATAACAATTGGAAACCATTGCAAACATCCAAAAGTAGGCTAAATAATCAGATTTCAAGTTTTTATAAACCCAAACCAAATGGATAATGTTCTCTAAATGCAAACCTGTAGTTATTTTCCCAACGCTATACATGTACAATCACAAAATTGAAGTCGATGTTACCTTTGATTACAGGTTAACTTGGATTCCTCGTATTAAAAATCGTATTAAAAATCTCCAATATGACATCTAGGAAGATTAAATATAATGAAAATACTTGAAGCCAAGAACTGGGGAGCAGACTACCAACTACGTATGGATACTTGTGAAGCCATTATCAGAGCTAAGACTATGGAGATACAGTGTATAATTCTTCAAAAATATCTATACTCAAGATGCCTAACCAATTACGAATAGCGATGGATGTTTACCGGACTAGTCCAGTAACCAGTATGCAGATCAAAACAACTGAACCCATCATACGCTTTCTAGCTAGCAGGCATGAATGATTCACACATGAAATCGTATGTCCTTTTTTAATAGACATAAAGATAAAATCACTGTTTCGCATGCACAACTATTACATTTCCATCTCAGGGTATCTAAATACCTTAAAGAGCTGAACCTTAAGGTTCCCCGTATACTACACATTGACCTGTCTCTTGTACCTTTTGCTTCTACCATTACTCTGCCTACATTCAACCTGGAACTAGTAAATCAATTTATCTGTTTATTGAGAATTATTTAATGAGATACGCGGCAAACACCCAAAACCCAGTCTAATTTATACTCAAGGATCAAAGCGCAACAAAATAAATGGTGATTTCATAATACACCCTCATAACAACATGCTATTTAGACTGCCTGACTACTACACTACCTTTCTAACGAACTCTTTACACTTAAACAGACATTGTTACAGATTCTACAAACAAACTCTTCCAGTTCATTTATAATTTGTCCTGTCTCCAAAAATGCAATTCGAAACTCTTCACTGAGCCATAATCTCGCAAATGAAATTCCTATCTCAAAAATTCAAGAAAACATGTTACCTTAATATGGATACTTCCACACTGTGGAATACTAGGAAATGAATCTGCTGATCAGGTAGCGAAAGAAGATACGTGGCATCCACTGAGTGACCCAATAATACCCATACTAAAGAGCGACAAAATCACATATGTTGAAAATGTTATGCCAAAAACGAATGATAGACTGGATAGCCATTTTAAGTATCAAACATCCTGAAATAACATCCAGTTCCATAAACACAGCACACAGTGAAGAACCTTTGCAGGTAAGACCAGAATGTAATATCACGCCTGAGGATACGATACTTAAAGCTAACCCACAATTATCTTGGAAAAAAGGAGCAAAACCCCATTTGCAATGTATGTAACTTACCATTGACACCCAAGCACATAATCACTGAAGGTCAGCTGTACATCCAATGGCAAAAGTACCATAATATTCCTAATGAGGTTCAAAAGGCACTCAACTCCCCTTCATTATGCCTCAAATGATTAAATTCTTTAAATATTCCTATTTATATTACGATATAAAGATTTTTTTCACAGGTTGTATGTTCAATGTAATTTGTTTTTTAAAGTAACATTATTTATATATTTTCAAATTTTGTATATAAGTCGCGTTACGACCATCGATTTAAAGCGACTATAAACATTATACATATTTAAAAACAGTTATCTACCAGGAAAAGTACAACACCCCATTTGCGATATGTGTAATCCACGATTGACAATCAAGCACGTAATCACTAAATGTTAACTGTACGATCAATGACGAAAAATCCGCAGTATTCCTAATGAGCTTTTTTTTTTTTTGCTATTGCCTTTACGTCGCACCGACACAGATAGGTCTTACGGCGACGAAGGGACAGGAAAGAGCTAGGACTGGGAAGGAGGCGGCCGTGGCCTTAATTAAGGTACAGCCCCAGCATTCGCCTGGTGTAAAAATGGGAAACCGCGGAAAACCACCTTCAGGGCTGCCGACAGTGTGGTTCGAACTCACTATCTCCCGAATACTGGATATTGGCCGCACTTAAGCGACAGCAGCTATCGAGCTTGCTCTAATGTGCCTCAATAGGAAATGAACTCCCTTTCACATTGCCTCAAATGATTAATTTCTTTAAAGATTCTTTTTTATATTACCAGATAAATATTACCTTTTCACAGGTTGTATGTTCAATATAATTATTTTGTTTGTGTAAAATTGTTTTGATATTTTGTCATTTAACGTAAATTGCGATATGACCATCGACTTAAAGCGACTATAAATATTTTCAGTATTAAAAAAGTCCACGGAGCTGGTTCGATTGTTAATTTGAAGAGGATTTCGGACTGAATGCTGTAAGGAATTAGTCTATAATGAAGATGTATGTAGGCTACATGTGTATGTATGTATGCTGATATTGCGAAAAAAATCGAGTAATTGAGTGGCTCTATGAGCCCCACAAAGCCGATCCCAATGAATTAATCAATCAATCAATCAATCAATCAATCAATCAATCAGTAATGTTATTGTTTTTAAGTCCCACTAACTATTTTTACGGTTTTCGGAGACGCCGGAACGCCGGGAGTTTGGCCCCTCAGGAGTTCTTTTACTTGCCAGTGAATCTACCGACACGAGGTTAACTGATTTGAGCACCTTCAAGTACCACCGGATTGAGCCAGGATCGAACCTGCCAAGTTGTGGTCAGAAGGCCAGCGCGTCAACCGTCTGAGTCACTCACTCCGGTGCCTACCTTACTTGTTTAATCTCGTGACAGAATTGTTTTGTGGTGTGGGCTAGAATTTGGATTTAGTTCTGCCTGGCCAATGTATAACCTTGCGCTAGGCGCTATTCAATTCAGGATGACCCTTAGCCTTGTGTGTTTAAGGCCTTGGGTCTCGTGTTGACCTAACGCGTTGTACCTTAATTAAGGCCACTGCTAGAGGAAACCTTCGATGTGTTAGTGCGACGTTAAACCACTAGCAAAAATGAAAAAGAATTTTGCTAATGAAGCCACGTTTGAGTACGATGGATTGTGACCATATCGAAGTATTAGATGTCGATTCATAATGAGATCCAAGATTCAAAATTTGTTTCATTTCATTTATTAATTTCAACTTATTCACCTTTCCGACTCATAAGAAGACATTTCACGCAATCAACACTTACAGTAGAGTCGCGGACACACGTTTCTCCTTCTACTGTTTCCTTTTTCGTAAATGCTGCATGCTATTGATTTAGGATACGTTTGATCACCTAAGCCGGCCCCGTGGTGTAGGGGTAGCGTGCCTGCCTCTCGCCCGGAAGTACCGGTTTCGATTTCTGGCCACGTCAGGGATTTTTATCTCAACCTGAAGGCTGATTCGAGGTCCACTCAGCCTACGTGATTAGAATTGAGGAGCTATTTGACGGTGAGATGGCGAGCCCGGTGTCGAAAGCCCAGAATAACGACAGAGAGGATGCTTCGTGATGATCACATGACCCCTCGTAATCTGCAGGCCTTCGGGTTGAGCAGCGGTCGCTGGACAGGCCAAGGGCGTTAAGTGCCGTGTTTTTTTTAATATTTGATTTTTGATCACCTAAAATTTTAGGCAGATTAATAATAATAATAATAATAATAATAATAATAATAATAATTTTGTTCATTTTGTTTATTTGTTTGTTTATAACTTATCTAAAATACATTTGCAAATATGCAGTAGGATATTATACATTATCTTTGCAATTATTTACACCTGCAAAGCACTTGATGTGCTTATCTGCCGGTGTAGTTGTTTCACATTTGTATACATTGTTGCAATACTTACTGTTTACAACATTAATAAGGTATGTATATTTACATTAGCATTGTAATTTTGTCCTGTGGTGTGAGTTTTTCTTAATCCCTGAAAGTATCACTCAAAGTAGATAAGTCTTTGGTACATTTTTCATTCATGAACAAATATTTAAACTGTAATTTTATTATCTATGATCCATAGTTTCACATGTTTTTTTAGTTGATATTTGGTTTTCAAGTGTGTCAATTCTGAGGGCAACTTGTTCAAAAATTTAGGAACTACAACTTGCAGTGTTCTGGATCCATATTTGTTGTAGTACCTCATGACCTGAAAATAACTTATATGCCTCAGTCTTGTTCCATGTGTATGTTCATTAACAATTCTATATTGTGGCTTCCAGTAATTTTCTTTAATTATGTTGTACATATAAAGTTGTTTAACTCTCAAGAACCTTTCTTTCTGGTACATCCCTGTTAACATATCCTCACTTAAGCTAAATATTCCTCTGTTTTCATACCAAAAGAATGCTTTGACAATGCGATTTTGTAACATTTGTACCATGTTTATGTCTGTAACAGAAGCTGATCCCCATACACTTACACCATATGATATAAGTGACTCAACAAGTGAATGATAAACCAATTTTAAGCTATCATGAGGTATTATATACTTAACCATTTGCATTTTGAACAAGCTTAGCCTCAGTCTTTCACACAACTTATTAATATGTTGCTTCCATGAAAAATATATATCTATTATTATACCTAAATATTTCATGTTATCAACTTCCTCTGTTACATAGTCACAATTGCATGATTTTTGTTCACCATCGTGAATGCACTGAACTGAATGGCCTGTTATCTTAATGTTTTCTCTTTGCATTTTTGGGGTAGTAATGTACAAGACTTTTGTTTTTGAAGTGTTAATTATTAGACCCTTATCATGGCACCATTCTTGAAAGTAGTTGTACTCCATTTGTAAATGCTTCTCTGCTACTTTTGGGTTTTTATGTACTGATACAATTAGTTTATCGTCTGCATACATGAAATATTTACATTTTTTTAAACATGAGCTTATATCATTGACAAAAATAATATACAAAATGGGTCCTAGGATACTTCCTTGTGGAACACCTCTTTTAATAGAAGTTATTTCTCCATATATATTATCAATTTTTACCCTATGCGTTCGGTCAGTCAGATAACTTTCAAAAACTTTTAGTGGTGTTCCTCTTACCCCAATTTTGCTTAAGGCTGCAATAATTTTTTCATGGGAAATTGAATCAAATGCCTTTGAGAAATCAATAAACATAGCTAAAACGTGCATACCTTGATTTAGCTTCCCATTGATCAAATTGGAGAATTCCTCAAGAAGATTACTTGTACCCTTGTGTTTTTGATAAGCAAATTGATCAATAATTTTAAATTTTTCTAAATATGAGATTAGGTGATCAGCAATGTATCTTTCAACTGCTTTACCTATAGTTTGAAGAATAGATATCTGTCTATAGTTTTCATACTGTAAATGTGAACCTTGCTTGTAAATAGGTTTCACTATGGCAGTCTTCAGATCCTTTGGGAAAATACCTGTCTCTATTATTTTATTGATTAGCTTCTGTATTACTGGTGTTATTATGTCTATGTTATCTTTCAGATGTTTAACTGTTAATTTATCCATGCCTGGTGATTTATTTATGTCCATTCCTTCAATTATGTGTGCTATATCTGCTGTACTTGCTAGTGGTAGATAAAATGATGAAAGTCTCTCTGTATTAGGTAATGGTCTTCGTTGTACTCTACATTCATGTACTACCTTGTCTAGCTGTTCTGAAAATGTTTTTGAAAAGTTATCAACTATATTTTCTAGTGAGTCTTGCCTTCCTAAATAATGTCTTACCGTTTCTTCTATTGTCCATTTCTTTTTAGTCTTTAGCACATCATTTAATACTTCCCAAGTTTTCTTCATGTCCCCTCTACAACTTTCAAACTGCAATCTGTAATACTTTCTTTTTGCTTTTTGAATATCAGCTATTATATCATTCCTCATTCTTTTATATAACCTCCTTAAATTTTCCTTATTTTCTTGATTTAAATTTGATGCATTTTTCCATCTTTTGAAAAGTCTGTCCCTTTCTTTGATTTTTTCTATTATAGCACCCGTCAGCCACGGTTGAGAGTCTTTCCTCTCTTCTGTTTTTTTGTATCCTTCGTTTCAATAGTTGCCTTGTTAACTGCATTGCAAATCTTCATGTATATATCATCTGAACTCATGTTCTCATTTATTTCTTTTGCAATAATTTCTATTTCTGTTCTTAACATGGATTTACTCACCCTTTCCTGTATGTTATCTATAACTTTTTCACTTGGAACATATTTATTACACCTAGTATCATGTGATATCTGTACAGTTATTATATAATGATCAGAAACTTTAGTCTGAATTACAGATAATAATAATAATAATAATAATAATAATAATAATAATAATAATAATAATAATAATAATAATAATAGTCCGCCTCTGTGGTGTAGTGGTTAGCGTGATTAGCTGCCACCCCCGGAGGCCCGGGTTCGATTCTCGGCTCTGTCACGAAATTTGAAAAGTGGTATGAGGGCTGGAACGGGGTCCATTCAGCCTCGGGAGGTCAACTGAGTAGAGGTGGGTTCGATTCCCACCTCAGCCATCCTGGAAGTGGTTTTCCGTGGTTTCCCACTTCTCCTCCAGGCGAATGCTGGGATGGTACCTAACATAAGGCCACGGCCTCTTCCTTCCCTCTTCCTTGCCTATCCCTTCCAATCTTCCCATCCCTCCACAAGGCCCCTGTTCAGCATAGCAGGTGAGGCCGCCTGGGCGAGGTACTGGTCATTCTCCCCAGTTGTATCCCCGACCAAGAGTCTGAAGCTCCAGGACACTGCCCTTGAGGCGTTAGAGGTGGGATCCCTCGCTGTGTCCGAGGGAAAAGCCGACCCTGGA
Source organism: Anabrus simplex (assembly GCF_040414725.1). Taxonomy (NCBI): domain Eukaryota; kingdom Metazoa; phylum Arthropoda; class Insecta; order Orthoptera; family Tettigoniidae; genus Anabrus; species Anabrus simplex. Next base: position 1,509,865,588 of record NC_090265.1, on the reverse strand, counting down.
GGGTAAACAGATGATGATGATAATAATAATAATAATAATAATAATAATAATAATAATAATAATAATAATAATAATAATAATAATAATAAATATTGACCACAGGTTTGTTTCATTATAATACACATGCTCTCAGACTGACACTGGTAAAGACCAAAAATGTATATTGCCTAATCTAATTATGGGGTACACAGTTCAAAAACACCATCGGTTTTAACATCGGCTCATGTTACATTTTCCGCTCGAAGTGGTGCCATCTATGCCAATGGCTTTATGTGGTATGTTATGGATGCTAACATTTACAATGAGGAATTTTCTTTCCTGTACCGTGTTGAGGATCATGGCCATAGGATTTCTAATTTTACGTGAAATCCAAACCAGAAGAACGCAATTTTTCATACCAAAACCCCATTTGGACTGGCCGGTATTCGAACCGTGGGGGCTTTGGTATAAGAAACAAGTAACTATATCACACAGCTATCACGCCCTTCTGCCCTACTTTAAAAACATGCCGTGTACTTTTGTATTTTCATTCAAGTTCATAGGGCAGACATTGATACAGAAATAAATTACACACAGAAGTATAGTACACCAAAAATTGAATGTGATTCCCAAGACGACATTTATGTTCCCACCATATTCGTGACCGTAGCGCGATATAGAGAGTCACTGCAGCGCGCACTGATGGCACGCGCACTCTCTGAGCGAACTCAATAACTAGTTGCTCCTCTAACTTGCCCTCTCATGAGCTATCGCTACCAGGCGGCCAATCATCAAACTATGTGTGTTTCGCAACTGGCGCGGAACGCTCGAACCAAATACTTTATTGTACCAATACCATACATCCTGCGGTTTTCAGCGAGAAAATCGACAGTGCTACTGCGATAGATAATTGCCACTTGCATGATTCTTGTCACACTGGTGTCTTGTTTAACATTGTAGTGATGTTCCAAGTAAACAGCTATACGCTGAATAAATTACCCAGTAAGATAATGACATGGGAATCGATAAGGACAGCAAGTATTAAAAATCGGGAACTCGTATCTGTGTTGAGGTTACCTTCCTTTTACGTCCCTTATATTAAGAAGTCAATCTAATATTAATAATATTAATATTAATATTAATAAATTAATTAATAACTGACAATGCACTGAAACTTGAGGGTCCACAGTGTTACGTGGTACCATATAAGTTATTTCACACCTGAGAAATTGTGGGCCTGTATGGTTTGGTCGTCTTGAATTTGAAAGACAACCAGCCAGCTTCATTTTGTTTATTTTTTTAAGAAAATTATTCCATTGCATTATTGCCATAGGACTGAACACCAGTCCAACAAATCTAATACATAATTATGATAATATTCTTCATACGGCTTTGAAACAGACTTTATAAAATCCTGACTTCTTCCTTGTCAGGGACATCGTAGTTTACTTGATGCCAACATCGTCACCTATTATGTACATACAGTATTGTGCATTTCTGTCTTCAGAGGTAAACCGGAAAATTCTAAGTACAACATAAGTGAGATAGCTGCGTGAGGTGAGCTCGCCTGTAGAGTTCGGGAAGATCGGCTGTACCGAAGGATAAATGAGGAGAATTAATGTTGCTCAATTGTACTTCCCGTTAAAACAATAACCACCACCGTTATGGAATGCTCAGCGTACTGGTCTTCAATTCATAGGGCTCTGGGTACGATTCTCGACTGAGCCGGAGATTTTAATCACGACTATTAATTCCTGTAGCTCGGGGGCTAGGCATCTGTGTTCGTCTACTTACGTATCTTCAAATACATACAACACAATACACGACAAACAAGCACAGAAACAGGCAATAGTGAATACATCACTCAACGTAGGGCTGGTGTTAGGATAGGCATCCGTTCGTAAAACTAGGATAAGTCTACATAAAGCGCTGACCCAAGGTAAAAGAAGAGGAGGGTGTAGTTGTTAAGTATTATGTTAGAAGCCTTGGTGGATCCTCACAGGAATTCTGCTTTTAAGTTGTAAGACATAATGGAATCCATGGCTAGTATAATGCTCATTTGGAGGTTTACGACAGAGGTATTCCATATTTTAAAATTTCGTTCGTAATTAGTATGATTGTTCAATTATTATTTTAACTAATCTCTTCAAGTGAGTGGACACGCATTTCTCTCAACTGTAGCAAAGAAGAGTAGTCAGTTTCCCAGCTTGCCACACCGTTTAGAAGGGATATAGGGAGGTACATTCAGGGGAACGGGGTGGTCTAGGGAGCGGTGATAAGGGTACAGGGATCTGGAAGTCAAGTAGGGATGACATAAAAATGTTAGTGTTGAACTGTAGTAGTATTGTAAAGAAGGGAATTAAGTAATTTAATAGGTATAGACTTGCCAGATATTGTAATAGGAGTTGAGACATAGCTGAGAAATGACGTAATGGATGCAGAAATGTTCTCACGGAACAGGAGTGTGTATCGTAGTGATAGGATACGAATGGTAGGAAGGGGAGTATTAATTCTGGTGAAGGAAGAACTTGTAAGCTACGAAAAAGTTAAAGATGACAAACATGAAATTCTAGGTGCAAGGCTTATCTCTAAATAGGCAACTTGATGTCTTTGGAGTGTAGAGACATGGAAAGGGTAGCGCTGACACTGATTCGGAATTATTTGATAAGATAATTAGCTATGTGGGAACGATATGGAAAGGAACGTGATTGTAGCGGATGATCCCAATTTACCAAATATCAATTGGGGAGTTAATGCGAACTACAGGAAGCATGTCCAACAAATGGCAAATAAGTTAATATGGTAAGCACAGCTGATTCAGAAAGTGACTGAACCAACTAGAGGGAAGAATATTCTGGATGTGGTACTGGTAAAACCAGATGAGCGTATAGAGAAACCGAAGTAATACCAGGTGTATGCATCTGCATTGTATCGTTTAGTATCATGTTGACGTTTGTGCCTGGAAAAGAAGATTTTGCGTCACGCATTGCCTTTCTTATTTAATCTAAAGAAAAAGCCTGTGGAAAGCCATCGTTTGCTGGTAGAAATTTTTGTATGGTGAACACGCTCCATCGATTAGAACATGTGATACATGGCTTCGACAATTTAAACATGCCAAGAAGACCATGTCTGGTAAATTGAGAGCACCCGCTACAATCACGTTCCTTTCCATATCTTTTCCCACATAGCTGTGTCTGGTGGGACCAGAGCGGTATTGTTGGGGATATCACTAATAAATAAAACACTGAATCACTTTACTTCGTCATGGCTGCCATCTTTATTCGTACTTACTACAAACCAGTACAAAACAAAAGCATAAATACAAGCGATATGGCAGTTCCCAGTAGCTCCGCTAGATAGCAGGAGCTCATACTTGAAATACTAAACTATGTACAGGGAGATTGCATATCCAAATCACATAACGCCGTTAGTGTGTGTACGAGTCCTTTTCTATGAATCTCCAACAGGTATTGTGTATTATGAACTCTTGAAGCTCGGCGAAACCGTTAATGCACAACGCTATCGGCAACAAACGAGAAATTTAAATCACGCATTGATCGAAAGACGACCGGAATGGGCCAGAAGACATGGCAAAGTGATTTCGTTACACAACAATGCGTCGTCTCACACAGAAAAATCAGTGAAAGACAGCTTGAAATCGCTTGGATGGGACGTCCTTCCGCACCCGCCGTACTGACCCGACCTGGCGCCTCCTGTCACCTATTCGCATCAATGGGGCACTCGGTCGCAGAGCAGCACTTCAGCAATTTCGAGGATGTTGAAAAATGGCTCAACGAATGGTTTGCCGCAAAAGACAAGCAGTTTTTCTGGCATGGTATTCATAACTTACCTGAAAGATGGGCGAATTGAGTAGAAGGCAATATTTTGAATAAACAAGAAATGAATTTCCCTTGAAAATTGCGTGTTTTCTCTACCACGAAAAACGGCAATAACTTATGCATACACCTGGTAGATGGTATTAGTGATCACGAAGCTGTTTTTGTCGTAGTTAAAAATAAATGTGATAGAAAGGAAGGCCTTAAAAGTAGGACTGGTAGGCAATACCATATGGCTGATAAAACACGCAGGGGGAGTTTTTAAAAAGTGACTAAGATAGGTGGAAAACAGTAAATAAAAAAGTAAACAGAATCTGGGTTGCGTTTAAAGCAATACTGTTGAGGAATGTGAAAACAGGATTGTACTTTTCAAAGTGGTAGCGAATGGTAAAGATCAACTGTATTATAACAGAGAAGTAAAGAGACTGACAAAGAGGTGCAGGTTGGAAAGTAATAGAGTTAGGAATGGCTGTAGAAGCAAGGAGAAATTGAAGAAACTTACTAGGAAATTGAATCAAGCAATGAAGTCAGCTAAGGATAACATACCAGGCGAGTTGGCGTTGCAGTTAGGGGCGCGCGGCAGTGAGCTTGCATCCGGGAGATAGTGGGTTCGAATCCCACTGTCAGCAGCCCTGAAGATGGTTTTCCGTGCTTTCCCATTTTCACACCTGCCAAATGTACCTTAATTAAGGCCATGGCCGCTTCCTTCCCACTCCTTGGCCTTTCCTACCCATCGTCGCCATAAGACCTATCTGTGTCGGTGCGACGTAAAGCTACTAGCAAAAAAAAAAAAAAAAAAAGATAACATGATGGCAAGCATAATTGGCAGTCATGCAACTTTTAATGAAAAATGGAAGGGTATGTATAGGTACTTTAAGGCAGAAACAGGTTTCAAGAAGGACATTCCAGGAATCATGAATGGACAAGGGGAGTGTGTATGCCGGGATCTTCAAAAGGCAGAAGTATTCAGTCAACGGTATGTAAAGATTTTTGGTTACAAGGACAATGTCCAGATAGAGGAGGTGACTAATACTAAAGAAATATTTAAATGTACCTATGGTAACAACAACATTTTCAATAAGATACAAACGTTGACAATTAGAAGAGCGGCTGGTATTGATAAGATTTCAAGGGATATAATAAAGGCAATCTGCTGTGGTAAGTACCATATCTGAAGTGCCGTACTTATTTATTTATTATATGCATGAAGGTGCTACACCAAATGAATGGGGAGTTGCTGTAGTATCCCCTGTGTATAAAGGAAAGGGTGATAGACATAAAGCCGAAAATTACAGGCCGGTCAGTTTGACATGCATTGCATGTAATCTTTGGGAAACCATTCTTTCTGATTATATTGGATTTGTTTGCGAAATTAATAACTGGTTCGATAGTAGGCAGTTCGGGTTTAGGAAAGATTATTCCATTGAAGCTCAACTTGTAAGATTCCAGCAAGATATAGCAGATATCCTGGATCCAGGGGGTCAAATGGACTTCATCGTGATTGATCTATATAAGGCATTTGATAGGGTAGATTATGGGAGACTACTGGCAAAAATTGAGTGCATTTGGACTAGATCAGATCATCTCAAACGCCCAAAATCTCACGCGTGCAAATCGAGGCGCAGAGACTCTGTGAACTGTGTATCGGTCCGACTCAGCTCAACTCGGCTTGACTCGGATGGTGTAGTGTGCTGAGAGTGACGAAGCGTTTGGTGATAGACGGCGTGTTTATTAGTGAAATAGATAAGCGCAAGACAACAACATAATAATCGAGCAACCTGTTTCGAAGAAAGCAAAGACTTCCGAAAGTTCATTTCAATCGAGCTGGGAACTTCCGTATTTTTTTGTCAGTCGTGACGATAAAGTCAAATGCTTAATCCGTGCGACAATAATTATGTTATATGTTATTCCTAAAGATCTATTTTCCAATACAAAGGCTTTGCTCAAATTCGACGAGAATTTGTCGAAGGAAGATTTTCTTAAGCTGCATCGAGAAGAAGCCAAGATTTTTTCTATATTTGGTTCCACATGCATATGTGAAAGGTATTTTTCCTGTTTTGACTTGTACGAAAACTAGATTGCATGCGAGTAGGCCTATTTCTGATTGTAATCTAATGAAAGCTCTCAGAATTGCTGTCAGCCGGTCCCTTGTTCCAGGCGTAACTTATATCATTGCAAAGATAACGGAAAAGAAGAGCTAGAGAAGATAAATTGTCTGCTCAAACCAAATTGAGAGAAGAGTGTTTTAACACCGGTAACATTGTCTCATACAACAGTGTCGCCGCTCACCGCACATAAACATTTCGCGGTGAGGGGAGAATAAGCGGGGAAGGTGGAGAAGGCAAAGACAGGCCGAACGGGTGAGACAGGTGTAGGGGAAGTGGAGTGGGGGTTTGCACTCTGGTCAACCTAGTGAAGTCGTCTCTTGCACCTTGCGCCGTGCAGCGCACGGCACCTGGCTCGATAGCTGCAGTCGCTTAAGTGCGGCCAGTATCCATTAATCGGGAGATAGTGGGTTCGAGCCCCGCTGTCGGCAGCCCTGAAAATGGTTTTCCGTGGTTTCCCATTTTCACACCAGGCAAATGCCGGGGCTGTACCTTAATTAAGGCCACAGCCGCTTCCTTCCAATTCCTAGGCCTTTCCTATCCCATCGTCGCCATAAGACATATCTGTGTTGGTGCGACGTAAAGCAAAATAGCAAAATAAATATAGCAGTGCACGACCGCATGCACCCTGAGAGGCCCTGGACTAGACAAAATGATTGAATGAGTGGCTATATTTCTAGAAAATAGGTCTCGAAGAATTGGAGTAGGTGAAGCTTTATCTAACCCTGTAATAATTAAGAGGGGAAATCCTCAAGGCAGTATTAATGGAACGTTATGTTTTCTTTAATATATAACTGATATGAGTAAAGAAGTGAAATCAGAGATAAGGCTTTCTGCGGACGGTGTTATTCTCATATAAAGTAATAAATAAGTTACGAGACTGTGAGAAACTGCGAAATGACCTCAATAATATTCTGAGATGGACGGAGTTAAAAGTCAGCTTGTGAATTTCACAAATAGGAAAAGTCCTCTCACTTTTAATTACTGCTTTGGTGGGATGAAGCTACTTTTTTTTTTTTGCTAGGGGCTTTACGTCGCGCCGACACAGATAGGTCTTATGGCGACGATGGGATAGGAAAGGTCTAGGAGTTGGAAGGAAGCGGCCGTGGCCTTAATTAAGGTACAGCCCCAGCATTTGCCTGGTGTGAAAATGGGAAACCACGGAAAACCATTTTCAGGGCTGCCGATAGTGGGATTCGAACCTACTATCTCCCGGATGCAAGCTCACAGCCGCGCGCCTCTACGCGCAAGGCCAACTCGCCCGGTGAAGCTACTTTTGGGGATCATTGTAAGTGCCTAGGTGTTAATATAAGGAAAGAGCTTCGTTGGGGTAATCACATAAATAGGATTGTAAATAAAGGGTACAGATCTCTGCACATGGTTATGAGAGTAATAAATAAGTTACAAGATTGTGAGAAACTGCAAAATGTCGTCAATAATGTTCTGAGATGGGCAGTAGGCAATGGTATTATGATAAACGGTGTTGAAAGGCAGGTTGTGAGTTTCACAAATCGTAAAAGTCCTCTCAGTTTTAATTACGGCGTTGAAGGGGTGAAGTTCCTTTTGGCGATCATTGTAAGTAGGCTACCTAGGTGTTAATGTAAGGAAAGATCTTCATTGGGATAATCACATGAATGGGATTGTAAATAAAGGGTACAGATCTCTGCTCATGGCATATAGGTCTCTGGTAATACCCCAAATAGAGTATGCTTCCAGTGTATAGGACCCTCAGCAGAATTACTTGATTCAAGAACTGGAAAACATTCCTTTGAGAAGCAGCTCGATTTGTTCTCATTGATTTCTGACAAAAGAGTAGCGTTACAAAAATGCTGTAAAGTTTGAACTGGGAAGACTTGGGAGAAAGAAGACGAGCTGGACGACTAAGTGGTATATTCCGAGCTGTCATTGGAGAGATGACGTGGAATGATATTAGTAGACGAATAAGTTTGAGTGGTGTCTTTAAAATTAGAAAAAGCCACAATATGAAGGTGAAGTTGGAATTCAAGAGGACAAATTGGGGCAAATATTCATTTGTAGGAAGGGTGTTATTAATTGGAATAACTTACCAAGGGAGATGTTCAATAAATTTCCAATTTCTTTGCAATCATTTAAGATAAGGCTAGGAAAACAGCAGTTAGGGAATCTTCCATCTGCGCGACTGCCCTAAATGCAGATCAGTAATGACTGAAGAAAAACCGTATCGCTAGATGTCACTACCATCACTGTCCGACTCGTTGGCTGAATGGTCAGCGTACTGGCCTTCGGTTCAGAGGGTCCCGGGTTCGATTCCCGGCAGGGTCGGGAATTTTAACCATCACCGGTCAATTTCTCTGGCACGGGGACTGTGTGTATGCGCTGTCTTCATCATCGTTTCATCCTCATCACGACGCGCAGGTCGCCTAAGGGAGTCAAATCAAAAGACCTGCACCTGGCGAACCGAACATGTCCTCGGACACTCCCGGCACTAAAAGCCATACGCCATTTCACTACCATCACTGTTCGTGCTCTAGTGAGTGCTCTTGAGCATAGAGCGGTCCGGTATTGGTACAGTGAAGTATTTGCTCGAACTGACCACAAGTTTGGTTTCATGGTTTGAGCGAGGGAAGACACTTTTCAAATATATTTACTTTTTAAATTTTGTGTGTAGGCTGTGAAAGTTAACCGAGCACCAACGACTATCTATATAAGTAAAGAAAACGTTCAGGTCAATCATTTCAAATATTACTTCATTTTGACAATATGTCTCCTTCAAAGAACAGTTTTGTTTTGTATTTCTCTTAAACTTTAAAATTAGCCTCTATTAAATGAACGAGAAATTTAAGCACGTGGTCCATATTAAGGAAACCTAACCTAAATAAATGCAATTCAAGTTTTATCTGTAGATTCTACATGTTTGCCTCATTCTTCGTTTTCATCCCGGATTAGGTAAACAGAAAGAGAATGTAGGTTATGTTCTTTGTTTATTGATGTCCTTTGGATTTTTACCGAACGTGCTACGATAATGGAAATGTTCACAAATTTAGATTTTTGTGTTAAGTCCACTAACGCCGAACGTCGTTGGCATCATTCATGACAGTTACCACTACTGTAAAGAACATAACCATACCTTCCACACTCCTTTTTGCATTAGTTTACCATTTTACAACGCCATCGGCAAACCTATCAATTCCAGATTAAGATTTTAAATTGTTTGTTTAACCTGTCTTGATTTGAATTGACCTGATTAATTGGCACGAAAATTCATATCTGAGTAAACGTCGTTATGGAAAGCAAATTAGAAATATTCTGGTAGAGAGTTCCAACAACAGTTATGTACGTGAAAATGATTAATAAAATTCATTTCTATTAAAAGTGTGTGTTGTGTCCTCAATAGTCAATGACAACACAAAATTGCAATAAAAACGGTCTGAGAAAAAATATTAAATATATAGTCCGATTTATTATCTGGTAGGGCACATATTTTTATATATTTGCTAAACAACATTCCAGGACAAAATTAGGTAGCATTTGGGTCCATGAAGCAATGTGATAGGGAAATGAACTGATTCTTGCACTCTCTGCATTCTTTTCCATCTGTCATACAGCTATCTGGGCACTTCCAAGATTTTTCTTATATCCCCATAGTCTCCAGTCAACAATCCTTCGTGTCCACCTATCGTAGTTTTGTCATATCACATGTCCTGCCCGTGCCAGTTTAATTTGGCAGTTTTATACAGAACATCGTAACTCTTCTTGCTTGATCTTGTCCCAGCATACGTCTCTCCACTGTTTGGTGTGTAGATTGTAATTTATGAGTACTTTACTTTGCCATTCCTCTATGATACATACTTCTCATTTTGTCCCTTGGTTTCTTAAGACGACTGTTGCGCAGCCCGATGACCTGCAGGTACTGGAGTGTCACGTGGTGAGCGGTTAAATGAACTCAGCCTTATTGCTTGGTTTTGGTGATCCTATCCGCTACTCCTGTTATTCGTTACATCCTCACTTGGGGTCATGAGGCTGAATGCATCCTGTTTCAGCCCCATCCCAGAATTAAAATCTGTTGACAGGCCGGTAATCGAACCTGGCGCCTTCATGTAAGAGATGAGTACGCTATCGCTACACCATGCAGCTGAACTTTGACATGTAAGTAAAATCAATCTTTTAGGACATGTTGCTTTTGTGTTCATACTACAGTTCCCTAAGAACTGCCGCCCATTTCCAATAGACTGGATTAGAGTCACTGTACATATTTATCCAGTACAGTAGTCGTAATCACTCAATATAGCCACTGCCAAACTCTCCCAGATATTCGAATGTGAAAACCTTTGTGTTTAAGTTCTGCATTATCTTACAATTTGGCCGATCACGGTTGTTTCTCCCACATATTTTACTGTATTTTAGAGAAGTTATTTTATGTATATATTGATCTAATTTCGTATAACTGATAATTGATCAATTTATAATTCTATTCTCGTGGTATTTTTACCATTTCTTACACTAGTGTGAAATTTAATGAAGGGTGGTCTTCTCACCGTAACTTTAGGTAGGTAGTCTGCTTCCAGCAGTACGAGAACTAAACCATCACCAATGAACAAAACAGTTAGTATACGAGGTGTTCGCAACTTAATATCCATCATTTTAATGACATGCCGGGCTGAGTGGCTCAGACGGTTGAGGCTCTGGTCTTCTGACCCCAACTTAGTAGGTTCGATAACTGGCTCAGTCCGGCGGTATTTGAAGGTGCTAAAATATGTCAGCCTCGTGTCGATGGATTTATTGGCACGTAAAAGAACTCCTGCGGGACTAAATTTAGGCACCTCGGCATCTCTGAAAACCATAAAAATTTAGTTAGTGCGACGTAAAGCCAATAACATTATTATTATTTTAATGAAATACGAGTATAGTCGCCCGCAGAGCATGATACCCGCAGAAAATAGTAAATTTCTCCGTCATGTGAAGAGTAAGGTAAAGTATGAACATAACGAAAGTTGTTTGTAATGAAGAGACGTTTCGCGTACGGCCCACGGAGTTTACAGAAAATCAATAGTATAAGAGAGAATGGAGGAAAACCGTTCTGGTTTTCCCATAAACCCCCCATCTGTTCAAGGATTTTAAAATGGTATGCATATCGAAACCTTCCTCGGGATGAGTAGACTCTAAATATGAAGTTTGGTTGAGATCTATCCAGCCGTTTTGACGTGATGGTGGAACAGACAAACAGACAAACAAACAGACACGAAAAGTAAAAACCACCGATTCGGACTTGAGTTGACCTAGAACGGATAAATATCTGAAAAATTGGCAAAACAAAAGAAATTAGACAGCGGACCCCCTACAACTTTACTTATATAGATTGTGATCTTTCCTACTTTTAAAGACATCACTGCAGAAATGCAGTGAAGGCAATGCTAATAAAAGAATCCTCAGGCTCATCAAACACAAAATTGTCGAGGGCGGAAGAGGATAAGACATCACGAACATGGGCTAGTGTGCTGTATTTACCATGCATGTTGGTCTACACTGTAAATACATACAAGGAACAAATCTGTGCTGCACACAGGTCATTAAGGTCTTGGCCTGCCAAGACGACTGATGCCTCGCAGATATTACAGTGGTACGTGGTCGGCGTAACAACATCCTCAGCCGTAGGCCTACTGCTTTGCTTCCGCGACCAGGCCCGCTGCCCCTTCTGTCAATCAACTCCTCAGCAGGTCTCACGGGACTGAGTGAGCGCGGTCCCTGAACTAGGTAATCGACCTAGGGCCTCAAGGTAAGTGGCAGGCAAGTACCCTACACCACTAGGCTGTCCTAAATAAATACATATCGAGGGAGTTAGCTACATGTTTCTGGTCGTGTAGCTATAAGTTTACATTCGGCAAATGGTAGGTTCGAGCTCTACTATCGGCAGTCCTAATGACGTATTCTCATGGTTTCTAGTCTTCACTCCAAGGAAAGGCCGGCGTATAGATTATTAAGGGCACGGCCGCTTCAGTCGTAGCCATAGTTCTTTCCCATCCCATAGCCGTTGTTCATGGGTTAGGATGACGTTAAAACACATAGGTCAAAGGATGTGTTAAAGCACGGATAATATTGTCCCTGTTTCCTTTTCCCTTAAAAACAGTTTTCACACCACCATCACACTGTATTTCCGTACTGATTGTACGAAGGCCTATATAATATATGTTGTCTTAATTTGAAATTCAGTGACTACTAATGTATACGTAGGCTACCCAGCTGAAGAGGAAACGACGTTTCCAGTTCACCTAGAAGGACGTAGGTTTGACGTTATGTAAGGAAGTCGAAAATGAAATATAAACGAGACTTCTACTTCTAGAGGGGCACATGGACTTAGGTTTAACTCAAGCAAAGCAAAGTCATCTGCGTACAGGCCATGAAGGCCCTTGGAGGGGTGGAATGTAAAGGCTTCCACTATCCGTAACCTCGGCACTTGATGGGGTAGAGTGGTTAGCTGTACGCCCGGCCGCCTTTGCCCCCTTTGCCGCCTTTTGGTGTAGGCTGAGTGAAGCTCCGGAAGTGGAAATCTCGTCTCTTAATTTTTTCGACTTCCTGGCGGGAAATCGAACCCACGTCCTTCCGGGTGAACCGAGCATGCCTTTACCACCTCGGCCAGGCAGCCCCTAGGTTTAACTCAGCCTACATAAATAAGAACTAGGCTAATTCCTGGCGGGCAAGGACGGTCGGGCATAGGGCTAACTACTCTATGGCACTTAATGCTGAGACCTTGTTTTAAAATTCCGTTTGACTATTACTTTCTTGCCTGGTAAGAGCCCTTGAAAGGCAGACCCTCCGATGAGGGTGAGTGGCACTCCCGTGTCTAGGATACTGCGTGTCATTGTAGTGGAGAATAATGTTATATGTGGTGTGTGAGTTGTAGGGATGTTGGAGACAGTACAAACAGCCAGTCTCTGGGCCAATGGAATTAACAATTTAAGGATAAAATCGCCGATCCGACCGGGAATCGAACAAGGGGCCTTCTGAATCGAAGAACACTACTCTGACCATTCATCCAAGGAGCGGAAGAGTGCTGAGGTTACTGATCCTAAGGGTTGGTCGTAATTAGACGAACAGCTGGACTACGCGAAATTAGTAGACAGCTCTAAATGCAGATCAATGGTGAATGAGAAGAAACCTTCACCTTCTACTCCTCCAAGGGACTTCATATCCTGTATGGAAATGGCTTTGCTTCCATTTAGTAATGTTTACTGGTCGAATAGATGTATATTTTGGCACTGTACCTTCCTTCCTCTAAAGAGTTCTCAGAGCGGTACAATAGCTATTTTTTACGAACTTAAAAGCAACAAAACAAAGAACCATGGTCCATTGTCTCATTACATCCTTGACCTACCAGGACGATTGCTGCCCATCCAGGTGGCCTGCAGATACATGATTGCTACGTGGTCAGCTTAACAATCTACTCAGTTCCATATTCCATCGTTTTCTTGGCCAGGTCTGTTGTTTCTTTTACCAGACACCTCCTCAGTTGGCCTCGTGAGGTCACCTCAGTCCGGACTTAACATCTGTGACCGAGAGTCGACCCTGGGCCTGGAGCAAGAGGCAGGCATACTGCTTCTACATTACGGGGCTGGCTAACAGACTGAAAACCGAGATGGAGAGGAATCGTTGGGAATACACCATTTCTTACTGGTTTTGTCTGTAAAGCACAAAGAATGACCCTAAACTGTGTGGGACTTGTAGCAGTGAACAGCATTATAATTTCTGTGGATAGAAAAGTCTGATGCCTTTGCTGGCAAGATGTGGTATTTACAGTGCACTATGTCTTCTGATATGGGCTATATCAAATTTGTTACTTTCATTGACCTGTCTCAGTCTCATCCTTGGCTTTGACAATATGAAAGTGACTGAGGTATGAGTGATGCTAGTAATACCATTGCTTATGCAGCCAGTTCCTGTTATGAATGGTGTGAAAATATCGCTCATAGGGTCGGTTGGTGAATGAATTTCAATGGGCTTGGCAGGCTGATATGTAATAGCAATGGCTTGCTCGGTGAGGAAAGCAATGGAAAACTACCTTACTCCTCATTTCCCTAGTACGCCTCTTCAGTGACGCGTAGGCTATTTATGGCAGCTGTTGGCGGAGCTGCAGAGGATCAAACCAGCCTTCGGGCTGAATACCCAACATACAGAAAAGTCTGACAAATACAAGGAAGTGATCATTCTTGTAGATAATTGCATTTCTTGAACTCAGTGAAGAGGTAGAAATTGTGTTAATAAATTGAAAGTTTCCCAGCCACATAGGGTACAATAAACTGCCGAAGAGTGGATTTTGTGAGAGGAGAAATACTGCACTCTGCATTAAGCAAGTGAGAAGCTCGAAGGTGAAATCCAGACAGACTGCACTCAAGCTACCGGTAGGGCTTGTAAAATATTCAAAATCATGCATGATATACGAGTAATTCCACCTATCACATGAAAATAATAATAATAATAATAATAATAATAATAATAATAATAATAATAATAATAATAATAATAATAATAATTAGAGCCACCCTGACCGATACAAAATCCAAGGTGAAGTTTCACGGATGTCTCTCGCATTCCTTTGACATCAAAACAGGAGTCCGACAAGGTGATCCGACAAGGTGATGGGTTATCCCCGATACTCTTCAACTGTGTTCTTGAAAAGATCATCAGAACCTGGCGGGTGAGATTACAGGAAACCAACTACAGTCCATTGAGAATAGGAACCAAATCCAAAGGGACCGCAACAGACTGCTTAGCCTTTGCCGATGATATTGCTGTTCTCTCAAACGACATAGAAACCGCTAGAGCTCAAGTTGAAATTTTAAAGGAAATTGCCGAACAAACTGGTTTGCAGATATCGTTTGAGAAAACAGAAGTAATGACTAACATCAAAGAGGCTCCACCAAAACTCCATACAAAATACGGGGACATCACCCGAGTAGACAAATTCAAATACCTGGGTGAGATCATCATGAAAAATGGACTGGACAAAGAAGCACATCAGGAGCGAGTACGCAAACTGGAAATAGCCTACCAAACATCCCGCACAATCTACAACAAAAAATGCCTTTCCCAAAACACCAAGATACGTCACTATGAAACAGTTCTGAAGCCAGTAGTTCTCTATGCAGCCGAAACCCTGTCTCTAAATGCCAATAAAGGACTCCTTGAAGAACTGGAGAAAAGAGAACGCAGAATTGTGAGAGGAATCTTGGGATCAAAGTACAGAAATGGAATCCATCAAAAGAGATCCAACAAGGAAGTCTACAGCAAAATAGAGAAAATTACCGACACAATCGGAAAAAGACGGGCACGATTTTACGATCATCTGAAAAGAATGGACGGAAGAAAGTTAACTAAAGAAATCTTTCACTTTTTTGATTCAAACCCCAAAACCACAATTCCCTGGTTTAGAAATACCAAAGAAGACCTGCAAATGCTACATATCTCAGCTGAAGACGCCCTTAACAGAGATCTCTTCCGCAAGAAAATATTGACGAACGGGCTAAACCGAGACGAGCAACCGAAGAGAAGACACGGTGCTATTTGGACAGAGGAGCGTAAGCAGGCCCACTCTCAAAGAATGAGGGAAATTTGGGCTCTAAAGAAGGCCAAGTTCAGTGTCAAATGCAACAAGACTTAACGTGGTCCTTGATGGCCCCAGCGAATTATATATAATAATAATAATAATAATAATAATAACAATAATAATAATAATAATAATAATAATAATAATAATAATAATAATAATAATAATTGTACCGGCTGGTACACCTCTACGCCGCACATTTGAATTTTCCGCCTTAAAGTACTCCTCTACAGGAGAAACTCTGAACTTTAAAAACTGAATCAACTCATAAGTTTCTCAGAAGATGTTACTACCGTAAATTTTGTGATTACGAAGTTGTCAGTACTGTGTGGATTTCAACTTGTTTTGTTTTCCACTGATCAAGAAGTGTGGACATTCTCTTACAGATGTCTCTACTAAAAAACTATGATCATGCATACTGGTGCGAAGTGAAGGAACTTTTTTGAAGAAATTTTCTGTTCATAAGTTTTCTCTTTACTAAATTTCGTTCATTCATTTGTGGGTTGGCAATATTAATCCTCTCTTTCCGCCAGTTTTGAATTGAGCCAATCCAGAATTTCTGTAATTAATTTTTGACCAATCGTGTCTTTCTTCTTCGATTTTGATGTGTAACTTTTAGCTAGCCAATAAAAGCCTGTGGGTGTGGCTGTTTTATTCATGAAAGGTCTAGAATTTTCCTCGAGGGTATAAAAACTGCTGATGTTCTTGTCTCTCGGCCACATCATCAACATCTAACTTAGTGTATGGACGTATAGCGGGAGGCGGGAAGCGCCTCTTTCTTCAGGCAGCAGATCTTCGGTAAGGTAATGGCCGCTTAACATCTTTATTTCTTGCTAGCTCAGCAGTTTAACCCGCGGGGAAGGTCCGAAACCTTTATTATGTAACCTACCTTCAAACATGTAATTTTCCGTCACTTTTGTAAAACTTAACTCTAATTCGGGGATAGGGAGTGATTTACCGTCTCGAGCTCCCCTTCATATTGTTTTGAGGTGACTACGTTTTGTAATTGGTTTTCTTCCTTTCTGTAATCTTAAATTTTCCTTATACGAGTCACCTCCATAGTTTGGGAATAGCCCCTGTTTCATCGGCCTAGTGCCTCTTAGGTTTTAAGAAGTTTCATGTAGGAGTGCAAATTCACACCTCCATTCATTTTGCATTTTGGGCCATTAACTTAACCTGTTATTTTTCTGCTAAGGCCCAGTAGGATGGGTACAAGATACCCCTGTTTCTTTGTAAGGGTGCCTTGAGGGCAGTTAATGGTAAAGTCTGTTGTGGCCTTTGATAGGGTCAGAAAATTGAGAGCGGGTCAGCTCTCTTGTACGTGGTTAAGGTGCCTCTAGGAGGCCTGATATGGTTTTCGGAGCAAAGGCTCCTTGAATGAAGGGGTTTTCCGCCCTTTGGACAAAAATGTGCCTTGGTAAAGTTGAGCGGAGAGCTCAGAAATTGTAAAAAGTGGGGCTTGAAGCCTAGAATTTGTTAAGACCCCTAAACTTGTGCTTTCGTGCTCTTGGTTGTAAAATTATACCTTGTACCTGATCTTTCATTGTTATTTCACCTAATGAAAATTTGTTAAATCGTGTTATCTATTGAAAATATAACATTCAGTAAAATTTTAAGTTTAGTTTCATATTGTGGACAGACCCATTCTAGCCCGCACCTTCTTTCACCTCTGCATTCCACGGGTAGCCCCGTAACAATAATAATAATAATAATAATAATAATAATAATAATGTTATGTGTATGCGACGGCCTCTTGATATATGGATAGCGTGCATGTCTCTTGCCTGGAGGCCCCGGTTACGATTCCCAGCCAGGTCAGGGATTTTTACCTGGCTCTGAGAGGGTTGGTACAATGTGCACTCAGTCTACATGTTTACAATTGTAAAGATGTCGGACGGTGAGGTCTAGAAAGTCAAGAATAACGGCCGGGATGATTCGTCGTGCCGATCACACGACACCTCGTAATCTGAAGGCTTTCGGGCTGGGCCATGGCCCTTTCGGGACTGTTGCGCCATGGAATTTGCCTCGAGGTTATGTATATGCTATGTATGTTATAACTAATGTCATAATTTTCGAAGACGCCAATGGAAGCACAAACCAGTAATGAATGAATGAATGAAAAAGTAGAATATATGAATGAAAGATACATGTCCTAATGGAGAAAAAATCTTCAGGGAGCTCGTCGCAATGAAATAGGTTTAATCATTAATTAGCAGGCCATTACCAACGGCATTTTTCTTTTTTAGTCCTTTGGACGTGAATGTGTTTTTGCCTTAAAAAGAAAATATACCTCATTCTACCTTCAATATATTATCTCAGACCGACAATTGACTACTCACTCATTGGTAGAGAAAAATATTGCACTTCACAGCCTGCAAACCACTGTGTATTTTTAATTTAAGAAGAAACGTGGAGCTATTTTGATTGTCTGGCCACGACTTGATGGGACATGATTTTAGCGACAGACAATGGCTCGCGGAATGTCGCTCAGTTTCTTACACCGAGGAGAATTTCGGTTGTTAACACTCACTCCCTGCGGGGCAATAGCAGACTTCTTGTTTCTTTGCGGCAATTACTCGCCTTGAAGGTGTGGAGAAACTCCTTCTTTACGACTGTGCTCATAATGAAGACCATTCCCCAGTTACAAACATCCTTATAGTCGTAATCATAGTGCGATAAATGCAAACAACCACGACACCGAGGGGAAACTTGAGCCTCTCTCAATTCAGTGCAGAGAAGTTTGAAACAACCATTATAAATAAACACTGAGCGTTCGCAAGAAACGATCCAGATAATTCTAGATGCTGTGTGGTTTTGAACATAACACCCTTAGGTGTATTGCTAGAATTTCTTGACCGCGTCTGCTGACCTCAGCTAACTTCTCATTTGATCTCAGTATAATCTGAGTATAATCTGTTCCTACCCTCTGCCCAAAATTAAAATTCATGTACTGGACAGAAATCGAATCCGTTACTTACGAGTAATAGACAGATATGCTATCCCTACATCGCGGGGCCGACATTATACAGTACTTGATTGGCCTCAATTTCATATCAGTTCCAGAGGCAGGTAGGTTGAATCGTACTTTGTCGTCGATTCTGTATGATGTTAACATACTATTCTTTCTCCTCCACTTTCTCATACCCTGGTGAGGTCACGTCTGTGATCTAGGCCGTACATGATGGCTTGACACAGTTTTAGAGTCGGATGCCCTTCCTAATACAACTCTACGGGGAGAGATATATTCAAGAATTGCGTGTTTCTGTGGCGGTCGGCAGTGGTGTAAGTGATGAGGTATATTGCACATAAAACTAGAGGAGTTCGCAAGATGCAGCTCAATCTCCGCCTTGGTCGGGATTAAAACCCAGACCCTCTAAATGAAACGCTACTACATTGATACTTCAGCCAAGTACAAAGGGCACTAAGAAAGTTTTGCAATACGCAAAAACGGTTGTCTGGACACCCCTGTTATGGTGAGGGATGAAAAGAGGGGTGAAAACTGGTCTAGAAGACAGCAAGGCGCGATCTTCACACCAGTTGTTACCAAGCAGCGGGAGTGAAAGCAAGATAAGATGCCAATATGGTCTAAAGGTGAATATCGCGCAATTATCCGCTACAACTTTGCTCGTGGATTAACTGTTGACCAGCGCCTGGAGGAAATGACTCCTGTGCTGGGAAAAGACTGTCCACATCGGACAACAATTTTCCGTTAGTACAAAAAGTTGCAGAGGGGAAATTTTGGGGTTGAAGACGATCCTCGTTCTGGGCGACCTTCTTAATCAGTGACCGAAGGAAACATTGAAGCTGCGAGAAAAATGTTGCAGCAAGAGAGGTGGTTGACATATCGGCAAGTAGACGAGACCCTCCACATCCCTGCACCAACTATTCATTCAATTATACACGACCATCTCCATGTTAGAAAGGTTTATTCGCTTTGGGTGCCCCATTCATTTTCAGAGGAACAAAGGGCACATCGAGTGAAATGGTGCTGAAAAATGCTAAAACTTTGAAAATGGTTCGCGTAACGTCGTTAGTATCGTTACAGGTGACGGAACTTGGCTTCATTATTACGATGTCCCAACAAAATCCCAGAAGAAGGTGTGGCTGTTTGAAGGTGAGGGTACTGCTGTGACTGCGAAAGTCACGGTCAGTGAAGAAAAGGATGATTGCAGTATTCTACACTAAACGGGGCATCCTGACTCGGGTTGTGCTAGAAACACAAAGGACAGTGGTACAGTGAGACTTGTCTGCCTCAGGTCATCCAGGTTTTCAAGTAGCTCCGTCGAAGGTCACTGCTCAACACTTGGCTCTTGCATCATGACAATGCTCCAGCACATCGTGCTAATGTAACAATGGATTTTCTTGCCAGATCAGGGTTGACTGTGCTTGATCACCCTCCATAGAGTACTGATCTTGCCCCATGTGACTTCGCACTCTTCCCAGAAGTGAAGATGAAGCTGAAAGGGCGGCGTTTTGCATCCGACGAGGAGCTTCTGGCAGCATGGGATCAACAGTGTGAAAATGTAACCGAAGAAAAGTGGCAGAGTTGGTTCAGTGACTGGTTTCGACGTATGGAGAAGTGTATTGAGTGTGGTGGAAACTGTTTTGAAGAAGTCTAAAGCGTTCACTCACAATGCGATATTTTCCTAGTGCCCTTTGTAGCTGAACGTATCTCCTTCCCAACATTACTTCCCCACAAATAGAAGGCTCCGCTTGTAGGCACATCTCTCTCCGTCCAAGGCACATTATACGGCTGGCATTCGCGTATTCCATGTCTTCCTTGATATGAAATACCCACCCCCTTCCCGATGAAACAGTAATAGTGACAAAAATAATTTAAAATAGATTTATCAATTCAATCATTCATTACTCGCAATCATTATCCAATGTTCAAATTAAATCATGTCAGGAAAAACAAGTTAAATAACCCCACAACATTTTACTTCTTCCATACCGTGTATCAGCATGTTCCATTGTCTAACTGGCATTTCTCAGTTTGTGTATGTCTGTTTCTCTCGCTCTCCCCCTTTCTCCCTCTCTCTCCTTCTTCCTCTTTCTTCCTCTATCAGGATTAAACTCTGTGGATTTGAAATCACACAGCCAATAAAATTACAAGATAGACATCCCGTGCGGTAATACTACCAGCAACTTAAGAATGATTTTCGACAGAACGTTGTATTGATCTGAACATACAATATAACAGTTCTATTAAAGAATAAAATATTATCGATGCATCACTTGAAGAGTAATATCCATTATATTCCTCTCAATATTGCTCATTGAAGTTTTAATACTTTCAATCACAATCGATTATAAGTGAGTTTTGCCTTCACCTGCGCTTTCTATATGCAAAACACACTATACTAAGATCCCGTACTCTCGCTATAACTTGTTCAGATTAATGAACACTATTCAATATGGAATGTGCCTTGGACGGATCCATAAAGTCTGCACATCAAACTCTCATCCACCAAACGAGTTGGCAGTGCGGTTTGGGTCGCGTAGCTGTGAGCGTACATTCGGGAGATGGTGGGTTCTAATCCCACCATCGGCAGCCCTGAAGATGTTTTCCCGTGGTTTCCCATTCTCACACCAGAAATAATGCCGGGGATGTACTCTAGTTAAGGCAATCGCGGATATCTTCCCAATCATAGTCCTATACCACCCTTGCACCGCTGAAAACCTTCGATGTATTAGTGCAACATTAAACCACTATCAAATAAAAGAAAAGAAAAAATAAATCAATGATCCACCGTACTGTTAAATTTAAAAAAAAAGCATTCCTCTGTGTAGTATCACAGTTCTTTCATTCTTTGGTCTTCACCGATTTATGAATTCTTCTAACACCACGACTCCAAAAAATAAAAGCATTTAACATCCTGGTTCCTGGACGAATACTAAGTAGGCGAACATGCATTAATTGAGTATTCTGGATGGTTTCTCAAAAATTTAATTAATGTCTTAGTTTTTCAACTAATTTGTGAAATGTTTTTTGCGTACACTGGGTCCGCTACATTATCAAGTTTTCTACTAGCCAGCAAAATGTAAGTCCATTGAAGTTTGTTTCGCTTGAAAATAGATTCCTTACTTTTCTTGCGGTAGTAAAGGGATTCAAATTTCTGCATCTTCTGCCATCATCAACATAGTTTTTTAGGACAAAAAAGTTAACCCATTTGTATCCTCGTAATTATTGCATTACTTCATATTAACCACCTGAAAATGATTGCATTTACAGATTACGTACCTACTTCAATACAGAGCGTACTATTCTTTTTTGTTTGTGTTTAGATTTCTCGTAGTTAAATAAATATTGTCTACCGTAGTAAGATCGTGTATTGAGTACATACATGGGTTGATTTTTTAATAGTGGCAACAATGCCGTAACAATGCCGTGAAAGGTGGCCAGGAAATATAATATTTACCTGAGGTAGCTTAGATACCCTCAGCGTAAATGAACTCGCCCTCCACACGCCATACGCGTGTGCTGCGACAACAATCAGAACGCAGTTTTGAACGCGCGCGCGTGGAGTAGAGCTGTAATGATTTCGAGGCAGGATCAGAGGAGCTGGTTGAAAGTTCAATGCGATAGAGGTCGCAACGCAAGGCAGTGTTACAATGGATTGCAAGGGGCTTACTGTTGAAGTGTATTGCCTTACCGTACTGTAGCACGGTGGGTCAAGGCCTTCAAAAGACGGTCGACAAAATGTGTCAGACTTGCCGCGGCCTGGTCATCCTACAGTAAGTGATGACGATGTGCAGAATATGAAGGCGTTAGTGCGGGCGGATTGGAACACCACAATTCATGAATTGGCCAACGATTCAGGGCTGGGGCCTTCAAATGTGCTGCAAATCCTGAGGAAGCAGCCGGGAATGCAAAAAACCGCCTCCAACTGGGTTCCACGTGATTTGAACGAACATCAAAAATGGCTACTGGTATGATGCAGCTCGTACGCACTTGGAGCGCTATGAACGCGAATGTGAAGCCTTCTTACGACGGGTAATCACTATTGACGAAACCTGGACCAGAGCTTATGAATCGCAGCTGAAACGTCAATCAAACGAGTAGCGAAAAGTGACGGTTCAGCCGACTGGAACCCATCATTCTGCATGACAATGCAAGGCTGCATGCAGCGGGAACTGTGACCGAGTTGTTCAATCGCTGGGGCTGGGAAGTGCTTTACCGTCCCCGCTCATTCTCCAGATCTGAGTCCCTGCTACTACGATTTCATCCCTAAAGTTATGGCACGACATCGAGGGGTCCGCTTCCGCTCAGTGGATGACATTCTCCAAGCCACCGACCGCTCCATCCGCGACCTCCAGAGATCAGGCGCTTCCACATCGCTGGGAATGAGTGCTACACGACGGTGGTGATTACTTCGAAGGCCTGAAAAACGCCGAACATTGTAAGTATGCTATGTATTTAAATAAAAAGTCGTTGCCGTTATTAAAAATCAACCCATGTATTTTAATATTTCAGCTTCACTTCGGTTCACCCGGTTTCTACTAGGGAAGAGGTTAACAGGTCAGTTGAAGCTTCACAAGAGAACTCGTTCTTAAAATCTGCGGAGCTAATGTAGACGACAAATTTTCCTGGATGTCCTTACACGGGCCGTAAATGATTACGAGAAGCCGGACTCCATTCTACAAAAGCTGCCACCGAAAGGTCTCTATCCAATGATCAGATGGTCGAATGGTGAGACTTTGCCGAGACATAGTTAAATCGCAATTCTTTTCTGATGAGAATTTCAGTTCGGCGGAGGGCGAGCCGGTTCATGTTTAGAGGTCACGGGGAGCTCGTTATGATGTATCCGATGGGTGCATGATCCAAGGACTATAAGATCTATAGGAAAGTTAATTGCATTGTCTATAAAAGGAATCTGCGGGATTTTGAAGCGGGAGGAGAGGGTGTAATAAGCGTCACCCAAGCCGTATTCAAAGCAAGACAAAGAGACAACGGAACGAACCAGGGAATCCCCTAGAGCAAGAAGTGGTTTAATCCAGTCACGATCCCTCAGAGAGCGAAGATGGGGTATTATATTTAGCGACCGAACTCTCCAACCCAACCTTAAAACCAACTGTGATTTTCTTACTTATATTTAGATCATCTCACTACCACGTCACTGGACATGTGGTCAGAAGGTCAAGATATTAATATTGAAATTTATAAGAACCTCTTACGTGCTCTGTTGTACTACAAATTATGATCTTATGTGTTTGTGTGTTACATAACAGTGGGAATTTCCATAGGGCCATCTGGCAACCAGCCGCGAGGCACTTCAGAAAGGGAATCACCTCATAAGAAAAATTATGCCAGTATCCAGTATTCGGGAGATAGTAGGTTCGAACCCCACTGTCGGCAACCCTGAAGATGGTTTTCCGTGGTTTCCCATTGTCACACCAGGCAAATGCTGGGGCTGTACCTTAATTAAGGCCACGGCCGCTTCCTTCCCACTCCTAGCCCTTCCCTGTCCCATCGTCGCCATAAGACCTATCTGTGTCGGTGCGACGTAAAGCAACTAGCAAAAAAATTATGCTATGCTTATAACTCATTGATCTACGATCGGATTCTTTACGGACGTGTATTAAACTGTATCTGATAATATTGGCTACCTGATCGCCGCACTATTTCATTCGTAACAGTCCGTGGAACGGGGTTTCCCAGGTTTGAGGTGGGAGAATCGTGCAAAGTTACACCATTTTCCCACACATCCTATATAAGGTCTCAGAAACTTCTCCCAAAAACACTCGGCTATTCTACCTCGACCGTGTCACACGTATATGGACGTTTTGGGAATGTTTTCCTTTGTGAATATTTGGATAAATAAATGCAATTTTAATTATATAGATTCACTAACTAGTACCGGTAAAGAAGACGTGTGCGTAGACGGATTATTTTATTAACTTTATACATGAACCCCGAAAGTTGTTATTATAATTAATAATATCATTATTATCGCTCGTGACAAAGGGAGTGATATAAGTTTTGAGTTCTGTTCATTACCGCCAGAATATATGCAGGGATAGATGCTTGGACACGTAATCAAATGAACTAAACGTGAGTGATTAAGTAGAATCTCTAATTTGAGAACCTGATTTCGGGACATTATATCAGGGATACCCGGACCGTAAAGTGTACGTTAGGAGACGTCCGAACGGGAGGTAACCATATGTGTTCTTTGTTGCAGCAATAGGATTGGATATCAAGGACTACTGGACCATGGCCTTACGCGCCAGGAGCGAGAATCGGGGCCTGACCATCATGGAAGTCAACATGGAGAAGATGATGAACTAAGGACCACCAAAATGGACCCCGCGTCATGAGTGAAGGCATCCAGAGGGCTGAGGCTGAGTACAACTCGTATGGCATGGGTATGAAGCGTGGAAGTGTTAGAGAGTTAAATTTAGTGATTTTGTAAATATTCGTCAAATGTTAGGTTCTAGACCAAATGTGCTTATAACACAGGGGACGAGTGTGGTTTAGCAGCAATCTGAGTGGGATTAATTTGTGTAAATACACACTCTTTCATTTTGTGTTTTCACCGTCTATATTTTAGTTCAAATTTTAATTCGTGATTGTGAGTGCCTTTAGACTTTCTGTGTTATTTAGCTGTTGTATAAATGTAGCCATAATAGTAAGGTATACGCTGAGGGGACAGTTTTAGAATGATTAGTTTGTGTCATTTGATTAGTACACGTTATAGTGTGTATTTTTTTTTTTTTTTTTTTTTTTTTTTGAGAGTATAGGAACAGGACTGGCATTCAAATTCTTAGTATGGCATGCATGCGGATATGTTTAGAGTAGCCATTTTGTGCTGAAATATTGTGCTGAAGACATGCACTGAGATTCGAGCCATGACTTCCCTTTAATAGATAGGTGCCTGTCTTGCAGACGAATAGTATTTTAGTTTTACCCCATTTTGCTTTAAATAACGCCGTGCAACGTGTGGAGATATTTACAGCCTCATTCGGTTGAGTGAATTAATTTATTAATTGTGTGTGATGTGATTGAAGTGATTTAAAGGGAGATTTTAAGAGAAAGTAAAGATTGTTTCCAATATGACGGAGGAAAGATGGTTTCCAATATGACGGCTTGATCTTCCGAGGAAGCCATGAGAGTTATGTGACTGAGGAACTCACTCTTAGGCCACAGAGAGAGTTCAATAGCTTTCCCTCTAGGGAGAGAGGAGTGTCTTCTTAGTGAGGCGACATACGGCAAGGAAATATATTTCTTCTTCTTCTTCTTCTTCTTCTTCTTCTTCTTCTTCTTCTTCTTCTTCTTCTTCTTTTCCTACCGCTTTTCGCACACATGTGGGGTCGCGGGTGCGAACTGCGTCGCACGTGTGGATTTGACCCTGTTTTACGGCCGGATGCTCTTACTGACGCCAACCCTATATGGAGGGATGTAATCACTATTGCGTGTTTCTATGGTGGCTAGTAGTGTGGTAGGTTGTCTGTTCCCGAGCCAGAAGAATTAATCAGAAGCGATTAAAGTCCCCGACCCGGTCGAGAATCGAACCCGGGACACTCTGAACCGAAGGCCAGTATGCTGACCATTCAGCCAACGAGTCGGACCAAGAAACTGCACTTCTACGGGGACGAAAAGGAGATATTTAAAACTGTTATGAAGAATAATGCGTAGAGTAAGACTCAAAACCTTGTTCTCACTTTCACAGGTGGATACGCTTCCTCGGGGCTAAGTGGCACACGCATTAACGTGCTTAATATTGTAAGGCTATTCTCCGCCGTGCATGGCACGTGGTACTGGTATGTTTACACAGTCCTTAGAGGGGCCAATGATAGTAAACTACGCCCTCATTGCGATCGTGGAAATGAAAGAAACTGTTAGTATGGTGCAGTTACGCATAGAAAGTTCAGTAATGTACAGTATATACAGTATTTCTGATAGCAGTAATCCACCTGGTCGAGAATAGAGGACCTTTTATCTACACTAATAGTGACAAGCAGTGAGGTGCTTCACATCGAGCTTCACTTGCCAGGCGTGTTCCTCACTTCACATACTTATTTGACCATTAAGGCAGTTCCTCGTCCATTTCATTATTTTATTTCATTTTATTCTGATATGTGGGTAGTTGAACTGTGTATTTATAGTCCCATTTCGTCATGTGCGTGTCGTTTAACAATAAGTGAGTTGCACCCCTTTTTTGTTGTAGATGTACGTCCTTACCCGATGACGATGATACCCGATACAAGACTTTAAAATGTTTGATTGTTGAACTGTACATAATTTCTTTATCATTTATAGGCTTATTATTGCTCCATAATAAAATACTGTGGTGCTCTCTTCCTGGGCCCAAGAAAGCGGGTTCAATTGTGGCTTACGTATGCCAACCTTGTGTCCTTCAGTTTACCAATACGTGAAAGAACTCCTACTAGATAAATTCCTGGTGCCTCGGCGTCTCCATAACCGTTAAAAGAGGATAGGGGACGTAAAACTAATAACATTATTACTCTTATTCTTATTCTTAGTCTCATTATTACTCAGGATCAATTACGGTGGATTCACTCATAGTTGATTTATATATTCAAACTTGGAATTTCGTTTCATTCACTTCTCATGTCTTTGAAGATGTCTACAACTGCACGATAGCTGATGTCTTCTTTCTTTCACCACCGTTGTCTTAATTCTTTCCGCATATATTGTCATTCTCCATAGCTTACTTAAAAACATTACATCAACTAGTAGTTCAGTTTATTTTCAAACTTGACATACACATTTCTTTTGATGTTATATACACGGTATCCTCTACGTGTTGTAAGTAGCGACTCTCCAGGGTTCTCAACCTGGGAGGGTGAGTTGGTGAACGTTTGTCCCCTAACAGAGTCCGTCATTAGTTCCCATATATTATTTGTACCAAGCTGTTAACCTTCACCTTTTCCATCCTAACGCCTTTCGATCACCTCTTATTTTCATCCTACCCCGATGGTATTTGGTTTGTGAGGCCAAGGGAGTCTTTCACGCCCTTCGTGGCCCTTCTCTTTCTTTCCCCGATGCCTTTCTTATTTGATGGTCATGGAAGGGCCACACCTCTTTCAGGGAGTGGACATTAAGTTATACTTCGCCTCAAACCATTACCACGCTGATGTAATTGTTGCTATATAGTAATTTGACTTTCAAAATTGAATAAGTGAAGTCTTTCGGACTATCTTAAAATTGGCCAAGACCTTCAACAACCATAAAAAATGGGATATGAGTTCCTCAAATATACTAACGATAGTAGATAAGAATTCCGGACACCCTATAATGTGCAAAGTGTCTTCTTATGGAGATGTCCTGAAGAGCATTAAGAGTAGCGTACTCACTGAAACAGTGAAGTAGCTTCAATTACTATCAAATCCAAACTATTCACAATACAATATACATAATCATCTTATAAATAACATTCTAAGGGATCCGATATCTGTAATGTGATTTATTTCGCCAAATTTTGATATGTTTATCCGTTTCAGGTCAACTCAAGATTGTATCAGACCGGGCGAGTTGGCCGTGCGCGTAGAGGCGCGCGGCTGTGAGCTTGCATCCGGGAGATAGTAGGTTCGAATCCCACTATCGGCAGCCCTGAAGATGGTTTTCCGTGGTTTCCCATATTCACACCAGGCAAATGCTGGGGCTGTACCTTAATTAAGGCCACGGCCACTTCCTTCCAACTCCTAGGCCTTTCCTATCCCATCGTTGACATAAGACCTATCTGTGTCGGTGCGACGTAAAGCCCCTAGCAAGCAAAAACAAAGATTGTATCAGTAGTTTTTAGCTTTCGTGTCTGTTGGTTTCTTTGTTTGTTTGTCTGCTTGTCCGTCGGTCTGTTTACCTGTTTGTTCTACCATCACGTGTAAACGGATGGATAGATCTCCACCAAAGTTCATATTTAACCAAACTTCATATTTATTTACTCATCTAGGAGTATACTTCAATATGCACATCATTTAAAAATCTGTTAATAGACTGGGGGGTTTACAGGAAGTCCACAAGAGTACTTGTAAATTTTCCCTTATACTATTGGTTATATCTCGGCCAAACTTCACATATAATATCTACTCATTCAGGAACAGGGTTCGATATGCATATCATTTAAAAATCACTGAATAGACTAGGAGTTTATAGGAAGACTAGAAGCGTTTTTTCAAATTTCCCTTACACTATTGATTATTTGTAAAATCTGTAGACTATGTATGAAACGCCCCTTCATTTTAAATCATTGTTTTACATAATTTAGCTTCATGTTCCGCAGCCAATGACGGATACCCTCGCAGACGTACAGTTATTTGAAGGAGCCATAACAGGAGAAAATCAGAGGATGGATAATATTTCTCTCGGCTTTAAAATTAACCCCACCTAATGTATCTGAACACCAAGGTAACATGAGGTAAAACCTTTCCCTTTGCTGCCTGTCTGATTATCTATCTGTTTGTGTATTCCTAAAAGTGGAAAACTGCTGATCTTATTTAAACAAAACTACGTATTTGGATTCTGCTCAATCAGGATTGTTTTATCAGGTGCATACGATGTCATGGTAATCATATGGAGCTGGTATTTATAGGAAGATTATTCTCACATATTTTCGTTAACATTAGGTCTATCAAAAGAATGTATACAACAAACGTTTAAGAATATGTTACTTCCGTTTCTTTATGCTATGTACGTATTTATCGTGCGACGGATAACGCAGATGATTACGAAAAATTTAATTTTTAGTCCAACTTGTGCACGTCACTTCAAGGTGTGCAACGGGAAAAACTAAAGAGCCATTTTACTCTTCTCGATAGGTCAGATAGTAAGGGAGGTGTCATCAACATTAGAGCGCCACGCTAGTGGTCAGAGATACAATATGCAACCTGAGATCCATGGAGAATTTCGCACAACTTCGGACAATAAATTCGGAAATCGTCCTCATTATCTCCCGAATTTTTTCAGCTTGATCATATTTCACGTTATTGCCACGCGCTATAGTAGGAAAATATCATTTTAATACGTCGCATTAAAAGTGTGAATAGTGCCATGTTACTGAAGGTAACATGTAATCCACTGCAAATTCAGGTGGGAAGAACGGGTACGAATGCTAGTATAGTTTAAAAATGATGAAACGTGATGGAAAGATTTACACGATGTAGATCAAGTTCGTAGAAAACAACAACAACAACAACAAAATTGTTCTCGTGTTTTCCTTCAAAAATATGGCATATCAAGGAATACCAGAAGAGGGCTGTGAGAGACACTTCGTCGCTGGACCTATTAAATAATAATATTATGGCATCAGCTACCATGTCCGGCTCCATGGCTAAATGGTTAGCGTGCTGGTCTTTGGTCCAGAGGGTCCCGGCTTCGATTCGCGGCCAGGTCGGAGATTTTAACCTTAAATGGTTAATTCCCTTGGCTCGGGTGCTGAGTGTTTGTGCTGTCTCCAACATCCCTGGAACTCACACACCACACCTAATACTATCCTCCACCACAATAACACGTAGTTACCTACACATGGCAGCTGCCGCCCACCCGCATCGGAGGGTCTGCTTTACAAGGGATGGACCCGGCTAGAAATAGCCACAGGGAATTATTATTATTATCAGCTACCATGTATAGGCATTTCTATTCGGCACTACTTAGGCAAGTTGAGTGAAAACGTCAACGTCCCCCCCCCCGTCCCCATATCTCTCACTCTCTCTCTCTCTCTCTCTCTCTCCCCCCCTGTGTGTGTCCATGCACAGGTGTGATGGAGAGACGAATATGCTCGCGTGAAAATTCTATAATTCGAAAACTCTCTTTTATTCACCCATCACTGCCCTCAACAGTTTGTTTCGTTTGCTGACAACCAGTTATGCGTGACTGATTGGTTAACGTCTTGGCCATTGGTCCGCACGGTGGCCTCTGTCACGTTCATAATCTAACTCTTGCCGTATGATAACCCCTTCTTAATACAACAATTACTGCTATTTTTCTTCCTTGAATTAAGGAGTTGGTTGTCATATTTTACTAATCGGGTGTCAACTAAAAGAAATTGAAGCGGGACGATGCTGTACGAGGTTAAATGCCATCCTGGAAATCTCCCAGACAACTTCCGGGCCGGTTTAATTTTAACGCCGGCAGCAACAAACCTGTTTACACATCATTCCCTCTAGCAGCTTTAATATAAGTTGAAATATGCCCTGTAGGACTCAATGAAGAGCTCCATCATGTCACTTTTGTTAATACGCTCAGATATTTCTATGCATGTATAAATATGTTTCTACTGGAGTGTTTCATAACGGAAATAGAAACGAGAGTCATTAGGAATGAAATCAATTACCACTGTTCGTTGACAAGGCGATTACAACCTGTCGGGACTAGCTCACAACACGGGCAGGTTGGCCTCTAATATGTTTACCCTTCATTGGATGTTTAAAACACAGTTAATAATTAGTCTCTTCCTTTGACTGACTGCTCTTCAGAAGAACTTGAGAATTAGCGTCGTAAAGAAACCGGCATCTGTTGCCAATACGAAGTCTTGTAAAGACGTAATCGCCATTTTCCATGCTATCCACAACCTGAGACCACCTCTGTGATCGAGGCATTGCCAACGGTTTAGTCATGTTGAAACAACAAATCCCAGGAGACATCTGAAGTTAAGCAACATTCTGCGTTGTGACCTCTTGCGTAGATACCCCATGTGTTGTTGGCTAGAGGAGGAGGAGAAAGGAATTGGCCACCTTACTGTTAACCAACTACGGCTCATGATTGCTCAGCTTTGCTTTGTTTTGTCGAGGTATTAGTATATACGTCCGACTCGTTGGCTAAATGGTCAGCGTACTAGCCTCCGGTTCAGAGGAACCCGGGTTCGATTCCAGGCCATGTCGGGGACTTTAACCTTCATTGGTTATTTCCAATGGCTCGGGGGCTGGGTGTTTTTCTGTCCCCAACATCCCTGCAACTCACACATTACACATAACACTATCCTCCACCACAATAACACGCAGTTACCTACACATGGCAGATGCCGCCCACCTTCATCGGAGGGTCTGCCTTACAAGGGCTGCTCCCCGCTAGAAATAGCCACACGAAATTATTATTATTTAAATTCCCGTCCGATCGTCTCGGATTTCCGAATCTGCCACGAATTTAATCCTTCCACAGCAAACTTATTTCGATGTGACGCGGACTGCACGCAAAGGTTCGGTGGAACCAATTTAATCTGACATTTCAATAATACGTCACGTGCTGTGTAATGCGCAGTAATTTGGAAATAAACTTATTAAGCGTGTTGCGGGAGTGTCAGCTAAATAAATGGCGTGAGCCTCCGGAGAGGCCTGAAGCAAGTCTTTTGATTTGACTCCCGTAGGCGACCTGCGCGTGGTGATGAGGATGAAATGATGATGAAGACAACACATACACCCAGTCCCCGTGCCAGGGGAATTAACCAATTATGGTTAAAATTCCCGACCCTGCCTGGAATCGAACCCGGGACTCCTGTGACCAAAGGTCAGCATGCTAACCATTTAGCCATGGAGCCGGACAGGTGTGTTAGCTGATTTTGGCGGACTGAGCAGGTCTGACGGTAAAGCGCTGGCTCTCTGAACTCAAGTTGTTGGGTTCGATCCTGGTTCATGTCGGTAGATTTACCGGCTCGTAAAAGAACTCCTATGGTACAAAATTCCGGCACCTAGATGACTGAAAACCGTAAAAGTAGTTAGTAGGACGTAAAACCAATATTATTATTAGCTGGTGTATAGAGAAAATATAAAGAAAAATTCTACCATTTAGATGCAGATGGAGTCATCTCATATATTAAAAATGTGACTGCGATCTGTGGGATCCCAGTATTCATGTGAGAACTAAGGCCAATTTGCGGAATTGTAACAGGGTGAAACTCTGTCTTGAAAACACAACTCACATTGGAATTGTGTTAGAATCCTACTCTCTGGCATTCGAGATTCAGTTTTCACCGCAACTCCAAGCGAGACTCGCCTCCAGAATTTAAAATGTCTCTTTTGAAGAAAAAAAAAGCCTTACTTTGGCACTGACAATAATAATAATGGCGTATGGCCTCCGGAGAGGCCTGGTACGGGTCTTTTTTTCTCGTAGACGACCTATTAGGCGATGTGCATGTCTGTGAAGATGAGGACCCTACCGAGGATGATTTCTAATGCTGAATACGCCACACACACCCAACCTACGAGCCATTGGAATAAACCTATTAAGGTTAAAATCCCGGAACCGGCCGGGAATCGAACCCGGGACCGTCTGAACCGAAGGCCAGTACGCTGACCAGTCAGCCAAGGAGTTGGAAGCTTTGGCGCTGATGTTTTAGTAGAATGAAGCACCATTCAAACATACTGTATGCATTAATTTATAATGCTATAAGTGTTGTCACATTTATTCTAGCATTCGGCAAGTATTCCAGAACGTAACTTGCGTATGCAAATTTATTACTCGGTAATGAATAATACTATTCTTAAATGACATTTGTTCGGGAGTTTATTACATTAAAATAATTGTACTTGTTACAATAATTTTGACCAACCTATAATGAGCTCGTACACAGTAGGCAATGTTTAGCTCAGCACGTTATAGCACAGAGTGGTCGTAGGGCCAACAAGGAGTCATATGAAGATGTAATCGTCACTTTCCATGCTATCTACATTCTGAGACCTCCTCCAGTGGCGGCGATTACGGAGGACGGGGAGCGGGGGGGGGGGGGGGGGGCAGTCGCCCTCCCCCACTTAATGGGAATACATTATATTCTTAGTCCACTTTAGCCGTCTGAAGATAGGAATTATAGGAATTATTTTTTAAAAAAGCGAGTTGTACGAACCCTGTTGCCTTAGCACCTAATTTATTCATTTTCTTTAATTATTAACAAACCCGGATATTTTCCTTGTCTGTAACTCCCTCCCTCAATTCTAACTCCCAATCGCCATTACTGATCACCTCTGTGATCGAGGCACTGCCAACAATGAACTAAATTTACTGTATGATTCCCCTTCAAACCACTGACATCTACAACATTGGCAAAGGAAACGAATTAGCAGCTAAATCAAACAAAAATCTGAAAACTTTCGAACATATTTTCCTAGATTAAGTACAGTCATTTGACCTTGGTGCAAAATGGAAATCTGAATATTTGTTGAAACATGGCACTATTTAGAAATGATTCTGTTAATATAATCCATTAATGTACGAATGCAGCCTAATAAACGGCAACGCAAAAGTATTCGTCCGCTATGTTCTCTGTGATGTCTAACATCATAACATGGGGAAATACATGAACATGAGTCAGGGTTTTTACGAACAGTACGTGCTGACAGTCACTCTGTTGACACGTCGGTTCCAATCTCACTGTTGGCCGTTCTGTAGACTATTATATCAAATTCCAGGCACCTGACGGGATGGTTCCTTTATGATAGTCCCAGAATACAGTCCCTGGCCAAATTAATATGACCACCTCATATTTTCTCTCTTTATGGATTCATTTAACCATTTTCGACGCAGTCCCAGAATACAGTATTCCAACCCAGTATTTTGCCTAGCCTTCTTATTCCCGTTCCACACAAAAACCCAGTTTAAGGTCGATTGAGCTGTGGAACATCCCATGTTCTTATAGCCTTCAGTAAGGTACTCGTCGAAGAGAATAAAAAGTTAATAAAATGAACTAAATTTACTGTGCGATTCCCCTTCAGACTACTCACATCTACAATAATGGCAAAGGAAACGAAGTAGCAGCTATCTAGACAAACAAAAACCGACTTGCTAACCGGCCACTGTCTTGAGAAGATGCGGTATCCAACTGATGAGCCCATGCCGCACTGGGGCGAAACACTGGTAATTTTTGACGATTAAGTTTTCTTAATTTTATTTACAAATCTGAAAATTTTCGAACATATTTTCTTACATTATGTTCAGTCATTTGACATCGGTGCAAAAGAGAAATATGGATATTTGTTCATCAGCTCCGTTTGTTCCTAAACACAACGTAAATAAATAACGTTACTGTATTTACATCAGACTATATAAATTTCTTATGGGTTTTGGTATTGCCGAGAGCCCCGAATTTGTTCCACAGGAGACCCTTTATCTTCCGTGGACATCTAATGCTTGCATCAGATATATATAGTAAGTGAGAACGTATTACTTGGCGAGAATAACCATTAATGTTGAAGAGAATCATACCGGATCCACAATTGTGGGAAATGTAAATTTATTGTTTAAATACTCGGCTACTGACATCAGCAAGTAAGAGATTTAATTAACAATGGTGTTAATGCAAAAATAATACTATTATAAAATCCACAAACAATAATAAAGCATAAGCAGGTGAAACAATCGAATTTTTTGTACCGGATGGTCGTTAGCTACTTGATGCAGACAGCAGTAATCAGAAATTAATCTGCATTGAGAACATATTGAGGTGAGTTGACAGGGTACCCAGTAATGAACACTGGGCCATGATTCCTATGACCTGAAGCTTGTAATAGTGTAACAAGTCGACTAATTGAGTGATGGATTAGTTGGATAAATAGTTCAGGTAGTAACGATAATTCAGATTAATTGAACATCTGGCTTAGTAGCATTTCGCACTGAGCGAATGTAACATTAGCGTTATGACGAAGTGACAATATATCAGACCTATAACCACAGCTCTGCTTACAGAGTTGTGAAAATGAATTATACTCAAAGAAAAAGCGGATCGTAAATATCCTAGTAGGGATTTTCACCCACAGGTTCCTTGTTAATTTGTAACAAATGCCTCTACATCATAGAATGAAATTCTAACTACATTTTGTGAAATTAATTTTTTGAAAAATTGCCCTCCGTAAGTTGTTGGGATTCCAGCCAAGAAGATTCGAGTTGAGATCCTAGTGACAAGATCACAGTCAGCACATCCTTCATTTGATTACGTTTTAATAAGCGTTTCTTCGAAAGGAGTATAGCCTAGTTCGTAGAAAATTATATGCAGGATAGCAAATGGAAGCTGTTGCAATATGTTATTGAACCATTCAGCCCGCTTGGTGGTCATGATCGTTAAGGGGCCAAGTCTATATGGTCTGACATCGCAGTTAGCAGACTCGAGTCCCGTGGTTGAGAAAAGATCACCATCAGAATATTGGCTGGCAGGGTAGTAGAGGTGGTGGTATACAATTTATAACCGCTAGATTGCGTGCCAGAAGCCTGGATTCAATCCCAGTGTTCATATGGAGTGATGGCATACGGCACTGTTAAGGCGATTCGTCCATCAGATGGAGAAGTTAAGCCTAGGGCAGACCCCCCCTTAGTGCTATTCGACGGGAGTAGGCTATTTGCCGGCAACGCGTTTCACCCGCTCCCTTCTTACTGTCATATATCACATCATTCATTTCATCTCAGTAACTGCTGCGATACAGTGTCAAGACCACCTGACACACGGGATTACCTTAAATCCCGTGCACACAACAGTGACAAGGCCAGTTGTATGCTAAACGTCAAAAAATTTCCGTTAAGCGACACTGGGCACGTACAGTCATGGACAAGCAACCATCCTGACCTCACCTGTCACTGAAACCTATTACTCAGGAAAATTAATAGAACAGCCATGGTCCTAAAAGTCAATCACGCTCCCCAAATACACAACAATAATAATACAGCCATAGAAATGCCAGTACAACAATTACACCGATTATTATTATTATTATTATTATTATTATTATTATTATTATTATTATTATTATTATTATTAATATCAACAAAAATAATATTTATCATTCTTATACTTATTTTCCACTACAGCCCAGATAAGGATCGCAATGGCGAAACCGGCACTAGGACAATAAGTAAATCACAGGATATTTGGTGAGGTTGACGTTAGGAAGGGAACCCAGTCGTAAAAACCCGCTACGAATATTCATCTCACTTCATATCCGACCACGTAAAGAAAGGGGACATGGGTTGGTCACACCTTGTAATTGCACCTCTCAACAATTTACTATGGGCTTCTCCGGCTATCTCTAAGCACACGGTTATGACATGAACCCAGATCATTGTCCAAACATGTTAACGCGCTGCGTCTGTGGAGCCAAGCTGTGCATTCGGGAGACGCGTGAGTTCAAACCCCACCTTCGGCTGTCCTGAGAATGGGTTTTTGTGGTTTCCCATTTTCACTTCCAGGTAAATGCTCGGAGAGTTCCTAGTCATAGATCACAGCCGATTCCTTCCAGCACCTTGCCGAATTTTATTCACCATCATCACAGCCGGGATTTTTATGACCTAACATATGCCGAAAAATGATCTACAAATTAACCTGAGTATGCTAAGAAAATTAATAAGTGCCACCAAATAACAATAACGATAATAATAATAATAATAATAATAATAATAATAATAATAATAATAATAATAATAATAATAATAATACAAGCCGGGATTTTTATGACCTAACATAAGCCGAAAAATAATCTACAAATTAACCTGAGTATCCTAAGAAAATTAATAAGGGCCACCAAATAATAATAATAATAATAATAATAATAATAATAATAATAATAATAATAATAATAATAATAATAATAAAAGCCGGGATTTTTATGACCTAACATATGCCGAAAAATAATCTACAAATTAACCTGAGTATCCTAAGGAAATTAATAAGGGCCACCAAATAATAATAATAATAATAATAATAATAATAATAATAATAATAATAATAATAATAATAATAATAATAATAATAATAATAATAATAATAATAATAATAATAATACACAGCCGATATTTTTATGACCTAACATATGCCGAAAAATGATCTACAAATTAACCTGAGTATCCTCAAAAAATTAATAAGTGCTACCAAATAACAAGAACGATAATAATAATAATAATAATAATAATAATAATAATAATAATAATAATAATAATAATAATAATAATAATAATAATAATAATAATAATAAGCCGTAAGACCTATCTGTGTCGGTGCGACGTAAAGCAGCTAGCAAAATAATAATAATAATGTTGTGTTTGAGTCATCAGTACATAGACGGTTTGATGCAACCCTCCATGCCACCCTATCCTGTGCTAACCTTTTCATTTCTACGTAACTATTGCATCCTACATCTGCTCCAATCTGCTTGTCATATTCATACCTTGGTCTACCCCTACCGTTCTTACCACCTACACTTCCTTCAAAAACAAACTGAACAAGTCCTGGGTGTCTTAAGATGTGTCCTATCATTCTATCTCTTCTTCTCGTCAAATTTAGCCAAATCGATCTCCTCTCACCAATTCGATTCAGTATCTCTTCATTCGTGATTCGATCTATCCATCTCACCTTCAGCATTCTTCTGTAACACCACATTTCTAAAGCTTCTATTCTCTTTCTTTCTGAGCTAGTTATCGTCCATGTTTCACTTCCATACAATGCCACGCTCCACACGAAAGTCTTCAAAAACATCTTTCTAATTCCGATATCAATGTTTGAAGTGAGCAAATTTCTTTTCTTAAGAAAGCTCTTCCTTGCTTGTGCTAGTCTGCATTTTATGTCCTCCTTACTTCTGCCATCGTTAGTTATTTTACCACCCAAGTAACAATATTCATCTACTTCCTTTAAGACTTCATTTCCTAATCTAATATTTCCTACATCACCTGCCTTCATTCGACTGCACTCCATTACTTTTGTTTTGGACTTATTTATGT
Source organism: Anabrus simplex (assembly GCF_040414725.1). Classification (NCBI taxonomy): domain Eukaryota; kingdom Metazoa; phylum Arthropoda; class Insecta; order Orthoptera; family Tettigoniidae; genus Anabrus; species Anabrus simplex. Next base: position 1,509,827,443 of record NC_090265.1, on the reverse strand, counting down.
TCATCTTGTACTTCTTACCCAAGACTTCATCCATACCATTCAGCAACTTCTCGAGATCTTCTGCAGTCTCAGATAAAATAATAATAATAATAATAATAATAATAATAATAATAATAATAATAATAATAATAATAATAATAACACGGTCTGCGTTTCAAAATGAGAATGCTTACTAACGTCCTTCGTTGCAGCCTTATTGCATTATGAATGTATTCCAATTTTCGGTTTTTTTTTTTTTTTTAGAAAAAAATTGCGCTACTGCTCATGAAGGGCCTTGTGGTCGTGTGGTTTCTCTTACCATCAAGATCCTCAGTACCGGGCGAGTTGGCCGTGCGCGTAGAGGCGCGCGGCTGTTAGCTTGCATCCGGGAGATAGTAGGTTCGAATCCCACTATCTGCAGCCCTGAAGATGGTTTTCCGTGGTTTCCCATTTTCACACCAGGCAAATGCTGGGGCTGTACCTTAATTAAGGCCACGGCCGCTTCCTTCCAATTCCTAGGTCTTTCCTATCCCATCGTCGCCATAAGACTTATCTGTGTCGGTGCGACAAAAAAGCCCCTAGCAAAAAAAAAAAAAAAAAGAAGCCTCAGTCTGGAATTAAAGTCCTTGGACTGCCGAAGAATCGAACCTGAGACGTCCCAGTAAGAGGCCACGCTACCGCTACCGCTGAAAATGAAAGTTTGCTGAAATTAGATCTATCCTGAAACACCGCATCCTTCATTATGGATGAGTGATAGTGGAATTCGAACCCTCATTCTTCTGACTCCATGAAGATTTGTCCCATTGGTTTCTAGTTTCCAAAAACAAAGAATAAAAATACTGTTGGTTTTACATTCCGCTTTTACGGATTTCGTAGACGCTGAGATGCCGTAAATTTTGTCCCACTGGTGTTCTTTAACGTTCTAGTAAATCCACCGACATGAGCTTGGCGTTTTCGAGTATTTTCAAATGAGCAGGGGCCAAACATGAGCTCAGAGAGCCAACGGCCTACAGTCTGAACTACTCATCCCGTTTCCAAACACTGATGTACTTTATTTTCGAAAGAGGACAGATTCTTTCTTTATTGAGAATGGACATTTTTATGAGGCTAGATCCATTTTCAAATACTTCATTGAGTTTTAAAGAGAGCTAGTAGGGGAATTCGAACCGACATTTCTCACGAGCTTAAGAACACTTGTACGAGTATTTGAGAGAAAAATCGGATAACTTGGTAATCTAGCTACTTTAAAAGCAACCGTCGCCATTGATAGCTGTGACGAGAAAGGACAAGAAATGTAATATGCACGCTGTGGTCAGCTCGATCGCGCAACGGAGCTGAAGCTCGACCACAGAGTGTTGTGGCTCTGTAGGGAAACGGATATTTCCTTCCCTGCGAGACATCAGAATGCAATATCTGGAACGGAGGAATTTTATTAGATTCGTGGAGCTGAGAAAGGGAAACACTGGCCAGGGAAAGTGGAAGGCTATATCCGGTGAACACCGGAAGTGTGGAGGAGCTAATGGACAATGCTTGTAAAACGTGAATGCATAATTTAAGCGCAGGTTGTACTGCGAGAGAGCTGAGTCTCTTTTATCTTAATAGGAGTACTGTTCTGTGTCCACTTATCGAGAATGCAGATATAAGCTCTTCGAGAGTACTATATGAGGAAAAGACGTGGACCCGGCGTTTCACAGTGCAGCAAGCAGCCTACAGAGACATGCCGACGTTATTCATGTATCTTGTAAGTATATTGGAAATATTAACACCCAAGACATGTGTTCTGAAACCTCAAAGACGTGTATAGTCGTACAATGTGATACTGTCAGCGTGACTTGTAAGAACAACTCGATATTCACTATCAACTACAAGCTCATTTATTCTTGTCTTGAGATAAACACTTTTCCCTGGTCGTAAGGAGATTTTAAATGCCCTATCGGATCGTTCTTAAAATTGTTAAATTTATGTTCGTGGATCCCTAAAATATCTGCAGTAACAACACCACAATTTTTGGACCTGTTTTTAGGATATGTTTTACACATAAACAAACAAACAAACTAATTAACTAATTAAATAACTAAATAACAAACAAACAGACCCCATGGAACTACAGCCCTGATGACCTTGGTCTATAAAACGACCGTTGCTCAGACTACGAGGTTTTGTGTGGTCAGCACGAAGAATCCTTTCACCTGTTAGACCGGGGCCGCTATCTCACCGTCAGGTAGCTCTTCAATATTTTTCTCACATAGGCTGAGTGAAGCTCGAACTAGACTTTACATCCAAAGTATGAATCCCTGACCTAGTCGGGAATAGAACCTGAGTGAGAGACCGGTTCGCCATCTCTAGAATGCGGAGTGGGGTGCTGTGTACTTACTGAACTAAAATTTTGATTTATGGTTTAACCCATTAATGCGAACCAGGGTTCCTTTAGTTTATTTTACTTGTTTTATTTTCCTCTCTGGTAGGAATGTATGATTTCTTTCTCACTATTGATACAATGATTTGGCGTGTATCATGTTAAGTTTGATAATTTTATGAATCAAAAGTTATTGCAATTCGTGTGACCAATTTATTTCCATTATACGAAAAATGTAGCACTTATCGCTACATAATAGAATGATGTTTTACTGTCCTTCAATGTATAGTTTTGGTGTCATCATAGGATGTGAACTGCGTATATTCGTTGGCGTAGTCTTTCACTATGTTCATTCATCACTTCATTTCGATTTCTATGCCTGTGCCATTCGAATCGGAGTAAAGATTTTTAAAAAAGGATGTATTTCTTGTAGTAAATGATTTCGACGTATAGAGTATTTGACATTCTATAACTCATTCCGACTTTTCCTCTGGGCATTAATGATTTAAAGTAAGAATAGTGTTTGTTTCCTTACTTTAAACAATGTTTGAAACAATACATATCGATTTGTCTAATTCAATATGCCGTTTTCCCTATAATTTTATTGCAAATGACTTCTCTTGATTGTTTTATAACATAGGAAGAAAGTAATGTTATGGGTTTAGTAGACTGTGGAACAAAGTACGTATTACACTGAAAGTGCCAAATGGTGGAAAATGAGATCAAAGTAATTCAGTATGGAAACTCAAGCAGCCAACCGTTAAATTACAAACATAATTCCCCGATCTAGATGGTTATAATTTGTTATGGCAACGATGCCATCTGAATGAATGATGTTCACACCACAAGTCAGTGTAGACCACAACACATGCTTCTAGAAACACAGTGGTTTTAACACAAGCATGTCAAAACCGGAGTCACTTCAATATTCTAAATTTAAAACATAAATTAGTAATTCTAGAACGAGGTTATTAAGAATTAGTATAATCATTTATTATTTAAATTCTTCAATTGTCTGTTGTGCAGGAAATCTGAAATATCTCAATATTTTCTGTCACTTTTCATACTCCCCTTACGATGTCTATAGGCTTAGTTTACGATTAATACGTTCCAATTTCGCTTATGTGTAGACAGTATAATTTTTAACTGCTTTGAAAGCTTGAAATAGTATTGTGATAACAGCAGGAGAGGCATGTGATATGAGTAATCGCAGCTGTAAGGAATAATGTCAGTTACGCTGAGCAGTATTAGAAACATTATGTATTCGGGAGATAGTGGGTTCGAACCCCACTGTCGGCAGCCCTGAAAATGGTTTTCCGTGGTTTCCCATTTTCACACTAGGCGAATGCTGGGGCTGTACCTTTATTTAGGCCACGGCCGCTTCCTTCCCACTCCTAGCCATTCCCTATCCCATCGTCGCAATAAGACCTAGCTGTGTCGGTGCGACGTAAAACTAGCAAAAAAAAAGAAACATTATGCTGCAATATCGTCTTCTTATTATTATTATTTTGCTACCGCTTTTCCCCACACCTGTGGGGTCTCGAGTGCGAACTGCGTCGCACATGTGGATTTGGCCCTGTTTTACGGCCGGATGCTCTTCCTGACATCAACACTATATTGAGGGATGTAATCACCATTGCGTGTTTCTGTAGTGGCTGGTACTGTGGTATGTTATCTGAATATGATGAGGAGAGGATTGGGAAGGACACATAAACCCAGTCCCTGAGCCAGAAGATTTAATCAGAAGCAATTAAAATCCCCGACCCAGCCGAAAATCGAACTCGGGACCCTCTGAACCTAAGGCTAGTACGCTGGCCATTCAGCCAACGAGTCAGACTATACTGCAATATTGTATGCTGAAAGAGATCTACGACCCCATGATGCCATATTTCTTAGACAAATATAAAATGAAATCAGTCACCGATCTCTTCTTAGGATCCAGACTATGCTGCAATGTTGTATGCACTATCAAACATTTATAAAACACCCAAGACTGATGTCTAAATAAATCTAAATCGTACGTGAAACTTATATAAACTGTAATGTACAGCCGTTCCCGTTAATTGAATATCGACAGTAACAGGTGAGGATATTATTATTATTATTATTATTATTATTATTATTATTATTATTATTATTATTACTTTACAATTTGCTTCACGTCGCACCTACACATATAGGTCTCATGGTGACATTTGGATAGGAAAGGGCTAGGAGTGGCAAGGAAGTGACCGTGGCCTTCATTAAGGTACAACCCCAGTATTTGCCAGGTATGAAAATGGGAAACCACGAAAACCGTCTTCTGGGTTGCCGAGAGTGGAGTTCGAAGCCACTATCTCCCGAATACAAGCTGATAGCTACGTGATCCAAACCGCAAGCCACTTGCTCTGCATTATTATGATTATTTATTTATTTATTTATTTATTTATTTATTTATTTATTTATTTATTTATTTATTTATTTTCTGGCTCCTTGGCTGAATGATCTGCATGAGGGACTTTGATTCAGAGTGTCCTGGACTCTGATTAATGCCTCTGACTCCAATTATTTGGGCTTTAGCGGTGATATTTCCCCAAGACCTATCGTGGACGGTTCATTAAGAGGACTAGACTGTCAAATATCTTTATAACTTCCATCTTCATCACTAATGTATAGTGGAATCCTTCCCACTATTCAGTTTGAAATTTCAAGTAAGCTACCTGAGATTGTGGATGAAGAACTAAAAGAGATCTACGACCCCATGATGCCATATTTCATAGACAAATATAAAATAAAATCAGTCACCGGTCTCTTCTTAGGATCCAGAGGTACAATTCTACTTTCCACTGTCTTTTGGTGTTTGGAGGAAAAGTTACAAATTGGAAGAAAGCAAACAGGATAAAATATTGGCCACTATTATAAAGCATGCTGTTGTTGCTCTTAGATATCACTTTTATGGCACAACAAATGTGTTATATTTGAAACAATATTTAATGAAGTGATGGCCCATGTTCAGCATAGCAGGTGAGGCTGCCTGGGCGAGTTACTGGTCATTCTCCCCAGTTGTATCCCCGACCCAATGTCTCACGCTCCAGGACACTGCCCTTGGGACGGTAGAGGTAGGATCCCTCGCTGAGTCCGAGGGAAAAGCCAACCCTGGAGGTTAAACAGATTAAGTAGAATTAAGATTTAATGAAGTGAAGCCAAATTTTGTTATTCTGTATCTTATTGTCAAGCGCAATTTGATCCAGATTGATAAATTTTAAATAAATGTACATACTTCATCTTAACACCATTGAAATATCTATATGTTGTGGCAGCTAATACAATACGGTCGCAAATTTTCCTTTTCTTTTTGTTATGATACTGATGTTTTGCAAATATAGGTACATTTGTCTCCGAAAGTATTTCCGATGAATTAATACACTTTGATCGGAAGGCAGATATTGATACTTTCCATTTCCTGTACCATTGTATGGCAAATATTTGCATAGTCCTTGTAATGAATTTACGGTGTCAACATTTTAATGAAATGCTCCATGATTTACGGAATTAATTCAATGAAATTGGTAAAGTGCAATATGTGGGTGTTATAGCATAAATTATGAAATTCAGTGCAGTTTCCTGAAATATCTTCTAAAACTGTGTTCCTAACATGCTTCTGAAATCGAAAGTATCAGAAAACTGCAGAGTTTAGAGAATGTCAAAGGTTGTAAACTGATTTTGTAATAAGTAGGCCTGTAAAAAATTTCGCGAAAATTTAAGTTTGAGCACGTTTTCACATTAAGATCTCGTCTATGCATTTAGCTGAGAAATAATGTAAATTGTTTACACGGGTCTTCCTGGTGACAAGCTCGAACCCTTCATACATCTCGAGGGGAGCGATAGGCTTTCAGTCTTAAATAATGTGTCAGAATTTTGTCCTTGGATCGTATTGAGTTTTTTCGCAACGCAAGGAAATTGCATTGTTTACCCAGTTCACCATCATGATGAACAAGTCAGGTTGTAGTTTTCTGAACGAATAACCGGGGTTCGATGGTCAGCATAGCCTCAAATGTTATACTAATTGGAAAGGCTGGAATTAGGTGTACTCAGTCCCAGTTGAAACAATTGAGAAGAGAAATAAGGAATCTCACTCCAGATGACCTCAGGGATACAGTCGGTTACTAGCTTTTTGTTGTTTCTTTAAATATATAATTTGGTTTACGTCCCACCGACACAAATAGATCTTTGGCGAGGATGGGATAGGAGAGGGCTAGGAATGGGAAGGAAGTGGGCGTGGCCTTAATTAAAGTACAGCTCCGGCAATTGCCTGGTGAACAAATGCAAAACCACGGAAAACCATCTTCAGGGCTGCCGACAGCAGGGTTCGAACCCGCTTTCTCCCGGATGCAAGCTCACAGCTGCGCGCCCCTAACCACACGGCCAACTCACCCGGCAGATTGTCTTTTTATTCCCATGATAGCATAACAATGTTAAAAGCAACACCTTGGTATGGTTGGGTTCGACCTCGCAGAAACGCATACGAGACAAAATTTCGACATCTTGAAAATGTAGAGCAATTGTCTGTGATCAACGTTGATGTGGATTTCGATCGTTTTCCACTTAAACTTTGGAGGGAAATCCAGAATGGCAGTTAACATACAGTACAAATATTATTTTCAGTCCTATATTGTCCGACTCGTTGGGTGAATGGTCAGCGTACTGACCTTCGGTTCAGAGGGTCCCGGGTTCGATTCTCGGCCGGGTCGGGGATTTTAACCTTAATTGGTTAATTCCAATGGCCCGGGGGCTTGGCGTTTGTGCTGTCCTCAACATCCCTGCAACTCACACACCACACATAACACTAGCCTCCACCACAATCACACGCAGTTACCTACATATGGCAGATGCCGCCCACCTTCATCGGAGGGTCTGCGTTGCAAGGGCTGCACTCAGCTAGAAATAGCCACACGAAATTAATTAAAGTCCTATATTTAAATAGGTCACATACATGAGCATGAATTTACGGGGCGCGTGGTGGGAACTTTATGGGTCGCGCAACCTGTACACAAGGCTGGACGGCAACACGATTCCGCGCTGTACCAAACTACCACTACAATACTAGACTCGCTGGCTAATAATATTACACGATTAGAATCACTTCAAAAGAGATGAACTCACCCATGTCACGTAAGCAGATCTTGGAACTGCTTTAATTCATTTGACAAACATTTCTGTCATTGACTAATGAAATTATGCATTGGTCTTCCGAATTCCCTCCGAGAAATTGAATTTATAACTTTCGTCCCTCTAAGCTGTATAGATTGCTCCTGTGTTGTTTTTCTTTCGTTGAATCCCTGAAATACGTCACGATGTTAGATCAGGGGAGTGAGTGGTACACATATTATTAGTGTTAATTCTATCGTCAAACTTTCCTCAATTGTTCACATCGATTATAAGGGATTTTTCCTCCATATAATAATCTCGTGATTGGAACAGTTAATTCCCTTCGCACACATGATTTGTAAATGAACATTCGTTTTGGAGTCGAATAAGCCTACTTAAGCTTATAATTAGCCGATCTTATACTCTGCTCACCTGGTACAACAGACACATACCAGTATCAGATAAGCACAAGAAGCTCTAGCCGTTTTGGAGTATTAGCCATAATGTTCCAAGGTTCTTAACAGAAAAAGCAACTGCTTATTCACCTGTGACATAATAATAATTTATTGAACACGCCGATGAAAGGCTATAGTATCAGTCTAGAAATCGGGGGTATATCATTTTACGGTTAATTGCATTTGGAATACAATCAACCTTTCAAAACTGAACATTTTAATAGAATAAAACACTGAAGTGTTCGTCTTTCGTATTTACTCTAAATGGAGAGACATTATAGAAATCCTATGCCCGCATCCTGACAAATCCTTGCCGTTTCTTCCACGGATAATTAAGTAGACATAACTCCACTTTGAACGTGCTGCAGGCGAATAATACGTGTAGAGAGATTGTCTGGAGACGCTCGTCTTAATGAATAAGTTATTACCTTTGAATATTGTAGCGGCGCAGCCTTCTGCATTGAGGAAGAGCTTCCGGCAGGAAGAACTTACAGCACTCCAGTGGTTATAACATATTCACTCATCCTTTGTGTCCTTTATCGGCAAGGTATACATATTAACAAAGTCAATTAGATCACCATAATTATTTTCCCAGTGTTTTCATTGAAAGCTATAGTACTATTAATGAGGACAGTGGAAGAGAAGAGATGAGAAATATTCTGAATAATTGAGAGTTTTACGGCTATTATAGTGATTATCCTTAGTAGAATATGAAGCTAAACTCTGCATATATAAAACTGAATGTATGTTCGTGATAACTCTGTTTTCGAGTATGCGGTTTTGAGAATTGCCTAAAAGGTCTCTCGAGGAATGTTGTTGATTGAAAGAAGCCAAAGAGCAGTCTAAGAGAATGATACAAACAAACACCGTGGCAATACAGCCCTTGAAGGGCCTTGGCCTACCAAGCAACCGCTGCTTAGACCGAAGGCCTGCAGATTACGAGGTGTCGTGTGGTCAGCACGACGAATCCTCTCGGTCGTTATTCTTGGGTTTCTAGACCAGGGTCGCTATCTCACCGTCAGATAGCTCCTCAGTTCTAGTCACGTAGGCTGACTGGACCTCGAACCAGCCCTCACGCCCAGGTAAAATATCTGACCTGGCCGGGAATCGAACCCAGGGCCTCCGGGTAAGAGGCAGGCACACTACCCCTACACCATGGGGCCGGCAAAGGAATGATACGAGGTGAAACAATTCTCGGCTTACGCTGCCTAAACCGTTAAAGAGATCCACAAACAATATGCGTAAGAACCGTAATAAATAGTTCTACAGTGTCCTCGCGATCTCATACAGTACCTATATTTGAAATGTCACCCACAACAATAGTTCTTGTATATGTTAACAGTAGAAACCTTGTGCTACGTGTGGGAAGATTATTCCTGAGGCTCGGTTTAACGCTGGATAAACCGTTAAAGATATCCTCAAAGTATGTATGTAAGAAGTATCGAGTATAAAACGTTGTACGAAAACATCTGCCGGACACATGCTTAACTTGAAAATGTAGCTCACAATATTTTAATATTGCACTTAACAGGGAAAAAACAAGGATTTTATAATGTGTACAGCTATAAATTGCTTGGATTCACAAAACCAGATCTTCGCGGATGGAGCCGTAGATAAAAGCTAGTTCATATGAAAGTTCAATCCTTGATTTTCTTCACAGACAGAATTATCAGCGAATGAAGCCAGGTCGACATGCAGTGCTGTCTGGTATTTCCTTATACAGTATATCGCACTGAGGTTTGAGAAAATGTAAAATGTTACCCTAAATTTCCTCGTTGCCCAGTATGCCGGAAAGGTCATTTTCTTTTTTTTTTTTCATGTTAAACTCTGTAGTTAATAGAAAATGAATACACGTTTTAATCAACTCCTGGTATAAACTGGAAAGATATGTCTCACCATACACACATCTTCATTAAATATTGTTATACGTTTGAGAGTTCAATCTGCAAGCCACTGCGAATAACAAAGCGCCTCCACAATCTTCAGTTTTCAACTAGCACTTGGGCCTCGTTTATTTCTACATCTCTTACCTTTAAATCATTAGAAACTGGGTCTGTCCACCGTCGTCTTGTTCTCCCTCCACTTATCTTACTTTCCATGACTGAATCCATTATTCTATTATGTAACCTACCCTTCTGCATTCGCCTCATATGACCCTACCAACGAGGCAAATTTTTAGGCACAGCTTCATCCATGCAGTTCCTTCCTAGCCTTAACGTCCTCATTTTAAGTACTCTCCCGTAATTAATTTAATATCTCGAACCCATTCAGCTCCTATCGTTCGGAAAAACAAATAATATTTACATTATTATTATTATTATTATTATTATTATTATTATTATTATTATTATTATTATTATTATTATTATTATTATTATTTTACCCAAACAAATATGTGCTCATCATTGTCCTTTTCTTGTCTCCAAAGAGCAAGCTGGCTATGTGGTTCACGGCATGTAGAAGTTTGCTTACATTTGCGAGATAGTGGGTTCCGAACTCCAATATGAGGACTTTTATTTTCCTTATCTTATTAGCTGAAGTAATAAACGACAGATACTGAAAATATACGTTATCACATCGTATATTTTCTGTAAGTAACCAGCCTAGGTTAGTTGAGTTCAGTAATTTTTAATTTCGTGTGACTATTTCTAGCCGGGTGCAGCCCTTGTAAGGCAGACCCTCCGATGAGGGTGGGCGGCATTTGCCATTTGAAGGTAACTGCGTGCTATGCGTGGTGTGTGAGTTTCAGGGATGTTGGGGACAGCAAAAATTCCCAGTCCCCGAGCCAAGGGAGTTAACCATTTAAGGTTGAAATCTCCGACCCGGCCGGGAATCGTACCCGGGACCCTCTGGACCAAAGGCCAGCACGCTAACCAATGAGCCATGGAGCCGGACGTTGAGTTCAGTGATCAAAGTAGAGAGGATTTACTGTATTTAACCCTTCTGCAAGACAAATTGTTTTCTTGTAAGAACTTGAGCCATTTCATGATGATGAGACTTCGTTGTTCGAAAGCAATCTTTTAATAACCATGGTAACTAAAACACGCTGGCTGTCTCAACGATACCAGGAATTGTGAAGTGGAACTAAATCTTATTTTCCCCATCCTTCTTTATAAATTCCTCGAGAGGTAGACAAGTGCAACTTACGACTTCAAACAAACTTATGTATTTTCGCCAACACAACTTTTCCCATTTTAGCCCGTCGTTGACTTCATATTTACGGAGCGAAGTTGAAGTTCGGCATCCCGAGAGACTAAGTCTACTGCGACCAGTGTGGCTTTTCTTGTACAAGTTTGAGGAGCATATTAGTGTAATACCATCATCCAAAAGATCGCGCTTCACATCTTGTATTGGAAATCAGTCTATATCGAGCTTTTAGAAAAAATCCCATCTTGAAAAGTATAGATCATTCACGGAGCTCAAACATATTCTCTAATAACATTCATCACCAATTGTTTCATACTTTTTCACTCTTCAACTTAGCCCACAGTCAGAGAGAGCTCGGAGAGAATTAGTAAACAACCGTCTTTCTTACCTTTTAACCCGCCTGGTGACAATGATCTTTAAGGCGTCAAGTCTATATGGCTTGAGTCCCGTCGGTGAAAAAGGAAATTAACATCAGAATGTTGGGCGGTACGATAGGATAGGTGGTGGCATGCATTTTGTAATAATTAGATTACGAGCCAAAAGCCTGGATTAGATTCCTTTCATTTACAAGTTGCTTTACAGTACGTCGCACGTACACAGATAGGTCTTCAATCAATCAATCAATCAATCAATCAATCAATCAATCAATCAATCAATCAATCAATCAATCAATACTGATCTGCATTTAGAGCAGTCGCCCAGGTGACAGATTACCTATCTGTTGTTTTCCTAGCCTTTTCATAAATGATTGCAAAGAAAATGGAAATTTGTTGAACATCTCCCTTGGTAAGTTATTCCAATCCCTAACTCCCCCTTCCTATAAACGAATGTTTTCCCCAATTTGTCCTCTTGAATTCCAACTTTATCTTCATATTCTGATCTTTCCTACTTTTAAAGACACCACCCAAACTTATTCGTCTACTGATGTCCTCCCACGCCATCTCTCCACTGACAGCTCGGAACATACCACTTAGTCGAGCAGCTGGTCTTCTTTCTCCAAAGTCTTCCCAGCCCAAACTTTGCAACATTTTTGTAACGCTACCCTTTTGTCGGAAATCGCCCAGAACAAATCGAGCTGCTTTTCTTTGAATTTTTTCCAGTTCCTGGAGGTCATTTTGCAGTTGCTCACAATCTTGTAACTTATTTATTACTCTGTACAGAATAACCTCATCTGCGAAAAGCCTTATCTCTGATTCCACTTCTTTACACATATCATTGATATATATATATAAGAAAACATAAAGGTCCAATAATACTGCTTTGAGGAATATCCCTCTTAATATTACAGGGACAGATAAAGCTTCACCTACTCTAATTCTCTGAGTTCTATTTTCTAGAAACAGAGCCACCCATTCAGTCACTCTTTTGTCAAGTCCAATTGCACTCATTTTTGCCTGTAGTCTCCCATGATCTACCCTATCAAATGACTTAGATAAGTCAATCGCAATACAGTCCAATTGACCTCCTGAATCTGCTATATCTTGCTGGAATCCTACAAGTTGGGCTTCAGTGGAATAACCTTTCCTAAACCCAAACTGCATTCTATCAAGTTAGTTATTAATTTTGCAAGCATGTCTAATATAATCAGAAAGAATGCTTTCCCAAAGCTTACATACAATGCATGTCAAACTGACTGGCCTGTAATTTTCAGCTTTATGTCTATCACCCTTTCCTTTATATACTGGGGCTACTATAGCAACTCTCCATTAATTTGGTAAAGTTCCTTCATGCAAACAATAATCAAACAAGTACTTCAGATATGATACTATATCCCAACCCATTGTCTTTAGCATATCCCCAGAAATCTTATCAATTCCAGCTGCTTTTATAGTTTTCAACTTTTGTATCTTACTGTAAATGTCATTGCTGTCATAAGTAAATTTTAATACTTCTTTAGTACTAGTCACTTCCTCTATCTGGACATTATCCTTGTAACCAACAATCTTTACATACTGCTGACAGAATACTTCTGCCTTTTGAAGATCCTCGCATACACACTTCCCTTCTTCATTAATGATTCCTGGAATGTCCTTCTTGGAACCTGTTTCTGCCTTAAAGTACCTATACATACTCTTCCATTTTTCACTAAAATTAATGTGCCCACCAATTATGCTTGCCATCATGTTGTCTTTAGCTGACTTGTTTGCTAGATTCAATTTCCTAATAGGTTCCTTCAATTTCTCCTTACCTCCACAGGCATTTCTAACTCTATTTCTTTCCAACCTGCACCTCGTTCTTAGTCTCTTTACTTCCCTGTTATAATATAGTGGATCTTTACCATTCCTTACCACCTTTAAGGGTACAAACCTATTTTCACATTCCTCAACAATTGCTTTAAACCCATCCCCAAGTCTGTTTACATTTTTATTTACCGTTTTCCACCGATCATAGTTACTTATTAAAAACTCCCTCATGCCTGTTTTATCAGCCATATGGTATTGCCTAACAGTCCTACTTTTAAGACCTTCCTATCTATCACATTTATTTTTAATTGCCACAAAAACAGCTTCGTGATCACTAATACCATCTATTACTTCGGTTTCTCTATAGAGCTCATCTGGTTTTACCAGCACCACATCCAGAATATTCTTCCCTCTAGTTGGTTCCATCACTTTCTGAATCAGGTATCCTTCCCATATTAACTTATTTGCCATTTGTTGCTCATGCTTCCTGTCGTTCGCATTACCTTCCCAATTAACATTTGGTAAATTGAGATCACCCGCTACGACCACGTTCCCTTCCTCATCGTTTCCCACATAGCTGATTATCTTATCAAATAATTCTGAATCAGCATCTGCGCTACCCTTTCCTGGTCTGTACACTCCAAAGACATCAAGTTGTCTATTATCTTTAGAAATGAGCCTTACCCCTAGAATTTCGTGCCTGTCATCATTAACTTTTTCGTAGCTTACAAATTCTTCTTTCACGAGAATGAATACTCCCCCTCCTACCATTCCTCTCCTATCTCTACGATACACCCTCCAGTTCCGTGAGAAAATTTCTGCATTCATTATATCATCTCTCAGCCATGATTCAAGTCAGATTACAATATTTGGTAAGTAAATAGAAGTTAATTCTATTCCGTTCTTTACAATACTTCTACAGTTGAGCGCTAACAGTTTTATGTCATCCCAACTTGATTTCTAGTTCCCTGTTCCCTTAAACCGCTCCCTAGGCCACCCTGTTTCCCTGAATGTACCTACCTATAACCCTTCTAAACAAATTTCCTAACTTATATGTACCACTGCGGTTTAAGTGAAGGGTCACTTAGCAGTCAACTTGTATTCGGGAGTTAGTAGGTACGAACCCTACTGTCGGCAACCTCGAGATGCTTTTATGTAGTTTCCCATGTTCACACCAGGTAAACGCTGAGGCTATAAATTAATTAAATCCACGGTTGCTTTCTTCCCGATCCTAGCCCTTTCCTATCCCATCGTCACCAAAGACCTATGTCAGACGTAAAGCAAATTTAAGATAGAAAAAACTACTCAGATTTCATTTACATATAGAGTCAGAAACCTAAATAGACGAATCCAATTTTATTGAATACCACATTTGGCCCGCAACTTCGCCTGCGAGAAAATTAACCTGGTGGCGACTTAGTAGAACTCTGGAAACTGTACCTAAATGCGTCCATTATATTTTAGTAATGTTGGAACATGTTGGCTTTGTTGATTTGTTGACAGAAGTTGAATATTTTCAGAAATAAGGAAGTACGGGAGTAGACAAGCCATCAATGCATAGAAAATCGCTGAGAATGGGTATGTAACACGACGATTGGCAAGAAAGTCTAGAAATGCCACCTCCAATGATACACCTCTAAACCCGACTTCTCAAAACAACTGATTTGGCGCTGTAATCTGGCAATACGGATAGCTTTGTATTTCACGCAGTAAGCTACAGTTGAAAGTGAGAATAACATCGAACACTATACAACACGCTTTTCTTGGATTTGTTTTTTATTCTTATCAATGTTGATTACCTAGTCCATGATACAATTTTCGGCCGTTCCACATAACTCTAATTGGTTAATTTCGCTGGCACGGGGGCTGGGTGTATGTGTCGTCGTCATCATCATTTCATCGTCGTCACGACAGGAAGGTCGCCTACGGGCGTCAAATCAAAAGACCTGCACCTGGCGAGCCGAACTTGTCCTCGGACAGTCCCAGCACTAAAAGCCATACGCCATTTCTTTTCATTTTTCATTTATTTATTTATTTATTTATTTATTTATTTATTTATTTATTTATTTATTTATTTATTTATTTATGTCGCACGGACACAGATATGTCTTACGGCGACGATAGGATAGGAAAGGCATATAAGTGGGAAGGAAGTGACCGTTCCATTAATTAAGGTACAGCCCAGCATTTACTTGGTGTGCATATGGGAAACCAGGGAAAACTAAGTTCAGGGGGCATCCAGCGTCGGAATTGAATCTAATACGATATAGCGGAAATGGCTCGGTAGTTCGGACATAATGGTTGTAACAGCATTCTCATAGCTTGGCTATGGTGTCACAAACTCTTCTGTATCTGACCGTTTGTATCCTTACCCGTACTAAAGCGTGTTCGGTTCACTTTCATCGGACGTGTTTCCGATAACTACCAAAACCTTCGATTACTGGTGAAGGTTACGGACATAGCCTGAGGGTTAGAAGTGGAAGAGATCATGTTCAAACTTTAGCCGGCTTCATGTATCTTCGAACTAGGTAAAATAATGTTTTACTATAGTAACTATAGCGAAGTCCTTCCATTTGTTTGTTTGTTAATCCTTTTTATGTGTTTGGGGCACGTTTCACAACATCGCAAAATGTGTAAAGGAACCTCCCCGGGTCCCGGGTTCGATTCCCGGCAGAGTCGGGAATTTTAACCCTAATTGGTAAATTTCGCTGGCACGGGGCTGGGTGTATATGTCGTCGTCATCATTTCATCGTCATCACGCCTACGGGCGTCAAATCAAAGGACCTGCACCTGGCGAGCCGAAGAACAAGAACAGGAACAAACTTGGAGAAAAACATTCACATTTTTCTTTCAAAAGAAATCAATGAAATATGCAACATTAACTCAATAATTATGTTCTCACACATTCTGATTAACATTATTAAATAAGTTATATAAGTTAGGTCCACATCATGCGTAATAGACAGTTGTAAGAGGAAAATAATGGAAATCGCACTACAATAGAAGAAAGTTGAAATTCTTATTTCTCACAAAATAAGGATGCACCTTCTATACAGATACCATCCAAATCGGTAGCCTTGCCTCTATTAACACTTAATTCATGCAAGAAAGTCACTGTTTCTGGAATTTATAATTTACCGGCGGAAGGGAACGTTTATACACAGACAGCTCTCTGCAGTTGAGACGAGTTCTCTTCCATCAAGGCCACATGAGACTAAACTTGCGTAAAAGTTAGGTGAATACCCCAGTAATAAAGGCAGCATAGCCGTTAGGGTCGAGCGGCTGTGAGCTTGCATCCGGGAGATAGTGGGTTAGAATCCCACTGTCGGCAGCCCTGAAGAGGGTTTTCCGTGGTTTCCCATTTTCACACCAGCTATACCTTAATTATGGCCACGGCCGCTTCCTTCCCACTCCTAGCCCTTTCCTATCCCATCGTTGCCATAAGACCTATCTGTGTCGGTGCAAAAAAGAAAGAAAGTCATCAAATGAAGAATGAAGTTATTAGTTTTATAACACATCAATTATTTTTTACGATTTTCGATGACGCAGAGGGTCCCGCAAAATTTGCCCCATAGGAGGTGTTCGACGCTGGTGTAGCCTATTTAAACACACTGAAATTCCACCGAACTAAGGCTGGGATCAAACTGACTGTGCCACTCAGCCTGGAACTGAGAATAAATGAATACGTGTCATGCATACATACATGTATACATATATGCATACATTATATTGCCAACATTATGGTTGATACAAACAGCGTTGTTGAAGATGCCTTCGAAAACTTAATAAGTGTCATAGAAAAGAGCGGTAATTTGTGTAAAGACTTGAACAATCTCATCTTGAAGTCCGTGAGTAACCTTAGGAATGTTTTTAGGAATGCTTTTACAGACCTTTCGACATGCATAGCTAGAAAAGATGAACAGTAAAATGAATTGAGTGTAAAAGTTATAAAACTGGAAGAGAAGATGCAGATGCTACAGGAGCCACGCTGAGGTAGGGCAGGACAGGTGGTGTCATATTCTCCTTCTCTGAACCAACCTGGACCTCGTATAGACATTACAGCTGCACCTAGCCGTCAACGGAGGAGACATTACTTTGAAGTCGCCGACTCACTTAGATCAGTCGTTTCCAAAATCGATAAGGATACAAACTAACGGTGACGTCTAAAATTAATGAATCTGCAGAATTTAAAAAGACTATATTGAAAAGTAAAATAAATACAAATATAACAAACGTCCGAATTAAGACTTTTAATTCACTTAAAGATGGAATAATACTTATTGAGACAGAAAAAAAAAGAAGAGTTAGAAGTCCTAAGCTCAACAATAAATTCTAATTGTGGCAACAATGAAATCAATAAAGAATGTTAAAGAAATAAACAGAACACAAAACTCGGAATTGGCACTACGGGAAGGAGACATGAAGTCAAAGTATATATCGTAATAAAAGGAACAATAGGAATTTAATGTTGCCATTGATGCTTTCACGGCCCGTACTTATAGACATGATATAGGCATTTGGGCTTATGCCGTGTCAAGAAAATTAGGTGAAATTATTTACGTTTCGTAGAGAACTTTGCTCTGCGTCATCAGAAGAAAATTTTGGCTGTCCACGAGAAAGGCTTCTTTTTTTTTTTGCTAGGGGCTTTACGTCGCACCGACACAGATAGGTCTTATGGCGACGATGGGATAGGAAAGGCCTAGGAGTTGGAAGGAAGCGGCCGTGGCCTTAATTAAGGTACAGCCCCAGCATTTGCCTGGTGTGAAAATGGGAAACCACGGAAAACCATCTTCAGGGCTGCCGATAGTGGGATTCGAACCTACTATCTCCCGGATGCAAGCTCACAGCCGCGCGCCTCTACGCGCACGGCCAACTCGCCCGGTAGAGGGGCTTCTCAAACAATGAGGTTTGAATTTAGACGTTATAATAGTAGTGGAAATGGTACGTTCATTCGTCACCAGATGGCTCCCCGGATGCGGTACAGCGCTAGCGTTCGAAGCGGAAGCTGACGGAACCGTCAGAATCAGTCTGAGAGGGTTCCATAACATAGCAGGTGTACACACATATTAAGGTATGACATTGACACAAGCCTAAAATGAAACATCTGGCGATGAGGAACGTACGAATTTGGAAAACACCGAAACGAAATAACAATAGTCAGGTCAATAACAGGCCAATATTGAATTTTTGAAAATCTCCAATTGGACCAAAGTAAATTGGGCCATCCGGAAAGTAGTGCCCGTTAGCGCCGCATGAAGCGCTGACGACTCGGGTAGTCGCTGGGCAAGGTCAGACCGCGTCAGTGGCTTGTCTGCCTGCTCTGTGCGAGGTTGCGTGACGCTAGCATTGCCTGTGTTGTGTCTGTGATCGTTTAAAATGTTTAAACAAATTGAGAACCCCGCCAGTTGTGAAGTGAGGACCGTGATTAAATTTCTTAATGCGCGAAAAGTTCGACCTTGTGATATTCATCGCCAATTAACGGAGGTGTATGGAGACAATGTGATGGACGAGTCGTCTGTTCGGCGCTGGTGTCGCAACTTCAACCTGGGGAGGGGGAATACACACGACGAGGAGCGTTCAGGGAGACCATCTGTCATTACAGACCAACTGCTGAGCGCAGTAGACGAATGCGTGAGGAACGATCGACGCGTCACAATTGATGAACTCTGTGAACGTTTTCCTAATGTGTCTCGAACAATTGTTCATGAAATTGTCAAAGACCATCTGCATTATTCAAAAATCTGTGCAAGATGGATCCCTCGCATGCTTACAGAGGAGCACAAAACCAAGCGTATGGCTGCAGCACTGATGTTTCTGGGACATTTTTCCGATGAAGGAGACTCATTCCTGACTCGCATCATTACTGGGGACGAAACATGGGTTTGTTATGCATTACCTGAGAGTAAACGACAGTCAATGGAGTGGCATCATGCTCATTCACCAACCAAACCAAAAAAATTCAATACAGTTCTGCCCACCAGGAAACTCAAGGCAACCGTTTTCTGGGATCGCCGAGGTGTACAGCTCATTGATTTAATGATCCGTGGAGACACAATTAATGCCAATGCGTATTGTGAAACATTACAGAAATTACGGGGGGCAATACAAAATTGACGGCGAGGTCTATTGTCTACAGGCGTCATTCTCCTTCATGACAATGCCAGGCCTCATGCAGCTGCGATAACACAACAACTTTTGCAGCAATTCAAGTGGGAAACCTTCGACTATCCCCCGTATAGACTAGACTTGGCTCCTTCGGATTTTCATCTCTTTACGAAGCTTAAAGGCTTTCTGGCGGGAAAAGGATTTGACAGCGATGAAGAACTTAAACGAACTGTGACTACGTACCTCAATACGCTGGCGGCGGAGGACTATGACGCTGGAATACAAAAACTCGTCCCACGCTATGACAAATGCTTAAATTCGCTTGGAGATTTTGTGGAGAAGTAGTGTAAAATATGCTCTTTCCAATAAAAATGTATATATTTGTTAATATTTTCTCCTGCGTCTTTATTGCGCAAACGGATGGCCTTCGTATCTCTCAACACAAATAATAATACTCAAGGAATGCTGGTATCTAGAAAAAGTAAAAAAAAATCTACAGATTTTAAGCATGTATCTCAACAAAGACAAAATAAAACAGACTCATTTAATGAAATATTTCGGGATGTTAATCGACAGCAGGTTCAGATTTAAGAGTCATATACAACATACAGCTGAAGAATCTACGAAACTTGTAGATATCTTGTCAAATTAGCTCAAATTAACTAGCGATTGTGTTCCGATGTAATGAATATCATTTTAAAAAGCGCAATACTTCCATTACTCTCGTATAGATTCCCTATTTGGGTAGATGCCTTAAATACAAGTCCCAATGTGATCAAACTAAAACGAGTACAGGGGATAGTAGATATTAAAATTACGAAAGCGAAAGGGACACACTCGCCAACCTCATACCTGAACAGAGTTGACACAAATAAACTTGCCGCTAAATCCTCCAAGGGAGGCACAAGAGTGGATGTAGGTCAATGATCCACAGCCCGGCCTAGAAATTCCCTACATAATGGGATAGGACAGGACTAGGACTATAAAGGAAGCTTTTTGCTATGGGCTTTACGTCGCACCGACACAGATAGGTCTTATGGCGACGATGGGATAGGAAAGGTCTAGTAGTTGGAAGGAAGCGGCCGTGGCCTTAATTAAGGTACAGCTCCAGCAATCGCCAGATGTGAAAATGGGAAACCAGGAAAAAACATCCCCAGGGCTGACAACAGTCGAGTTCGAACCCACTGTCTCCCAAATACAAATACAAAACTACATGATGAAACCGCGTAGCCAACTAGCTGAGTAAAAAGAAAATTTGTGTACTCACGCCACTCTGCAGAATAATTCATGGCCGATCTATCGTTAAAAGGCCTGTGTACTACGGGTTTCAGGTATGTAGAATAGAATATCCACAGCCTGTTTCCAGTCATTCGACCGTATCAGGAATGGAATAAATGAAGCCCCATCTAGCGGCGATGATAGGAATTGTGCCTGCTGCCGAAGCCTGTCACACTACTTTGGGTCAATGATTAGTGACTGACGGATGAAATGAAATTATATTGGAGAGTGTTGCTGGAATGAAGGATGCCAGGGAAAAGCGGAGTACTCGGAGAAAAACCTTTCCAACCTCCGCTTTGTCCAAGAACAAATCTCACATGTAGTGACCGGGATTTGAACCACGGAAGCCAGCGCTGAGAGTATGGCGCTCTACCGCCTGAGCCACGGAGGTTCTTGGTTTCAAGGTTTAAATTGTTTAGTAATGATCGTTCAGAACCACAGCCAGGTTCTCGATTTACATATCCTCGTATTTGAGATACGAGACGATATGCTGAATCCCTTTGACGTTCAAGACACTCAAGCTGACAAAATAACAGAGAGCAAGCACCGCCTATGTTTGTGTAACCAAGAAACACGAGACTGTGTACTCTCTTTGCCGTTGCCTCTAGTTAAATAGTAATTACCTCACTTCCAACTTACGGTTTGTGTTTTCGTCTTTCGACTTCGTGTATCCTCCGGTCATAAAATATCATACAAGTTTTCCGAATTGATTTTGATGTAGAGCAGAAAATTGCTAGCAGGAAATTTTGTTCTACTCTCAGTATCAAAACTGGATACACGCTCACTTTCAATTCTCCATTCTTGAAAACAATTAGCGATATGAAACATTGTTTGATAATTAATTCTTGATCGAAACACCCCATTAGGCGTCTTGATTCCTCTTTCTCAAAATAATAACCTCTTGTAGTTATTCATGAACATATTGATACAATAGATACAAATTCATCTTATGATCACTGTTGTCGTTCTTCTTCTTCTTCTTCTTCTTCTTGTTATAAAGATGATTTATTTATTTTATTTATTTTTTGCTAGTTGCTTTACGTCGCACCGACACAGATAGGTCTTACGGCGACGACGGGACAGGAAAGGGCTAGGAGTGGGAAGGAAGCGGCCGTGGCATTAATTAAGGTACAGCCCCAGCATTTGCCTGGTGTGAAAATGGGAAACCACGGAAAACCATTTTCAGGGCTGCCGGCAGTGGGGTTAAAACCTACTATCTTCCGAATACTGGATACTGGCCGCACTTAAGCGACTGCAGCTATCTAGCTCGGTATTTACTATTTTAAGGGGCACTGAAATGCTGTATAGTTTTTAGTGCCGGGAGTGTTCGAGGACATGTTCGGCTCGCCAGGTGCAGTCTTTTTATTTGACACCCGTAGGCGACCTGCGCGTCGTGATGAGGATGAAATGATGATGGAGACGACTCATAGAGCCAGCCCCCGTGCCAGCGAAATTAACCAATGATGGTTAAAATTCCCGACTCCGCAGGGAATCGAAACCGGGACCCCTGTGACCAGAGGCCAGCACGGTAACTATTTAGCCATGGTGGTGATTGATAGTGGTGATTATTGTTTTAAGAAGTAATTTAGCCATGGAGCCGGACTTAAGAAACACTGATTTCGAAGTACAAGCTGGACGAACGGACACATGCATCGTGTAAGGCACGAAAAAAGTAAATATTTGGAATACTAAGAAATGCCAGTCCCGTGGTGTAGGCATAGAGTACCTGCTCTTACCCGGAGACCCTGTTTGCTTCACGGCCTGTCCAGCAATTTTAATTTTGAGGTTAGGGCTAGAACGGGGTTCACTTAGCCTCGCGAGACCAATTGAGATGCTGTCTGATATGAGAATCATCGTACCCGGTCAAGAAAGCTAAAACCCTGTTGAGGTTCATCAACGCTGACCACGTTGTTCTCCAATATCTGTACATCTGCCTGTGTAGCAGTCGTCTTAGCAGGCCAAGGCCCTAACGAGCTTCTGTTGCAGGTTTTATTTTGTATACCGAAAAAGCCTTATATCGTTGGGGTAGAAAACAAGATTTGGTCAAGAGACGTTCGAGGGAAAGAACCTGGTTCAATGTTCAAGTGGAAGCATTAACAGATTAGGCCAAGGCCCAATATTTGCCGCATGCGCCTCACAAATGTGGAATCCGTGGAGAATTACGATTTTTTTTTTAACGGGTACTCGGGAATATACTTTGTCTAATGTTACATATTGTTTTCTTCGTATTTATAGTATCATAACTCGTTTTTTTCAGTGGTGACTTAATATTCTGAACAAAATGCAACACATTTTTTCAGGAAATATTTCCTTCCGAAGTTAACGTGCAAACGTCCGGCGTTCTATAAACTAAATACGTAAATTGTACGCTAGCAGGAGAAGAAAGCAAGATATTCTTGATAATAACATGGAGACTTCAATTGAGTATGCTTTATACATTATATTGCAATATAAGAAGTCTAATTCCATTTAACATTCATTAACGCCGAATATATCAGATGTAAGTGGTAAAACGTTATTGTTTACTTCAGGCTGTTTTTATTGTTCATTTCTCGGAACTTATATTTACTGTACGGAGTTCCCTGTTTTGAGTTCCAGACGTGAGACTCCTGCATAATAATGAGATTTTTGTCTGGTAAATGAAGTACTAATATTTCTACAGCATATATTTATTTTAAGTAATACAAAATGGTTTAATTAGTTATGGCAGCTACTTTACTCATACTAACATTATGGATGTCTTTTATCTATTTAGAGTGAGAGAGCACAATATTCACGACAAATAAGAGTTAACTCTTAAAGGATACTTAAAATCTGTTTTCACTTGCAGTAGCGTAATGTTACTAAGGGACCCAAAATCGAACTTGTAGTACTTCTTGAGGGTGTGTCTTCTTATATGAAGGAGCTTTGATATTTTAGTGATATTACGCTATTTTCTACTCCTGTTTGACCAGCGTTGCCAACATACGGGTTGGAGTAGGCCGTACCGCCAGCGACTCAACGCCGATTGTTGGGCGGCAGTGAATATTCCGACTCTCTAAAGGGGCCAACGGCTTTGGGCGGAGGAGCATGTTAAATTCGATTAAATCCCCAGTGGAGGAAATGCCACTGAAACCCAGCAGGCAGCGTCTGTTCTCCAGGTTAAGGGCGGCTGCAAAAGGCTTCTGCTCTCCATGTGATGGGCGGCCTCATTGAAGTTAGGTATAAAATGCCTTCGAATGTGACGAGCCTATATGAATCGTCAAAGATCTTCAAGGCGTACCCCAGAAGTGGCGTACATCCCTTATGTCTCCAGGGAGGCGCGAGAGTGGATGGAGGTCGATGATCCACAGCCAGGCCTAGAAATTCCCTAGATAAGGGTGACGGACAAAGGGCTTTAGGTTCTGTAAATTAAAGGGTGCGATTATTTTCAGAATCTGACAAGTATTCCCCAGGAAAATGGAATATCTTCAAGCAAACTTCGTTCGCCAGTCGTTGACAGACCCATTCGAATGAATGGTGTTTCTTAAAAAGCTATTGCATGTCTGGTTTCCCTCTACTACGGCGATATTAAAGTTTTTAAACCAAACAGTGTTGTCACAGTGTATTCATTCTTCACGGAGTTCCCTGTTTTCAGTTACCTGAGACTTGAGACTCCTGTATAATAATTACATTTTTGTCTGGTAAATGAAGTACTAATATTTCTACAGCATATATTTGAATTAAGTAGTACAACCTGGTGAAGAATGACGCTGGAATTTTACTCTCAAATTAGTTTCTTCCAGGAACAAGCAAATATAAGGAAGATTTCTGGACACAGTTAAGCGAATTCGTAGCTGTAAGAAGAAGGTTACCCGGTAATGCGTGCCTCGGCCGCTTGGTTAGCGATTCATTCAAATAAACCCATGGTTGGCAAATTAAGCACTTCAGAAGACATTATATTTGCTCGATAAGTACTTCTCAGTTTAATAGTCACATCAGTGAATTTGCAACGTTCTTATATCTGAAAATCCAGAGAAACTGAGAAAAGCCATTATGGTCTCTGTTTCAATGACGGTGAAATCCTGACATTCACCTCCCCGCGGTAGAGAGGGGGCAACGACTGTTTATGACAATTTTGTTATATGCAGGCGGCTAACGAATGAAGGGACCGAGTATCTTCCGGTATAAGAAGATCCCCTCTACCAAGTGCCAACAGTCTCCTTGAGGGTGGATGAGCGGGTAGAGGTTAGGGCACTCTATTGTCCTTGGGACAGGAAATGGTCCCAAAAGGCGGAGGAACCTACAACTGGTCAACGGCATTAGGATGCGGAAGGCAACGGAAAACCACGGCATTAAAGATCCTGAAGATATCCCCTTAAGTTCACATGACATGGCTCTGTTTAACGTAAAATTATTATCCGGAGTTTCTGTTCCCCCATTCGGATCTCCGGGGGATAATTCTTTCAACGTTGCTATGACTAGAAAGCCCGACAGTTTAGGAAAGATCAAAGTGTACAACAACAAAGTTCGAATTGAGGGACATCCGCAGATGGCACAATTGCACTTCAGAAGATGCTTTCCATGCTGCAACATCACGTTCGGGGCTGGCTATGTGGACCACCAACCTCCACTAGGAGAAGGCGCCTCAAGAAGAAGAAGGTGTGGGAAACTGCGTAATTCAGTTTAAAAAATAAAATTGGTACTGTTATCTCAGCAATTATTGATACCCTAGAACAGAACAGCAAGTTCGATTATGATCCCCGTAATAACATCACAAATTTTTGATATCGTCAATGGTTTGCGAGTTTCAGCTGACTCAGCTGTGAACTAACCGGTCCCCTTACCTGCAGCACAGGTTATGGAACGCTGTACAGTACTTGGTTAACTGACTGCCAAATAATACACACAACTCCACCAAATGTTACATTCTCATGTAATTCATTCGATTTGGAGCGTGAGAGGTGACATTTACGCTTGGAGTGTATTTAGTGTATTTCAATTTCCCCGCCATTTCCACCGCCTGTTGTAGCAATGGTGCAGTGTTTATACAGGAAACATGAGAATCATTCACATCAGTACCTCGGGAAGCTAACTGGTATTTCGAACACAATTACTCCCAAAACACAACCAGAAGCTATAAAATAAAATTCACTATTGAAAGAGTAGCTACGCCGTTTGGGTCACGTAGATATCATTTCGTAATGACCACGATCGCTTCCTTTCCAGTTATAGACCTTTCCTTTCCCATCATCATGTGATCGCGTGATGTAAAACATATAGTAACAACTAATACTCTACTCTTTTGTCGGAAATCACCCAGAACATATCGAGCTGCTTTTCTTTAGAATTTTTCCAGTTCTTGAATCAAGTAATCCTGGTGAGGGTCCCGTACATTGGAAACATACTCTAGTTGGGGTCTTACCAAAGACTTATATGCCCTCTCCTTCACATCCTTACTACAACCCCTAAACACCCTCATAACCATATGCAGAGATCTGTACCATTTATTTGCAATCATACATATGTGATTACCCCAATGAAGGTCCTTCCTTATGTTAACACCTACGTACTTACAATGATCCCCAAAATGAACTTTCACCCCATCAACGCAGTAATTAAAACTGAGAGGACTTTTCCTATTTGTGAAACTCACACCCTGACTTTTAACCCCGTTTATCATCATACCATTGCCTACTGTCCATTGCACTTCAAGACTGTAGCATGTTGGTAACAGACACACATAAATACAAATTTCGCTTATTGATTTATCAACAGTGGCATCATCACTGTTACTGTAGAAGAAAGAGTTCCGACTCTCTGTAAAACGTGCATCTTGTGTAAGGAAAGGAAATGCCCATAAGTGGCAGTGGCGGTCGGTGACAAAAAAGGTAAGTATGCTACAGTCTAAATTAAAAAACAGTAACAACAGAATCTCACCTAATGCCCAAGAAATGAAGTCCATGCAGCGCTCGTTCTTGGTGCAGGGCTTCTGTATTACTTTCTTTTTGAAGCCTTCTTCTTTCGGGTTCTGCTGTCGTCATTGGAGTTATGATCAGAATCTTGAGTAACTTCGTCACTCCCCAGAACGTATCCTGTACATTGTGTGATAGTATATGTTGAAGCAATGAAAGGGGGACTTCCGTGTATCTAAAACCCTGCCTATGATACAAAACGCCCAGTTCTGTCTTCATCTGTTCTTATCCAGAGGTGAAAAATATTGAACAACAGCTTCAGAATCCCGTTCTGAAAAATTTTCAGAGTAGTCACAGAAGTTGATAGAGTTCAATTAAATTCGCTACATCAAGATGATTTAATGAACTAAAGCGATGGTGAGCCTCTTGTGTAATTCTATCACACACTTCAATTGCGTCAATCTGCCTGCTTTCCATGTCCCTTCCCATACTGACTAATGCAGATTCTGTTTCAGCATGGTTCTGACCTATGTTACCTCTGATCCGCCTCACAACACCTTTGGAATTAGATACTGTATTCGTTGCTTTAATACCATCTACCGAACTTGATTGTAACTGTTTGTATAGAAAGTCTATGTGTGGCATTATTTAGATAAAAATATTAACCAGTAAAGGAATTATTCGGTATTCAGATAACGCCGCAAACCAGTCGCCCCATGGCATATTTTTTCGTGTGCCATTTTCTCCAATTCATGCAAACATTCTTTCAAACTTTTCTTGTACTCAAATATTATATTCCCTGTTCTAGATTTAAAATGCCACCGAGTCGCAGGACAGCTCAGAATTCGACGTGTCAATTGATCAGCATAGCAATGTATGAAGTGTACACTAGGATTCTGAAACTTCATTTTTGTTTGGAACCAAGTGAGCTGGCCATGCGGTTAGGGTAGCGCAGCTGTGATCTTGCATTCGGGAGATCGAGGGTTCGAACCCACTGCCAGCAGCCCTGAAGATGGTTTTTCATGGTTTCCCAGTTTCATAGCAGGCAAATGCTAGGGCTGCCACGGACGTTTCCTTTCCACTCCTAGCCCTTTCCTTTTCCATTGTTGCGATAAGACCTATCAAAATGGTAAAAACAAAATGCCGCTATATATAACTTTTTCCAGAAGAACCAGTACTTGTGATGCTATCCATTCTCAGTGCTTTCAACATTCCGCATCCCAATATATTTACCTCCTTAGAAATTCTCAAATCATTCTGAACATAAATATACTGTATATCAAAATAGGTCCTCTCACCGTTCGCAATGAGTATGAAGGTGAAATTGGTTCACTTTTCATTCTCACTGTTTGTAACCACTTCGCTCACCTTTGTCGCAGGGCATTCCTTACAAGAGCTGCATCTGGCCAGAAACAGCCGCACGAAAGTCAATTAAAATTACTTAAGGTCAGATGTTAACTTCATTTGAATATTTCAACATTCTAGATCCCCACTTATAATAGGCCTAATGTCCGGATCCATGGCTAAATGGTTAGCGTACTGGCCTTTGGTCACAGGAGTCCCGGGTTCGATTCCTGGTAGGATCTGGAATTTTAACCTTAATTGGCTAATTTCACTGGCATGGGGGCTGGGTGTATGTGTCGTCTTCATCATCATTTCATCCTCATCACGACGCGTATGTCGCCTACGGGCGTCAGTTCGAAAAACCTGCAACTTGCGAGCCAAACTTTTCCTCGGACACTCCCGGCGCTAAAAGCCATACGCCATTCCATAGGCCTAATAAAAATAATTAAAGAAGGCGGTTCAAATACCTAACCGAGAATAGAATCAATCGAACGCCAAAACGCAGACCATTCATCTAAGGAGCCGGATAATAACAAGAAGAATTGCAATGCCGCAGTTACCGTGTGCAGGCATTTCTATTTGACAACAATTAGGCTGCCTATTTGTCAATTTCGATTTCCCAGAGAGGATGAAAATCCATTAGAGGAACTATTGCTGATTTTTAATTAGTTTTGTCGGGTAAATGCCAAATGTGTTAAAAGAGATATGTGCATGCTCTCCTGACGTGCAGGTTGGAGTTCATTTCACCCTTGAGCAATCTAAGTTCTTTGAACAGTTTTGAATACGCAATCTATTAACCTAGTAGATCCACATAGGGACAGACGAAGAACCATAACAAAAGTACAGAAATGTAGAAGATTCAATGAACTGTAGATCACAACAAAATCTATTATTTCCCATCATGTTCTCAAGAATGTTTATTTGTTTTCTTGTTTGTTTATTTATTTATATTTACCGTATTTTGACTCGCCGTTACACAGTCAGTTAATTTCGCCGGCTGGTGGAGCTGTAAATATATGTTAGTATTGAACCATTGTTTCCCTCCGTTATCATTTAATTGATCACTGAAGGAACTGCTCGCGCAGTAGCTGGTTACGCCTCCGAAGACAGGCTATCGCACTTCACATCATCCCTCCGTCTGTTCGAGGTTTCGTTTGTGTTAACACAACTATTGTTTTCTCTCAGAGTCAGCTAGCACTTAAATAAACTTCTAACATTGTTCAGGAACGATGTTCGATTCTGACTTGCTTGATTCTCCCTTCATCTCTCTAAATAATAGTCAAGTTCATCAAATAGTTTCATAAGAAACTGATAATTCTGTTTTCATTATTCAGAATGCAGTGAACCAGCACTATTTCGGGTTAATGGGGGCGAGAGCTGGTCCGAATTCGTGAAAGTCCGAATTATATAAATGTATTCTAAAATAGTTCTCTGAATGTTGGCATTGCAGCCATGGCAATGTTGTTATCCTCGACATCTTTTGATAATAGCTTAAAAAACAAACTTACTTTTGGTCGAAATGTTCCTGTACTGCTGTTTGACCAACTGTCACATCTCTTTTAGTGTAAAATAATATTTTTGGTTGTTCGGAATAATGTCAATAAAAAGTTTTTTAATTTGCGTCGCACCGACACAGACCGGTTTTATGGTGACCATGGAATATGAAAGGGGTAGGAGTGGAAAGGAAGCGACCGTGGCCACAATTAAGGTACAGCCCTAACATTTGCCTGGTGTAAAAATGGAAAACCACGGACAACCATCTTCAGGGCTGCCGACAGTGGGATTCGAACCCACTATCTCCCGGATGCAAGCTCAAAGCTGCGCGCTCCTAACCGCATGGCCAACTGGTCCGGTTTCCCGAGTTCAAGCTGACAGGTAGTGTTCCAAATATCATAGCCACTCGTTCGGTAATAAAACTGAAAATAATGTGCAAATTTTCCCTCACGTTTGTCAGTTTAAACTTTGTTCTATTAGTTTCACTTTTGTCATCGCTTTCTTCTTCCAACTTGGGGCGGGCATGAAGCCCGGTAAAGTACTGCTGAGTTTTACCGCGCGATCAATAAATTGCAGTCTGAATTATCGCGAATTCCGAATTAATGAAGTCCGAAATAGTGAGAGTTTACTGTATTGCTAAACTTATTTTACTATAACTCTGTGCTTGACTATAACAACATTGAGCAATTGGTTGGTTGATTAATGGTCTACTTAAATAAGTTTTATTGCGGTTTTCAAAGAACGCAAAGTGCCGGACTTTCCTCCAAAGCTTTGTTTTTCGTGTCTACCGTACAAGTGTATTGCACTTGAGCACCATTAAATACCATTGGACTGACAAGGAAATTATTTACCTGGGCAAGTCAAAACCACTTCGTAAATTTCGCCCTCGGCGAAATGAACATATACAATATGAGCTGCTCGTCCTCAATAGCCTAGGCCTACCAGGCGACCGTTTCTCAACCCAAAGTTCTGCAGATTATGAGGCGACACGTAGTCAGCATGAGGAATTTCCTCTACCTTTTTTCTTGGAAATCTAGAACGGGTCCACTATCTCAACATCGGATAGCTCCTCAGTTGTTTTAACGTAGGCTGACTGGACAGTGAAGAAGCCTCAAATCGAGGTAAAAATTCCCGACCTGTCCGGGAATCGAACCCGGAGCCGCTATCCTGCGGGGCCGGCTTTTTATATTCCAGATAACAAACTTTGATTGACTGGTAAATTTCCATCAAAAGTTAGTGCAGTATATAATTACTGGATACCACATTTCTCTTATTAGGAGAGAAGACATCCGTGATATCAATTACAAGAAGAACTTAATTAGAAAACTTCGCCTATAAATTAATTTTAACTGTTGACCTCGTTTAGACTTGAAATCTGTAATGTAGTACTTTATCCATTACTATGAGTCAATCTGTGAACTCAAGATTGTAATATGTTGTTTCATTCTTATGGATGGAACATCGGCTATGATTTATAAATTATTGTTGTGGCACAGTCGTGTTTGTAAGAGTGTATGTTGTACCATTTAGAGCTGAAGGAATTGATCGAGATTTTCAAATGTTATTAGAAGTCAAAATTGAGAAGTGTGAGAAACTAGTTCAATGATGACAAACGATGGATTCGGAATTCACCAGTCTTCATCATATCCAGCGATACTTTAAGGCCCTGAATTACTCTGGTCGGTAAAGTTTCTCTGTGGATTATTAGTAGTAGAAATCGACCTCGAGATTCCAAGGTAGCGGGTTCAAACCTGGCAGATGTAGATGGATTTTTGAAGGGTAGGTTTGACCGAGAGGAGACGGACACAATTCAGTGAAAGCAGTGCCAGACTCAGCTAAGGGACTCGTGGTCGCCAACCCTCGCTCCCAAGATGAAATACCCTGAGTCCCCTCTTAGTCCACCTTTACGACAGACAGGGTATATCGTGGACATGTTCTACCACCCCCACCCACCACAGCGGAAGGAGAGAGTAATGGTGTCGTGTATGAGTTCCTGCCAACTGTTCCTCATGTCTCGCGCTGGCAGCCACCGCTGGGGAGCGGGATAATCGTAGTGACTTAGCAGCAGGTTTTCCACCCATGCGGCCAATGTTTGATTTCCAGTCGATGCCCCGTTGGAAATTTCATCTGAAAAATGATGTGGTGTCAGTAAGAACAAGTGGCCTTGGACGCCAGCTAAAACCCAAAATGAGACAAGTGGCTCCAGTGGCCAATTTGGCCTCAGATATTCCTCACCTCGTCCAGGAGTTTGCTGGTGTGATAGCCTGGCTTATGTTTAATTTACAAGGATAATTTCCCAATTCTAATCCATGTCATTACGATATTCCAAATACACCACGCTTCTTAGGCTGCCAAGACCACTGATACCCAGTCAGGTAGCCTGGAGATATTGAAATATTAGTCAACATGACGACATCCTTAGACGTACTGGTCGGCTTTCTTGACCGAATTCTATGCCTCTCATATCACTATCTCTTTGGTTGGTCCCACGAGGATGCCTAAAGTGCAATCCAGGATAAAAATAATTAGGCTCTTTTGGATCGAACACAGGTACGTCAGGTGAGAGGCAGGCACGCTACCCCTACATCAATGAATTCGAAAACTACTGTTTAACAATATAGGGTAAATAATGGTACATGGGGCTGATTGACAAGGTTTCCAGAATCCAAGTTGAAGCAGTAGTGGTAATGATATTGCTTTGAAGTAAAATACAACTAGGCAACTATTACCTCAAAAACTGATCAGAAAGAAAAATGGAACGTCTGAATCTTTCAGGAATGAAAGTATCAGCGAAAAAAAAAAAAAAAAAAAAAGAGAATGTCCGCAAGGGGCTTAAATATAAAAGACAATCCAGGTCTCGTAATCTTAAACCGTCCGGGTCGGAAGATACATTAATTGAACAAGAGAGGCCGGATAGGGAAGATAAAAGTGAGGACGTGCATAATGAAGTGAAAACAATGCCACACTCAGCTAGGTGGCCCATTGAAACCAACTCCACACTGCCAAGATTTGATGCTCGGGAATGTTACTTTCATTCATTTCTTACGACAGGCAGAGAATACAGTGGAAGAATTCTACTGCCCCCGACCACAGAGGAAAATAGACAAGTAGGAAAAGTGAAGTTAATGTGAAGATCTGCAGAAGCTGGATAAGGGTTCATTTACTCATTTATTTTCTCTTTAACGGTATTCTTTTGTCAACATAGCAAGTGTGTTCATGTAGTTATATAAAAACACTGTTCCATTCCCAAGTCGCTGACAAAAAGATGCAAATTATTATGTCTGTCTCTACAAGGGAGTATTCAGATTACCAGATTAAAACCCATCCATAAGAAAATCTGCAGGATTCAATTAACGGCTATTCCAATATGACCAAAGCGGAGAGAATTTTCAATCATTCCTGTGGAATATTTTGTCATGGGGAAAAGAAATTGAAGTGTGATAATCCTGCTTGATTTTAATAAAACTGTTAGACTACCAATATCGTTCAAGAGCAGTTCTAAATGGAAAAGATTCGTACCTCATTTTGTATTCATTGAAAGATCGGAACTCCATTCAGAGAAAGAAGCGATGTAAGTTAATTCACCAAATCAAAAGAGAGAACTTGTCTCATAAGTTTAATTCGTGCTTCTTTATTGAAATAGGTCTCCGTGAGAGCCCAGCTTGTCTCAGTCTATGGAACTCGGTCACTTGCTGTGGAAAACAAGTCATGTTCTTACCGTGCATTATATCCGGCTCCATGACTACATAGTTGGTCACAGGGGTACCGGGTTCGATTCCCGGCAGAATCGGGAATTTTAATCAATATTGGTTAATTTCCCTGGCACGGGGACTGGGTGTATGTGTTGTCTTCATCATCATTTCATCCTCATCACGACGCGCAGATCTCCTACGGGTGTCAAATTAAAAGACCTGCACCTGGCGAGCCGAACCCGTCCTTGGGATCTCCCGGCACTAAAAGCCGTACGCCATTTCATTTCTTACCGTGCATATGACCTTTGAACACGATTCCCAGTCACCGTTTTATAGGTAGGTTTCCCTAGAGCTACTTTCAATGTGTGTACCGGGCGAGTTGGCCGTGCGCGTAGAGGCGCGCGGCTGTGAGCTTGCATCCGGGAGACAGTAGGTTCGAATCCCACTATCGGCAGCCCTGAAAATGGTTTTCCGTGGTTTCCCATTTTCACACCAGGTAAATGTGTACCTTAATTAAGGCCACGGCCGCTTCCTTCCAACTCCTAGGCCTTTCCTATCCCACCGTCGCCATAAGACCTATCTCTGTCGGTGCGACGTAACGCCCCTAGCCAAAAAAACTTTCAATGTGTATTTTCCCTAATACGTTTTACAATAATATTATCCGTATATGCATTGTCCCTAGTAAATTTTCCGTCTAGAATTTTAACTAACTTATTTTCAAGTAAATCGCTTCAATTATTAAAAGTCATTACCTATTTCATAATGCGAAAAGACAGTCCACGATTCTTAAATAACTGTTTTCGTCTTTCTGGTATTTTCCAAATGATCTGGTGTGGATTTGGCCCACTTTACGAGTGGATGCCTTTCCTGATACCAACTCTATGTGGAGGAATGTATTCACGATAGCGTGTTTCTGTGGTGGTTGGTAGTGTGGTCCGTTGCATGTAGATGAAGGGAAGTGTATTAATAAAACCCAAAATCGATGTCCCCGAGCCAGAGCATTTAATCATATGAAGTTACAATTCCCTACGGTCCGGAAATGGAATCTGAGCCCTCTAAACCGAAGACGAGTACGCTGACCATTCAGCTGAGGAAACGTTCACCGAGCTCGATAGTTGCAGTCGCTTAAGTGCGGCCAGTATCCAGTATTTGGGAGATAGTGGATTCGAACTCCACTGTCGGCAGCCCTAAAGATGGTTTTCCGTGGTTTCCCATTTTCACACCAGGCAAATGCTGGGGTTGTACCTTAATTAAGGCTACGGCCACTTCCTTCCCAGTCCCAGCCCTTTCCTGTCCCATCGTCGCCAATCACAGTATTAACTGTAGAGATACAGTAAAGTACTGTAAAAGAGTGCACTTTCGTAGTGTAACGGTTAGCGCTGTTATTTGCAGTCCCTTGAAGCCCGGGTTCGATGTCAGAAATTTAAGATTGGCAGGAGCGATGGTATGAGGTCTAAAAGGTAAGTGCAACTCATTTCCATTGGAACTATGCCTGTAAAAAGCTATACCCCCTCGGAATGAGGACTAGAATTTACTTACTATACGAAACATGATCACGTTAAAGGCATCAACAAGTTCCTAAAAAAAGTCATCATAAATATTTACAGTCCAAGGAATTCTCCATTTTGCAGCTTCTTTTACGAACTAGCAGCATAGTAAGTACGAATTTCTTCTACTGACATTATGTATCACTGTGCAAGCATCTTTGTGTTAAATAAGCGCCATTACAAACCTCTTTTGTAAATAATAATATTAATATCGGCTGAATCTAGGTGAATGTTAATTATCCTATTAGAATTATACGTACGTGCGGGGAAACTAACTTTAGGAACATACTGGATTTGCGGTGCAGTTGAGTGATCCCCTGGGTTGCTCCCGTGCCGGGCTACTCTACTACTCAACATCTATAAATTACATATTTTATCTGCTTGAATGGAGACATGTCACTTTAGTGACGAAGCGACACATCCAGCTCCGTATAATCAGGTCTGGTGTATGTGTATAGACCCTAGGAAGTCGGGTCCAATCCAGTACCCTGTACGTGTCCAATTCCTCGCAAAGTGGCCGTGTTATGCAGAGGGTGAATATCGTCCGACAGACTTGAAATAATTTACTGCATTGGTAACTTCGCAATCTGTGAATATCTCCAATATGAGAGTATGTTACCTGGGTAAGTTAGATTTCACCAAGCGGGTTGACCATATGGTTAGGGTCGCGCAGCTGTGAGTTTGCATTCAGGAGATAGTGAGTTCGAACCCCACTGTCGGTAGCCCTGATGATGGTTTCCTGTGGTTACCCATTTTCACACCAGGCAAATGCTGGGCCTGACTCTTAATTAAGGCCACGGCCGCATCCTTCCCACTCCTATACCTGTATTTCGTCGCCATAAGACCTATCCGTGTCGGTGCGACGTAAAACAAACTAATTCTCTTTTAAAGTTCGATTTTGCCAAGATTGTTTACCAATCCATATAATAAAAACCTTCCAGGCTAATTTTGTTAAGATATTTATTTCGACGTATGCTATTGGCCACGTTATTGACCAACAAGGCATTAAATCAAAACACTGTTCAAAATGAATAAATTAACCTTGTATAGCATGAATGATTTTTTGTTTGCGTTTGCTTAGGAATATTTCTAGATTCAAATTTCAACTTGCCCGTACAATTGAAGGTGTGCCGTGTGTGACGGAGGGCGGGGAAACTATCTCACTGTGTCATGTACACATAGTGAAAAGTGGCATGTTGCCACATGGCAACGCTGTGCAGTAGACTATTAGATGTTACTTACTTCAGAATTCTCCAAAACAGCTCCTTTTGCCTGGAATAGCCGGAAATTTTGGTGATGATATTGATGGTGATTAGCCTTATTTAGTGAATTTAGAGGCCTGTTTGTTACTTTTTTTTTTTTTTGCTAGTTGTTTTACGTCGCACCGACACAGATATGTCTTACGGCGACGATGGGACAGGAAATGGCTAGGAGTGGGAAGGAAGCGGCCGTGGCCTTAATTAAGGTACAGCCCCAGCATTTGCTTGGTGTGAAAATGGGAAACCACGGAAAACCATTTTCAGGGCTGCCGATAGTGTGGTTCGAACCTACTATCTTCCGAATACTGGAAACTGGCCGCACTTAAGCGACTCCAGCTATCGAGCTCGGTGTTTGTTACTCAACCTAGTTAACAAGAACGGCTCGTACACTACATCGAATCCCGAGAGATTCACTACAATTATCCATAGACATAATAAAACAAACAAGCAAACGAATAAACAAACAAACAGGAACTTCACCTATCAAGTAACCGTTGCTCAATCCGAAGGCCTGCAAATTACGAGGTGACGCATGGTCTTGTCTTTCTAGACAGTCAGATACCTAGTCAATTGTTCTCAGGTAGACTGAATGGACCTCGAACCTGCCCTAAGATCCAGGTAAAAATCCTTAACTTGGCCGGGAACTAACTCAGGTTTCCCGGGTAATGGACAGGCTGTGTACCTCTAGACCATGATGCCGGCTCCTACAATAATAGGTACTTAAATATTAAGCTAATAGGAGCGTCTGCAACTTAATACTACGTTGTCATGATAGTGCATTATATAGATCTATATCATCTGATGGCCAAGCAGGCATCAATTTTTGATAACGATACAAAGTCTCTCATAGTGCATTGGCACTGCCGGTGGCTACAATTAGCCTACGCAGTGGCCTCCACGGTATGTACTAACCAGCGTCTTGGTTGGTGTGCTAGGTACCAACTGATGAGCCCAGCCTAGCACACGGGGGCGAAACGCTGGCAACCAGGAATGATTTAGCTGGAAAATTTATAATGTCCAATAACGGACCATTTTTATTGGTATTATGATAGTACATGTTGTGAAATCAAAATAATTTCTCCGACACAGCGCGCTAATTACTGAGCAATGGAAGATAAACTGTACAGTACATACCACAATGCATAAAAGTTGTCTCTAACATACACAATTCTCAATATGGCAGGTAGGACTTAACAGAAATCTGTCCAGTATAGCCTACATTGGAGAAAGTAAGTGTCATTGTTCATTATACCTGGACC
Organism: Anabrus simplex; assembly: GCF_040414725.1. Taxonomy (NCBI): domain Eukaryota; kingdom Metazoa; phylum Arthropoda; class Insecta; order Orthoptera; family Tettigoniidae; genus Anabrus; species Anabrus simplex. The sequence continues at coordinate 1,509,790,345 of NC_090265.1, read as the reverse complement.
TTTACTTTGTGGCTACATGCTGACAACTGCGTTTTGTAAAATACGATGTGGTGTTAAGGTAAATATGTTTTTTGAAAACAAACATTAACCCATGGTAAAGTTATCCCTGAACAATGAAAGACAAAAACCAACTATTAGGAATGGTCAAACTGAACACTGATCCAGTCCCATGCATTCAACGGATCTCGCCCTAAGACTACCGCTACGCATAACCTTTCTTAACCGATGGGACTTCAAATTTTTCTTGTAGAGGATTTGGATTTCATAGTGTACGTGAAAACAATCACCTTTAGCTTTCGAAAATGAATAAATTAGAATGCGATGTCTTAGATTTAGTTGTGATTTAATTTTAGGGAGCTGCAAATTTCGTACCATTCACGGCTAGTAATGTGCCCTGACCGTTAGATGCCTCTGGTATGTTAGCGGACATCACGAGGAACACAATACGTAGACTTCCTGGGTTTTATGTCATAGCACTTCCGTTCTGTTCACTAGGTACCTCCTGAGTACAACAAGCAGCTTCAGAATAGTTTGATATTATTAAACAATCTAATTCTGACAACATCTTGTGGGAGTATGTCCATAAGACATTATTCAATTTGTACTCCTTGCATTTGGGACAGAAGGAGTTAATGTGTTAAGACAAATCGATCAACGCTACCGGCACCGATTTAAGATTTATTTTCCAAGTCCGTGGTGTATATTAATTACAAAATTTGTTATATTCACGTCAACTATCGTGAAAAATATTAATTAACCAATGAACGGCTATATAATAATGCTCACGTTAGTTTTTCTGCCACCCTCTGCGGGTGGGGGACGCACATGTAGAATACATCCGCGGTATCTCCTGCTTGTCGTAAGAGGCGACTAAAAGGGGCCCAAGGGGCTCTCAACTTGGGAGTGTGGATTAGCGATCACGGGGCCCTTAGCTCAGTCCTGGCATTGGTTCCACTTACTTGTGCCAGTCTCCTCACTTTCGTCTATTCTGTCCGACCTCCCTTGGTCAACTCTTGTTCTTTTCCGACCCCGACGGTATTAGAGCATTCGAGGCCTATGGAGTCTTTCATGTTCACGCCCTTCGTGGCCCTTGCCTTTCTTCGTCCGTTACTTCATTTTTCGAAGTGACGGATCCCTTAGTTTTTTTCTCTCTCTCTACCCCTGTGGGTGGGGGACGCAGACGAATAATATACCCACGGTATCCCTTGCCTGTCGTAAGAGGCGACTAAAAGGGGTGACCAAGCGATGATTGTATTAGAACCATGAAACTACTTTTGATTAATACCATCACGCGGCGAACACCATGGGTCGCTTTTACTTGCGAGTAGTACCACTCTGTTAGGTACTCAATAGTTTTGTGATTCGTAGCAGTCAAGCGGGGTTCACTGTGGGTTTCCAGTACCCGTGGGTCGTACCCATGTGAGCAACACCACGGGTCTGGACGTTGCCTGTGAGTTGTACCACTACATGAGCGACACTGTGGGTCTGCGTTGCCTGTGATTAGTACCCACTATGTGAGGAACACCACGGGAATACCAGCGCCCGTGATTAGTACATCTAGGTGAGGAACTTCATCGGTTTGCGTTGGCTATGAGTAGCGCCATTGTGTGAGAAACACCATAGGTCTGCGTTACCTGTACGACGTACAATACTTGTGAGTAGTACCATCCTGTGTGGAACACCGTGAGTTTACGCTACCTTTGATTATACCGCAGCTTGAGAAATATCATGGTTCTCCTGTACTAGCGATAAGTGCCATTATGCGGGATCGTTGACATAGATACTGACCCATTCCGACAAGCATCATCGATTCAGGATTGGGCTTTGGAAGCAGTCCCTTGGTCAGTAATATTGTTTCTTGGAATGTGAGGCATTGCGCGTCTTATCCACAGATTGTTTTAAAGTCATATTCATCAATTCATTCCTCATCATCACGTTTTGAATTCGGGTCAGTGGATGAATTTTGTACTTTTAAACTGTAATCCCATTTCGTCTCATTTCGTACCATAGGGGCCGATGACCTAGATGTTAGGCCCCTCTAAACAATAAGCATCATCATCATCAAGTTTTTTGCGTTTCGCGCTGAGACTGAATGTTTATCAAATTACAATACTGGGGGTGCGCGAGGAAATTCTTCTCAACGCTGCAGAGTCATAAAGTAACACATTTGTTCTCAGCCCGATTCGCAGAGTTCCTCCCTTCATAAACCGTCTCCTTCTTCTTTCTGTTTCTTGCTATGAGACTTGGTAGAGTGAAACGACTCATATTTTGTCTGATTGTATTTCGTATTTAGGAGAAGATGACAAGAGTACATGTACAGCGCTTCATTTCTCTTCGGTCATTTCACATTCATCTCATATATTCCACGTAAAATATTGCATCTAGTCTGTGTGACAGTATGGGGTATTCTCGGATCTCATAAGGATACCTTCGGATATGAATCAACTTCCAGGAAAGTAATACGTTCTAGCAATCACGTTATCACAGTTCTAACATCGCAAGTTCAATTTAAATAAACCTATAAACGTCTTAATGCTATTATTTCTAGCCTAATAACAATTTGAACAGTTGTGTAGACCTGGTAATACCATTATTGTCCATCACCTAACTCCGATTTAGGTTAAGTAGCAGTAGCTCAGGCGATTGAGCACTGGCCTCCTGAACCGAAGATGTTGGGTTAGACCCGTACACAGACCAGTATTATTTTAAGTGGCTGAAATACGCCTGCCATGTGTCGGTAGACATTCTCGTCCTGGTCTAATGGCAAACTGTGCTGAAAGCCTGCAACTAGAAAAAGAGGTGTAGTGTTTATGATATGAAAATTAACATTTTCAAAACTAAAGTGATATCAGTAGAGAAGAAATCTAAGTGGATCGAATGAAATTTCATGAATACAAAACTGGAACAGGTAAATCCATTTCTACTTTTAGGATGTGTATACTCCTCAGACAACAGTATAGAAAAATTGAATCAATGCGGAGAAAATCAAACGTATTGAGCTTGCAGTTACCATCAAGAATATTCTGTAAGGTGTCCGGCTCCATAGCTAAATGGTTAGCATGCTGGCCTTTGGTCACAGAGTACCGGGTTCGATTCCCGACAGGGTCGGGAATTTTAACCATCAGTGGTTGATTGCGCTGACACGGGGGCTGTGTATGTGTGTTGTCTTCATCATTTCATCCTCACCATGACGCGCAGGTCGCCTACGGGAGTCAAATCAAAAGACCTGCACCTGGCGAGCCGAACATGTCTTCGGACACTCCCGGCACTAAAAGCCATAGGCTACGCCATTTCATTTCATTTCATTTCATTTCATTTCATTTCATTTCATTTCATTTCATTCTGTAAGGTAAAAGTCAGTTCAATCAGTCACTACTGATCTGCATTTAAGTCAGTCGCCCAGGTGGTAGATTCCCTATCTGTTGTTTTCCTAGCCTTTTCTTAAATGATCGCAAAGAAATTGGAAAATTATTGGACATTTCCCTTGGTAAGTTATTCCAATCCCTAACTCCCCTTCCTATAAACGAATATTTGCCCCAATTTGTCCTCTTGACTTCCAACTTTATCTTCATATTGTGATCTTTCCTACTTTTAAAGACACCACTCAAACTTATTCGTTCCTGCGTGAAACTGTCTTTACACTGGTCTGATTTCATACCGACAGGAAAAGCTGGGAGGACTCAGTATATCTCATTCATAACTTGGAAGAAACGGACAAGAATGTAGCGAGAATAATTGCGGTACTAACAGGTAGGAACAATGGTAGGAGGACACTCAGAATGAGGAGGTAAAGGCTAAATTAGGAATGAACTCGATAGATGAAGTTCTGCATATAAACCGGTTGCGGTAGTGGGATCATATGAGGCAAATGGAGGAGAACAGGTTACGTAGGAAGGTAGTAGACTCGGCAATGGAAGGTAAGAGAAATAAAGGGAAACCAATTGACGATGGTCAATGATTAATGATTAAGTGGTGTGCATCTAAACGAGGCTACAGAGCTAATTACAAATAGAGTATTGTGGAGGCTCTTAGTTAATTCACAAAACATTGCGGACTGAACGCTGAAAGGCGTAAAACTCTATACTGAGGATTATTCATCATCTCCTTAGTTATATTAGTGTTCCCGCAATGATAAAGTTGTTAGCACATTAATATTCTATTTGGCTGATCTGGGATTGACTCCTGTTAATATGACTCTCAGCCGAATTAAGAAGCGCGTTCTTGTAGTTTTCTCTCCCCTCATTTTGAACTGCAAGAAAGTGCCGCATGGCAGGCTATCAAACAGGCATAGTAATACATTATTCGAGAAAGAAATTATAAGCTACTGATGCATCCTTTGCAGTTTTACTTCTGTTTACTTACTAATACGTCAATACGCCAATTCAGGAAGCACTGATCACAGGTTACATAAATCAAGTACACGTGGCTGTTCAGAGCAGGTCCCAAAATTAACCATCCGTAATAACTCGCTAACAGTCAGTTTTGTAATATCTTCTGTAGCACTCACGAGAACTATACCATACTATATTATAATAGTATACGAGCAGAAAATCTGTTGTCGCTAACATCTTTATTACTCGTTGCAGGTTTGCAGCGCGCCAGCATGTGATAAGTATTACACGAACCGACATCCCCCAAAAGATATACACTACGTGGCCAAAAGTCACCGGAAGGGGTGTCCTATCAGAAAATATGCCGTGTGTGACCCTTGAGCGTTGCGGCTAGCAGCGGCGTAGCTGAGCAGTCTGTCACAGACACCCGTGTCATGAAGACGGCAACACGTCACGAGTTAACCAACATTGAACGTAGCATCATTAGGCGCACGGTGCACGGGCCATAGCATTGCGGAGATTAAGTGCGAATTCGGGTTTTCGAGGTCAACAGTGTCGAGGGTGGATCTTCAATATCGCAGAGAGAATGTTACCACCCATGTAAACCGCCGCACGGGAAGACCACAGATGTTTAAGAAACGGACAGCACGTCGTCTTCGCAGAACCATACTGGACGCTCGAGGGTCTACTGTGAATCAAATCGCCTCCCAGTTGAACGTTGGAAGTCACGACCCCATTTCTACCAGGACTGTAAGGCGGCATGTGCACCGCATAGGTTTCACCAGCCGACGATCAACTCGTGTTCCTTTGCTGATGCCTCGACACAGAGCTCAAAGGCGTGAATGGGCCCGCAAACATCGACAATGGACCGTGGAACTGTGGCGGCGTGTGGTATGGTGCGATAAATCTCAGTTCCAGTTGTATTGAGCTGATGGGCGCATGAGAGTGTGGCGTATGCTCCATGAAGCTATGGATCCTGCGTGTTAACAAGCTTGTGTCCAGGCGGGAAGTGGCTCAGTTCTGGGCTGCGCGACGTTTTCATGGTCGCAATTAGGCCCCATTTTCAGGCTGCAGGGAGCGCTGACAGGTGCACGTTATGTGGTCATTCTTTCAGACCATCTGCTTTCCTTTCTGGCCATAGAGTACCCGGTTAGAGATGCCATGTTTCAACAGGACAATGCGCCATGTCACCGCTCTGTGATGGCAGGCAGGTGATCGGAGGAGTACTCCAGTGGAGTTACGACCGAGAATTGGCCCTCCAGATCTCCGGATCTTAATCAAATCAAGCATCTATGGGATGCTGTCGATGATGGTGCACGCTTCATGAACCGCGCACCAAGTACACAATACCAATTGTGAGTATCAGTGATAGATGCGTGGGTCCAGATCCATCCATAACGATTCCAACACCTTGTAGAGTTGAGGCCTGGCCGTATTGTTGCCGTTTTGAGGGCTCGTGGAGGAGCACCTCGTTATTAACATCACATACAGTATCTTCCCATGACCTTTGGCCACTCAATGTATTATAACAATCATATAGCTAGGGCCCGAATGCTATCTAATTACATATTCCATTCCTTTACTTGTAGACGCTTGAAAATGAAAAATGTCGGCGAATTATAGTTCAGATGTGGTTATACCTGTATTTCATTTTATACATTATTACATATTCTTAGGAATAGTACATATTTTTACATATTATGTAAAACATGTAACATTTTGTACATATCTAGGTAATTTTTTTTAAAATGTGCCAGGTCGTTTAATTTCAGACTACAGTATAGTAAAATTATTCATCTCACATAGAATATATTATATATTTTAATTCCGAACGTTGGCTTCAAAATTCCTTTAATATTGGGATGTAGATCACACTATCCGAGTACCTCAACTGCATACAACAGCACTAATCGTTTCTTAGAGTTTGGAATGGCTAGGTGTCTTTCGTTGGTCAGAGTTTCTAACAAACTTGAAATAAAATCTAGATTATTCAAGCTCTCTATGTTTGCGAGATCATTAGCGGCGAACAAGAAGATTCTCCTGAAGATATTTCACCCAGTTAGTTTTATCTTTTAAAATATGCACCGGTGATTTGCCGGTATGTTGAACGGTCCTTTTCAGCCTACAAGATAATTTTATCGGATTGGGGCCAAAACATAAATATAGAAAACATCGAGACGTACTTCGTGACCTATCACGCACCACGACACAAATTCTATATTAACTTTACTTAATAAAATGTATTTGTTTGATTTTCAGGGCAACATCAAATTAGCTACAAATTCACATTGTGGTACCTTTGGATTTACAGCACATAACGTTGATTTTTAATATATTAAATATGTGATCATGCCTTTAATTCGATTATTTAATACTATCAGAATAAGAAAGCGGTAGACTATATAAACTATCTGAAGCAACAACAATGACGTCATAAAATATGGAGTGTTTAAAACAATTTTATTGCCTGATTTTACTTCTTTTTTTTGTTTTTTTTACAAGTTGCTTTTGGTCGCAGATAAGTCTCATGGCGACATTGGGTTAGGTAAGGGCTAGGAGTGGGAAGGAAATGGACGTTAACTTAATTAAGGTACAGCCGCAGCATTTATCTGGTGCAAAAATGGGAAACCACGTAAAACCATCTTCGGGGCTGCAAACAAGAAGGTTCGATCTCACCGCCCCTAACCGCACGGCCAGCTCGCTCAGTTTCATTGTCTCATATGATGCCCATGTCATAATAAAAGGATCTGAGTGTATTAATATCATTACATATTTTGTGAATATCCTTTCCTTTCCTTTCTTAATTCGTTTACCCTCCAGGGCTAGATTTCCCTCGGACTCAGCGAGGGATCCCACCTCTGCCACCCCAAGGGCAGTGTCCTGGAGCGTGAGATTTTGGGGTGGAGATAAAACCGGGGAGGAGGACCAGTACCTCCACAGGCGGCACCTGCTATGCTGAAGAGGGGCCTTGAGGGGGGGGGATGGGAAGAATGGAAGGGACACCCAAGCAAGAGGGAAGGAAGCGGCCGTGGCCTTAAGTTAGGTACCATACCGGCATTTTCCTGGAGGAGAAGTGGAAAACAACGGAAAACCAGTTCAAGGATGGCTGAGGGAATCGAAACCCCCTCTACTCAGTTGACCTCCTGAGGCTGAGTGGACGCTGTTCCAGCCCTCGTACCACTTTTCAAATTTCGTAGCACAACCGGAAATCAAACCCTGGCTTCCGGGGGTGGCAACTAATCACACCACACCACAGAGGTGGACTTTTGTGAATATTACATATTTAATTATACATTCCACTGATATTTACAACATGTTTACGAGCATGTTTCGCGTTTTGATATTACATAAAAGTCTGGACCCTACATATCGCTATCAGCTGGTTGAGTACTTGGCTAAAACATGGCGGCTGGACTGGACGTGTCCACACTGTCCATATAGAGTCACTGTACTGCAAAACACTCTGCGAGCAACACTGCGAAGAAAACGACCACACATCATGCACAACCCATCCTTCATTCTGAACGGTGATGCAGCGCACATGAAGCAGGAGCGGTGTCTGATTTGTTCAGTCGCTGGGGCTCGGAAGTGCTCTACCACCCCCAATACTCCCCGAATTTAAGTCCCTGCGTTTCCGACCAAATCTCTAAGATGACGGAATCACTGCGTGGGATTCGCTTCCGAAAAGCTGAGGACATTCTGCAGGCAATTGTTCACTCTCTTCGCACCATCCCGAGATTAGCCAATGCCGACCGTATTCAAAAGCTTTAACACTGCTGGCGATATCGGAGGCCTGTACAACCTAGAACCTTGTATCTCTACTATGTGTCTAGAAAATAAATAGTTGTCACTACTACCGAGTTGCAGGACTGAAGTGGTACCATTACGGCAGAATTCCAATGTTCAGATAATTTCTGTCATTTAGCAACGAAATCGGAATTCTACAGGACGGCTCCTTCCTCCTCCTCTTCTTTTTTCGCAATTATTTGGGGTCACCACTTATTGCAGTTCTGGCTCAGTTTTACAGTCGGATGCACTTCCTGACTGTGTATTGACTATTGCAAGTTTTTGTCAGCCGGCCCCGCGGTGTAGGGATAGCGTGCCTGCCTCTTACCTGGAGGCCCCGAGTTCGATTCCCAGCCAGGTCAGGGATTTTTACCTGCATGTGAGGGCTGCTTTGAGGTCCATTCAGCCTATGTGATTACAATTGAGGAGCTATCTAACGGTGAGATAGCCAAGAATAACGGCCGAGAGGATACGTCGTGCTGACCACACGACAACTCGTAATCTGAAAGCCTTAGGGCTGAGCAGCGGTCGCTTATTAGGCCATGGTCCTTCGGGGCTGTTGCACCATGAGGTTTGGTTTGGTCTCTGTGATGTTTGATAATATGGTGTATTATATTTAGATGAAGAGAGGTGTACGAAGATGAACACAAACACCCATTCCCCGCGGCAGAGGAATTTACCACATGCAGTTAAAATCGTCGAGCCGGCCAAGAATCGAACCCGGGGCCCTCTGAACCGAAGGCCATTGCATTGACCATTCAGCCAAGGATGGACACTGGATGGTTCCTATGGCTGAGTTAATTTAATGTTTTTGGGTGATACTGAATACGGTACCAGTAAAGCTTAAAATGCCAACAAGGAAATAGAGAGCCAGGAATTTCGAGCATCGTCTGAAAATCGGCTATTTCAACTGGAATCGAACCAATGTTCTTGGAATACTCATACACTTTAACCTTGATCCACCGAGGCAGTTTTAACGCCAAAGAATTGTAGTGACACTGAGTTCTATCACTGAAGCTTGTTACAGAGTCTACTTAGGACAATGAAGCATATCGGATGCATTAATTTTATCCCAGCAGTGTACTAAGGCTTATTAGGGTTCCGGAGGATTAAGCATCTCAATTTAACGGCTAAGTATATGTTTAGGTACAGTCGGAAATGACTACTAAACAGATTATGGGCTTAATACACCGTTCATGAAAATAGCTCTCCCTTAATTATGTCATCTCGCCTTATGCTTGTGAGCAACCTATTTACAGCCAACCTAGTAGAATATTAATATTCGACCGAGGCCTATAATTTAGCCTGAACGATTTGATACCTTCCCTCCAAATATGTTCACTCTCTAACGTATTTATTACCTCCGTAAAGAATGGAAGATCTAGAGCAGAAAAGTATGGTTTTTGAACTATTACTGTTGCCACATAGGTGTATTACTGAAGAGAAGGGTCCGAATTCTTCGCGTTATTAATGTTTAGTCAACAGAGCTTTAAAATGGTGGTTAGTTGATGTTCCTCTAGTATGCCAAATAATTTGAAACAACAGATATTGTGTGGATAAACTTTTAAATTATAAGCTTTGTTAACAGATTCTCTGTGTGTCTGGTAAACGCTTTCTCGTGACACCCATCTAAAATTCTTCACTTGAAATAGTGATGACTTCTTCTTCCTTTTCTACCTCTGACTGACCTTTTCCCAATTATTTGAGATCGACGCTACATGTGTCTTTGGTCGACTTTTACACCTGAATGCTCTTCCTAACGCGAACACTATTTCGAGGTGACTGCATATTATTTCTGCACTGGCTTATTGGGAGTAGTGTGATGGATTCTACTTTCTGAGTCATTCAGCTCATCAGTGCTGGTCTTAAGAGTCTAAGTTGGCGGTTTGGAATCCTATGGTAACTGAAGGTGCTCAAGTACACCGGCCCCTTGCTTCCGGGAGGGACGACATACCGGTACCTCTGCGTCTCCGAAAACTTCAGCTGGGGTGTGTATTTTAACCTGATCTTTGCTGGCAGGACTGATCTCGTATGAGATAGAACAATTTTATTACTTTCATTGATATGTCTCAGTCTTATCCTTGGCTTTGACAATATAAAAATGGCAGTAATGCCATTCCTTATGCATCCAGTCCCTGCCATGAATTGTGTGAAAATGTTATTTATAGGGTCGGTTGGCGCATGCATTTCGATGGGCTTGGCAGACTGATATATAATAACAACAACTTGTGCCTCAGTGAGGAAAGCAACGCGAAACTACCTCACTGCTCATTTCACTAGTATGCCTCTTCAGTGATACCTAGCCCATGTATGACAGCTAATAGTGGAGCTGTTTAAGATCCAACCAGCCTTCGGGGTGAGGACTAAACATAGAACATTATTACCCAACTCACTAGCTTTTGTTAATTGTTGGAGTTTTATATGCAAAGCATGGAAGCCGCACACGTATTTTATCCAGAAAATTACATTTCAAGCAAGGAGAAACGCGTTCTTTGCTCACAAATCGGTGGTCAATTCGCGCTCACAATCTCCTTGGCCATAAGCCGTAATAGTCAACCGCAGAACAAATTCGTTTACTGCTGGCTGTTTCACACATGAAGATCGTATCAGCGACCAATCACACCTAACATTACCTCGGCCAACTCAAACAGCCGCAAGCTTTAAAGCTCAGCTAACCACTATTTAGGAACAGATGTATATCTTTTGAGACAGTGCAATTCATCCACTTAACGTAAATGCCATGTGCTCTTCATGCACGCTTGCAATAACACAGGATGGAAACGGTGAATCGTTCTTTAATGGGAGAAAACTACATCTGCAATAACACACTTGTTCGTTCATCTAATATCATGGGGCATTTCAGGATTATAATTTTTACAATTGACAACCTAGCGATCTGTGGAGAAAATTCGCTTCCTATTTAATTCGTTGAACATAATAATAATAATAATAATAATAATAATAATAATAATAATAATAATAATAATAATGTCACACTTATCCAAGAAAGCCGGTGTTAACAATAGCGAAAATCACCGTACCATTAGTTTAGTATCTATATCACGCCTGCAAAATGTTAACACGTACTAGCTACAGAAGAATGGAAAGACAAGTTGCAACTCTGTTGGGAGAAGAACAATTCGACTTCAGAAGAAATGTAGGAACACGTAAAGCAATCCTGACTTTACCTCAAATGTTAGAGGATCGAATTAAAAAGGACAAACCTACGTACATGGCATTCGCAGATCTAGAAAAGGCATTCGATAATGTTGATTAGACCAAGCTATTTGAGATTCTGAAGACGACCGGAATCATATCCCGAGAACGAAGAAGTATCTACAATCTGTATAAAAATCAGTCTGCAGTGATAAGAATCGAGGGCTTTGAAAAAGAAGCAGCAGAAAGGAGTGAGGCAAGGCTGCAGATTGTCACCCCACATTTCCATTGTTTATGTAGAACAGTCAGTACAGAAAAGCAAAGGGGAATGTGGAAAGTGAATCACAATCCAAGGAGAGGAAATAAAAAACCCTGAGATTTGCCGATGATATTGTTATTTTATCTGAAACTGCAGAAGATCTGGATAAATTGCTGAATGGTGGGACGGAGTCTTGTGTAAGGACTACAAAATGAAAATAAACAAGTCAAAACAAAAGAAATGGAATGTAGTCGAACGAAGTCAGGTGATGCAGGTAATATTAGACCAGGAAATGAAGTCTTATAGGAAGTAGATGGATATTGTTACTTGGGTAGTAAAATAGCTAACGATGGCAGAAGTAACGACGCAGACTAGCACAAACAAGGAAGTCTTTCCTTAAGCAAAGACATTTGCTTACTTCGAATATTAATATATAGAAAGATGTTTATGAAGACATTCGTATGGGGCGTGGCATTGTACGGAAGTGAAACATGGACGATAACTAGTTCAGAAAGAAAGAGAATGGAAGCTTTTGAAATGTGGTATTACAGAGTAATCCTGAAGGTGAGATGGATAGATCGAACACAAATGAAGAGATACTGAAAAGAATTGGTGAGAGAAGATCGATTTGGCTAAATTTGACGAGAAGAAGGATAGAACCCATCTTAAGACACCGAGGACTTGTTCAGTTGGTTTTGAAGGGAAGAGTAGGCGGTATAAACGGTAGGGGTAGACCAAGGTATGAATATGACAAACAGATTAAAGCAGATATAGGGCGCAACAGTTACGGAGAAATTAAAAGTTTCGCACAGGATAGGGTGGCATGGAGCGCTGCATCAAATCAGTCTGTGGACTGATGACTCAAACAACAACAACAACAACAACAACAACATTAATAACGATAATATTATGTATGTTCGGTGTCCATGATCATTAAGGCGTCAAATGGTTATGGTCTGAAACTGCTGTTACCAGGTTCGAGTCCCATTGGTGGGAGAAATTTGGACCATCAGAATGTTCGCTGGCTAGGTAGAAGAGGTGGTAGTATATAATTTCTAATTGCTGTACTGTGAGCCAAAAACATGGGTCCAATTTTAAAAACTCTCCCCGGTATTCATATGGAGTGAGGGCACATGACCCTGTTGATGGTGATTAGTCCGTCGGATGGAGACGTTAAGCCTTGTGTGCACGTCTTGGTGTCATGCGACAGAAATAGGCAATGTGCTGACACCGCGTTTCATCTTCTCCATATCTCAACATCATGACGATACCCAGACACGCATGTCACCCATGGGAGTCTCATCTAGAAAGATCTGCACCAAGACTCTCCGGAGGCCACAGGATATTATTATTATTATTATTATTATTATTATTATTATTATTATTATTATTATTATTATTATTATTAACAACTTTATGATTGTGCCTCTCATGTGGATCCTCCACTGATCTCATAATACGAGAGAACCAGCAGACCAGGAATGATATCTTTGAACTTGTCGGGGATGTACTTACAGACTCTGAACAAGCAGCATTCACTGCACGATGGAGTTGCCCATAATAGTTTCCATGGATAAATCCTCGAGGTAAAGGAGTAGACGAGATTAGATTGATTTTGTCTGACAAGATTACGGTCATTAGGCCCTCTCTTTGAACTAAACGGAAAATGCAATATTATGTATGTTGGGTATTCAGCCCGAAGGCTGGTTTGATCCTCTGCAGCTCCGCCAACAGCTGTCATAAATAGCTTAGGCGTCACTGAAGAGGCGTACTAGGGAAATGAGGAGTGAGGTAGTTTCCCGTTGCTTTCCTTACCGAGCCAGCCGTTGCTATTACATATCAGCCTGCCAAGCCCACTGAAATGCATGCACCAACCGACCCTATGAGTGATATTTTCACACCATTCATAACAGGGACTGGCTGCATAAGCAATGGTATTACTAAAATCACTCATACCTCAGTCACTTTCATATTGTCAAAGCCAAAGATGAGACTGAGACAGGTCAATGAAAGTAACAATTTTGATATAACCCATACCAGAAGACATAGTAAACTGTAAACACTACATCTCGCCAGCAATGGCATGCAATATTATAACATATATAAATATTTGCGAACACAAATTTATTGAAATGCAAGTGAAATACAAGGGAAATACACTATACGAATTGATGAAAATGAAACCTGTCTACGTAATATTTGATTATAGGCTAAATTAGGGATTTCCAGCTTCGAAAGGCAAGAGATCAACAACTATATTCAGGAATCGAGTGGCGGACCGCAAAGGATTAGCTGATTTTTCATATGAGATAAGATAGTAAATTATGAAGAGAAAAAGATTAAAATCTATAGGTATTTCACAATTCAGTTCCTTAAAATACTTTTCTTGCAACACATTATTAAGCCAGTTCTCCCAAAACAAGAAAAAGGAAAACGAAGTGATAATTTTACTTACCTGAAATTCCTAAAATTACTACGGAGATAATAGATAGGAAAAGTAATTGTGTTTCAAATTAGAATTGGAAAAAATAATTTAAACAGCACATGTACTGATAAATACAAGTAGCATAACATTTAAGAGCCTTCAATGTAAGTTATCTATGTTCAATGAGAAAATTGAGGCCGATCTGCAGAATTTATCGGAGATAGAATGTTCACTTAAATTTATGAGCAAATACGATATCGGAGCGGTCAAATGGCGCTGTTGTTGATGTGTAGTGAGAATTTGACGGGCATTCAGTTGGGAGTGTGGTTGCTGTGTGGCGTTGAAGTAAAGAGTGTCGATTTCACCACTTAAAGCACATTTTCAAAATGTGGTTAGCCTTCGTGGATTTAAGTCGAGATTTCCCGTGGCAAAAATGCATCAGAATGTTATCGAGGATTAAGTGAAGTCTGTGGCGAGAATGCGTTACCGTACAGGACGGTTGCACGTTGGATCAAGTGTTTCGTGCGGGTCGGAATGAGGTCTTGGAACGCCCTCCGTACTCACCAGATATGAGTCCTTGTGACTTCATCCTGTTTCCGAAGTGAAGGAACCCCTCCGAGACTGCCGATTTCCTGACGTTGCATCTGTACTCCGCGCAGTAGGTCGCTCTGTCGCTGTCATCAACAGAGAACACCTTGCCAACGGTCCCCAACGGCTTTCCGGCATTTAGAAAAGGTAATACATAAACTTTGCGGGTAACTGCAGTGAAGGAATGTAATGCAATTGTGCAGTACTTGTCAGTTCATTAAATACTGCGTTCTATCAATATTGCCACTAATTTGTTTTCATCCCTCGTAGATCAAGTTAATGTGTATTTTTAATGACTAACCGGGCCACAGGAACTCGATAATTAAGTTATACATATCGCTTAGCAATACTCACCGAATTAAAATGTAGTGTATGGTGTGTTATTCAAGAACATGCGTTGGAAATGAATAATAATAATAATTTCGAGTGGCTATTTCTAGCAGAGTGCAGCCCCTGTAAGGCAGACCCTCCGATGAGGGTGGGCGGCATCTGCCATGTGTAGGTAACTGCGTGTTATTGTGGTGGAGGATAGTGTTATTTGTGGTGTGTGATTTGCAGGGATGTTGGGGACAGCACAAACACCCAGCCCCTGGGCCACTGGAATTAACCAATGGAGGTTAAAATCCCTGACCTGGCCGGGAATCGAACCCGGGACCCTCTGAACCGAAGGCCAGATCGCTGACCATTCAGCCAACGAGTCAGACGTTGGAAATGAGTGACGGTGTGGTAAGAAGAGGGATAGAAGACTAGCTACGGAATTACAAAATATTCGTAACAGATAACAAAGGTAGAATCTGGAGTATGATTATTCACAAACGAAAACAATTACACTGAACAGATTCTATCAGGTACCGGTTTCTGAATGGTATTGATAGATTTTATCATTATTGAAGTTATGGCTAATATTATTTAAATATATTCATGATGCAAATGAGCAGAGACAAGTTTTACGAGACAGTGAATTGTGTAGTTATGAGGCTTAACAGGAATGATATGGGAGAGTATTTTACGGTACCAAGAATACGAAACACTTGCTGCACGTAAAGGTACCGAATTAGTAACTGACGACAGCATACCCAACTGTGAATTCAGGATATTGCAAATAATTTCGAATTAGCCTGATTTAACGTCCTCGTGATCGTGAATTTGCAGACCCAGTGTGGCCTACCGTGAGAGACTTGGTGAGCGTAAGATGAAATATTTTTGAAAATCAAATTTGAGAAGTAAGACGAATGAGATTGAAAACAAAAAGCGGGATCGAAATTAGAGGAATTAATAAATGAACTACTGTGTCATTAAGTAACGAGGTTGACGCGAGTAGGCAGTCCGACTCGTTGGCTGAATGGTAAGCGTACTATCCTTCAGTTCAGAGGGTCCCGGGTTCAATTCCCGGCCGGATCGGTGATTTTAAACGCTTCTGGTTCGGGGACAGAGTCTTTGTGAATGTCCCAACACTCTCTTTTTTATATTCAGACAACACACCACACTACCAACCACCACAGAAACACGCAATAGTGATTACATCCCTCCATACAGGGTTGGCGTCAAGAAGGGCATCCTACCATAAAACAGGGTCAAATCCGCATGTGCGACGCAGTTTGCACCCGTGACCCGACAGATGTGGGAAAAAGTGGTAGGAAAGAATAAGAAGAATCGAACCCGGGACCCTCTGAAACGAAAAGCATTACACTAACCATTCAGCCAAGCAGCCGGACAGAAATGTGGTGAAAATGATGATTGGTACGAGCAAGAAGTCAGGAGGTTATTGAATGATAATGTTCAGATTGGGAATGAATACACTGGGAGAAGTTCCTTTTGAGAGGGACAGAGCACACAGCACCTCCCTCTGTATAGTGTTGACTTAAAACTGGGCTCGATCGACGTGCAGCGCCGACCATAGGAAAATTGATAAAGTTAAGGGAGATGAAGTAGTAGTAGTTTAAATTAGGAGATGAATATGTTGAGAACAGTGGACGGTAGATTAACTAGGACAAGTTCAGTCCAGCAGGTTGCGAGAAGTAGCGAAAGACTAGAGAGACAAAGTTTCAGTTTAGAGTTTAATACTTCTATATTCCAAAGTACTATGGTTTACAAATGGGGAGTTGGTTTGATCGCATGCAAATAGCTCCACTTCACTCGCCCTCATCCATATACAGGACACTTCCTTCGTTTTGTACTTTCTTTCCCCTTTAGAAAATGAGACCGAGTTTGAGATGAAAGCCGGCTTGATAAAGAGAAAGGCATTAAAATTATTTTATCTGGGTTTTATAACGTGTATGATAATGGAAAATAAAGCACTAATGGTGTAAATGAAATATGGCGCCGTTATACGGGTAGTCATTTAAAGCCTGAATGAAGAAATGTATCAGAAGTAAACCAAAACACTGCTCGTAAATAGGCCCTTCATGTTTATAAAGTTGTAGTCTAACATAATCTGAGAGAAGTTAATATGAACTGACAGTATTTCGTCCTAAAATCAATGATATTTTTACGAGTGAGACCTCCCCTGTGTACGGTGTAATGCTGCAAGTCGGCTCGAGTTTCGGATAGGGCTGCACACGGCAAGCTTGCCAAGGACAAACAGCTTCCTATTAGTAAATTCTCATAGTTGGGTATAAAGGCTTATCGATGTGCTCCAGTTTTGCAGATAAGTTCACAAATTTAATGCTGAAAGGCATGGCAGTTTATGAAGACAATTTATGTAGGCAAACAGAATATATTCTGCTAAGGAAAGCAAGTATAATAATAATAATTTCGTGTGGCTATTTCTAGCCGAGTGCAGCCCTTGTAGGGCAGACCCTCCGATGAGGGTGGGCGGCATCTGCCATGTGTAGGTAACTGCGTGTTATTGTGGTGGAGGACAGTGTTATGTGTAGTGTGTGAGTTGCAGGGATGTTGGGGACAGCACAAACACCCAGTCCCCGGGCCACTGGAATCAACCAATGAAGGTTAAAATCCCCGACCCGGCCGGGAATTGAACCCGGGATCCTCTGAACCGAAGGCCAGTACGCTGACCATACAGGAAAGCAAGTGAAAATCCACTTCTCCTAATGTTCACACCTTAGATACTGGAAATCTGAAAAATATAATGAAAATGTAAAAATTATAATATAGAAAAGTATTCCAAGTGATATAAAATGCATATATCACGGATTTAAGTAGATAATTTCTAATTGTTTTTATTTTTATTTTTATTTCTATTTTTTTAAATTTGAAAGAAATTCATATTATAGGGAAAAGTAAATTGTATACAAACCTCTCCTATTTCATTTTCCAGTGATTTAATGTCGCACAAACATGGATATGTGTCATGGCAATATGGTGGTTTTTTCTGTTTTGATTTCTATTATGTACACCAGTCATCATCATCATCATCATCTGTTTACCCTCCAGGTTCGGCTTTTCCCTCGGACTCAGCGAGGGATCCCACATCTACCGCCTCAAGGGCAGTGTCCTGGAGTTTCAGACTCTTGGTCGGGGGATACAACTGGGGAGAATGACCAGTACCTCGCCCAGGCGGCCTCACCTGCTATGCTGAACAGGGGCCTTGTGGAGGGATGGGAAGATTGGAAGGGATAGACAAGGAAGTGGGAAGGAAGCGGCCGTGGCCTTAAGTCAGGTACCATCCCGGCATTCGCCTGGAGGAGAAGTGGGAAACCACGGAAAACCACTTCGAGGATGGCTGAGGTGGGAATCGAACCCACCTCTACTCAGTTGACCTCACGAGGCTGAGTGGACCCCGTTCCAGCCCTCGTACCACTTTTCAAATTTCGTGGCAGAGCCGGGAATCGAACCCGGACCTCCGGGGGTGGCAGCTAACCACGCTAACCACTACACCACAGAGGCGGACACACCAGTCATTAATTTAATATAATTATATTTGTGTGAATAGAAAATGTTCAATATTTCAATCATTTAGAACAATATATTTCTGTGTCACACACACACTTATAGCATTAATATTACAGTTCTGAGTAGGGCCCGTATTTGATTACTTAATCAATTCTAAAAAAGAATCATAAAATTATGAAACTCCTCAAGAATGACTTAAAAGTAACATGAAATTACCCCAAAATATGAAGGAAAATATTTATTTACTCAGTACAGTAAATACGTATCTAACATTACCCTTTTTATAATCTTGTCTTTCAAACAGAATAACTGAGCACCTTTATGCTGGGCCGATGACCTCGATGTCAGGCCCCTTTAAACAACAAGCATCATCATCTTTATGCTGTCATTTTTAAGAAACTGTGCCATCCTCACGTGGCAAAATATGTTAAGAGAAAAGGAGGAACTTCACCATTGGCAGATCAAACGTGCCTCCAGACAAGGGCGTGCCAAAGAAAATGTGCATCGTATCAGATTTCAATATTATTTAGCTCATTCTGCATTGCAGTAGATCATGCTGATCAAACGACATGCTCTCTAGTACAATTTCTGCCAGGTCTTTGTTAACGTTGAAACCTGAGAACAAACATTTCTGACGTTTGAGTATTTATTCATGCTTACTTGAAGCTCCGATGGTATCCAGATACCGTACATGTTGATTACTAGGACCCGGATTTTTAGGTTTTAACCTATTTTTTTCTCGCTATTTAATTCACAAATTTTGATATATTGGTTCGTTTCACACTTCCTGGAACAGAATATGTGAATTTCGTTGCACCTAAAAAGACCTAAATGTGGGGTTGACACCTAAAATAACCTAAATAGCTGTTTTACCTCCTTCAAATAAAGAATGTTATTTTCCCCGCATTGTAAAATTATTTCCACAGTAATTACAAGCAGTAGGATGGAGTTAGTTCATGTTACCACCGTTAAATGCAGCACGTCCCATGCTTCTCACTACATATGTGACATCTGGTGGCTCCTTGATGTATATGATAGGTCAGGAGGAACGTAAACAGTTTCGCCTCCAGTCGTCCGTAGAGAGTACAACCGGCATAGTGTGTGGTGAATGGTTCCTGCAGTATTTTCTAACCGTAATTGCTGTATAGCGAAACAATGCCTAAATCGCACTTATTGAGAAAATGGATTGCTACAGATGGATACTTCACTACAGAAGGTCGAGTAGTCTTCTGTCAGGCATGCTCCAAAGAAGTAAGTTTCCCGTAACTGATCTAAAACCTGCATTGCAATACCCT
Organism: Anabrus simplex; assembly: GCF_040414725.1. Taxonomy (NCBI): domain Eukaryota; kingdom Metazoa; phylum Arthropoda; class Insecta; order Orthoptera; family Tettigoniidae; genus Anabrus; species Anabrus simplex. The sequence goes on along the minus strand of NC_090265.1, from coordinate 1,509,770,653 downwards.
AGCTCGCTTACTGAAGAGTACTTAGGATTTGGATTCTTCATTTCAGGTTAAATGTGAGCAGAAATCCCATCTTGAGCAGCATAAATCTGCAGCTGCTCACATGGCTAGCGTAGCGAGGAGAAATAAGTCCAGCAACAACAGTAAGCAAACGTTTATTTCTTCCACAGTTGGCAAGCCTGAATATAACTTTAACTTTCGCCTATGTCAGGCGTTGGTGTCTGCAAACGTCCCATGGAACGTGCTAAGTAACCTGACCATGACAACATTCTTAGGAGACATCAGCGGCCACAGACAATGAATCCACTTTAAGGAAGAATTATTTGCATCCTGTTTACCAGAAGACATTAGATGAAATAAGAGAAGATATAGGCAATCACTATATTTGGTGTTCCTGTCGATGAAACATCTGACAGTTGCGTTCGCTTCATTGTGAATGTGGTAGTAGGTAAGCTGGATCAAAATGAACCAGGTAACGCTCATCTAATTCTTTGTAAAGAAATAGAACAAACTAACAACAGCACAACAGCCTGCGCTGTGAGGGTTGCTTTACGCATATTGTGGCCAGTAGAGAATCAAGATAGTAAGTTCCTTTTGTGCTGCCTACATGTTGAAGGCACGGCAGGTTCTACAGTCCTTCTACCAGAGCATGCTACACGTTACGTGCTTGGCCCACGGCCTGCACCGCCTTGCGGAGGAGATTAGAAGCAACTTCAGTGACGTCAACAGCGTGGTTTCTTCAGTCAAGAAAGTTTTCCTCAAAGCCCCAACACGTATACAGTTGTTCAAAGAGAAACTACCAACAACACCTCTTCCACCTGAGCCGATACTTACCCGCTGGGGAACTTGGCTGTCTGCTGCTATTTACCATGCTGAGCACCTAGAAGAAATTAAAAATGTTGTCCATGACTTGGATGAAACAGAAGCTTCCTGCATCGCAAAGGCCAAGAAATCGCTCGAGTGCCCGACCCTCGTCGCTTCCCTAGCATATATTAAGGCACATTTTTGTTTTATACCAGAAGCTATTATCCAGTTGGAAGGTGCAACCTTGCAACTCAGAGATTCCCTGGATATCATTGGCAATGTTTCCAGAAGAGAAATACCTGGGCCATTGGGAATGGCATGATCTTCGAAGCTGCAGAAGATTCTTCAACGCAATCCTGGTTTTGAAGATATGAAAGTCTTCAATTCAGTATTGCAGGGTGAAAAGTATTCAGGAAAATTACCCCTAAACCTAATGCATTCTCATCTATGTACTACGCTCCAATGACGTCATGTTCCGTTGAAAGAACTTTTTCGTCATATAAGAATGTGTTACGTGACAACAGGAAATCATTTACGCCAGACAATGTACCTTGTTATTTACTGCAATGCCAAAAAATAACTTACAAAGGAAAAAGTACAGTGTATTCTCTGTGTATTTTTATGAATATGACAATGTAAACTTTTGTGAAATAAGTACATAAATAAATTTTACAGAACTACGAAAACCAAAAAATATAGCTGCCTTTAGGCAAACACCTATATTAACCTATTTTAAGAATTCAAAAAACCTAAAGTGAAGGTTTATGCCACCTAAAAATCCGGGCCTTATTGATTACTCAACGTAAATGTATAAAAGGGACTAAATAACGCCACAGAATACAGAAAAATGACTTAAAATAAGAAATTAATAGAGCGAATTGCTGAAAGTGACAAAATGACGACACAACATTTTAAAATGACATGAAAATATAAAAGCATTACTTAAATAGACTTTTCTGTAATCGAGGGGTGGGGGTGGGGGTGGTCATAATCAGGATACTTATACAAGTAAGCAACGCCTCTGATCCACTGGTTAAAAGATCATATGTCGTCAAAATTCTGGCTCTGGTTGTGAGTAACCACTTGCAAATGCAATGGAAGAACCTGTTCCACTTACACCTGAAGGAAAAATAAATAAAGATTTTACTGCAGCCAATGGCCATTAAAATATGTTTACATGACTAATTACATCAAACAGAATTTGGTTAGTCCCATCTGTCTTTTAGTACACGTCATCACATGATATAAGTCGCAAGTTTTCTCGCACAGAACACATATACATTCCTTTCTCGGGGCGTGGAAAGTTTTGTTAGCACACACACGATGATGAAAACCGTGTGTTGCTAATCTAGTCACTATGTGCCTGAGTTCATAGTTTGCCTTCATCCAATCCGTACTGGTCATAGCCTCTGTGGTGTAAAATGTTTCCCATATATCTCCCTTCTTGGTTCGCAGCTCTGTTTGTAACTGGTTGAATGCATCTGTAGACGGCAATATTAGTTTGTGACGTAGTTCTTCTGTATAGAAGAGTTCTCTTGTCAGCTCGTAACATAGTTTTGAAGGAGTGAATTTGGACAAACATAATACCTTTTTCATGTAGATTGCTTTTACACTTTCAATGTCTCGAATATTTCCTTTAGTGAGATGTTCCCATATCAATTCTAGTCCATACGTCATAATCGGAGATATTTTTGCATGGAACAATTTCATAGCAGCCGCCTCTGTGGTGTAGTGGTTAGCGTGATTAGCTGCCACCCCCGGAGGTCCGGGTTCGATTCCCGGCTCTACCACGAAAATTTGAAAAGCGGTACGAGGGCTGGAACGGGGTCCACTCAGCCTCGGGAGGTCAACTGAGTAGAGGTGGGTTCGATTCCCACCTCAGCCATCCTCGAAGTGGTTTTCCGTGGTTTCCCACTTCTCATCCAGGCGAATGCCGGGATGGTACCTAACTTAAGGCCACGGCCGCTTCCTTCCCTCTTCCTTGTCTATCCCTTCCAATCTTTCCATCCCTCCACAAGGCCCCTGTTCAGCATAGCAGGTGAGACCGCCTGGGCGAGGTACTGGTCATTCTCCCCAGTTGTATCCCCCGACCAAGAGTCTGAAGCTCCAGGACACTGCCCTTGAGGCAGTAGAGGTGGGATCCCTCGCCGAGTCCGAGGGAAAAGCCGAACCTGGAGGGTAAACGGATGATGATGATGATGATGACAATTTCATAGCGACTTCAACCGAAAGTTTGCGTAAGATCAAGATGTCATTCATTGCTATTACGGCCGCTATATAAAACTGTAAGAATGGTCCAGAAATCTTAGGAATTGGTCTCATATAATGAAAAAGCTTTACTAGTTTTTAAGAAGAAACATAATTTGATTTGTTCATGTAAATTACGTGACAATGAACCGCCGCCTTTAGCTGTATTCTGCTACTTACCCAGTGTGGTTTCCTAAGCTACCGCAAGCTACGCAAGTGTATATCGGTCAACTATGAAATGTTCGGCCTAGTACGATCGTCCCATTATGTTCGCTGGCCGTTGGAAGTCGAACCGAGACTAAACCAGTTTCTGCGGCCCTCTAGTTGGAACCCGTCACCTCTCTAATGAAAGCTAACACCTACACGCTCCAAATCGCGCAGCCTAATCGTTCGGTAACCTTCGTACTGTATTACATTTATCGGTAAATTGTGCATATCACATTCTGTCTAGACGCACACGCAGTAAATTTTACTATGTAAAGAAAGTAAACGTCCCTCCTACAGTATAGCAGCTCTCTCAACCTGTCATAGAAATGTGACGTTATTTTTCAGGTCACTTGAAATGCTTCCTTCTCAATACACCCTAGACTTCTTCGTAAGAGTGAGAGCGAACAGATGGTACAGACATTCTGCACTTCAAACTTCTCTGAGCATACAGTTATTTTCTGATTGATATTCTGCGTCTAACACGAGTCGAAAAGAGCAAAGTTCTACAATGGAGAATTGTTATCATAACCCTGTATCAAGCCCACCGTCTGCATTTCTTTCGCATTTTTAGTGGACTCACACAGGCGTAGTTCGTCTTCTATGTGCTACAGACTGTATGATACTTACAGGGGGGCATATAGACCTTTCTGAGCTATGGGCAGAAAGCTGACCATTCAGCCAACGAGTCGGACGTTGGAAATGAGTGACGGTGTGGTAAGAAGAGGGATAGAAGACTAGCTACGGAATTACAAAAATGGTATTCAGATTTTTTCTGTCAACTTTTATTTTATTCATTTTCCAATTAAGCAAAAGGCATAGAAAGGGTAAAAAATTGGGATTTCATTGTCAGACATTTTTACCTGCGCCAAGAACCTATTGTTTGTGTACAGCCGCCAGGAGCAACCTTCACTTGTCAGGTGAAAACGAATCTTACAGCGAAACGACTAATCACGGTTATGGCACATTCCCCAAGGGATGGGGAGGGGGGGGGGTGAGATAGCCAATAATGAGAAAAAAGAAGAATTTCTGTTTGAACATGTCGGGAAAATTAATAATATAAAAATTTAAAAAAATATTCTCCACACGAACCCACGAGCATCGAATTACTAGCCCAAGTTCTTACCGCTACCCCAACTCTACCCGGCGTGCGCACTAACGTAAGTGGCTTATACGGTGCGAGAGCCGTGTCAACATCATTATTTTTATGTTTATTTTCTATAGAAACGCTTGGCCATCTGGAGTTCCCACTTTGGGTATTTTTATTTCTAGCCAAGCCCTGCATGTTCTATAAATTTAAGCGAAATCGATGGTGACGAGTAGGGAATGCCCCCTTGTTAGTGTTCAGCGATCATAGTCTTTTCAGTAGCCTATAGAAATGCGTATTTTCCGAGAAATTCCGAATAATGTTCCTGTCACTTGGGAAATGATTTTCTATAAGGAAAATAGAGAAAAAACATTAATTCATGTATAGCTCACCATACTGTTTTTTATTTAGTTAAGTTTTTACAAAGATGGGTTTGTAGCATTTCTGAACATGGGCGGTAATATGAGACATCTGTCTGATTTGAAAAATAAACTCGAAACACGTGTGGAAAATTGTCACGTATTACTAACGTGCAGTGATAAACAATTAGTATTCACACATATAGTGGAATCCGAACAATGGGGATGTGAACTTTCATTGCAAAATGCTTACTTCCATTGGATGGGAATCTGGTTATTGAATACATTAATCGAACATATCACTATTTTGCTTACCTGATACAGTAAATGAAATGTCGTATGGCTGTTTAGTGCCGGGATATCCCAGGACGGGTTCGGCTCGCCAGGTGCAGGTCTTTCTATTTGACGCCTGTAGGCGACCTGCGCGTCGTGATGATGAAATGATGATGAAGACAATACATCCACCCAGCCCCCGTGCCATTCGAATTAACCAATTCAAGTTAAAATCCCCAACCCGGCCGGGAATCGAACGCGGGACCCACTGAACCGAAGGCCCGTACACTGACCGTTCAGCCAACGAGTCGGACACCTGATACAGTAGAACCCCGTTTTCCGAAATAAAGGAAGCGGAGCCACTTCGGTTGACGCGTTTTTTTCCGGATGACACGTGGAAAATATTTTTGGAAGTTAAATGTCGAAATAAAAATGCATTAACTCTCTTAAGAAGAGGTGCATACTGTGTATTAACATTAAAATATTTGCATAATATCATCACCATCATCATCATCATCATCTGTTTACCCTCCAGGTTCGGCTTTTCCCTCGGACTCGGCGAGGGATCCCACCTCTACCGCCTCAAGGGCAGTGTCCTGGAGCTTCAGACTTTTGGTCGGGGGATACAACTGGGGAGAATGACCAGTACCTCGTCCAGGCGGCCTCACCTGCTAAGCTGAACAGGGGCCTTGTGGAGGGATAGGAAGATTGGAAGGGATAGGCAAGGAGGAGGGAAGGAAGCGGCCGTGGCCTTAAGTTAGGTACCATCCCGGCATTCGCCTGGAGGAGAAGTGGGAAACCACGGAAAACCACTTCCAGGCTGGCTGAGGTGGGAATCGAACCCACCTCTACTCAATTGACCTCACGAGGCTGAGTGGACCCCGTTCCAGCCCTCGTACCACTTTTCAAATTTCGTGGCAGAGCCGGGAATCGAACCCGGACCTCCGGGGGTGGCAGCTAATCACGCTAACCACTACACCACAGAGACGGACGCATAATATCACTCATTGTATAAAATCGTGATTTTGTTGTGAACTTTCTTGGTGCAGCGCTGCCGTGCAGCTATGTCGCGCCACCGTTTAATCAACAATACAACAGCTGGTGTAATTCTTGCTTTGTTCAACAAAGCGCAAAGCAATCTGCGATAATGGAACAATTTTTTGTTACAACTGAATTGAATTCAGTATAAAGTAATTTTATTACAGTACTCAAATTAAAGCATGTGGTACTGTATTTTATAAAAATTCGAAATCAATTTTACCTCCAATGCATTAAATCTATCATCTGCTGTAACTTAATTCTCACAACTGTTGTTGTCAAGGTCGGAGTCGTCTGCATAATCTTCATGACGAATAATACAGTAATAATAATAATACAGTAATAATTCCTGCTTGTTTTAGAAAAAATGTATCATGGAACGAACTAGAGGGTAAGAAACTGTTTTGTTTTATGCTACACGTGTATTCTGACATAATACATAATATAAAAATAGGGTTTGTCTTGTAGGTCTTAGCACATATAGCAAGAGAATTACTAATATCGACGGCTAACAACGAGAGGTTAAAAATAAAATATTAAATTCCAATTTTGTAAGAACATTTCGGTTAAGCAAAGTTCAGATAAGCGGGGTTCTACTGTATTGTCTTAACAGCCTAAAAACAAAATACAAATAGTGCATTGGTCAGTTATACTCTCAAAGTAATCAGTTGTGATAGTCACGGTACGCCTATATGAACGTTGTTCAATAATTCACCTCCTCGTAAATCACGAAAGATGCTGTAAACGTGCAAGTTAAAAGATAACTGCAAGATTATGTATGAACAAGCAGAGTCCCTTCACTGTATGAATGATAATATAGATTGCAATTCAAAGACTAGAAAAATGACTGTACCTTCAACAGTAACTGGGAGAAGTGATAAGGTTTCTTCCCTAGGAAACACCGGTAGATGACACCGGCTACATATTGAACTCCTCTTCCGCCGAAGTCGGGCTGCTGTGAAGACAACGATTATCGTTACAAGAGATGATACAATTATGTTTGGATTGAAGTCAACAGTAGCAGTTTAACATCGGGGCATTTCATATGTGAAGGTTGGGCATTTATTTATCGTATGGCTTCTAATGCCGGAAGTGTCCGATGACATGTTCAGCTTGCCTGGTGCAGCCCTTGTAAAGCAGACCCTCCAACGAGGGTGGGTGGTATCTGCCGTGTGTGAGAACTGCGTGTTTTTGTAGTGAGGGATAGTGTTGTATGTGACGTGTGAGTTGTAGGAGTGTTGGGGACAGTACAAACACCTAGTCCTCGAGAAAGCCGGGTCCCTCTGAACCGAATGCAACTACCCTAACCATTCAGCCAATGAGGCGGCTACAGGTTGGACAAATTTGGGTCATCAGAACGGTGGGTGATAATACTACAGCACAAACGAGTATGTCTCAATATTCGGAAGGAATCCCTTCGTGTATGTAGTTCTTGAAATGTCAATGACATAAAACTTCGGCAATCCGAACTGCTTACAGAAATTCTCAAAGAAACGGGTAATGATCCCTCTGGCACCAACAAATTATTGTAACAGTTTTAAGATGGCTTGCATCTGGGAGATGGTGGGTTCGAATCCCACTGTCGGCAGCATTGAAGATGGTTTTCCGTGGTGTCCCATTTTCACATCAGACAAATGTTGGGGCTGTACCTTAATTAAGCCAAGGACGCTTCCTTCCAACTCCTATGCCTTTCCTATCCCATCGTCGCCATAAGACCTATCTGTGTCTGTGCGACGTAAAGCCACTAGCAAAAAAAACCATGGTATTTATTCTTTTGGCATTTTGTTGATGGTCCATATTTGAATCTCTTCTCTGAATTTCTTCTTCATGGGTTTCAAACGTGATGGTAAGATTCATTATGTGTCCAAAGGTCTACTTTAATTTAAAGGCGAAATTATCAATCCGCCAGTTACTGTCCTCATTGGAGAAACTATGTACCTTTTGAAACATGGTAAATCCCTTTTTCTTCAAGGTATTCTCATGTGGTGACGAGGTACAGCATCTGTTAAAGCGCTAAGCATAGAATTACAGTCGCTTTAACGGAAGCTACCCTCTGAAGCCTTTCATTTTTAAGTTAGAGGCATCTTATTGTGAAATACAAGGCGTAATGTACTCATTTAGTGATAAATATGGCATGCGATATAATATTGTACATATTCTGTTTCAGTTGTTAATCATGCTTACACTGCACACCGTTGCGGCCTCTACGGAGACTAAGGAGACTGTGCTGCCGGCACCGAGTGATATCAAGGATCTCAGCGCCGAGGGCTCGGGTGTGAACTTATATGGCCTTCTGGGTCCCGGTGCAGCAGGAGCCTTAGGTCCACTTGGCGCCCTCGGATTGAACCCTGCCCTTGGTCCTCAAGCGGTGCCGCCTTTGGGAGGAGTCAATCCCTTGATTTCCAGTTTACTTCTAAGCGCTATGTTAAGCAACCCTTTAATGTATGGGGGTGGAGTTCCACCCCAAAACCATCAGCTGGTGCAAGGACACAATCCACTGTTAGCATTCCTCCTGTCACAGTATGGACGGTACCTACCTTACGGATTGGGAGGATATGGACTCTACGGATTCAGTGCTTCAAATAATGTCCACAACACAAAACCATTCGGGAACTATAAGTACGAAGAACGGAGTTAGAACCACATCTCGGTGCTGCTATTCCCACAACATATTATCACGCTCCAAGAGGCTTCGCTCAGCGCTCGATAGTCCTACTGTCTGTAGAAGGTAGGAAAGATGTGTATATAAGAACACTGAGTGGGTATTTCTTGTTCTGGAAGGAACGAAACAAACTTTCGATCCTAATCGACTGGGTGTAACGTATTGGTTATTAGCTCGAAATACACCTACGATGTTTCTAGGACTCAATACATTGATAAGAACTAAATATACCACATATCAATGTTCCTTGATGAGTTGTTTCAGGAGAAATATCAGAAACAATTAAATTAGAAGTGTTTCTTAATAGTGGTCTCAATGCAACTAGTTTGTTTGTTGTCGGTAGGCCTATTTTGAAAAAATACATTTCAATATAAATCGAATATTCAGTTGCCATTATCATTCTGTGTCCCATCAGGAACAACGTGAAAACGTTGTATTCATTAGTATTTCCAGCGAACAATGTTTGGTCACAACCATTCAAAAATGGCAGTCTAAACAGAAGTCTTGGCAATAAACACAATGAGAAAGTGTACGAATTAACTGAAGCATAGACAATTTCTTTTATAATGAGTGTAGAGTTTAGAAGAGGAAACGGTTGGATATACGCATGCGGAAATATATATGGGCTGAACTTTCCAGATTACGTCCCTTTTAATTTCCAATTCAAAATGGCAAAATGTATTATATTCTTTGAATGCTTAATGTTCTTGTATCCACAGCAACAAGGCCAGGATGAATTCTTCGTTGATATATTTATTTGTAATTAAAATCTGAATCCATCGTACGTACTTCAAAATATAACGGATTTCTTAGCATGTACTGTACTTATTTTGAGTAGGTTAACAAAGAGCCGGTGTTGCTAGTAAAAACGTGATGCTGTGAATTTGTCCCAGTAGCGGTAAACACAGCACCTTTGGCACAAATTACTCTTCTGGTATGCCAATTGTTAAAGAAAAGGAATCATAGTGGAAAGGCCGATAGAAGATTATAGATTATAGAATGTTGTTATGGAAGGAGGCGATGGGGTGAAAGGCAGAACGTTCCAGCTAAATATTGCTTCATGGTTAGTACGTACAAGTGATATCAAGAGTCAGCGCTGCTCCACTTGTGTTAAACAGAAGCTGGAAATCACAAATGTGCTAGTGTTCCATTGAAACGATTACGTAGCCTACCGAATATCACCATTTGATCCGCAATCTTTCCATAGGAGACACCTGATGTGCCACACAACTGCTTTTTCAAGAATCATTGAATGGCTTCCGACCTTTCACTCTTTATTGAACCAGCCTGTTGGTGTAAAGATAGCGCGCTTGCCATTTGCCCGGTAGCCTCGGGTCTGATTCCGTGCCAATCCAGAATTTAAATTTTTTATTCATCCTCGTGAGACCATCAGAGGAGGGGTAAATAAAGTTAAACAGTGCTGCTGAGTGTATCGTTGAGCTGACCACGTGTACTCCAATTTCTGCAGTCTATCTGGTTTGCCAGCAGTCCTCTTAGAGGACCAAACCCAAATGAGCTTTTGCGTTACTGTTTACCTTTTACCTCATATTGAGGAACGACTTATCTAGAACCCTACCGAATATCTTTCAAGGGAAGTTGTATTGCCAAAAAAGAATTCAGTGGTCATAAGACATCGTATCCTGAGATCATTTTGCAGCATTGAAAACCTGTAAAGGACACGGTTGACAAAGGAGGCTGTCAATGTTGGAGGCGTTGTAAAGAGAATATCGAACAAAAAGGATAATGGTTAAAAGAAGAGTTCAATAGGTTATTATAAGAAAGGGTAATTCAACATCTCAGGGCCCTGCAAACCTTCGTAATGTGTAAGCATTCGAGAACAATTTCACAAAGACTATGATATCCTGTGGAACTGTTTTGGAGTAGACTAATCGTTCTATGTGCATTTATATGCACTTAACGTTTTTGATAAAAAAGTACATGTGTTGTATTTCTCAGAAGATAATAAAAATGTTGTATTCCATCAAATTTAGTTGTTGTAAATCCGTTTTTACATTGACTTCACAAATTCCTAGTTTATTACATGTTAAACTCTCTATCATGTAAAGTTACATTTTGAGACACATATTTCTTCCTACATCCACAACATTCACAGGTAACTATTGTAATTGACATTTTAAAATCTTATATATATATTAACGTACCTGGCCATAACATCCTCCTACCTCACACCGCCCACTCAGAACTGCTCAATAGTTGGAATAAGGCTTCAACTTGGTATAGCGTATAGTAGATACAAGCATCCCTAGAATGTTACTGATTGTCGTACCCTAATACTATTCCCGGAGGATTTAACCTCCCTCTCGATACCTGGAGAACGCTGAACAGGGCACGAAAATAACATGGAAGAAATGTGTACTCATTGGCTTCCACAGCTCTCCTGGCTATGATTTTGAAGATGCTCTACAGACTATTGACCACATCTTGTTTGAATGTCCTCCCCATTTATATCAAGTGGAAGGGAAAGATATGATAGATATCCCGGAAAGCTTACTCAAGTGACTAACTAATCTGGACATACAACTGTGAAGCAGACACAAGGGTGTACTTTTCATTTATAAGATCACAATATATATTTGCTTGCTGTAAATTATTTCATTGCTTATTAGTTTTTGCTCTTAATTGTCTTTCTTTTCGAGTAATTGTACCGGGTAATACCAAACGATAAATAAATAAATAAATAAATAAATAAATAAATAAATAAATAAATAAATAAATAAATAAATAAATAAATAAATACCATACGTTAAATTAATAAACAAATAAAGTAAATTAATTGAATAAATAAAATAAATATCTCTGCTGGTTTCTCATTTCCACTACCTGACGTTTCAAGGTTACAATAATTTTCTAGGTTTAAAGATCTGGAGCTATATTCTTTGATATTTCTCAATTATTTATCATTCAGAAATCTGTGGATGAGTAGCTTAGAATTGATTTCCTAATTATGGCGTGCCGTGAAGCTATTATATAATCTTCTGCCAGGAAGTAGAGAAAGATATAACCTTTCTCAAAACACTGAGCTAGATGGTTCTCGTTATGGGCTAATGGAAAAACACAATGAAGCCTCACTCCCAGAAGATTAACACTTTATTCGCAGAGGAGGGCAGGTAATACACAGTACGATATAATTTGCATGAGGTCATATTTGTATGTATAGAGTCTGTACTGTAGGTCCAAAGACTGTTCCTGCAAGCCGTGTGCCCTCTTATAGCATTACGGTGGGGTTTGCATGAAATGGACCAAAAATGTAAATCTTTCATTTATTTTTTATTTATTAGTAGAACTCATCGTCTATAACTTCCCAAAGTTTCAGTTATGGAAACGTATTCGAATTCCAGATATATATATATATTGAACCCTTTTGGTCCACTATGAAGGATATCTACCTTCCTTACCTATCAGAAAAATTTCATGAGGTCTGTCTCTTGGGTCGTATCGGGTTCTTCGTCACTTGCTGAGGTAAAGGTAGGGTTCAGTAATTTTAATCTATCTACTGAAATGAAAGATCTGTTGAAAAAATATTCCTATTTATTCAAGTTATCTCTGAAGAGTTAATCATTTATCATCGGTATCATTGGGATCCAATCGTGTCCACTGGACACCACAATCATTTTATACCGAAGGTCAGAACACTGGTGTGAGCCTTTGACATAACTTCCTGATGGGCATCCTTATTAGAAACCATTGTCTCAATTATTAATTAACGAAAAGAAAGTCTGGAAATCCTTAAATTCGGCTTCCATGTGAGACTACATGTACCATCATAGTGATTCCTTATGGTCCAGTCCTCGTAACACGAGCTCTGGACTCTGGTATAATTAAGGCAGTCCAATCGGTGTGCGCCACCCAGTGGTTATACGGCATGGACCCTTAATTGAATCGATGTGACCTGCGACTATGTCATGGACCGACATCTAAACTCCTAAGTTACTTTAAAGTCATTGTGGATGATGACCGCAAGGAAAATGATGCTACGGCAGCATATGGCCCTACTCTAAGACACTGAGGTTGATGACCTCATGACCATCCAAGTTTCTAAGCTGAAAGCTAAACACAATTAAGTTACATCGGTTGATGGCCAAAGTTTCCACTTTACTAACCCCAGCACATTTACCGCTCCATCAATCAAAGCCAAATAATGCAACAACAACAATTCTCACAATACTTTGTGGCAGTAAAATCCATTACCTTCGGATATGTCCCCTTAATCGTTACGTTTACATTTACATATTCCCCTGAAAAAATAAACTAAGATTTCCAGAATGCATCTTCAAGTTATTCGCTTGATTTAAAGTTATTTCAAAATACGTTTCCACTGAATTTAATAATTAAATAAATAAAAACTGATTTAATGAAATCTTAATGAACAACAAATTCTATCTCCGCGGACGAATGGTTTCTTTCACAAGTCCCTACTTAACGTCTTTACATAATTCATTTTCAATCATGTTGGATGGATATCGTCGGTAGCTGGAAAAAAATTTATATCACTTATTTCCAGTATTCATCTTGTTTCGTGACATCACACTTTAATTTAATCTAATACTAACCATTATTACTACTTGGATAACCCTGATAATTAAGTGCAAAACCATAAGTAACTCGCCGTACAATCTAAACCGATTACGATGTCATATCTTGTCATAATATTTCCGTGAAGCTTTGTGCGCCCCTCACAAACAAAAAAATCATCATTACCATCGCTCTATATTTTTGGACAACCCTGAAATTGGCTAACCTCGCTCATTATACTCTAAGTTCGTGGTCTCAAATGTACATTACAATCTCAATTAAACAAATTTACAGTGTCTAATAACATACGCGTTATTCCCGGATGAAAATTTCAACTAGATCCAACAGTTAACGTTATCCCCGGCCAAGAAATGCAGTCTCGTATCAATGCGTAACACACTCTGCACGTTCCGTCATTCGAGCTGCGAACTCCTATCAGCTGACGGCATTGAGACGCGACCCCGCTTTGCTGTGATATGAAACATCTGTACGTCTTGCTTGACTGGCCTCTCAGAATGAAACCTTTAACTTCGCCGACATAGTTAAACAAATGCGATATTTCTGACTAAGAAAATGCACACAGATTATACTTCAAAATGCCCTACACTAATTGTACACGTCACAAATTAATATCGGCATGGATTCTCTAGTTCTACTTTCCATCCCAAACATTACACAAAATCTCCCTCGGGCTTATACATATCCCGGCACATTTACAGGCTTCCAAAAATCAAAAATCCTATCTCAACTCATACGAACACTCTGAACTCTGCCTCAACTCGACGGCTCTCACTAACAAAAAAATGGAATAAAATATTTAGAATCCACGACGCATAACACGCACAAATACATTAATAATGAACACCTCGCATAATGATCTCGTATTTTCCAAAACTGGATTTCACAAAATGACGGTCAAAATTCTACTATTTATCGTCAGTCAGACACAGTTTAAATGGACATAGAATAACGTTTCACTTCGTGACCAAATTCACCACTCTAAATTTCTCAATCCGACAGCGCTCTTCCACTCTATTGAAAATGGGTAACCATGGACTTCTTACATTAATTCCATCAAATTTCAAACAGGAAATTTTACATCAGATAAAATATCTGAATTTGACATCACAAAAGTATAGGCAATAAATTCACGGAAATGACGATCTACTTTGGACGTGATATCACTTCGAAGCCCTCACTAATAACTTTTACATGTCACACGGCACTCGCAATATTTTAAATTTATCCTAGCAGAAAATAAAACAAATGACATTTCGTCATATTTTGACATTCGCCAAAAAACATAGGGGTGACCAAATGCGACATAAAAACCCATTTCAAATGCACATACGTTTGACATCACAAACAAGATATAGTAGGTGGTAAGATGGCAAAGCACCTACCTCAGACTGACGCCGGATTCCATCCTTCGGCTCACCTGTGATCTTCCGCCGCTTATCTAGCCATTTTACATTTCTAGCTGTATATCATAATCTTTATTTATTTTTCCTGGAAATAAAACATTAAAAAAGAAATAACTTTCACTTGTTGATATTGTTGATCGCACTCGACTGATAGTATTTATTTCCCGCACACGAATTACTTCCCTTACCACACACACACACATATATATATATATAAACTTCTTCCTCTATCTTGGCCGTCCTTCTTATACAATTACTTCTGCTCAAAAAAAACTATCTCCACATGGAGTCAAGATCCCAGCCACATCGGCTAAAATCTGTTGGTTGGACTTAGTCTACTTTTGTCGATCGATTTACAGAGCAGTTCAACCCTCTGTCTTCAGTCTCATGATACAATTGCAGGGGTTTCAACATGGCGTCCCTTCTATATTTATAGACAGTATCCCCTCACTCCAGGCATTTTCCCTTTGCCGCCAAGAAAATTTGCGTAACTTTTCTGACTTAAATGAACCGTATTTAAAAGAGTTTTGGGTGTAACCACATACTTGCTACATGGCTATCGGTAGTGTTCCTGGACATTTAAAATTTATGCACCTTGAATTAACTGGTTAGATGACCTCATTTGATAGGCACTACTTTTCTGTCGACTTCGCGTGGGGACGCTAGACACACGCGCCCTTCTGAAATAATCCCCAGAAATGGCTTAGCAGTCTCAAATCCGTCTTACTAAAGACCAATTGTCTTAAGGATAAATACAGGACCATCATTATATTGCATTCACCACTAATTCTTTCATTTAATTATATTTATTCGACATACACTTCCTTCTGTATCCTTCCATTGCCGACACGTGTGGATGACGTCACGTATCCCAGCGTGGGACGGAAAGTAGCTACCTTGTTGCCACGTGTCACTCCCGTGATATCAAGAAATTTTCAGAAATGTAGTATCTTTTCATACTTAAAATTCTTAGGGCACAAAGGTCACGGGTTCAATATATATATAATGTCCGGCGCGATCATCCTGCCATTCCTACTTTCTGAAGTATTCCGTCTATTTATGTAATTCACACTTACACATGATACGTCCAGAAAGCTGTGGTGTACACTCCTGCGTCATGGCACAACCTTCGTTTTGATCATGTGTGATTTGGATTCGTATCTCAGAAACAAACCAGCTGCTCTGTTTATAAAGTAAGAATTCAGGTTTTTGCCTTGTGCTAGTGGTGGGACTTTACTCGAATGCTTCATTATTTCGGTATCCAATAATGCTAGGCCCTCTAGGAGTGTATAGAAAACTGAATAAGCCACATGTGTATTAGTTGTGAGCGCAAGTCAGGAGAAACAAACTGGCACTGAGGTTAGGTCCGAAGATAGAAGACCTTCCAAAAATGTGAACTCAACTCCCAACAGCTCTGGACGATAAACTGGTTAAGTGAATAGTAGTTATAATAGCGATGAATGGCAACAATACAAAGGATTTAAATAAATTCACATTGAACTGTTAACAACAGCAGTGAAAATTGTTTGTGTTTCCAAGAAGTGTGGCCTATTATGGAGTTTATAGGTAAGAGAGTGGGCTTAATGGACAATCTGCACATTGTATGTAATGCTCTAAAACCACACTTTTACTGCTGAAATTGTCACAATTGCAATAGCTCTTCCTTTTAATGATGGGAACGTAAGGCGGATGAAGATATTGGATAGAATGGGCTTCAAGATAGGAACATTCACTCACAATGTCTTGAGAGAAATTGACTTGCAGCGCATCGCTGTGCCTAAAACATCAGTTGAAGACCTGGTAGAGGATAAAAGGCAGAAAGGAAGAAGCCAGAGCTTGGGGGGGAAATAGGACACATTATTAGCACAGCGGCATTATCTTTCTCGACATGAATACCAACACATCGTGTGGACGACTCCCTGATGTTAGTTGTGGAGCCTACTGAAGTGGCAAAATGAAAAAAAATGCTTGATTTTAAATTGCATTTCCTTAAAATTTAATTTTTAAATATTCCTATAGGCCTACCTTTTCCCCATAATCTGTAAAGTCTAAACCAATGAAATTCTACACACTAATTGCTCTAAACACACTTAACTTTATCACAAGATAAAATTTCAAAATTCTATGTGTAAACTGAGATATGCGGCTGAGTACTTGACATTTTAATTTTTATCTTTTACAATTTACTCTACGTCGCACCGACACAGATAGGTCTTACGGTGGTGGTGGGATAGGAAAGGCCTAGGAGTGGAAAGGAAGTGGCCGTGGCCATAATTAACGTACAGCCCCGGCATTTGCCTGATGTGAAAATGGGAATCCACGGAAAACCATCTTCAGGGCTGCCGACAGTGGAGTTCGAACCCACTATCTCCCGGATACAAGCTCACAGCTGCGCGCCCTTGGCCCTGTACTTGAAGTTTTGCATGGATATAATTGTATAAAAGTATTAAAATTCTCCTATATGGTATATTTATAAAATCTCTGTGAAAATCGTAATATATATTCACATTTTCATATATATATGGAGGTTATACATAGAAAATTGTACACAAATCTGTTGAGTTGTTTATGAGAAAAAAGAACATTTATAAATTTAAAAAATTAAAATTATATTAAAGATTCTAAAATTACATGTAAATTCCTGAAAACTTTACAACAAGTGTGCTGACATAATGTCTAGCACAGTATCAAATTTAATTTCCCTGTCATCAAAATTATGAGTTTGGTGCATCTTTTAATAACTGTATTTCATGCACGTCCCCCCGTGATGCAGTCTGAGACTCTCGTATGGATAAGCTCGGGGAGTTGACGAACATCATCCTGGTGAAAAGGGTTACATCCACATTCAATCCGATATCAGAGTTGAACAAAGGTTGCCATTAGTTTCGAAGACTGGATTAGACGATATGCAGTTTAGTCCCACATATTCTCAATGCAATGGGTGAAAGTATGGTAATCGTCCCGGCCAAGTGGTTTGGCGAACGAGTTGGGCTGCACGGACGTTAGGTATGTACTGCAGGAGGACCTCTTTTCCGCTGAAATAATATCTTCTTGTAACTGCAAGAATGTCAACGGGTTAATTCTCTCAGGTGGTTGATACTGCATACGCTGGGAAACGTGTCACTTTTCTGATCGACATCGCACACGGAAATGACCATTATTAGCACAGGGGCAGAATCCATGAATACAAACACATCGCCATCTTTTCTCTCTGGGTACTTCACTGGAGAAATGCTATACGTTGGGGAGGCGTTTGTGGACTACTGCCTGATGTCATCAGTGATCGTAGCCCAACTCCAAGTTGACGGTTGCCAATGATCCAAGTCGATAACCTTAGTGTGACCTACAGTATATCTAAACAGCCCTGAGATTTTACTTTTCAACAATTTTTGTTTAAATGTTACGGTACACATGATAGGACTTCGAAGTACGTTGTACAACACATAAATCGAGTATGGTAAGGCTCAGTGGAGCTCAATAAATACTTTTTTTTGCTAGTTGCTTTACGTCGCACAGACACAGATCGGCCTTATGGCGACGACAATAAATACTGAACCCTCCCAAGAGGTTAATTCCACGGAGAACAAGATGACGGTGATTAAGCACATAATGTGAAAATAGAAAAATGACCGAGATATATAGTGCCAAAGTATATTTAAATCGAGTATAAATAAGTATCCTATATTAGGAGTATTTTTGCAAACCGTGTTATGTCCACCGACAGGAATTTTGCAGGAAAAACAAAACACTGCTTGCGAGCAAATAATGCAAGTTTAAACACTCAAAAAGAAGTGTAACTACAGTAGGCGTGTTTCCACTGAAAATGAAATGAAATCCCTTCAAAATTGGTTTTCATAAAAATTAGAAAAAAAGTTTGAACATAACGCGATTTGATCCACGCTATATTGTACTCGGGTTGTAACAATAAGGAGACATGCAATTTGCCAAATTCCTATGTGATTAAAAATAAACAAATTCTGTTATTACATGTATTTCGTAATGAAGGTTTATACGGGTTTTAAAGTACAAAACCACACTGTCATTGTTATCAGTAGCTTACAGGTACACTCATTCTTTTGACAGACTTTACATTTTGTGCATGCCTCCATCTGACTCCAAGCAGTGGCTCAAAGGTTGTCATGTAAGGGTATTTATCACAATTCCTGTTGAAGTAAAAAGAAATACTGATACTAGAATGAACAGCGTGAACATTGATTATCCATATATGGCCTAGATTGAAATAACGTGTCTAATAATACACTTCATTATTAGACTATATACGTGTATCGTAATAAAAATTGTCATAGTTTCCGCATTTCATACGTACCTTGCCTCGGATTTTAACTGCCGTCCGTTCTTTTCTTCCTTATTTCTTTTTCGGGTTCCTTTGAAATGCTCCCCTACACGAATACCGTGTTCCAGCCCGCCTGGTGGTCATGATCGTTAAGACGTTGAAGTCTAAATGGTCTGACACCGTGGTTAGCTGGTTCGAGTCCCGTTGGTCGACAATGTTCACCATCAGAATGTTGGCCGGCAGGGTAGGAGAGGTGGTGTATACAAAGCCTGGATTAAATTCCAAACCTCTCCACAGTGCTGATATGCAGTCATGGCATATGACGCTGTTGATGGTGATTCGTCCGTCGGATGGGGACGTTAAGCCTTAAACAGACCCCTTGGTGTTATTCGGTAGGAGTAGGCTATGTGCCGGCACCGGGTTTCACCCTCTCCCTTCCTACTATCATATATCACGTCATTCATTTCATCATATTAACTCCTCTGATGAGGTTGACGTCAGGAAGGGCATACGGTCATAAAAACCCGCCACGATAGATTCATCTCTTCTCATACGCGACCCCGTGGAGAAACGGGACAAGGGTTGGACAGAAACAAGCAAACTAACTAATACCGTGTTACATCTTGGGACTAAAATGCAAGTAAGGCTGCCTAGTGTTATTGTTAGAGATTGCTATTTTGCTTTACGTCGCACCGACACAGATGGGATAGGACGATGGGATAGGAAAGGCCTAGGAATGGGGAGGAAGCGGCCGTGGCCTTAATTAAGGTACAGCTCCAGCATTCGCCTGGTGTGAAAATTTTAAACCATGGAAACCATCTTCAGGGCTGCCGACAGTAAGATTCGAACCCACTATCTCCCGGATGCGAGCTCACAGCTGCGCGCCCCTAATCGCACGGTCAACTCGCCCGGTTGTTAGAGATTGGCACCTAATCTGCATAGTAGCCAACTTAACACAACTTCCGTTTTATTCAACGTGACAGAATATACCCATGGACTTAACATGATTTGCACCGAACACTTTGGTGGACAAAATACGGTTTGCAGCGACAGCTAAGTTTCCAGCTTAATTTTCAGTAGGACTAAATGCGGTTTCATCCAGTTTCATTGAACGACATGAAAAAGCACATGAGAAACTATATGAATCTGTATCAAACTCAATCTTGTGGGCATAATACGGTTTTACATCCATAGTCCTCATTTACTGTACAAATGCAAATTACCCCTGATTCACAAATAATTGTTGTTGAATACCTATTTATTTCACAGTTTAGAACGCAAAATATTGTACATAACAAAATTACGTGCATAAAGTAGTTTTAAAAAGGATGCCACTCAGTGACGTAAACTTTCAGCTTTGGTATGTTTTATATACAATTCATGTGGGAATAATAACAACAATAATAA
This sequence comes from Anabrus simplex, assembly GCF_040414725.1. Taxonomy (NCBI): domain Eukaryota; kingdom Metazoa; phylum Arthropoda; class Insecta; order Orthoptera; family Tettigoniidae; genus Anabrus; species Anabrus simplex. The sequence continues at coordinate 1,509,750,324 of NC_090265.1, read as the reverse complement.
CAATGATTAATGTTGAAATTTACAGTACTACAGTGACATACTTAAATGTTAAAGCTTAGTTAATGGTCCAATGCATAAATAAGAAAAGATAAAGTGTTACTTCAGTTACAAACACTACACTCTACACTATGAATATAACAATTTCGAAATATCAATGATTAATTTCTTAGAAATATCAATATGACATTAGATTTGTCAAAAGGTGGAGGAACAACAAGCCCCTAGGTTCCAAACTTATAATTTGCTAAAAAAGAAAAAAAAAAAAGAAAGAAAATGTACATGGACGAAATTTCGCTCAGCTTTTACATCTACTAAATCAGAAAGCAAGCTCGGGTTGTAGAAAATGGAAACAGAAGATGAAAGAGAAGTACCTAGATAAGGAAACGCCTAGCATGGATTTGGAAGACGAAAGGAAGAATAAGTGAATTCCGCAGGAAAAAGTGTTCATGAGCTGCTCACTCCCCAAAACACACCGTAGATGTAATGCACCAAACACATATATTTCATTCTTATTTGGCATGCAAATGTTGAATAGAACACCAGATACTGGGTTCGTAAAACAAGACCACATGACATGTTTACCTTGGCCGACCGAACACCAGGAAGAAAACCAGCTCACTCAGGATGTAGTGAAGTGCCCAGAACCAGCAGGAACCAGCGATACACGTCTGACAGGCAACTTTAATATGCAAGCCGAGATTTCGAGAAACATCATGATACAGCCAATCGCCGTTACATCATATAATGACGTCAGAAACAACTGAAAGGTGGGAGAGAGGTGATTAGTAGTACGCAGATCTTGTGGGTAGTCTTTAAGATCGAAACCCGCACAATTATGTCATGTTGGAGACGGTCGAAATTCAAGGTAAGATGAAGATTCACCATTACATACATAAATGTCACAGTACTATTTTGGGTACCAGTAGTAAGCACGCATTCGCAATATATTCGTTAACTCACCAATAGTTTGGCGCTACATTATCCAATATCTACACGTTCAGTGGAATATGATCAGTTGTTTTCTCTTTTAAATTATTATACAATCATCACCATCATCGTCTTATTCTTATTCTTCTTCTTTTTTATGGTTCGACATTCCTGGCAAGGTGTTTCCATCTGCCTGTGTCCCATACATTGTTCTCCGTCAATTGCTTCTCCCTCAGAACTTCATGAACCCAACCTTCCTCTTCCAGACCAAGCGCTCTCCTCCCCACATTGTTGTGTTATTCCTCTGCATTATTTGACTATACAACAGAAGTTGTCTCTCTTGGACTTCCTTTCTTATTTCAGTCACTTTAACACTGCACCTTATAAGTAATTCATCATTCGCTCTATCTTCAAAACACCACACTTCCACGATATCATTTAAATGTCAGTGTCTTCCAGTCTCTGGGATTGCCACTTCACTGTTGCCCATATTTTTGATCCATATACTGTATTATTTCAGCTCTTGCAGCGCATTTATAGGTCTCTCATTTCAGTTGTATAATCTTCTGCCACATGACTCCCAGACATTCTCTTCCAGTTCAAGCAGCCAGCTTGCATTGTGTGATTTACGTTTACATTTAAATTGGCATTGCTAAATAAAGTATACAGTATACACGACTTATCTGAAACAATTCATTCTTTTTTATTTACAATTTTCTTTACTTTGAACCGACACAGACAGGTCTTATGGCGACTATGCACACATAAGTTTTGTTCAGCAAGGAGTGGGAAAAATTAACCGTGGCCTTGATTGAGGTAAATCTCAAGCATTTGCCTGGTGTGAAAATGGGAAATTACGGAAAACCATCTTCAGATCTGTCGGCAGTAGAATTCAAACCCACTATCTCCCGTATGCAAGCAGACAGCTACGCGACATGTCTCTCATTAAAGTGATACATGCTTCCTAACATGGTCAGTAATATCCTCAAAACTGACATGTTGTTATTAAAAAGTATAGAGTTCTTTATTTAAATGCATAAAGTTCATCCTAAGGATGGCTCATGTTACTCAGTCTAGGTACATTACAAAATTGTTGATATTTTGCATATTTGTATATTACACAGTAAATATAAGTTGAGCGTTAAAGAGTTAAATTCCTGAAATACGCCGGTTTATGTCGACACGCAAATGAACTCCTCTGTGAAAAACTTCCGGCACCTCGGCGTCTCCGTAAATCGTAAGAGTCGTTAGTGGAACTTAAAAATCAATTGCACAACACTTTTTCTTTGTACGATTTCTAGTTACCACCGATTGAATAAATATCAATAGTGTACAAAGCAAGTCAAAAGGACAAAACTCTCTATTTACGAACTCATGCCACTTGTTACAAGAATAGAGAATTGAAAGGACCACAGTTATATGGCAACACACGTTATTCTCCTCCTGGACAAAGCCTCCCAACAAATGGTACAACCTAATCGGCCATCAACAAACTAACAAAGAAGTCGTAGGCTTGTGCTTTGTCCTGTATATTGACGGTCAGACGGGAGACATGTGATGACGTGAAGAGATTCACCTACACACCACAGTGTCGGACAATAGACAACTCTACCACTCCCAAATATCGCCCACCCAAACACACAAAGTAGTTATCTTCATTGGCACGTGAAATATCATCATATATCTACCCACCAACTCAGAACAGAATTGCGTTAAGATGAGACTTAAATGATTCAAAGATTATGCTTAGCAGAAAAGTTACAGCATATGCTCGGAGATAAATGAACATTCGTTGTACTCAGCCAAAGTTTTTTATAATTGAAATAAAACACACGTGGGACAATAACTTCCATATTGAACAAATTAAGACAACATCATTAATAATAATAATAATAATATGAACATTTTATACAAGAGGATGGATTTTTTTAAAATACTTCCTCTATGGATAACAGTTCCAGCTCCTTCGTTAATTTACAAAATTATTCACTGACACCGATGCTATATTATTTTTCTTCCCGAGTTTTTCCCCATTTATTTGGAATCAGCACTTCATATGGATTAAGGCCACTGTCACGGCCTGATGCATCTCCTGACGGAATCCTTATGTGGAGAGATGTATTCACTCAACCAAATTAAAGGTAAGGTAAGGGTTATTCTGCCCGAAGGCAGGTCCGAACCTCCGCAGAGGTGTTCCTGAGCCGGAGTTTACGTGCGGTAGGGTGGCCAGTTCCTTTCCGCTCCTCCATTCCCTTACCCTCCACCAACAGCGCGTGGCAACCCATCCAACTCCTGACCACGCCCAATGTTGCTTAACTTCGGAGATCTCACGGGATCCGGTGTTTCAAGACGGCTACGGCCGTTGGCAACCAAATTAAAAAGGAAATAAAAATACATTATTTTAAGTTAATGAGTTAATTATAGTATTTAAAAATTCAGACTCGACCTATGACTTCACATCAAACTTGGGTACAGTAAACTGGAGTTTCCAGAGGGTTTACATGAAAGTGATAACGGACCGCTGGTGAAGAAGTCAATAACGCTTTCAGCGAACGCAAATGAATTAAAATGGCCAAGTAATCGAACTGGAATAGTTTTCCCCCATTAATTAAGGGGAGTCTTCAAGTTTATCCAAATGATGACCAACCTCTGGACTACTTTCACCTTCTATTGGAAGATGATTTTTCCATAAAATTATTGAGAAGCAGACAAATTATAACGTGACTGATTTATTTCTGGCTGTAAAAATAAGCGACATATTGCGAATCAGTCAATAAAATGATATAAATATAGAAGAGTTACTGGTATTATTAGGTGTTTTCTCCATATTTATTACATACTGTGTGTCAGTTAGTATAAGTCAAACAAGGTTTTCTGAGATACTAACTTTATTTTACAAGACGTCTCAGCCAAACTTTGTCTATATAAAGAGACCATTTGTACTAAATAAAACCTGTCGTCGAGTACTTCAACAATAGGACATTAGCCGTGTACCATCGCAGTCATGAGGTTTCACTAGAAGAATACAGCGTTCTCTGGCGAGGTCGATTCGCATTTCATCAATGCATTAAATACGCGAGGCATAAGTATGGAACTAATCCTAAAATTTACGGGCTTATGGAAATATTACGCTGGCAAAGAACATTCAAAAGAAAATTATTATGTGTTTTTATAAGAGGAATTTATTGCTGCACATCACATACAAGTAACAAATAACTATTACAAGAGTTTTGATTTGACCAAGAAGCTCTAGAAAAGAGAAATACGTAGTGCTGGAACGTTAAGGATGGATAGATAAGAAATTGCCGAACGAAGTAAAGGTACAAGAGTAAAGAAAACAGAAATAGTTACTAGATTTGCTGATAGAATAATTGTGATAGGCAAATGGACAGCCAAACGAAGTTTCACCTCAACAGAATCTGAAAACATACCTATGAAAGTGGAAAACAAAATGAAATTTTAAATAACTCGATGCGAATATTAGTTACAAAAAGCTAATGCGAGAATTGGGTACGCAAGATCTAATGTTACCGTAATTTTCGAACGAAGAGAAAACCAATTGTTGGCCTTAGAATTATTTTCTTCTTTTTATAGATTTGACTGTACAGGATGCATGATATTTATTCGGTAAATATTTGGTAGCACTTAAAACCTTATAGAGTACCTTAAAAGCCACAGCAGCACAAACTTGTAAACAGGAAGCAACACCAGGGGAAAAGCATATCACCAGAAAAAAAGAGACAGATTTTAAGCTCAAAAAGAAAGACGAACGGACATGGCAGACAGACCTCCTAGGTGGCACTGCTTAGAAGATCTTGGCACTCCATGTCGTTGATGTTGGTGTGGTGCTGGTGATTATTGTTTAACCACCTTCTAGTAACACTGATCAGAGCGAAAAGGGGAAGCGATAAGATACTTCAGACATGAAGGTGTCGGCCAAAGAAAAGCCAGGGCCACGAAGGGCGTGAAAATGAAAGATTCGCTAGGCCTCGCGAACCTAATACCGTCGGCGTCGAACCAAGGAAGGATAAATGAAAGTACGAAGCTGGGAACAAGTAAGTGGAAGGAATGCCTCTACTCAGCCGAGGGACCCGAGGTCGCCAACCCACGGTTGTTCATACTTTAAGAAGGCTATTAAACAAAAATTACACAAAAGCATATATCTAAAAAACCCGCCTCTTCTCACCACCCCCACCCCTCTCATCAACACATCCAGAAATAATCTCTTTCTACTTGCTCTTAGCCTACTGCAAAACCAAATCCAGTCAAACTTAGTGTTGTAACCAAGGTTGAGATTTACAAAACACAACTTTATTATTCGCTTCAAATGCAAAATACACTATTTACACAAATAAAAATGAAATTTAACTTGAAGCAAAATGAATTAGGAATCTTGAGAAAGAGTCTATCTTTTGTACACTATATACAGGTTTGCAGTATTTACATCCACTTCTATCTCGAAAAGATAGTTCTTGATATGAAAGTCGATAGTCGAAAACTATCGGAAGTACTGACATAAATGTTTTGGAAAGTCCTTCCTTGCTGAGTTCATAAAAGCAAGTTCAATGTTGGAAGAATTCTTACTTGGCGAAACCAAGGGAGCTTGCATAAATTAGGGAAATATAACGGTATGTAATAGTATGACTGGATAGGGGCAGCGGAAGAGGAGCGGTGACCAGAGGTGAGACCTCGTACTGCCAGAAATTCAGTCCACCTGGTCGAAGCACATTTTCAAGAGGAGTAGCCTCCGTGCTCGACGTAGGGTGTATTCTGGAGCTGGACACCGGGGCAAGTGGGCATCAGGACAGGCTGGGAGTTCCTCTTTATAGTACACACACGACAGTTCAGGCACGCGCACTGAGGGCTGCGCGTCGAGGCTAGAAGAATGACACCAGGCGCGCGTGTAGCTGGCTGGCGGAGCGAGAAGGGAGCGCCGGACATACAACACTTAGGGCCCCCTCGGTGGACCAAGTAGCCGAGACCCTGAGAACCTAACCAGAACAGCCCCTCCCCCGCCCATCAATCCCCTTCAAGACATAAGACCTACCAAGTACCAAGTTCTCACTTCCTTTAACTGCATACTGCCTTCTTAAAAAGCTAACACCTAAGATGAAGGACTGGTTCTCAGAGACGAGGCGATGCACATATTAAATGCTGCCCATTAACGATGCTACATACATATAAACATCGCACACTTACACTAAAAGTCAACATTCAGTTCACTAAGTGTTAGTCACAGCATCACGACGTCGGTAAAACCCATGCAAACTTCTTAACGCAACCGGGAGTGGTCAGTTCCTGGATGGGTGACCACCCAGGGCTACCGCAACCGACACACACGTTACCGCTGTGTCAGTTATCTTTAAATAAATCTCGATTCACTGGTCACTTAAAAACAACAATACATATTACAATTACACTCAACACATACACATACTGAAAAACACAATTCACATAGTAAAGCAACATTGTCACCCACTAGATGGGTGACCAAAAGTTCCGCACATATACTGTTCACATAAACATAAACTGAACACAAACCAATGACTGTCTTTAAAAAACAAAAAATCCATATAACACACAACAGTAGTAGACACCATACAGGCCAAGAGAGGATCCCCGAAGAGAGACACCGGTATCGGCTAGTCACAAACCATCTATCTCCCCGGAGATAGGTGGAACATGCGGATACCTAGGGATGCGAGAACATGGAACACCAGAATACCTTGTCAACTGGATTCAGCTGCTTTATGTAGGCACAGGTCAGGTCACCGCAGTATTATCCAGTGACTTTCCCATCACCATAGGCGTTCACCAAAGTTCAGTGCTGTCACCACTATTTTTCATTCTAGTGATGAACACTGTAATAGCAAACCTGAACGGTTCTTTGCCATGGACGCTTCTCTACGCAAACGATGTCATGTTGGCATCTGAGACCCAGGTTGATCTGCAATGCCAAACTCAAGAATGGTGCGACCGGCTGACGCAATTCAGCCTGCGCCTAAATAAAAAGAAGACTGAATATATGACGACAGATCATAGAGCAATCGCAACTATTCAGGTAGACAGTTAGGACCTGCCATGAGTGACAAGATTCAAGTATCTTGGCTCCGCGATCACAGATGATGGTCGACTTGTCGAAGAGGTCAATGCAAGGATATCCGAAGCCTGGATGAAAAGGAGAACAATAACCGGCGCACTTGCGACCGGAGGATGAAGGACAATCTTAAATCAAAAATCTATCATACTGCCATTGCATTGTATGGTTGCGAATGTTGATGATGCTGAGACAGACAGCTGGCCTCACTAAACTGGATCGCATCTCCAATGAATCCATCAGGGAGAGATTTAGCGTTGCACCTATTCTAGAAAAAAATGCGCGAGAGTCGTCTACGATGGTTTGGACCTGTACTAAGGGCAGACGCCGACACTGTCGCAAAGACGGGTTACATGTTCGAAGTCGCCGGTAGGAGACCAAAAGGACGACCAAAACAGAGAGGGGTCGATACTCCCACAAAGATCTGAAGAGCGTCCACCCTGACATGGCCCTGGACAGAAGTAAATAGAGACAACGAATCCATGTAGCGGACCCCGCCAGTAGGAGGGACAAACGCTGAAGAAAAAGAAAAATATTGTATTATAACTGGAAGGTATGGCTTCAAACAAACCGACTCAAATTATCGTCCCTAATCTTCTTGAAATGCGTATCTTCATATGAACCATTGTGGATGTTGGTCACATTTCATGTTATACTGGAGCACTTCTGTTGCCATTACAAGTTAATTACAGAATTTAATGACACTTCAAATTTTATCGCTATAATGAAGACACTACAAAAACACATGGAATGATAATCAACATTATTTTACCCTTTACATCAGTATTCAGCACCATCAACAGCAGCATGCATGCGCTGAATAAAAAAGATGAAAGCGATTAATATGATATTCTTAGTTCATACAATTGAAGAAAGTAAGAAAAAAGTCTTCTCCTTACTAAACTCTTTCCAGTTACTTGGTGCCCGCTCTATACGCTGATTAAGCCCAGTTTTAAGACCAGGTGACTTTTGTAATGCCACCTTTATGTGCAGTGAGATAACTGCTTTCTCATTTATTCTTGAGGTTGGTGGTGTTGGTGTTGGTTGGTGTTATAATGTAAATAGCAATGAGTATTAAGACAAACACAACATCCCGGTACTCGAGCCTGAGGAATTAACCTAATTTGGATAAAATCACCGGCCCAACGAGTCGCATTGCAGATGCTCAAGACTGCTGATATATGAGATACTGTACGTGTATGAATTTACAGTACACGCACATCTATGGGGGATATCAGTCCCTCTAGAAATTCCTCATCGAATTTAAGTAAATTCACTACCTGTTTCCAGTCATTCAGCCGGGTCAGGAAAGTACTGAATGAAGCCCCATCTTTCTGCGAGGATAGGAACTGTGCCAGCTGCCAAAGCCTGTCACACTCCTCTGGCTGACATGAAATGCAGTGTGTTGCTGGAATGAGAAATAACAGGGAAAACCGGAGTACCCGGAGAAAAACCTGTTCCGCCTCCGGTTTGTGCAGCACAAATCTCACATGGAGTGACCGGGATTTGAACCACAGAACCCAGCGGTGAGAGACCTGCCTACTGCCGCCTTAGCCACGGAGGCTCACATCAAATTTAAGAGCCCTTCAAAATCTCCTTACTCCATGACGAACTAAATATGACCTACGTCAAAGAATTCTTCTTTTCCTTTTCTCTTATGCATAATAAAAAAAATGAAAATCTACAGCCTGTTTCCTGTCATTCGACGGGGTCAGGAATGGAATGAAGTAAGCCCCCATCTAGCGGCGAGGGTAGGAATTGTGCCGGCTGCCGAAGCCTGTCGCACTTCGCTGGGGCAATAGATAGATGAAATGAAAGGATACTGGAGAGTGTTGCTGGAATGAATGATGACAGGGAAAACCGGGGTACCCGGAGCAAAACCTGTCCCATCTCCGCTTTGTCCAGTACATATCTCACATGGAGTTACCGGGATTTGAATCACGGAACCCAGCGGTGAGAGGCAGGCGCGCTGCTGCCTGAGCCACGGAGGCTCTTCTCTTATGCATACATGTTTCTCAAATAATAACTAAGGATGGCACATCATGTTTGTTAATATTCACTCAATTTTGTTTCAATTTCTGAATTGAAATAGGGTGAATTTTATCGGCAACTTAGTAACTTAGACTAATTCGTCCTATTTTACAGTAGATACAGTGGTGATATTACGGTAACAGACATCATATGAGAAGCTTACATTTCCAACTACTGTATGTCACAGCTGGATATACAACTTTACGATATGGAATATTAAATTAAGAGAAATCTTTCAATTCTGTTAGCCAGTACACGTATAAGAATAAGATGATTTTGAAATCCTAATTACCGTTGTACACGAGGTCTATAACATTCACTGAAACAATATACAGTGGACGCCGCTTATTATGGTCACTCTGGGACGCAGATAATTTGATAACATTAACCGATTGATAACAGTAGCCGAAAAATGAAATTTGATAGGCAGCCTTCTGTATTTATTCATAACTTACATGCACTACAATGAAACACCGATGCATAATCTACATGCACTACAATGAAACAGATACCGGTACACAGCACTGCAGTACAGTTAACTGTTTTCAACTATGTAAAATAGTCTCTAATATTTGTTTGCTTCTGGTTGTCTCTCAAAAGTCCATTAATTAATTTTTCATATTCATAATGCTTTTGGAAGTCCACTAACCTACGCTGAACACCTCGTCGCAAGATATCTAGCGCCTGTCGCATTTCAGCATTCGTTGGCAACATCGTCATGATCAGCATCACTATCTTCTTCTCCGTCTTCTTCACCTCTCATATCTAATTCTGCGAAAGTAACTGTCTCACATATGTCGTCTCCTGTCTCTTTCCCATCAGTAATGATGCCCTCATCTATGTTTATCTATTTTTGAAGATCTTCCTTTAAGCCTGTTGGACAAAGTTCAACATTCCCCTCTATTTCTGGTAAATCTCCTAAAAATCCCCCATGCCGGAAACAGTTCCTTATTGTATGTGCCGAGACAATATCCCATGACATGGCTAGAAGATGCAGGATGTGTGAATGATTCCTTGATCGCATAGTTGAATTGCTGGAGTTGCCTCTGTGGATCAGTGGTAGAGTGTCGGCCTCCGGATCCCAAGATAGCGGGTTCAAACCCGGCAGAGGTAGTCGGATTTTTGAAGGGCGGAAAAAGGTCCATTCGACACTCCATGTCGCACGATGTGGGCATGTAAAAGATCTCTGGTGACACATTTGGTGTTTACCCGACAAAATTCATTAAATCTCAGCCATAGCACTGCCTTCGTAATGTCCAGGCCGTACTGTAGGGAGCGCGGGAAAGCAATCAGGTGATTGTTAGGGGGGAAGTTAAGCACGTGGGTTAGTTGGGTTACATGTGAATTCTTCGCTGTTCATTTATTTTTTGTAAATAAGTTATTTTATTTTTATTTTCATTTTTCCGTAAAGAATGGCTAAGGAGCGCGAGTGTACGAACTGTGGGTGTGGTGAGGCATTGAGGGGTATGAGGGAGGAGTTGGAAAGTTTGAGGGAGATAATTAGGATTCTCACAGAAGACAGGAAGGAAGATAGGACTCCCTCAAACAATGTACAGGTTACAGTAGGTGTACAAGAGGGAGGGGGAAGGAAAGGGGAGAGTTGTAGAAGACAGGTGGTCTAATGTTCTAAGGGGAAGGAGATTGCAGGCTAAGGGCTCTATTCAGGATCAGAATTCAGGACAGGTGCCTGTGCGTAATCGGTACGAGCCGCTCCAGGTAGAACAACAGAGGGAAGATGAGGGACAGGGAACTGTTGCTGAGATGTGTGGAAGTAGGAGGAAGGGAAAAGGTAGGAAAGGGAAATGTAGAGTAGAGGATAGGAAAAGACAGGTGGAACTGGGTCATGGGAAGGAGAAAAGGGAGGAGGAAGTAGCTTCTGCAGCTATCAGGAAAGATAGGGCTGACCAGGAAGGGAGGGGATCAAATGAGGTGGGTAGGGTTGAGGCTCTGGTCATGGGGGATTCCATCGTTCGACACGTGGGGAAAGTGTGTAGAGGACAGAGAACCAGGGTAGAATGTTATCCAGGAATTATGTTGAGGCAGATGTTGAGGAAAGTAGAAGAGAGGGAGGAGGGGAAGGTGAAGGTGGTAGTGTTTCACGTTGGTACAAACAACGCAAGGCAAGCTGATTTAAGTACCAACATAGTTGGAGATGTGTGGGATCTGGTAAATGCAGCACGGATGAAGTTTAAGAAAGCGGAGACTGTTATTTGTGGAATACTGTGTAGGAGGGATACTGACCGGAGGGGATTTAAATGAAACTATGGAAGGGTATGTGGGAAACTGGGAGTGAAGTTTCTAGATCCTAATGGGTTGGTAGGAGATAGGGATCTGCGCTCAGATTGCCTTCACTTAAACCGCAGTGGTACTTATAAGTTAGGAAATTTGTTTGGAAGGGTAATAGGGAGGTACATTCAGCGAAACGGGGTGGCCTAGGGAGCGGTGATAAGGGAACAGGGAACTGGAAATCAAGAGGGATGACATAAAATTGTTAGTGTTGAATTGTAGAAGTATTGTAAAGAAAGGAATAGAATTAATTTAATAGATATATATTTACCAGATATTGTAATAGGAGTTGAATCATGGCTGAGAAATGAGATAATGAATGCAGAAATTTTCTCACGGCACTGGAGTGTGTATCGTAGAGATAGGATAGGAATGGTGGGAGGGGGAGCATTCTGGTGAAAGAAGAATTTGTAAGCTACGAAAAAGTTAAAGATGAGACACATGAAATTCTAGGTGTAAGACTCGTTTCTAAAGATAATAGGCAACTTGATATATTTGGAGTGTACAGACCGGGAAAGGGTAGCACTGACGCGGATACAGAATTATTTGATAGGATAGTTGGCTATGTGGGAAACGACATGGACAGAAATGTGATTGTAGCAGGATATCTGAATTTTCCAGATGTCAATTGGGAAGGAAATGCGAACGACTGGAAGCATGACCAACAAAAATGGCAACTGAGTTAATATGGGAAGGACAGCTAATTCAGAAATTGATGGAACCAACCAGGGGGGAAAATATCCTGGATGTGGTGCTGATAAAACCAGATGAGCTCTATAGGGAAACTGAAGTAATAGATGGTATTAATGATCATGAAGCTGTTTTAGTCGTAGTTAAAAATAAATGTGATAGAAAGGAAGGTTTTAAAAGTAGGACTATAAGGTAGTACCATATGGCTGATAAAGCAGGCATGAGAGAGTTTCTAAAAAGTAACTATGATCGGTGGAAAACGGTAAATAAAAATGTAAACAGTCTCTGGGATGGGTTTAAAGAAATTGTTGAGGAATGCGAAAACAGGTTTGTACCTTTAAGGGTGGTAAGGAATTATATTATATTATATTATATTATATTATATTATATTATATTATATTATATTATATTATATTATATTATATTATATTATATTATATTATATTATATTATATTATATTATATTATATTATATTATAATAGAGAAATAAAGAGACTAAGAAGGAGGTGCTGCCTGGAAAGAAATAGAGTTAGAAATGGCTGTGGAAGTAAGGAGAAATTGAAGGAACTTACTAGAAAATTGAATCTAGCAAAGAAGGCAGCTAAGGATAACATTATGGCAAACATAATTGGCAGTCATACAAATTTTAGTGAAAAATGGAAGTGTATGTATAGGTATTTTAAGGCAGAAACCGGTTCCAAGAAGGACACTCCAGGAATAATTAATGAACAAGGAGAGTGGGTATGTGAGGATCTTCAAAAGGCAGAAGTATTCATTCAGCAGTATGTAAAGATTGTTGGTTACAAGGATAATGTCCAGATAGAGGAGGAGACTAAGGCCAAAGAAGTATTAAAATTTACATATGATAACAATGCCATTTACAATAAGATACAAAAGTTGAAAATTAGAAAAGCGGCTGGAATTGATCAGATTTCTAGGGATATGCTAAAGACAATGGGTTGGGATATAGAACCGTATCTGAATTACTTATTTGATTATTGTTTGGTCAGAGGAGCTATACCAGATGAATGGAGAGTTGCTATAGTAAGCCCTGTGTATAAAGGAAAGCGTGATAGACATAAAGCTGAAAATTACAGGCCAGTAAGTTTGACGTGCATTGTATGTAAGCTTTGGGAAGGCATTCTTTCTGATTATATTAGACAGGTTTGTGAAATTAATAACTGGTTCGATAGAAGGCAGTTCGGTTTTAGGAAAGGTTATTCCACTGAAGCTCAACTTGTAGGATTCCAGCAAGACATAGCAGATATCTTGGATTCTGGAGGTCAAATGGACTGTATCGCGATTGACCTGTCTAAAGCATTTGATAGGGTGGATCATGGGATACTACTGGCAAAAATGAGTGCAATTGGACTAGACAAAAGAGTGGCTGAATGGGTTGCTATATTTCTAGAAAATAGATCTTAGAGAATTAGAGTAGGTGAAGCTTTATCTGACCCTGTAATAATTAAGAGGGGAATTCCTCAAGGCAGTATTATCGGACGTTTATATTTTCTTATATATATAAATGATATGAGTAAAGGAGTTGAATCGGAGGTTAGGCTTTTTGCGGATGATGTTATTCTCTACAGAGTAATAAATAAGTTACAAGATTGTGAGCAACTGCAGCGTGACCTCGAAAATGTTGTGAGATGGACTGCAGGCAATGGTATGTTGATAAACAGTGTTAAAAGTCAGGTTGTGAGTTTCATAAATAAGAAAAGTCCTCTCACTTTTAATTACTGCGTTGATGGGGTGAAAGTTCCTTTTGGGGATCATTGTAAGTATGTAGGTGTTAATATAAGGAAAAATCTTCATTGGGGTAATCACATAAATGGGATTGTAAAGGGTACAGATCTCTGCACATGGTTATGAGGGTGTTTAGGGGTTGTAGTAAGAATGTAAAGGAGAGGGCATATAAGTCTCTAGTAAGACCCCAACTAGAGTATGGTTCCAATGTATGGGACCCTCACCAGGATTACCTGATTCAAGAACTGGAAAAAATCCAAAGAAAAGCAGCTCGATTTGTTCTGGGTGATTTCCGACAAAAGAGTAGCGTTACAAAAAAGTTCAAAGTTTGTGTTGGGAGGAATTGAGAGAAAGAAGAAGAGCTGCTCGACTAAGTGGTATGTTCCGAGCTGTCAGCGGAGAGATGGCGTGGAATGACATTAGTAGACGAATAAGTTTAAGTGGCGTTTATAAAAGTAGGAAAGATCACAATATGAAGATAAAGTTGGAATTCAAGAGGACAAACTGGTGCAAATATTCATTTATAGGAAGGGGAGTTAGGGACTGGAATAACTTACCAAGGGAGACGTTCAATAAATTTCGAATTTCTTAGAAATCATTTAGGAAAAGGCTAGGAAAACAACAGATAGGGAATCTGCCACCTGGGCGACTGCCCTAAATGCAGATCAGTATTGATTGATTGATTGATTGATTTATTGAAACTTTTAACGTTGGCCGCATGTTTGCTCAGATATATATCAGACTGAGTCGTTATCGACCGCATTATTAAGTGAAAAGTCCTCGGTTAGTGAAGAAAACTTAGTGTGAGCGTGTATTCTTGTGAGGCTCTAGGTTAAGAATATCGCTCTGCCGTGTTTTAATTTTGTAGTTTATTTGTGTAAAGTTATATCCCTAGTGTAAAGTGAATTGAGTTGATGCATTCAGCGTTTTATAATCAACGACGATGTGTATAAAGTTAAATTAAGGTTATCAGTGAGAGAAATCACCATGCTAAGAGTTGCTGTGTGCCTGGCTGCAAAGCAAATTGTACACGAGGAGATTACACTCCAGTATTTGTGTTTCCTTCTGATGAAAAAAGAGGTAGGCTATGGAAGAAGGCTATTACTAGGGAGAAATGAATCGTTAATCACCACACAGTTGTGTGTATCATCCAATTTTCTGAAGACTAAATGCTGAGGGAAATAAGAGTGTATCGTCCAGATGGTGGGTTAAAATTTCTTATTATGTCAAGAACATGGTAACTTTAGATATATTTTTATGTAGTAATACTCGGATTATTTGAATTCGGTGTACCGGTATATGAAAATTAAAGACCAATTTATGCATTGTACCATTTCAGGTAGAAATGTATTGTGAAATAACACTGCTGGGATTTTTCCTATCAAATTTCATATCATATGCAATGAAACAAGGTTATTCCATGAAAATAATTGTATAGGCATTGTTTGCTGTTCAAAAAATCTACATTTTTAAACAATAACTGAATTACATGACAGTAACAGTAAATGTTTTGTTATTGTTGGACGTTAGCTTACTTGTAATCTTTCTTGTAGGTACTGAATCGGTGGTACAGAAATAATTTACATTTATAGTATATTGTATTGGTAATCTGTTGCTTGTTTTCTATCGGTTTGTATGATGTGAATGTTCCAGTTGACTAGAAAATGGATAGAAACCACAAAAATATGTCTCAAAGTGTTAGCCTGTACTCAAGGAAACGGACGGATATATGCGAGAAATAGAACGTTACTGGGAAGGATATGCATTGTATATCAGAACTAACAAATATTTACGAATAGTTTTTGGTTTTATAAGGTGTTAACAGATTCTTAAGTAATTTAAACGAATGTGTTATTCACGTGGAGCGGATGCGTATCGCCTCCAAGTCCCACCCAAAGCGTGACGTCATCAGAGTTACAGTACGGCCTGGACATCACGAGGGCAGTGGCCATATACGCCTAAGAGAGTTTCGGTTTACTCCGTCTGCCATCTAGTGGGCCTAGAGTAAAACGGAACGTCTAAATTGACGAACAGACAGCCAGATGGCGTCAAATTGAAATGTCAGCACACTATAGCTGAGGCCATACGATTATTATTTTATTATTATTATTATTATTAATATTATTATTATTATTATTATTATTATTATTATTATTATTATTATTATTATTATTATTATTATTATTATTATTATCATTGCCGGTAAGGAAACCACATTGATGTTCTTGAGCTCACAATTCACAATGTGTTCAGCACAGTTTTCAACTACCTAACCTATTTTACGGTCCAGCCTATTATTCCCACTTCAGCAGCCATTCTTTGAAAATCAGGGGAGTCCTCCATGCATAAGAGTTGGAATGATAGTCCACTGGAATATTATTGATGCCTTTCAAGCAACGTGGGTTCTTACTTTTCCCAATCACTAACAGTCTTTTCTTTTTATCAGACATACTGCCACAACATAAAACTGTTACTCGTTCCTTGGAGGTTTTACATCCCTTAAGACTTTAATTTTTGAACAAGTAAGTGTGTTCAGGCAAGGCAGTCTCATCAGCATTATACACACAACCGGGAGGGACTTCAGAAGCAATTTTAGTCCACTCCTCTTCTATCCACTTTTCAGCAGCGACGGAATCAGATGGACAGCAGGCAATGGTATGTTGATAAACGGTGTTAAAAGTCAGGTTGTGAGTTTCACAAATAGGAAAAGTCCTCTCACTTTTAATTACTGCGTTGATGGGGTGAAAGTTCCTTTTGGGGATCATTGTAAGTATCTAGGTGTTAATATAAGGAAAAATCTTCATTGGGGTAATCACATAAATGGAATTGTAAATAAAGGGTACAGATCTCTACTAGAGAAAGGACACTAGGAATAATGAGCAAATGGAGAGCGTGCGATCGTTTGTACAGTATATTTTCTCGTTTCTTCTGTGACAGGCACAAAGTAAAAACGGATTTTTAAAAGTTGAGAGCGTTTACTTTGTATGCACTCTACTCGCATACTTAGGAACGTAATCATTGAAAACAAATGTGATAACATAAACCGAGTTTATGGTGACAATAAATGGAAGGTTTTCAATGTTTCAGTATTTGTCCGTACGGGACTTCATAAAAGTGATTATATAATACGGTTGACAATATTATCCGTGATTACAATAAACGGCGTCCACTGTATTCCCAATAGTTGAGCTATGAAAAACACCTGTTCTTGCCATGAAACACACGCCGTATGTCCTAATACACCATGGAACTCCTCTGCCTAGCAATCTAACACAAATCATCTCAGAGTCTAAAGGATAAGGTGGTCATTTCGTTATGGTATTCACTCATGCCTTTGCTGGCGAGATGTAGTGTTTATAGTGTAATATAAAGAAATGTTACTTTCATTGACCTGTCTCACTCTCATCGTTGGCTTTGACAATATGAATGTGACCGAGGTATGAGCGACGTAAGTAATACCATTCCTTAAGTGGCCAGTTCCTGTTATGAATGGAATGAAAATATCGTTCATAGGGTCGGTTGGTGCATGCATGCATTTCAGTAGGCTTTGCAGACTGATGTGGAATAGCAACTTCTGGCCGTATGCGGAAAGCAACGGGAAACTACCTCACTCCTTATTTTGCTTGTATGCCTCTTCAGTGACACATGGGATAACTATGGCAGTTGTTGACGGAGCTGTGGAGGATCAAACCAGACTTCGGGGTGAATACCCAACATGCATACATACATTCATTACTAGAGTTGCTTCATTTAATCTCGTCAATACCATGCAATATAAAGAATTGGTTACAAATTTAATTCTTACAGTACTGATTCACTTAAAGAATAAAATAACAAATGTAGAAAAATCTCTGTTCAAAACGTTTCCATCAGTTCACGGTATTCATTAGGCTGTGAATTGAGTCACAATTGTTTCAATACACACAAAATGAAACAGAAACAACAGCTTTAAAAGTCAAGTTTAAATTATTTATACATCGTATTCATATTTTACGGTCAGCACTGTTCAAAATTACATTCATTCCTAGTCTTATAACTATGTGAAATATTCCTATTCTTCCCGTCTATTTTCTTAATCGTATTGCACACATATAACTAATCGCAGAAGTATAAAATGAGCAAACGGAATTCGGAGTGAAATGTACAAGTGCATCTTATTGGATAATTGGAGTTGTGCCCGTTCACACGTCCGCGACAGCTTTCAAAATGGCGCCGACTGAAGGTATGGGCCATGTAATCTATAGGAAGCAAAGAATAGACATCAGTTGCGATGACACAGAAGGCCATACACGTCATGGAACGGTCAAGTATTCAGGGTGAAACGGACAGTGGACTGTCTACTGTATCGTTTTACAAAAAAAAGTAGAAAATTTGATTGTTAAAAAAACTCCATCTTAAATTTTCTCAACGGAGAGTAAAGACGGAATTACCGACCGCGGTATAATTCTTTTAGGAGTAACAAAGGATCTAAAGATATATTAAAGGAAAAGGCATCGGAAACGAGAAGAAACAAGTCAAATCACCGAAAAATAGCATAGTTGACTCGAGATATTAAGAAGAAATCACGTACAAGAGCTACGAGATACGCATGGGTGGATACTCAGCGCAGTGATCTATAGTCTGCAAAGGGAGACCAAGCCAACATAAAAAGGATCACACACAAGAAGAGAAACATCTCCAATGATTGAATCAGAATAAAAATAAGTTTTCCTCAAGATCTACAAGAAGGGCAGACAGAGAATAGATGCACTGAAATCATTACCAACGAAATCGAGGATACGTCGGAGAGCCACGAAAGAAATAATAAAATTAAGGATTACAGACGTCAAAAGGAATTGTATAATGGCTGTACACTGCACTATAATCATTAATTTAGATGCTGACAAGAAGACCATGAGGATGATGTGCTAAATACACATGATGGACCAAGCTGGGGACCAGTACATCTTGCTATACGACCGAGCCATGATGAGGAAGACGACGGTAAATCATACGACCGAGCCATGATGAGGAAGGCGATGGGAAACCATCCGACCGAGCCAAGATGAGGAAGGCGACGGGAATCCAGACAGCACTTCCGTGATGAAGAAGCGGATGATGTACCAGATGTACAACCCATGACCTAACCGAAGACCCAACTACATCCATTTGGGAGCAGAACAGCTGGACCAGGGACAACCATGAACGAGCTAAGTCATTTACAATATTTAATCGCATAATTTTGGTTTGCCTACACATGTACCTTAGGTATGTGCCGATGGGCCAATTAGAGACCGATACATAAGAAATGCAAGTGAATGTTACCAACGAAGTGTGAGATACTTAAGTCCGTAGTTACATGATCTAGCAATATTGTAACAGTAAATGTGGTACTTCGGTAGAGATGAGACGCAGGGCGTGTACCATTCGTTGAAGTGCATACAGAGGGAGAGGGTTTGTTTAAATAAATCTTTTAAATGTTTTTCCAGAGTTTATTAAGAAATTGAAAGTAATGTCACCTCTGTACAGCGGATACAGCAGAAAGTGTTCCTCGTCCTATGGCTGGCGATGTCCTTGGATTCCGGCAGCTCCATTTTCCATATCAGCGAACCACCATTCGTCCCCCGATGGAAGTTCTAGAAAATCCATTCGGTGTCTTGAAGATCCATGGCGTTGAGGTAGTCCTTGTGAATGGTGAACATGAATGAACATCGTTAAGCCCTGGGGCGAGTTAATGCAAAGGCTGCTTCTGCACAGATGAGAGGAGCGTTTATAAATGCTTTTAACAAAGTTCAAACACAAAATTTATCTTTACCACACGGTGAAATGTCACTTAATTTTGCCCCGTGTTAAGTGAAAGAATGTAGGTTAATACTCATAAGATAAAAGTCCACTCGAAACTTATCGTCGAGTTTAACAGAGTCACTTAAAGTTTGTTGCACTTAGTACAACGTAAGGTAATGCCACATGACTTAGTTCTCTGAAGCACTGTTCAACATAATTCATTGAAATAAAGATGTTCCACTCGTGAATTAGAACTCATTCACGTATTGAAAATAACATGAAATCAAAAGACGAAATTAATCGAGTACTGACAGTCCTTGGTTCGACTGTGCGTAAACTAAATGTTCGCAGAATTGAAATGTGCTGTTTATTAGAATAGAAATGCACTGTTCACACATGCACAGTTCACAGTTCATGACCTCAAAATATCGGCACAGTTCATGGAATGGTAAATTAAAATTGGATTCAAACACAGTCTTATAACTCGTAGTATTTAATACTCGGCAAGGAGCAATCAATTCTAAGTCCTGTCCATAACATAAAACTTCAATTTCGAGCACTCGAAAACGTTTGCGAGCCTTAGACACTCGTATAGAGTAACAGTCAATAGATAATGTCCAGACGATACACAATTCATCTCACGTCCTATCGGAGTAAAAGGTTGTCACAGTATAAAGAAATCTGCATAAGTCCATATTCAACACGACTAGGTTAAAGTCCACGAACTTGAAACTTAATAGCGGCATCACATTCTGGCAACATGCTGTAACACACTGCAGCGCACTGCAGCACACTCTAACATGCTGGAACACACATGGTCTGCTGAGCGAAGCAGTACGTATTTATATCTGATCCGGGCCTCCACCCCTTGTTCCATAACTTTATCGTCCCAAGTCAGATTCACGTGAAATTCGGCAGGGACATAGCTAAAGGATCAAGTTATATGGTGATGTTGTTCAATTTGTTCAATTATTATCGTGGGAAAAGTTATTACCCGTCGAAACTCGAAGAACATTCTACATCAGTCTAGGCTCTGTAGTGCGGCGAGGCATGCTGTGACGTCACCCGCTCACTACGTCACACGCGCACAGCTGTTGCTCGCTGTCTAGTCAGTCCTTCGTAAGCGGTCCGGAGCATAACACGTAAGTTTTACAATTTCTATGACGGGGACTTAGTTTGTACCGCCGTTACCGGTACAATATAGCAGTAGTTTCTGATGTAATGGATATATACGTCATCGTATATCGGTCAAAATACACGTATGTAGCGTGAGGATTGAAAAAGAAGTTTGGAAACAGCTGATCATAATGACATACTGGCAGATTACAGAGATTTCATAGTGGTAAAGCTACAAGTCGACGTCACGATTGGTTGCGCGCGGTGTAAAAATAAACAGATGGAATCACGCATTGTTTTGCTTCACAATAAGGGCTTTGAACTCAATCATAGGTTATGAGATATAGCAACTTTTAAATGTTGTTTTAAGAAACAGTGTGGTACTTTGACATGGTCGTGTGTTTGGGAACGCGACGAGTTATTATTGAGGCTACGATGTTAAGATATTATATGGATGTTGAAATAAGGTTACGATTGTGCTAACTGGAGGAAAGGTATGAGTTATATAGTGATATGATAAGTTTTATTCGCACTACGCAGGGGCCATTGCGTGCCTGCAGTTTAAGATATCCCACACTACATTTTTTAGATTCGTATACGTAAGATTGCCCACACCGCTGGAGCGACCTAAGCCAAGGTATGAACAGAATTTACTATTGTGGAAGTATGCTTGTGACGGAATCGTATGTCAACTTTAGATGTGTTGTAATGAATATCGGAATACAGCGATACGTTTGATAGCTGTATTTGACCAAATGCATTCACGACACCGATGTACATGAGAGTATGTTTCTGAACACCGCGGCATAGCGCTTGCATAGTAACTGCGTATGAATAAAGTAGCTTGCATTGAAGTTGAATGTTATGGAATATAACGAAGGAAAGGGACATTGAACCTAAAAGGACATGTGTATGACAGCCAAAGATGATGTTGAAATTAGTTAGATAGCTAAATAGATTAACATATTCTCTGTTTGAACTTACATTTTCTCAACGAACTACGGCTAGGGAAAGGCTAGAATAGGAGCCGTATTTAACAGGCACTAGGAACGAATGCCTTAGTTCGTAAGAAGTTATCCATGCACAACGAGAACGTAGCAATAAAACATGAGTTCGGATTTACTCAGATTTACTCAGATTTATTCAGATTTATTCAGATTTATTCACATGGAATTATGCATTTAAGTACACTCATATGGATTCATCCAGTTAAATTTACGCATCTGGATTTACTTATTTCAGTTTGCTTATATGCATTTACTTATTAGTGACTCGTCATTGACTGAGTATTAGCTACAATTTACCATGTGATGTTCTCAACGCTCAATTCTAACTGGATCGGCGAGTAAATATATCCGTGATACAGTTCAGTCCTCCGATTAAAAAATGATGTTTGGGTTCAATTTAAGGTTGAACCTATTAGTGGACTTGAGATACACTTCGGCTTAACATTGTGTCTAAGTGAGACTTGTTTAATTAGTCTTAAAGCAAATGAGCTATCGTAACAAGTTGATTGTGTTGGTATTACACCTATGTCTCAACTGCAGTATGGACCTTAGATGTCCAGTGATCTATTGTAAATATGTACATACTCAATTTTTACTTCACGAAGGAACTGATCTTCATAGTTTAATACTGGATATTGTTTCCCTTTCTACGAGCCAGCGCTGACTCATAATCCATACTTGTTTTTACGCAATTCCAAATAATGCCTCGCATAAAATGCCAATTTAATAATCCAATATTTTATCAGTAAATATCTTATTTATTTTCTACAATTGTATGTGTCATGAATTCTTCCATTACAGCCTAGTTCATAAGTTAGTTGCTAGCTAAGAGAAGTATTGAGTAATTAAGTATTCCATTTAATCATGACCAGTTCTCACGTAGTCAAACATTCAGATAAAATTTGTCGACGGTTACTACTATTACGTCGTGAGTTTCTATAGGCGTCACCCGTGAGTTGCTAATCTCTTCGTACTCACGTTAAGCGTATCCTGTAGTAAGATTACATGTCTTACTTGCCATGAGAAAACCCTGAGGTATCCGCTGAGCGACCCCATTTCGTCTGACTAGGCTGCCCAACGACGAGTTGAAATGGAGGTATCGGGTAAAGAATGTAACGTTCGAACAGACGCAATTGTTACAGAGTTAAGGAGCGTGAAACACCCTAACTGAAGCTCGTTTTCTCGCGAACTGCTATTCGGGCGGCACACGTTGGACGTTGTACAAATTTTAATAATTACAAGATCACCGATTGGAAGGAGAGCGACAAACCATCTTGTCAAGTTGCTGATCTAAAGGAACTCTTTGCTACCTTCATCAAGAATATAATAATTTTCTATCCCCAAGGGGATTTTTAAGCAACTTTAATGTAAACTTAATCCGTTCGCAGTAAGCATTTTGTTCATTATTTGTTATGAAATCACTCTTACCCCTTTCCCGTGTTAGGTAATTCCATCCAGTAAATAATGTATTTTAAATTTAAGCTATTTTAATGTAGACTAAATCCGTTCGCAGTAAGCATTTTTTGTTATGACATCACTCTTACTCCTTTCCCGTGTTAGTTAATTCCATCCAGCAAATAACGTATTTTAATACATATTTGTCTCTCCGTTATATGTTATATACAGTACATCACTTGTCTTATGTGATCACTGACGTGCTTATCTTATAATATTATAAGAATTCTTGAAGGTTTTGATAAGACAAGGCCTGCCATACAAACTGAATTCCCCAATCATCAGATATGCAGTTAGAAAATTAAATGTAATTTTGACTTAGTTTCACTTTACAATTTAATTAATTTGAAGGTCTGATTTCCCGCTGTAAACAGTTGATTGTCACCCGCAAATATCGGTATTGTACACATGAGAAGTATTCTGTCATCTGTTGGTAACATCCGGTTTCATCAATGTGTACCATTACTGTTATTTCTATGCATGGGCGTAATTTGAGCATTTCGATTGGGGGTGGGGGTGCAGTGATCACCGGGGAGGGG
Source organism: Anabrus simplex (assembly GCF_040414725.1). Classification (NCBI taxonomy): domain Eukaryota; kingdom Metazoa; phylum Arthropoda; class Insecta; order Orthoptera; family Tettigoniidae; genus Anabrus; species Anabrus simplex. The sequence goes on along the minus strand of NC_090265.1, from coordinate 1,509,726,666 downwards.
TTGAGCTATTTGTGACCACAAAATTATTGCTAATATTCTCTATCCTTCCTTGAAAATTCTATGTTAATCACTTTAATTTAATAACCAAACCTGTGTAAGGTAAAGAACATTCACGCAGAATTACAAAGTAGACCTAATTCAAATTTAATTGTTATTTGGAATGTTTTTATTAGTAAGAGTAAAAATCAAGCAGAAACAGAGACAAAACACCAACCATTTTCTTTATACTACATAATCGGGTCACATCGTATTTTTACACATAGATCAGCCCTAAATTAAAGCCATTAGTTACTTTTGAAATGGAAACATCAGTACTACCTTTAATAGCCAAAAAGCCTAAAAGGAAAACTCTCCTGGGCGATCGTGTTCTTGCAGTACGTTCTTAAACGTCGGCAAGCATGAAATATACCTCTCACAGGTTGCTGAATTACCGACATTCTAACTAGAATAATGGAGAAAGTTAAAATTGAACAATATTAGACATTATATAGGAAGCCTATAGAATTTCGCAGCGATCATTTTGTTTCATTGAGCTAAATTAAACAGAGTACTGTACTTGTAAAATATGTATTTCTAAGTCTGTAATATTACGAAAATTTAGTTTCATTCAAAATTACGCTTATGTTACTATCAGTGATCAATGGTCATGGGATTTTTGAAAATGAATGTTCATGTCCGTGTGGTTCAGATTCCATGTAATGGTGGAGGTCATGAAATTAGCAATCACGGAAACTATAAGCTTGTTTGTTTTTAAGAACAAGAGCATTAGGAAGAGGAGAAGGAAGAGGAGGTTTTCTTTAATCTATTTTTTGTTTTACGTCACACGAGCACAGAGAGGTCATTTGGCAATCACTCAATCAATCAGTCACTGCTGATCTGCATTTAGGGCAGTCGCCCAGGCGGCAGATTTCCTATCTGTTGTTTTCCTAGCCTTTTCTTAAATGATTTCAACGAAATTGGAAATTTATTGAACATCTCCCTTGGTAAGTTATTCCAATTTCTAATTCTCCTTCCTATAAACGAATATTTCCCCCAATTTGTCCTCTTGAATTCGAACTTTATCTTCATATTGTGATATTTCCTAATTGTAAAGACACCACTCAAACTTTTTCGTCTACTGATGTATATATTTCTTGGAAGATCATTTGGTTGAAGATCCTGGCCACTTCTGATGTCATTAAGAAATTATACGAGATCATTGAACTCTCAGTTTTCACAACTGGGTGTCACCCATGGACCGCTAGAGAAAGGACACTAGGAATAATGAGCAAATAGAAAGCGTACGGAGTTTGAATGCGATCAGGCGGTAGGAGATCTGTTTGATTACAGGGAGTTTCTGTAAATCTCGAAGTGTGCCCCTCCAAACATTGACTTGAACTTCAACTCTAGAATTTACAATTCCTGAAACTGAGGTAAGATTCCAAATTCACATTAGGTATTAAACATACTAGGGCATTGATGTATACACTTTACAGTACTTGCAATTCGTCGACAAAAATAGCAACATAATGTCAAGATCACCTGCTATGTAGTCGAAATAGGCATTCTTACTCTTTCCAGATATGCACGGAAGACATGCCACCACTGTTTTTCTGTTCATCTCATGAATAAAGGAACTGAACTCTATGGTCATCTATGGTATTTATATGCCATGTCCAGTGACCCAAATACTTATTCCTGAATCTTAAACGTTTCTTCCCTTTGTTATGTACATGTAACACGTATTTGTGTAAATGTATTCATTTCAAGGCTTGTGTTAACAATGGCACGCACAGGAACTCAAGACAAATACGAGATGCGGATGAGATAGAGAGGGCGGGTGAAAGTGACACCAGCCATATCTTAAGAACATGATGGCTCTGTCAGGACGTGACCCTTCACTCGGACAAGCTCTTAGCTTCACACTGTCGGAATGAAGTTCCAAGACGTTTTCCTCTTAGCTGGAATACAATGGAGAGTGTATTGTTCATTATTCCCTAAACGAAGATTTCTTAAGTTCAGCTATTCTTAGTTCATCTAATGTAAGTTCTTGGAAAAACATGAAATGTAATGCTAATATCTGAGAAGCTATTCAAACGCTACTAACAAACTAGACTTCGAAATTAGGAATTGTATAAGTATACTGAAGCAATATAAAACGTAAATGGAGGATAATTATCAAGAAAAGTGTAATTCATAATATTTTGATATTTAAGATACGATATAATTGCAATTAACTGAGGTTACTTAATGCCTCTGGAAGATTCCAATGCTGTAGTATTTCTTCCTGTGTATTAAAGAAATAAAATTATAAAGAAGTATTGAATTTCATCAAATATATTTCAACTTCCCGCCTCTGTGGTGTAGTGGTTAGTTTGATTAGATGCCACGCCCGGAGGCCCGGGTTCGATTCCCAGCTCTGCCACGAAATTTGAGAAGTGGTAAAAGGGCTGGTGCGGGGTCCACTCAGCCTCTGGAGGTCAAATGAGTAGATGTGGGTTCGATTCCTACCTCAGCCATCCTGGAAGTGGTTTTCCGTGGTTTCCAACTTCTCCTCCAGGCAAATGCCTGGATGGTACCTAACGTAAGGCCACGGCTGCTTCCTTCCCTCTTCCTTGCCTATCCCTTCCAATCTTCCCATTCCCTTACAAGGCCCCTGTTCGGCATAGCAGGTGAAGCCGCCTGGGCGACGTATTGATCATTCTCCCCAGTTGTATCCACGACCCAATGTCTCAAGCTCCAGGACACTGTACTTGAGGCGGTAGAGGTGGGATCCCTCGCTGAGTCCGAGTGAGAAGCTAATCCTGGAGGGTAACCAGATTAAGAAAGAAAGAAAGAAAGAAAGAAAGAAAGAAAGAAAGAAAGAAAGAAAGAAAGAAATGTTTCAACTAATATTTGAACATTTTAAATCTAAATGTATCATTGAAACTAGCTACCTACCCCGGCTTTACCCGGGATCAGTAATGAATTTAAGGGGTAGGTTAATTTTAACCGAGAACTTACCTATATGATTTCCTTGTGTATGACAGTAATCGTTTTTCCTCTAGTAGTGGACACCGAAAGATTCCGTTTTGATGTAACAAGTCAAAGGTTTACGTAAAGCTGTCCATGAGAAATGCATTCTCCACTGAGATCAACTCCAGCCACGCTAAGTGTCTGACGCTGTGTATCGTTTATTCTCATGCCAATGCGAACTCATAACTGACTTGGACTCATTTGAGTTCTGAATAAATCATAAGGTTTCTCGGTATTAAAACCTTTTCTCCTGTGCCACAGCCAGTTATGTGCTATTTATCTGTATATGCGCACTCCAGCAACCTGTGCTTTCCGCAACATGTGATGAAGGCCGTAGCTCTTATTTCCTGTATGATTTTTTTCCATTGTACCCTGCCGTGGTATTTTTATTGTAATCTTTCATTGTTTTTTAAAAGACAGTGTATACTTATCAGTTACGGAGTAATACGTTTCCTCTGGCATCATTCCTATGACCAGCTGATCGGTACTGTGGAGCTTGCCCACTCTAGCGCTGCCTGGCGGGGGGCGCTTGAACTCGAGGAGTCCTGGTGTAGGTATATTTTTAATGTTTTAACTACCGTAAGCTAAAAAGGCGTCTGGACGGTCGGTTTTACTTCGACTTGCTTCACTGAAATCGTTGCTGCTTGGCATTTTTTGGTCACAGGTGAATGTTTGTATACATACTTTTTTCTCGAGAAATTCAGCCAGTTGTTCTCGAGCTTAGCCGTCACAGACAGACAGACAGACAGACAGACAGACAGACAGACAGACAGACAGACAGACAGACAGACAGACAGACAGACAGACAGACAGACAGACAGACAGACAGACAGACAGACAGACAGACAGGATCGAGGACTTTATTTTATAATATGTAGTGATGACCGAAGTACAAACTCTGATTGTGAAAAAGTATTTTACCTCGTCGAGATGACAGCAGGGTGATTCAGTCAGTTTTAGATATAGGAAAACGTTCCCCTTTAAGTTGTTCACTTCTGTGTTGGTAATGGAACATAATTTTCTTATTCTGAACCTCAATTGGCAAATTTCTACACCGTCCGCTGTCCATGATGACAAAAAAACTTGTAGTTTTACAAGACATTTTATATGCGTTTCACTGACACAGTACCTATATTTGTATGTGGGATCCGAACAACAGGGACGTGAATTCTCATTTCTAAACTTCTACGTGCATTCGAGACGTAACTGCTTAGTGAGAAGCGAGTAGCGATGCCATTCGATTATCACACTCTACAGCAGGGCCATCCAAACAGCGCTCCCCGAGCGCTAGCGCTCTGGCCGCGCTCCAAGCCAGTGCTCCGAGCGCTTTGAGGGAAGGTAGTTTCGGTAGTGGAGGGAAGAGCTTGGCTGGCTGAGCGAACGGTCTGCCCGCCGGGCCGAAGAGAGCAGCCGATTTTTTAGTGTGCCACTAAGATTTTGTGTGTTAAAAAAACACAATTTGTAACACCACTACCGTGCCAACCTCAGTGATGATTACGGTGATTTGACAGACGCCAGTCGCCAATCGAAGTTGGAAGGATTGAAAGAAAATTTCAAGCAGCGCTGTTCTGTATTGTTGTTTTAATTTTTAAATGCTTGTTTATAAACGGGAATGAATAAATGATTGAATTATCTGAAGAACACAAAAGTTGTGACTTACCGTATTTTTGTCTGACAGGAGATTGAGGAGAGTGAGGTTGGTGGACCCACTTTACGAACAAGCTACAAATGCTCGTCGCAAATTGCCAAAGCTGGGAAACCCTTCGCGGAAGGGAATGTAATCGAGGAGTGCCTAATGGACGCGGCGGCATGTATTTGTCCTATGAAGCTATTTGAGAAATTTCACGAAATATCTCTTTCTCCTCACACTGTGGCTCGCAGAATAGACAATATGGCCGTTGATATGGAACAACAATTAATGGAGAAGGCAGCAAATTTTGTATCCTTTTCCATCGCCCTCGACGAAACAACCGACATTGCGGTCACAGCTCAGCTCGTTATTTTCATTCGAGGGTGGATGACGATATTCGGCTCACCGAGGATTTCCTAGACTTGGTAGCTCTCAAAGACACCACTACCGGTTTCGATATTTTCAAAGCAGTGGGGGGGGGGGTGTTTTTCAGTCAATGGGATTAAAATGGGAGCGGTTCACGAGTGTAACGACGGATTAAGCATCTGCATTACGTAGTCTACGAACGGGGTCCCTCAGCTATGTAAAATTAAAAATGACTGAGAGCGGTACTACCCTAATGGCGGCGATCCAGTGCTTGATACACCAGGAGGCAATCTGTGCAAAAGTCGCCAAGCCTAAAGACGTAATCGGAACAGTTGTGCGAGTGGTAAATTTTCTTCGATCCTATGGACTCACGCACCGTCAATTCAAAGAGTACCGGGCGAGTTGACCGTGCAGTTAGGGGCGCGCAACTGTGAGCTGGCATTCGGGAGATAGTGGGTTCGAACCCCACTGTTGGCAGCCCTGAAGATGGTTTTCCGTGGTTTCCCATTTTCACACCGGGCAAATTCAGTGGCTGAACCTTAATTAGTACCTTAATTAAGGCCACGGCGGCTTCCTTCCCATTCCTGGGCCTGTCTTGTCCCATCGTCGCCATAAGACCTACCTGTGTCTGTGCGACGTAAAGCAAATAGCAAAAAAAAAAAAAAATATATATATATATCAAAGAGTTCTTGGATGACTTCGAAGTGGAGTATCCGGATATCCCGTGCCATGCAGAAGTAAGATGGCTGAGCAAGACGAAGGTGCTTCATCGAGTTTTTTGCTTGCGGAATGCAATAGATACATTTTATTTATATAATAGTGCACAAATGTGCATTAAGAATACATTAATCTTTCGCATATTCTATAAAGATTTTGTTCTCTTGTTGCACTTGCTGAAATGATAGCGATCGCAATGTTTGTCACACAACATACACACACAATGTAGAGACGGTTCATGGAAGGTATCTATTCCATGACACGAAAGGGCGGCCCGAATTTTTTTTTTTTTTTTTTGCTAGGGGCTTTACGTCGCACCGACACAGACATGTCTTATGGTGACGATGGGATAGGAATGGCCTAGGAGTTGGAAGGAAGCGGCCGTGGCCTTAATTAAGGTACAGCCCCAGCATTTGCCTGGTGTGAAAATGGGAAACCACGGAAAACCATCTTCAGGGCTGCCGATAGTGGGATTCGAACCTACTATCTCCCGGATGCAAGCTCACAGCCGCGCGCCTCTACGCGCACGGCCAACTCGTCCGGTCCGAAATTCTTTTGCGTAATCCTAAGTGGGTGGTGGACTGGGTCTTTTTAAGTGACTTTACTGCCCATCTTGAACACTTCGCTTACCGAGCTCGATAGCTGCAATCTCTTAAGTGCGACCAGTATCCAGTATTCGGGAGATAGTAGGTTCGAACCCCTCTGTCGGCAGCCCTGAAGATGGTTTTCCGTGGTTTCCTATTTTCACACCTTAATTAAGGCCACGGCCGCTTCCTTCCCAGTCCTAGCCCTTTCCTGCCTGATCGTCGCCATAAGACATATCTGTGTCGGTGCGACGTAAAGCCAATAGCAAAAAAAAAGAACTTGGCTTCAGGGCGAAAAGCACAATATCTGCGATTTGGTGGAAGAAATGTAAACGTTCAAAAGAAAATTGATTTTGTGGGAAAACCAGTTGCGTGCAAGGAACACAGGACATTTTCCATTGCTTGAAGCAGTGAAATAAGGTGTCGACTTTGATGAGTACTTGCAGGCAATTCGCCAATTACAAGAAGAATTTGAAAAGAGATTTTCAGAATTATCAGAACCCCAAGCGGTGTTAGATGTAATTGTTCGAACATTTTTTCTTGGTGCAGACAGTGTTCCACAGGTATTTCAATTAGAGTAGCTTGAACTGCAGTGCAATGTTCGTCTTAAAGACCGCTTTCTAATGTCACGAAGTTTGGAAGAATTTTATAGTGGCTTTCCACAAGAAGAATACCCCCTTTTGTATAAACATGCATCTAAAGTTCTGTCAATGTTCGGCTCAACGTATATTTGTGAGCGTTTCTTTTCAGTTCTTAAGCTTACCAAAAGTAAACATCGTGCAACGATGAGCGATAGAAACTCGCGTAATTGTTTAAGGATATTGGTATAATATTAGTAAAATTGTTAATTTTCCTCTCAGATATGTTCAAATTTCAGTTTTGAATAAATCGCATTACTGCATTCCCTACTTAACACTTGATTTCGTTTCCTGCATATTCCATACGTCGGAGTACCTTTCGATTTGTATATGCGGTATATTGGTTATGGCAAAACAGCCTTATCAATATGATGTCAACAAACCCACAAAAGCCGACGGACGCACGACTGTAGGTACGTATCTAGTCAGCGCGGTCCGAACATCGTCCGTCTCAGGTCTCCTCGCTGCCACACTGTAGTGGTGGTAGGGGAAGGAGCGCTAGTCTGACTGCCCAGTGCTCCCCGAGCGCGGGCGCGCTCTCGGAGCGCAATAGCTGGATGGCCCTGCTCTACAGTATACGTCCAATTGGCTTGGCAGACTGAAATGTAAAATCATATTCTGACACAGTGATAAAATCGACGAGAAACCTCCTGATTCCTCATTTTCCTTTTGTTCCCGGTTCCTTTAGTGGTGGCTGAAGATGGAATTGTTGAGGATCCGATCGGATTCTGGGCTGAGGATTAAACACACAAACAACAGCAATACCATCAGACCAATAAAATACGAAAGAATAAAAACATTAATTGCGAAACATAAAAGGCCATAGCATGCAGCTAATAATAATAGCGTATGTCCTCCGGAGAGGCCTAGTGCATGCCTATCGAGTTGACGCCCAAAGGTGCGGCCCTGTCTAGGATGAAATCTAATGTTGAGAACGGTTCACACACAGAGATCCCGAGCCGGAGAAATGAACTAATAAAGATTAAAATCCCTGACACGGCCGGAAGTCGAACGCGACGATCATTGGGCCAAAGATCAGCATGCTGAGTTAGCCATGGAGCCAGCCAGACAGTTAGTTGAATCACCTGACTCTTGTGAAGTAAGACACATGATGGGAGATGAAACAGATATGAGATCCCGAGCCGGAGAAATGAACTAATAAAGATTAAAATCCCTGACACGGCCGGAAGTCGAACGCGACGATCATTGGGCCAAAGATCAGCATGCTGAGTTAGCCATGGAGCCAGCCAGACAGTTAGTTGAATCACCTGACTCTTGTGAAGTAAGACACATGATGGGAGATGAAACAGATATGAGTGTACCACATCGGCCTAAATTGCGGCTATCGTATTACAGATATAACTAAATTATTCAGTGAAAGTAAATTCGTCTCCTCATCCCTAGATGGTGCAGCTCTTTTCAGGCCCCCACTGGGCGTAACCTGCATGTACTGATTTAACCACATACCAGCTCTCCTGCGAATCTTAAATTTTGGCAGTACCGGGAACTGAACCTGGGCCACCGAGGACGTCAGCTAATAGCGCTAACCATTATGCTACGGAGGCGGACTAAATACAAAGGTTAACACATCAAATGCACGCTAATACGTTAAGATGACGTGGAGAAAGTAATACATTTTCGAAGAACTCTTTACAGGAAATGTTCATTTATTCTTGCTACTAAGGTCAGTGACCACTACAGTATACCCATATAATAGGGACCGACAATTATTAACAAGTAGTAGATGTAGTGGTCCGTCTCTGTGGTGTAGTGGTAAGTGTTATTAGCTGCTACCCCCGGAGGCTCGGGTTCGATTCCCGGCTCTGCCACGAAATTTGAAAAGTGGTGCGAGGGCTGGAACGGGGTCCACTCAGCCTCGGGAGGTCAACTGAATAGAGGTGGGTTCGATTCCCACCTCAGCCATCCTGGAATTGGTTTTCCGTGGTTTCCGACTTCTAATAATAATAGTGTTATTTGCTTTACGTCCCACTAACTATGTTTACGGTTTTCGGAGACGCCGAGGTGCCGGAATTTAGTCCCGCAGGAGTTCATTTACGTGTCGGTAAATCTACCGACACGAGGCTGACGCATATGAGCACCTTCAAATACCACCGGACTGAGCCAGGATCGAACCTGCCAAGTTGGGGTCAGAAAGCCAGCGCCTCAATCGTCTGAGCCACTCAGTCCGGCGTTTCCCACTTCTCCTCCAGGCAAATGCTGGGATGGTACCTAACTTAATGCCACGGCCGCTTCCTTCCCTCTCCCTTGTCTATCCCTTCCAATCTTCCCATCCCTCAGCAAGGCCCCTGTTCAGCATAGCAGGTGAGGCCACCTGGGCGAGGTACTGGTCATTCTCCCTAGTTGTATCCCCGACCCAATGTCTCACGCTCCAGGACACTGCCCTTGAGACGGTAGAGGTGGGATCCCTCACCATGTTCGAGGGAAAAACCAACCCTGGAGGGTAAGCAGATTAAGAAAGAAAGAAAATTAATCAGTCATGCTCAGTCAGCATCCTGCTACGGAGAGATCGAAACATCGGTGGGCGCTCCTGAAGAACCGACATTCCTCGCTGGGCGGCTTCCATTGCGTTCAGTCTGTCTAGCAGGAATAACTTCAATTAGATCACGTGGTCCTGGTTAGTAGAATGAACTCCTTTGGTTTGCATGACAAAGACGTTCCTTGAGTGTCTTTTGTGAGCAGATCAAGTCTGTGTGGGACTTGACTGAGCATTTGGCCAGGCCTGGGATTGGGAGATGAGTATCTATACTAAAGTGTCTCACAGGTAGCTACTTAACTAACATCGTGCTATTGCTTAAACTACTGTCCATATCACCTGGTTTGCATAAACAATATGAGCCAGTCGACAATAGAGAACTTTACTATTAGGTCTGAATTAGGGACATTTTTCTGAGATGCACAGAAGAAGTCCTAGTCGGCCCGCGTAATTTGAACAAGATGGATTGACTCCCAAACACTATCCGCAACAATTATGAGAAAGATGAACCAATGGAATCAATTAATGTAACTTATTGCACGTTATGCTAATTACACAGGTTAATAATGTTAATGCATAGGGATAAGTTTTGAGCTTGGTGTATACCTACAGTACATGAAGATCTGGTTTTGTTAAGTTACTAACCAAATACAAACCCACTGCACACACAGCTCATTAAGAGTCTTGGCCTGCCAAGACGACTTCTGTCCAGTATGATAACCTTCACATTCTGGTGTGTCACGTTCTAAGTGTGACGACTTCTGCAGGTATCTTGCTAGGCTTCCTCGACTGGATCCACTGGCTCTCATACAAAACAATTTCTCAGCTGAATGAATCTCGTTCCAGCCCTCAGTCCTTCAACGAAACCGGGGTCGAATCCGAGACGACTGTATAACAAGCATTCATGCTACACTACACCACGCAAAGGTGACTATAAATAGTTATGATATTAACATACTGTATTTTTATATTGATTGCATCCGGCTCCATGGCTTAATGGTTAGCGTGATGGCCTTTGACCCAGGAGGTCTCGGGTTCGATTCCCGGCAGGGTCGGGGATTTTAACCTTCATAGGTTAATTCCAACGGCTCATAGGCTGTGTGTGTGTGCCGTCTTCAGGATTAGAATTCATCCTAGGTAGGGCCCCATTCTCATAGACGCGTAGGTCGCCGATACGGCGTGAACTCGAAAGACCTGCACCAGGGCTCTTTGGAGGCCACACGCCGTTATTATATTGATTGTATTCACACACTTGGTTATTGTGTACGTAATCTCTTCATGGAGACATTCCGATAACTAGTGCCAATGTGTGTTTTTCAGCGCAGTTAACTTGGCTTACCACTCTACCAAACAAATATTTCCTTGCTACTGGAATATCAGCTCTAATAGTTTGCTCGTAACTGACTAGAGGCAGTTGTATGTGTTTACCACAGATTAGCCCGAGTGTTCCCAGTAGGTTTTTTCAGGATTCATATACGACTACTCTTGTTCTTTTTCTCTCCCAACGTCTTGAAGGTGCCTCATATTTTCACTCTGTATTCACAGTTCTTCAATCTGTTTATCCTGACATCTTCCTTTTGGATGAGAAATGGTCTTTTCCCTGATGTAATGTGTAAATACCTTAATTGTATGTGTCACGTGCTCTATTTAATCAATCCCATTATTTTTGCCATAGGTAATTAATATTAACATGTAATGCATCGTTTTACAAGAGGAAGTCTGTACTAATGTTTTTTAATTAATAAAGTCTGTTGATTCAAAATACATCTAACTAGAAAATTAATTTGAAATAATCGTTGGGGAAAAACGTTTTCATTCGGGAATCGAATCCGAGTTATCCTGGCAAGAGGCAGGAACGTTACCTCTACGTCAGAGGACTGGTCTTTAGGTATTTACTGTAGCAGCAATTCGCGTCTACACATAATAATAGTAATAAACAATGATATAGAAAAATATGAAATTAAAAATGGAATAAAAAATAGTTAACACCATGCTTGCATTGCGACAATTTTAAACTTACAGGTCTAACAAACGACAACTACGGAAGGATTGTGGAACGTGGAAGGAACCCTAATGAGGCTATGAGATCGCATCTCGTTGTGGGGAAAGAGAGAAACAGCAACTACCCTTCTAAACATGTCTTCTTTTCCTGCCGCTTTTTCCCACACCTGTGGGGTCGCGGGTGCGAACTGCATCGCACATGTGGATTTGGCCCTGTTTTTACGGCCGGATGCCCTTCCTGACGCCAACCCTCTATGGAGGGATGTAAGCACTATTGCGTGTTTCTGTGGTGGTTGGTAGTGTAATGTGTTGTCTGAATATGATGAGGAGAGTGTTGGGACGGACATATACACCCAGTCCCCGAGCCAGAAGAATTAATCATAAGCGATTAAAATCCCCGACCCGGCCGGGAATCGAACCCGGGACCCTCTGAACCGAAGGCCAGTACGCTGACCATTCAGCCAACGAGTCGGACTACCCTTCTAAACATGTATATTAATCAAATTAAAATATAACATTAAAGAAAAGGAGGCCAGCTAAATTTTGGAAATAAAACACAAGTGCCCTGGAAGGGTTCCCAACCGCTTACCATTTCCTTTCTTTTAGTTGTCATGTTGGTTATACTGCTATTTATATCTCTACGTTGTCAGTGTGTTAACATGGTGTATGTGTTTCATTTACTTTATGCGTTGGAAACTCGTGAAGTTTAAATATTCTTTATTATATTTATTTGTTGTGTAATCCTCGAAGGGTTACATTTACCGTTGTAAATTAACTTAATGAAACAAGTGAACATTAGTTGAAAAATATTTACTCGTCTCGTTTTGTGAAATAACTTCAGGATATTTGTTTGTATTCTACTGTAATAGAAAAAAGACGTTGATATCTTTGTTATTTCGTATCGAATGAATAACGTATAACATCATTACATACTGGACACGTACAATGCAATTAACGAAGGGTTGTTCCTCTGTATTTTCAGTTTGTCCATTTGTAACGTGATAAAACGTGCTGAATAATTAATGTTGATCGAACATAGTGATATTCTGCTGTTGTTGAATAAACACATCATTTACCATAGGTGTCGTCACTGACCCATTCACTAATAATGTGTGTCCACAGGTTATTTAACTATCTACATAATGAATAATAGACCTGTCAACGCTAGTATTACGCCACTCTAACATATTTGACATACAGTGCCATATTCCAGGATGAGATACACCGTTATTCAACGAAGTAGGGAAATAAAAGCGTTGGTCCTGGGTGTGTTGATCGTAAGAGGGTTATCTATATATTATTACTTTTATTTTGTCTGTACACTTTAAACTTTCACCACATACACCACCTTTATTTTAGATTAGTTAATCAAAAGTTGAAAGGAGTTCAATATTTGTCTCTATTTGTCTGTCTGGCTGCGTGCCTGCCTAACCGTTTGTGTCAACATCACGGGAAGTTGGCTTACCCCATAAGGTGTTTTTTCAAGGACAGCCGGGGTGTGCAATGGGTTTTTGATTAGTTTATAGCGGTGGTTATTAAACTGTGGTGTGCGTACCTGTAAGTGTACGCCTGAGAATTTAAGAGAAAATTTGAAGTAAAATAAAAATATTGAACGAAATACGGAGATAAGAATTTGATAATGTTTCGTATTGAACTGACTTCACAATTAAATTGAAATAAGATATATAGTGGTTCAACCTTTTCAATACAAGTAGAATGTAATGCAAGAATCTGATATACGAGATTCTATAAACATTAATATATATTTATATCGTCAGATATATTAAACTGCATTGTACGATTTCGCGCCTATCAGCGTTAGCAGGCTTGATCCTTGAACTATTCAATTTTTCATCGAGTTTCGTAAACATTTGGAAGCACAGTGCCGGTCAGCACGTATGTCCTGTTGCTCTTCATGAACTTGCTTCTGGCTTCAATTATGTGATTGATCCTCAAATTCTTCAGAATTTTGGGAACTTTCAACACGCAGTGCTAATCCCTAAAGTGTTATAGTGCTTCATGGACTGCAACTGGTGAAAGATTTACATTGTTTTTAATATTTTAAGTGATTGGCCGGAACAGTGGCCGAAACCGGTACCGCTTGTAATCAACTAGAAATGTAACATTACATTTCTAAATCTACTTGTATTGAAATGGTTGATCCACTATATATCTTATTTCAATATAATTGTGAAGTACGGAGATAGTTAAATATGTAGGTGGATCAAAAGGTTAGTTGAACTAACGCGCAGCAAAAGCGCGCTGTGTGTCGCAAACGTGGACACAGCTGAGAAAGGGATAGACACTGCCCACACGTCTGTTAGGTAGGTCGCTGTGGTGTCTCGTCTAGTATTCTGTGAATAGCGGCCAAATGCAATGGCGCGTCAACTGGACGTTCACTCCAAATATGAGGTGCGTGCGACAATCCGATTCCTATGGGCCAAAAGGAAGAATTGCACGGACATTCATCGTTAAATTAGTGCTGTGTATGGGGAGCGGGCCATTTCCCGGCAAGGTATCATAAAGTGGTGTCAGCAGTTCGAAGCCGGACGCACGGATATTACGGAGAACCATCGCGAAGGCAGGCCCACAATGTCCAGGTCCCGTGCAAAGGTCAACAGTGTGAATGCTATCATTAGACAGAACCAGCGCATTAAACTGAGAGAAATCGCGACCCAGCCGAACATGTCGTATGGGATGTCAAACATGTCAAATGCCGGGATGGTACCTAACTTAAAGCCACGGCCGCTTCCTTCCTCTTCCTTGTCTATCCCTTCCAATACTCCCATCCCCCTACAAGGACCCTGTTCAGCATTAGCAGGCGAGACCACCTGGACGAGGTACTGGTCATCCTCCCCAGATGTATCGCCGATCAAAAGTGTCACGCTCCAGGACACTGCCCTTGAGGCGGAAGAGGTGGGATCCCTCGCTGCATCCGAAGGAAATACCAACCTTGGAGGGTAAACGGATTAAGAAGGAAAGAAGGAAAAGAAGGAGGAAAGAAATTGCAAAATATATTCACTGAACTTTTAGGTCTTATACATGTTTACAGTACGAGAAATGATGACGAAAATAGCCGTGATAATTATATTTTCATAGATTTCCAAATGTCTTCAATATAAAACAAAAACATAACAAGACATATAGAAAATATAATTTGCAGTCGTTTATGCCGGATATACTGTATTTTGCAGTTACAGCTTAAATAATGCAGATATCGTAAGCTGATGTATATATTTCTAAGTCCATCAACAACGAGCATCGGCATGATAACGAACTAACTAATAATAATAATGTTATTTGTTTTACGTCCCACTAACTACTCTTTTACGGTTGTCGGAGACGCCGAGGTGCCGGAATTTAGTCCCGCAGGAGTTCTTTTAAGTGCCAGTAAATCTACCGACACGAGGCTGGCGTATTTGAGCACCTTCAAATACCACCGGACTGAGCCAGGATCGAACCTGCCTAGTTGGGGTCAGAAGGCCAGCGCCTCAACCGTCTGAGCCACTCAGCCTGGCTACGAACTAATTGACGATGGTGATTGTTGGATTAATTGTTCTTATAAACTCTAAAACCACTTAGTTATTAGCTCATATTGTTCAGGAAGATAACGAAGATAATCGGAGAAGAAAGACGTGAAGGAACGATCACTTGAAGAAGAGGGGCAAACGGAATCATAAAATAGAGAAAGGGTCGAAATTCTAGGGTTCGACTGCCTTAATATAACAGAGCCGGACTGTCTCCTGCATTGCAACTCTGCTCCGCTAGACGGCATTTCTGCTGCAATTACAATACTAGCCCATTCACGACGGTTGCACTACAGCTAGTCATGCATAATACTAGGGGTGGGGGGTCAAAAATCAACGGGATTTCATTTTTTATTTAAATTCATTTATTGAAAAACCCCATGCAATTAAAATTCATTTTTTCACTTAGATTCATGCATTGGAAATGCATTTGTCCCAACTTGTGGGCAGCATTTTGATGCCCTCATCATAACAAGAACAGGATCGTGTCACCAGCCAGTTGCGCACAAAGTCTTCCATATTATCGTAATCTTCAAATCGTTGCCATCCTACAGCTTTTTTAAGTGTTCCGAACAATTGGAAATCGCAGGATGATAAGTCCGAGCTGTAGCTTGGAGACAAAGTTGCAATATGGGGCCGCGCATTGTCGTGGAGGAGGATGACCTGTCGAATCGGTTGGTCTCGTATTTTTCGGTGACATGAAACCCTCGCCTTGTTCAATAGCTCGCATTAGTAAGCAGCATTGATTAAGTGTCGCTCATGCAAAAATCAATCAGTAAAATGCCTCGCCGATCGAAGAAAGAAAACGGTTGCAAGAACCTTGCCAGCTGACAGTCGAGTCTTTTCTTTAACTGATGCTGCCTCCCCTTTCCTCCGCCACTCCTTACAGGAGTGTTTGGTTTCAGGAGTGTAGTGGTTGACCCATGTTTCGTCACCTTCTTCCGCAAAGGTTGCTGTAAGTCTCTGATAGACCTCCAAATGTCTCAACTTCAGATTTTCGGTCAAAGGTGAGGGACCCATCTGAAACACACTTTACGGAACTGTAGGTCGTTTGTGATGATTGCTTGACAGCTCCCAGAACTGACTCCGACTTGTTCTTTACTTTGTGATACTGTCGCCCATCGATCGTCGTCAAGAATATTTTTAACCGCACGAATGTTTTCGACGTTAATGCTGGTCCGTGGACGGCGATTGTGTTGCTGATTTTCCACACGTTCTTGTCCATCCTTGAACTCTTTATGCCAGGCCAACACACGCGTCCTTGACAATGTTTGTTCCCCGAACTGTGCAGTCAATCTCTGGCAAATTCCGCCGATGCAACTCCTTCACGAGCAAGACATTTTATAATTATGCGTTCCGCAGTGGAGGAGTGCACCTGTTGCTCCGACATCGTGAGCGTTACTGACAAAACTCCTAACAGTCCCACCTAAGCATGGGAGAAGCGCGGGGCCAGTCCTACCAACTGTTGTTGTTCAGAAAGAAAAAATCCCGTTTATATTTGATCGATCTTCATATGCTCTAGGAGGGTATTGGTATCAAAATGAGCAATGTTCAATTTTCGTCAAAATTGGCCCGACAGGGACATGAAGCAAGGACTAGGGATGAAGTGAACGCGCATTTCTTTGCCTGGGAGCTAGGCTAGGGAGTAATTCACCCAAGCAGAGCTAGGCAACCCCAGGATGGAAGGAAGGGAGGAGTTATACCGACCACCAGTTGTTTGTAAATGGGAGAGGGAACCTTTTTAGCATCGTAATCTCGGAACCATCTTTAAAACAGCTTGACCAACTTCGGTTTCTATATCAAAGGAATTAACGATTTTAATAATACTGCAGTATACAAGTATCTAAAAGAGCCGTTCGTCATCTGAGAAATTTGGGTTTGTGACGTACTTTATGGCAATAATCTCCTGTTTAATATGGAATATATGATTATATAACAGTGGAAAGTTACAGATGCCATGTGTTAAATGTCTCGACATCCACTTGATAGGGGAGTTCCTTGAATGAGCTGAAAAATGAGGATAGATATTTATTCATTACTCCGAATTTTGCGACCAGATTTCGTCCGGGCGAGTCTTACCTTTATTACAAGATCACTGGCCACCTGATTATCGCACTATTGCGCCTGTAATACACTGAGAATAGGGTGCATGGGAACTTTGAGAGGGGGAAACTTCCCAGCTGATATAAGGTGTAGAAAGCGTCACCCCTGGGGATTCTACGCTTTTATCTCGTGAGGGGATGATGTGTGACAGTCAAGAGCAACAGTTTCCATTGTATGTGAACTTTGGTTTTAAAAAATATTACAAATGTCTTAAAACAATATCCCAAGTAGAATGCAACCATGTAAGCTGACATTAATGAGGAAACGTTAACTACTGATCATGGATTTCGGAACCCAAGATTTGACAGGAGAGGTAAGAGAGCTATCTCAGGTCATTAGCAAGCGGAATCCCTCTAAAACCGCCATGAAGATGGGAACATAGAATGTACGAACGCCATTGAAAGCGTAAAAACTGGATGAAGTGAAAGACCAGATGAGGAGAATGTGATAGATATATTCGGTATATGTGAGACAAGATGGGACGGAAATGGGGACTTTTACAGGGATGAGTTTAGAGTAATTTATAGTGGTGGAGAGAAAAGAGGAAAGTGTGGAGTGGCATTTATAATAAGAGGAAAATGATCAAATAATGTTTGCAGTACTTACCATGTCAGCGACCGGTTATTAATGGTAAACAATAATAGTGCACCTGTGGACTTGGTAGTAATTCAGACATATTTCCCAACATCGGCTCATGACTTGGAAGAAGTGGAGACTATGTATGAAGATATTAAGAACTATTAAAACTGACTAAGGAAAAAGATAACGTCGGAATAATGGGCGATTTGAATGCAATAGTGTGACCCCATACAGACAATAAGACAGTAGGAAATTTAGGCCTGAGAGAAACAAATGAAAGAGGTGAGGCGTTGGTAGATTTCTGTAGTCAAAATTATATGGTTATTACAAACAGATTATTGGAAGTTCCTCTTAGAAGAAGGTACACGTGGGAGGCGCCAGACAAAAGACGATTTCAATTAGATTATATACTAATGAAGCAAAGATACAGGAATAAGATAAAATCATGCCACAGCTATCCAGGTCCCGATATAGATAGTGACCATACACTTGTGTTAGGCAAGTTCGACATTAGATTCAAAAGAACCAAAAGACCTATGAAAAATAAGTGGAGATTAGAAGGACTGAAAGAATCAGCAACAAAGAACGAAGAACAAACCAATAAAGTAGATAATGGGAGTGACGAGCAAATGCAGTGGAAAAACATCAAGATGAGGATAATTGAAGCAACAAACGAGCTTTCAGGAAGAAAGAAATTGGATCCCAGGAAACCTCGGATGACAAAAGAAATACTAAACATAATTCAAGAAAGGAATAAGCACAGGAGGAATAAAGATGTAGATGACTACAAAAGGATTAAATATCACCTCACAAACAAATGCAGAGAAGAAAAAGAGAAATAGACCAAAAGCATTGCTGAAGAGACATGAGAAGATATAAAACAAGGAAAACATGATCAAGTTTATAAGAAAATCAGTGCACTTCAGTACAAAACTTGAAGCAAATCTGCAGTACTAAAAATAAAAAAGGAATATTACTGATAGACAATGATAAGATATGGGCTCGATGGAAAGAATACATAGAAGAACTGTACAATGATAAGGACTTCAAGAATGGAAATAATCGAATTGAAGACATTAATGAGTGTGGAAGGTCCTCCAATCGTGATGAATGGATGCCCTTCAGAGTCTAAAAGAAGGAAAATCAACCGGTGTTGATGATATCCCAGCAGAATTACTGAAAAATTTAGGTAACAATTATTCAGACTAATAAATGCTACTAAAGAGGAATCGTGCCAGAAGACTTCACACAATGTAGAACCATTGCCATTCCTAAAACAGGAAGAGCAGTTGACTGCACCAATTATAGAACACTATCAATATTAGCACATGTCTCCAAGATACGCATTAAGCCAGTAGCCAGTTTCCAGTATTCGGGAGATAGTAGGTTCGAACCCCACTATCGGCAGCCCTGAAAATGGTTTTCCGTGGTTTCCCATTTTCATACCAGGCAAATGCTGGGGCTGTACATTAATTAAGGCCACGGCCGCTTCCTTCCCACTCCTAGCCATTTCCTGTCCCATCGTCGCCATAAGACCTATCTGTGTTGGTGCGACGTAAAGCAATTAGCATCATCATCATCGATACGCATTAAAATAGTTAAGAACAGAATAAAAGGAAAAGTAGATAAGTATGTTGGAGACAGAAGACCAATTTGTATTTAGAGAAGGCAGAGGAACAAGAGAAGCAATTTTGGCCTTGCGCATGTTATTGGAGAGAAGGATGGAAATGAATATAACAACTTATATTACCTTCATTGACTTAAAGTAAGCTTTTGACATAGTGAACTGGGAACTACTGTTTAGAACTATGAGGAAAATAAGACTGGACTGGAAGGACAGAAGAATGATTAATCAACTGTGTCTGAACCAAAGCACGAAAATAATCATCAATCAGGTAGAAGGAAAGACCAGGATTAGAAAAGGAATTAAACAAGTTTGTCCCCTATCACCGTACTTGTTTAATGTGTTCATTGACGAAGCTATTCAGATCATGGAGAAGACAAAGGGAATAAAATCAATGGTGAAAGGATACATTGTATCAGATTTGCAGATGATATCGTATTAATTGCAGACTCAGAAAAATAAATGTATTGAATGCTCAGAGTCCCCTCAGACACTCTTAAAGTATGGAAATTAAAAGTAAACAAACAGAAAACGAAAGTAATTGTAGTACGGAAAAATACGGAAGAAATTAAAATCAATATAAACATTGCTGGCATAAGAATTAATCAGGTGAAACAATTCTGTTACCTTGGCAGTATGATAACAGAGGATAATAGATGCCTCCTGGAAGTAAAAAGAACAATGGCGTTGGTAAAACAGGCATTTATCACTAAGAAAATCATTTTAAGCAGAACATGCATGAATATAGATGTCAGAAAATCCTTTGCAAAATCATTTGTATGGAGTACACTGCAGTATGGAAGTGAGAGTTGGACTCTGTATAAATTAGAAAGGAATCAACTTGAAGATCCTGAAATGTGGTTATGGCAGAAAATGACCAGGACGGGCTGGACGGAAAAGAAAGCCAACCGGGAAGTCTTAAGGGAAATTAAAGAAGAGAGAAGATTATTAAAGGAAATGGAAAACAGGAAATTAAAATTTATTGGACATGTCATTATACACAACACTTTCATCACTAACATTATTAAAGAGAAAGTGCTGGGATAGAAAGGAAGAGGAAGACGTGGGATGAAGTATTTGGAAGACATTAAGAAGAGTGGTTGTGACAATTACATGGAACTTAAACAAACAGCCAATGAAAGAAGACAGTGGTTGCATCGACAAGGCATTAGCCTTTAGAACATTGATTGATTGATTGATTGATTGATTGATTGATTGATTGATTGATTGATTGATTGATTGATTGATTGATTGATTGATTGATTGATTGATTGATTGATTGATTGATTGATTGATTGATTGATTGATTGATATAGTTGCTATGAGTTTTATTTATTTTCTTATTTACTTATTTCAGTGCATTAACTTTTCTAATAATTTGAATATTACAAAATTACGGTATGATGTTCGACACTACAACTTTAAATTCAAGATTCTGATTTAGTCAGTCGCCTGTGGTAGTGATAAAAACAAATCAATTCAGACTCTTTCATAGGTATACTTGAAACACTCTTGAGTGATGTACTGAATAGTTTGTCTCTCAGTCTCACACCCGCACTGTGGAGAAGAAATCTTATTCCATTTGTAGAGATAGCTAATATTTCAATTGTCCTCATACGGTTTAGAATTCAGCGTACTCTTTGAGACAGATCTAATCCAGAAACTCCTTCTGTCATGCCGGGCTGAGTTGTACAGACAATTCCTGCCCAGTCCGGAGGTATTTAAAGGTTCTTATGTATACTTCGATTTCGTTGCTAAATTTACTGGCCGAAGGAAGTCCAGTGGGACAAAATGCCTGCACCTCGGAGTCTCCGTAAACCGTAAATGTAGTTAGTGGGACGTATAACCGTTAATATTTGATATTTCTGTGATACACAGCATACCATGATGCTCGCTTGGCCAGAATCTTATCCTATCATTGAGCAGTTGGTTGTTCAATGTAAATTTATTGCCAGTAAGATCTGTAGCCAACTATAAAATTGATTGTAAAGTTTAAAAAAATGCTGTTGTGCATTCACTGTGGATTTTCTAATCTATGTTTACAGGAATTTTTCCGTTTCTATTTTACCGCCCACAATTTGTCCCCATCTTATGAAATAGGCCCAATCCTCTATTATATAATTTAGACCTTAAAAAGGCTATTAATTAATTAATTAATCTACTAGTTGTAGCCATTTTCATCGTATGCATGTAAAGCTAAGCAATAATTTCGGAATTTTGAATTGAACTAACCAAGTTTGTAGTCTTATGCGACAGTTGACTTCCTAATTATACCCACGGGACCATCAATTTTAAAGCGAAGTCCTAACAAGAGGAACATGCCTTTTTAATTCAAAACTTCCACTTCCATTAGCTGGGATTCAAACCGCGACCACTTTGGAAGACGAACAGTGATGTCCTTAAGCTAACTTGAATTAGTTTTCAATTTATATAGGCCTATATCTTACGGGTAAAGTAAGCTTGATTGATAATCCGCTATATACCCAGGTAAAGCTGACTTGCCTGGATAAAGCAAAGAATTGATTTAATTTCAAGTTTATTCTGGGCTCTACTTGTATAAAGGGCGAACTTCACATGTGTGCTTTTGTAATGCCGAGTTATTTCCCTTTCAGAGATAGTTTTACCGTGAGCTTCAGTGCGTTAGTATCGCCGAAGGACTCTAGTATTTTTTATGTGATTGCTGACAAATATAACAAGGTTCTAGAATCTGTTAAATATACAAAAATGTTCACTTCCAAGACGTCTCTGGACTAGAGTTGTCTAAAGAAATGTTTGTGTGTTTTCTGCTGCCGTTGCTTCAATTGAGAGTAATGTACGGACATGACGCAAATACAGAATGTTGAATGATGTGAACAAATTATACAAATAAATGCAATTCAAGAAGCCGGAAGTTGCTTTTGGTTGTATATCTGCGGAATAGATTTGCCTTAGCACCCTATATTTTAGTTTTTATATCTTACTTTCATTCTTTTGTAACCTCAATTCGCATCACAAGTTTAACATTTAATGTAGAGAAAGTGTTTGTATAAGAAATAGTACTTTATTTGCCTTATTCAAATAGGATTGGTATACCTGGCTGCTATGCCTCTTTACGTTCTATATATTCACCTCTAGCTCCAAAGAGAGAGCCCCTAGCTCTGTCGTTAGTGAATACCTTTCCGGCTGAAGTGTATCTAGACTCGCGAAGCTCCCACCCACCGCGACGGAAGTTGGTCACATTCCCAGCTGGGTTAACTCATCCCTGCAGCGGTCCACAGTAAACTTGTCAGTTCGAATTGTTGCTTAATCCCCATTATAGTTTAGTTACTGTTCGGTTCGCAGCTCTGTGGAGCCGCTTTGTTCCTGAATGAAGAACAGTTGGATGTCCTTTGTCTGTCCCTTGAGCTGCTGTGGCTACTTCCCAGGCACGCACACCAACTGCTCGCCGCTGTTTATATGATGCTTGCACTGGAAGTTAATGAAAACAATAATTTAGATCTTAAGACATGGCATGTTGATAAACGGGGTTAAAAGTCAGGTTGTGAGTTTCACAAATAGAAAAAGTCCTCTCAGTTTTAATTACTGCGTTGATGGGGTGAAAGTTCCTGTTGGGGATCATTGTAAGTATCTAGGTGTTAATATAAGGAAAGACATTCATTGGAGTAATCACAGATCTCTGCACATGGTTATGAGGGTGTTTAGGGGTTGTAGTAAGGATGTAAAGGAGAGAGCATATAAGTCTCTGGTCAGACCCCAACTAGAGCATGGTTCCAGTGTATGGACCCTCACCAGGATTACTTGATTCAAGAATTGGAAAAAATCCAAAGAAAAGCAGCTCGATTTGTAGCGTTACAAAACTGTTGCAAAGTTTGGATTGGGAAAAACTGAGAGAAAGAAGACGAGCTGCTCGACTAAGTGGTATGTTCCAAGCTGCCAGCGGAGAGATGGCGTGGAATGACATTAGTAGACGAATAAGTTTGAGTGGCGTTTATAAAAGTGGGAAAGATCACAATATGAAGATAAAGTTGGAATTCAAGAGGACAAACTGGGGCAAATATTCATTTATAGGAAGGGGAGTTAGGGATTGGAATAACTTCCAAGGGAGACGTTCAAAAAATGTCCAATTTCTTTGAAATCATTTAGGAAAAGGCTAGGAAAACAACAGATAAGAATCTGCCACCTGGGCGACTGCCCTAAATGCAGATCATTATTGATTGATTGATTGATTGATTGATTGATTGATTGATTGATTGATTGATTGATTGATTGATTGATTGATTGATTGATTGATTGATTGATTGATTGATTGATTGATTGATTGATTGATTGATTCATTCATTCATTGAAGACTTTAGAAGATACACCAGTGGAAATTGATAAAGTAACAACCGGAAGGAATAATAGAGAGTTTATAATTGTAATATACGAGTATCATAGCGTTTGTCTTACACTAGACTGGATTTCTGACTCATATCAAAAGTCAATATACCGGGCGAGTTGGCTGTGCCGTTAGGGTTCCTTCCCATTCCTAGGCCTTTCCTCTCCCATCGTCGTCATAAGACCTATCTGTGGCGGGCTGAGTGGCTCAGACGGTTGAGGCGCTGGCCTTTTGACCCTAACTAGGCAGGTTCGATTCTGGCTCAGTCCGGTGATATTTGAAGGTGCTCAAATACGTCAGCATCGTGTCGGTTGACTTACTGGCACGTAAAAGAACTCGTGAGGGACTAAATCCCAGCACCTCGGTGTCTCCGAAAACCGTAAAAGTAATTAGTGCGACGTAAAGCAAATAACATTAGACCTGTCTGAAATGGCGTATGGCTTTTAGTGCCGGGAGTGTCCGAGGACAAGTTGGGCTCGCCAGGTGCAGGTCTTTTGAATTGGCTCCCGTAGGCGACCTGCGCGTCGTGATGAGGATGAAATGTTGAAGAAGACGACATATACACCCAGCCCCTGTGCCAGCGAAATTAACCAATTAAGGTTAAAATTCCCGACCCTGCCTGGAATCAAACCCGGGACCCCTGTGACTAAAGGCCAGCACGCTAACCATTTAGCCATGGAGCGGACATTACACCTATCTGTGTCGCTGCGTCGTAAAACAAATTGTAAAACATCAATCGATTACGCCTGGAGGTTGATAGATCACACGTTCGTTAGAACTCATCCAATAACAAAATTTCCATTTCATATGAAGTCGATTTCGATCTGTTTACATGTAAAATGTATTCACTGAAAGAACCATGAAGGGCCTGTTTGTGACTATGAACACTAAATTACACTTGGTGCAATCACCCATTTCCCCCATTGAAACCCATACAAACGAAACCTAGAATATATATTGTAGATGTACCGGTAGGGGCTGCCTGGCCGAAGCAGTAAAGGCGTGCTCGGTTCGCCCGGAAGGACGTGGGTACGAATCCCCGTCAGGAAGTCGTAAAATTTAAGAAAGGAGATTTTCACTTCCGGAGTTGCATATGGCCCTGAGATTCACTCAGCCTACACAAAAAATGAGTACCAGGTTAATTCCTGGGGGCAAAGGCGGCCGGGCGTAGAGCTAACCACTCTACCCCATCACGTGCCGCGGTTAACAATGGTGGAAGCCTTTACCTTCCACTCCGCCAAGGGCCTTCATGGCCTGTAAGGTGGTGTCTTTGTCTTTGTCTAGATGTACCGGTACATCCTCTGCATCTTTCGAGCTTATCGAGCAAATGTGTCTATGCCGGATGGGGTGGGCAAGACTCATCCAGCGAATCGGTCAAGCCTACCTTCAATATTTTGGAGGACACGACATCAGAGTAATTGATAGGCTGTAAAGGAGACAATGGTGGCGGGCTCATTCACATGGTCTTTGTACATTACATGGCATATCATCACGCTTTGTTTTCCTAATAGCCTCCAGTGTCTCTCAGACAAGTATCTCGTCACACTACTTCTAGGATTGAAATCACTATGTACGAAACTTTCAGCCTTTCGCTGTACCATATCTAGTTCATTGATGAGACCTGCTTGGTACTGCTGCTTCATATTCCCGGATTGGCCTCACGGGTGATGGACAGCACAGTGACTTCTTATATAAACAGCTGCCTTACCACTGAATGTGACTTGTATGCTTTAGAGTGTGTCCCATTTTAGATCTTTGTTTTTACCCGGATTTCTAGATATTTACGTGAGTCATTATACAAAAGGGCGTCAGGTCCAAGACAGTATTGAACTCCGTTTTGACTTTCTTTTCTCCTTCTTCTTATTCTTCTGTGAATCTGTCTTGAGGCAGGTATCAACTGGACAGCCTCCATGATTCTCTGTCCTGAGCATCTTGCTTCAGTTGTTCATAGCTTCTCCCTTGTTTGACATCTGTTAACATTCCAAACCTTCCTCTTCCTCTTCCTCTTCCTTTTCCTTTTTCTTCTATCTATTTTTCCCTCCATACTACAATTTCTACGTAGTATATGACCCAACCAAGATACTTTCCTCTTCCTTATCGTTTTCATCAAGTGTCTCTTCTCTCCCACTTTTCTCAGCACTTCATCATTTCTCACTTTATCTGTCCACTTCACTTCTTCCATTCTTCTCCACAACCATATTTCAAAACTTTCCAAATATTTTGTTTCTTTATTTCTTAATGTCCATGTTTCAGTTCCATATACCACTATACTCCACACAAAACACTTTGCGAACCTCTTTCATAAATCAATAGGGATTGCCTTCTATGTCAAAAGCCTTCTCACCTTTCCAAAAGCTTCTTTTCCCATAGATATTCTTCTTCTAATTTCTTCTGTACAGCTTCCATTCCATGTCAACACACTTCCCAAATATTTGAATGACTTTACTTGTTCCAATGGCTTTCCCTCTAGTGTTACATTAACAGCTTCCTTTCCTATTCTCGTCACCTTAGTCTTTCCAATGTGTGTCTTCATTCCGAATTCTTTGCCCACTCTCTCAATATTTTCCAATATGACTTGCAGATCTTTCTCTGATTCCGTTAATATCGCCACATCATCTGCGTATTTTATGGTCTTTATTGGTTTTCATCCCACTACAACGCCTCTTGATTTTTCCAGGGCCTTCTGTAACAGTTTTTTCGGCATATGTATTGAACAGAGCCGATGACATGCAACATCCCTGTCTCACTCCTCTTCCGATACCCACTTCTTCTGTTTCATATTCATCAACTCTAACCATCACTTTCTTATTCTTAATACAACTCTTTTATCAGTCTTATGCCTTTCCAGAATCCTCACAAGAATGCACCAGTTCACTCTGTCAAACGCTTTCTCCCAATCAATGAAACATATATACATTTCCCTGCTCACTTCTAATATGCTTTCTGTAATCATCCTGAAGCATCCAATTGTATCTCTGTTTCCTCTTTCCTTTCTAAAACCAAACTGGTCATCTCCCATATTCTCCTCTATTTTCTTTTCTATTCTTCTCAGCACTATCTTGGTCACTGCCTTAGTAACATGGCATAACATGACTTATAATTATGACAATGTATTTTCGTGAATTTATTTTCATTTGGTTGTCGAGTAATATTTTATGCAGTACGCTTAAATAAGCTAGTAATAGCTTATTTTTATAATTTGTTTTCTGTATATTATGCAGTTGTTCAAACAACAATGACCGTAAAGTATTTTATATGTTCCTCGCAGATACACGTTTCTCAAAAACAATTGAATCTATAGACATATTATTTGTTGTGGTTATCTACAGGGTTTTTTACTACATAGCAGGTGAATTATATTTTGACCATAATTTAAAAAGTCTGATAAAATATTAAATGTGAGGAGCAAAATAACATACGCTCATTCTTTTCATTGAACGACCTGCAATTACTTCACATTCGTACGGGAGATCGTTCACAAGCGCCATAAACATAAATGGACCAACGAGACTACTCTGTACGGTTTCCGACGTTATAGCAACTTCATCAATTTACTTCACACTTACACTCGTTGCGTGGAATTATAAATGTTTCTTAAGATTTAAAAAAAATGAAAATATGAGCCCTTTCCGTTCTTGAACCTTGTAATCCGTTCTCGGCATTAGTACATTAAATGATTAAACCAGGTTGTTCTACCCACAGAAAGCCTTTTTATTTTTACGTTGTGTAGTCGCCTGTGGAACGATCTCCGGAAGAAAGACGAATTCATTTCATGATGTATCAACGTATCCTACCAGCATTTGCTAGAAATACCACAGCTAATTCTATTATAAATATGTTTGTCACATAACTTCCAGAATACACTAGCCATAGTTATTTCAATGAGGAAAGCTTCTATTTTTTTCCTTTCTTTATTTGGTGACTCTTGTTCTGATTAACCATTAAGGTAATCAAATATAACACAATTCAGTAGTTTATGATTGCAATAATAGTAGTAATAATAATAATAATAATAATAATAATAATAATAATAATAATAATAATAATAATAATAATAATATAATAATAATAATAATAATCTGTCAAAGTCCATTCAACTATCAAGTCTGAGCATATACGCCCACAGTGTGGGCAGATTTTCCTGGCTGGAAAAGATCCCTTCGCTTGGACACTTTTCCGGACCTTCCTCCTAGCTCGTCTTCCTTCTTCAGATTGACGGCGGAGGTTTTCAAGTTGTTCAGCTCAGCTATATATGGCTTTCCTCCAAGCAGTGTGATCATGAGCAAGTACTTCCCAGTTGTTCAGAAGAATGTTACAAGCTTTAATTTTTTAATTTCATTACGTCTTAACGTTTTATTTCTGGCCGCAATAACATAATTCTGAGTACAGAATTTGTTTTGGAAGGAGATGGTTTGGCATTCGAATGATTAGCCTAGCATCTGACGCCGAATGATCACAGAGTTTATACTAACAGAGCTAGCTTCTTCTAGAACCTGATTGAACAAGTTAGTTCCAATATATGATCAGTGGGAACGCTGATAATGGATACAGGCAAACCTGGAAGACAACTAGAGTGAGAAACAATGCATGTTTCATTTTCTGCCGTTGAGAACATATCATTAGTTAATGTGGCACAAAGCGGTATCAGCCCCGTAGTATAGCTTGCCTCTTCCTGGAGGACCCAGCTTTATTCCAGGCAATTCCAGGGATTTTTATTCTGGGATGACGACTGTAACGGGGTTCAATTTGCCACATAAGAAGAAATGAACAGCTGACCGATACATAAGACAGAGAACCCGGTCAAGAAACCCAAGCGATACAGCTGAGGATAACACAACGCTGACCACATGATATTCCACTTTCTACAGACCATCTGGCCGGGTAGCGGTCGTCAGAGCAACCCAAGGTCCTACTGGTCCCTTGTGTCACAGATTTGTTTTGGCAGAAAGCGACTGTATTTTATTTGACTACGTTTGTAACAGTCCTTTTAGATAATTCAATATTTCACATTATATGTTTTTCAAATCTGTGTACTCTAGCCTGTACACTGCAAACTGAGGTAAATCACACACACATACATCAAACAGTCCCAGTGATTATTTCCAATCATTAGTATTTGCCAATGGTGGGCGGAATATATTTACTTGCTTGCAGTTGTTTGCCCATCTATTAGCCACGATTGTTGAACCATAAATTCTTAATGGTTTGACGCCATGGTTAGCCGGTTTGAGTACTGTTGTTAAGAAATCACCATCAGAATGTTAGCCGGCATGGTAGGAAAGATGGTGTTATACAGTTTATAATCACTACTTGCCGAAAGTGATGGTTCAATTTCAAACTTCTCCGCAGCGTCATATGGGAAGAGGTCATATGACGCTGTTGATGGTGGTTCGTCCGTCGAATGTGGACGTTAAACCTTCTGCAGGCCACTTGGTGTTATTCAACAGGAGAAGGCTATGTGCCGACACCGGCTTTTATCCCCTTGAAAGGAAAAGGAGCGGCCGTGGCTTTATTAAGTACAACCCCAGCATTTGTCTGGTGTGAAAATGGAAAACCACGGAAAACATCATCACAGCTGCCGGCAGTCAGATTCGAACCTACTATCACCCGAATACAAGGTGACATGGGACATTTCTGGTATTTATGATTAACTTCCCAGTGTAGTCAACTATTAGCCAACCTCTCATTTTCATGATTTCAGCATCGGTCCCCAGTGACGCTGGTTGCCACGGAATTTGAAAAGTGGTACGATGGCTGGACGGGATTCGCTCAGCCTCGGGATTTCAACTGAGTAGAGGGTGATTCGATTCCCATCTCAACCATTCTCGAAGTGGTTTGCCGTAATATCTCAATTCTCCTCCAGACAGATGCTGGGATGGTACCTAACTAAAGCCACGGCCATTTCCTTCCCTCTTATTGTCTGTCCCTTCCGATCTTCCCATTCCTCCACAAGGCCCCTGTTCAGCATAGCAGGTGAGGCCGCCTGGGTAAGGTACTTGTCTTCTTCTAGAGTTGTATCGCCCGAACCAAAGTCTCACGTTCCAGGTTGCTGCCCTTTAGGCGTTAGAGGTGGGATCCCTAGCCGAGTCTGTTAGGGTTGGGCACTATATCCCTGTTTCGGTACACTGTGCCGGTGCATAGTTATGTTCTGCTGTTCCGGAACACGGAGCGTCAGTTGTTCCGAAACATTGTCAAGTGAGATCGAGACAGTGACTCGCTGTCCCGTCAGAAGCGCCACTATGCACTGCCCTTCGCCCACTAGCTGACTGTCGATACCGGCAGTGTGCCACCATGTGCTGGAGTGTTCCGTGTTCAGTCGTATCCTCTTTGTTCTGTGAGTTCCGTTGTACCGGCAACTGGCCTTAGGTACATGCGGATAACTTAATGTGTTCTGATTTGTAAGAGTGTTTTCATTGAAGCCTAGTAACGTATACCGTACGAAAGACGGTAAACTACGAATGATGACGCACCGGAGTCTTCTTTACGACCTTTCTACTAGAATAAAAACGGACAGAGTGACATGCAATTTATGTTCTTCTATTTTGTCTGCAAAGGGGTCTTCAACCGGCACAATGACGAGACATTTCAAACCTAAACATCCCACAGTTTTTACTATCGTGTCCTGCTTGTATATGCCTTGTTTTATTTTTAATTTCCTGTTTCGCTTGTAAGTAGCCTTGAAAATGATCCTGTTCCAACCAAGTTAAAAACTTTGTCCTGTTACTAAATTACTAGGCCGTGGTACCCATAACCTATAAAAAAGAATAACATGTTATTTTAACTACTTTACTGAAACCAGTGTACATTGATGATTCGTTGTTTAAAGAGGCCTAACATCTAAGGTCATCGGCCCCAACTGTGAATATTTAGCAACACAAATGCAGGAGCAAAGTCCTTACACTTTAACACAGAAAAACTTAAAATGCACACGTCATAAGATTTTACACTGGTACTGATATAAAATCAATCTGTAAGATAAATTGCGAGTATTGTGGATAGGTTTGCGGATTTGACACTAATAATTAAGCAAGCTGTAAGTTTTTCTTCTTGTCGAACAAGTCAATCACTTTGTCGTTGAAACCAGGTGGTTTTCGCCCTTTTCCCGTAGACACTAAGAAGGCACAAGCTTGACATACAGCCCTTGCCGGTAGTACTTCTCAACCATACCTTCACTCTTCGTAGTGTGCTTAAGGAACGTTCTACAGTTCAAGTTTTGGAGGGGGGTGTTTGGTAAAACATAAGTATTCTCCTTACTGCTGGGTAAAACATACTTATGCAAGTATATTACAGAGCTTTGTATTCTTCCAAACACTATTTATTAGTCCAGACGTCATACCATAATCTGGCCACTGCGTCAAAGTTGTTCATTTGATAACACTTTTGCAAACAGTTTGTCTTTCATGTGGGTGAAGAATTCCACTTTTGCAAGGCATGTCTTTAACTTGTGTTAAGTGATGTGATTACGGAATCCTTATACCGATTGTAAATTGCCACTTTGAAATAGTCTTCGGGCCACGAGCACTGGACATTCACATTGCACCTGTTGGTTTGCCTTCCAACCAATCTTGGACTTTTTGTATCTATGTCAAATTCCTAACAATCTTCTT
The DNA here is from genome assembly GCF_040414725.1 of Anabrus simplex. Lineage (NCBI taxonomy): Eukaryota > Metazoa > Arthropoda > Insecta > Orthoptera > Tettigoniidae > Anabrus > Anabrus simplex. The sequence goes on along the minus strand of NC_090265.1, from coordinate 1,509,695,445 downwards.
TTACTGCCTCAAATTTTTCTGAATTCGTCATTGCTATCTCTCTGCTTTTGATAACTGGCTAGCAGGTCAGAGCTTGGTTGAGTAGACTCAAAGTATGAAGTTTGGTTGAGATAATATGAAAAGTGCAAGAGAAAATTGGAAAAATCCCTTCAGGTCTCCCTATAAACCGTCAGTCTGTTAAGCGATTCATAAATGATATGCATATGGAAACTTGCTCCTGTATGAGTAGACTCTAAATATGACATTTGGTCGAGATCTATTCAGCCGTTTACCCGTGATGATGGAAAAAACAAACAAAAAAGCAAAGAAACAAACAAGAACGCTAAAGACTACTTATACGACCTCGAATTGACCTGAAACGGGTAAATATATCGAAATTTGGCGAAATAAATTACATTACTGGAAACAGACCCCCTGGATTTGTAATTATAAGAAGATTCATGTATCTACGTATGTATGCATATATTGTGCCCTATAATGACTTAGTTCACATCAGGCGAACGCCGAAATCGAACCAAGTGCATCATAGTTACCAACACGAAAACAAGAGTGCGTTCTATGGCACATAGCTTACCTTGCGATGGGTATCCACTCTCAGCAGCTCTGGAGAAACATGAATCAGGGGTAGTGGGTAAAGATCAGGGCATAAATATTACTTAACTAAAGAGGATACCAAAAGTGCAAGGTAAGAGCAATCCTACCAAAAAACAAAAAAACTAGCTGCATCAAATTTTTACAATAATATTTATTACAATCAGATCGATAGTGAAAATATACACATATATATAAGTCAAATCTGAGGTATAACACATGGGACCTTTAAACATGAAGCCATCGATAACCATCCTACATTAGGTCGCGAAAACACCTTCACATGACTTCCGTGCTGTAACAAGTATATCAACAATAATATGAGTAAAGGAATATTAAACGTGCATCAGCACAAAATGCAAAGCTATTAATTTCTTCCTGATCCCCTTTCAACTGCTCTATGTCACAGAACTCAGAACATCCTAAATGGCAAACATAACATGCGAAATTACATTGCTCCGATGAGGCATCGAACACATGACCTACCAAGAGCAAGACACAAACATATAAGATAAATCATTAGGAATTCTAATATATCATCCAATAATCATATAATTGGGGGCTGGTTGCATAGAGATAATATTTACAACTGGGAATACAATCGCTACCTGTTCCGTAACAGAAGGTCGTTGGTCGCCCTAAACATTTAACAGGCATTCACTAGCATTTCCCTTCTGCGATCCTATGTCGTGACGTCATACTAATCTCTCCCTCCCCTTACTACAGGCACGTTACAGAGGTCGGCCATACCTCTGTGTCTAAAAATAGCTTCCAGCTGTGAACAGTAAACACACTTCGGATGTCTCTCGCTCACTGCAGCTTCAGAAGTCTGGCTTCCTTCTGGTCCTAGTTACTACGCACGGGCTACTTGCCACCATATTTATATCATTACCAAATCTACAATACATCGCGGCTGCCTACAACGGGCTCGTCTGTTACTATTCTTTGGCGCAATCTCCAGCGCAATTAATCCTTGGCCACCACAGGGCATTTATATCTCATATGACACATTATGACTGAGTAATAGGCCCTCCTTTACATTGATACACACGGTCAGCTGGTTATACAATACTCATATATCTCAAATGTTCTGACCCGCACCTCTTGCCACGTCAACCCGAGTAAGTTAAAGGATAAGTAACGTACACAAATGAACTCCTTTAAGCCAAAAAGTTACGTACATGACACCTCGATATCAACAATAGCCGTCGACCTAACTGTTGTGACTGTGCTGGTCCGACATGAAAATGTATACAACAAAAACACAATCCTAATAATACCGAGTATCATGGTTATCACTCTAAATAAAGAACACACGACAAGCAACCTACTATTAACCTAACTGAGTTCGAGTCCTGGGCATAGACACTAAATACATGACAATCTCCTATGATATTTACATGCTGGCTGACGGCCAACATTCTCCTGTCAAGTGGAATTCATGACAGCATGCTTATTACAATTGGAAAGCTCTGAGCTGTGATGGTGAACATTACGGAACGGCTCCTCTGTGGACAACCTGATTTACTGCATCATGACGGGCTTAGATGGTGACAGCACACACAAGTTGGTAGCGGAAGACATCCTGGCTGGCGGTTGCATTTCCTGCAGCTTCCCTGATGGTTGAATGGTCATCACTTCGGTGTCGTGTTGAGTAGACGTGCTGGCTGGTTCTGGGTCGACTCCTGATGCCGTGAAGACGCCTTGTCTGCTTCAGCTCCCGTTTACCGCTCCACCAACGTAAATGAGCAGTATCTCGTTTCGGGATGATGTAGGGAGAACTGTAAAGAAATGTCCATTACACACTGTCCGTAGTTTGATGCCCGTTTCCTCTACCACCGTATCTAATGTGGTCGATTAATCAGGTCACTTTCAGAGTGTAGACCTCCTCCTCAAATTGTTCATCTCTCAAGACATAATAGCAGTTTCAGTTCATGCTTTTCACACTGACCGAACTTTCTAACCCAATCGATAACCTGAGCCTACACTAATATGTATCGTTCGTTTGGTACAATTTGAACCTCAAGTAATGTGAAGTTACTAGCCAAACAGCATATAATTAGCAGCATATTTCCTCTAGGCAACAGATCAACGCTTGTAATTTCAATTGTACACCTTAATTATTCATGTCAATTACCTACTTTCCCCAAGGCTTGCTTGCTTGAACTTGGCGTACGCCGCTCGAAGTTAAAGACGCTCTTCTGTATGCCGACTCGTAGCGTGATGACCTCGTTCTGGCAGCAGTACAGTCGATGAATGAATCTGACGCACTCGGCGGCCGTGTATATATAATCAGGCTCGCGCACGCGTTTCCAAGCTTCAATGTGGGAGGTCTACTTAGGCCCCCCGCGAATGGAAATTTCTACCGCGTAAAGGGTGACAAGTATCTCACTTAATGTATGCATTTATAATTATAGCCGTGTCGCATATCAAAATTTAAGGGAAATTATGCAGTTTGCAGTTCTCCTATCTGATCCAATGCATCTCGTATGTAGCTGGAGATATTAAATTAACTTCCTCTTCCCTCCAAGTTCCAACCAACCCACGAGATTCATGCAGTGTTTAGCGTCCAACGCCACTTCTGAAGAGGCTTCGCTTGGGCAATAAATTCCTTTAATGAGTCTCTGGAATTTTCTTCACGCTTCTGATGCTATGTTCCCACGAGAAATACTCAATCTCTTATCCTCTTACATAATAAAATGCTATACAAAGGGTTTGAATGATGGTCTCATACAATTCCAATACATTAGGCCAAAATCCATATTACTTGACCATGAACTGAATGATTCAATATGTATGTATGTATGTATGTATGTACGTATTTCAGGTATGTGTAATTTGAAGTAGGTTTAGAACGTATGTCACCTGGCATTTGTCTGAACTTTTAGTGCGAGCCATGGAAACTTCCTGGATATTTCTAGGATGGTCAATATTAGATTAGTATCAGTCTCGCGGATTCCCTAGGTACCTTCCATACTGGTTTGAAAAGCAACGAGTTATCCTGGTCGGAAATGTATACATAATTATTGTTATCATATTGTAATCAACAGCATCCACATTAGCCATAACACCCGGCAGTTAATTTTTATGAGATACGGCGCAGAATAATGTTACTTTATAGTTAACGTAGATTTACGCAGTCAAGCAATCCAGAAAGGGCGACCAAGAGAGATTCAAATAAAGCGTCGTGAGAAGTATGAATACCAAAAACCCAATTTCTATACTACCACGATAGACGAACGTGTGGCAATCACTGACACCAAAGAGGTCTGCACCATAGATATAAAATAAAATAAAATACGCCACTACTTTTCCTCTCGTGTTTCAGTTCCTAATGATTTGGAAGGACCAACATGTACTTCACACACATCTGAAGTAGAGTATGTAGAATTAGAAGATACAATAAATACGGTCATTTCTAAACAAGAAATAGAGTATGCAATCAAGAAAATAGCCGTTGACATATCCCCTGGCCCAGACCATATATTCATGAGGCACTTAAATATCACACGTGTTACGAAATTATAGCACTGATTGCAACAACCATGTTAACAAGAACACTGGTGCCCGAGATTCCTAAGAGAGCCAGAACCGTGCATATCCGTAAAGGAGGAGACCCCATGGATTTATATAACTGGAGACCAATAACCATCTATTCACTAGTGAGAATAGTAATAGAGCGTATATTAGATACACGACTACGTGGCTACGAGAGCTTTAATGATAAAAAACATGGTTTCACAAACTCTGCTGGCACTTATATTAACAATATTAACAATTCCATCCTGGAATCTATTCCAAAAATCAAACCAAACCCCATGGCACTTAACGCCCCTGAAAGGGCCTTGGCCTGCCAAGCGACCGCTGCTCAGCCCGAAGGCCTGCCGATTACGAGAGGTCGTGTGGTCAGCACGCTGCATCCTCTCGGCCGTTGTTCTGGGCTTTCGAGACCGGGGCCGCCATCTCACCGTCAGATAGCTCCTCAATTCTAATCACGTAGGCTGAGTGGACCTCGAACCAGCCATCAGGTCGAGAGAAAAATCCCTGACCTGGCGTGGAATCGAACCAGTGTCCTCCGGTTGACAGGCAGGCACGCTACCCCTACACCACGGGGCCGACGGAATCTATTCTGACATCAGCCAAACTCCAAAAGCTCGACTGTAACCTAATATTCCTGGATATCACTAAGGCCTTTGACAACGTCGAGAATAAACACTTGAAGAATGTTCTCTCATCCCTCGCCCTATTATCAAAACTGTCTGACCTAATAACGGCACTACAAGCTAAGGTACTACTCAAATATAATCCCATCACAAGAAGACCAAACCAATTGTTTTCAATAGAGGTATAATGCAGAGTTCTCCCTTATCGCCGGCGCTTTACAACATTACAAATGACCACATTTTAGAAGAAATTTCATTAACATAGTTCCAGGAAGAACATGGATATTGTATAATGCCGGGCCTTCCTAACGTAACCATTCTGGGCTTCGATGATGATACGTTGATTGTGGCAAAAAACGAGACTTCAGCTAGAAGATCACTGAAATTACCATCAAGGGATTCGTAGAAATTGGCCTAATAATCAACGTCAACAAATCTAAATTCATTTTCATAGTAAAATGAAGTCCTGCCAGAAATCTCTAACATTAGATAGTTACAACGAAATTACATCTATAACTCCTGCAGAGACAGTCCGCTACCTCGGAGTAAACTACCACAATGCTACTGTGTTTGATGCTAAATTAACGACGTAAAACTTAAGAGTAAAGTAGACGCATTAGCATGAACTCCACTACTGCAACCACACCAGAAATGTAATGTGCTATCAACCTACATTTGCCCACCTTTGATCTACAAATTCCTCACGACAGTTTTACATCGAATACCTGGGATATTCCTAACTGATACTGACAAATTTATCAAAAGCACCTTGAAAGAAATTCTTCAACTTCCAATAGATACACCAGACAGCATGTTATACTACGGAAAAGTATAGATGATGATGATGATGCTTGTTGTTTAAAGGGGCCTAACATCGAAGGTCATCGGCCCCGGAAAAGTATAAAGGATTCGGTCTTTTCAAGTGCGGTTGGGAGGCATATCTACAACACATAAATGAGTGCAATTGGACTTGACAAAAGAGTGACTGAATGGGTGGCTCTGTTTCTAGAAAATAGAACTCAGAGAATTACAGTAGGTGAAGCTTTACCTGTCCCTGTAAAAATTAAGAGGGGAATTCTTCAAGGCAGTATTATTGGACCTTTTTCTTATATATATCAATGATATGTGTAAAGAAGTTGAATCAGAGATAAGGCTTTTTGCAGATGATGTTATTCTGTACAGAGTAATAAATACGTTACAAGATTGTGAGCAACTGCAAAATTACCTCAATAATGTTGTGAGATGGACAGTAGGCAATGGTGTGATGATAAACGGGGATAAAAGTCAGGTTGTGAGTTTCACAAATAGGAAAAGTCCTCTCAGTTTCAATTACTGCGTTGATGGGGTGAAAGTTCCCTTTGGGGATAATTGTAAATACCTAGGTATTAATATAAGGAAAGATCTTCATTGGAGTAATCACATAAATATGATTGTAAATAAAGGGTACAGATCTCTGCACATGGTTATGAGAGTATTTAGTAAGGATGTAAAGGAGAGAGCATATTTGTCTCTGGTGAGACCCCAACTAGAGTATGGTTCCAGTGTATGGGACCCTTACCAGGATTACTTGATTCAGGAACTGGAAAAAATCCAAAGAAAGGCAGCTCGATTTGTTCTGGGCGATTTCCGACAATAGAGTAGTGTTACAAAAATGTTGCAAAGTTTGGGCTGGGAAGAATTGGGAGAAAAGAGACGAGATGCTCGACTAAGTGGTATGTTCCGAGCTGTCAGTGGAGAGATGGCGTGGGAGGACATCAGTAGACGAATGAGTTTGGAAGGTGTCTTTAAAAGTAGGAAAGATCACAATATGAAGATAAAGTTGGAATTCAAGAGGACAAATTGGGCTAAATATTCGTTTATATGAAGGGGAGTTAGGGATTGGAATAACTTACCAAGGGAGATGTTCAATAAATTTCCAATTTATTTGCAATCATTTAAGAAAAGGCTAAGAAAACAACAGATAGGGAATCTGCTACCTGGGCGACTGCCCTAAATGCAGATCAGTAGTGATTGATTGATGGATTGATTGATTGATTGATTGATTGATTGATTGATTGATTGATTGATTGATTGATTGATCGATTGATTGATTGATTGATTCATGCCAAGTTCTCCATCGATCCAACAATATACACATTAACCATACCAAAGACCTCCATGTTGCTTTCCCCAGAGTACGCAGATCCATACATGTCAAAGTACAACTCCGAGCTACAAATGCACGTAAAATGGGCTGTAAGGAAATACCACAATACATGTTTTTATGCCATTCGAATGCAGCATAAAACCTGGAAAGTCTAACGTTTATTAATAAGATGTATTAACAGTCCATTTAGAATTGCCAATTGCTTTATTGATAATAATTTCGACTATCGAAGACAGGCTTAAGTACTAGTTAAATATAAAAATATGATATAGAGAGTATAATATACACACGTTTCATATATAATGTTATATGCCTGTGTATACATTTGCATTTAAAGCCATACTCTAAATAATTAAATTTACTGATACATGCAGTAAGTTGTTTATTATTCAAAACAAATACTAAATATATTCCAAACAACAAAATGACACAGTTTAATTACATTATGACTTACTTATTACTGCGGTAGTACCGACGGAGCCATTATTTCTCTGGCTGTACATAGAGGGAATTTTCTTTTCCTTTTTTATTGTTAGGGGCTTTACGTCGCACCGACACAGATAGGTCTTATGGCGACGATTTGATAGGAAAGGCCTAGGAGTTGGAAGGAAGCGGCCGTGGCCTTAATTAAGGTACAGCCCCAGCATTTGCCTGGTGTGAAAATGGGAAACCACGGAAAAACATCTTCAGGGCTGCCGACAGTGGGGTTCGAACCTACTATCTCCCGAATACCGGATACTGGCCTCACTTAAGCGACTGCAGCTATCGAGCTCGGTCGTACTATGTACTTGGGTAGGTTAGGATTGTAATTAATTCTCCTTGTTCATATTTTTATAAACGCTTTGATTTCGAATATTGTCCCCGACGTAGTCAGTCAGCGAACACGAGACACCCCAGGGGTGCTCAGTTCGATGGCTGTAGGCTTATAAAAATAAATGAATGTTTCAGGATTAACATAGGGTTCATCGAATAAGCATGTTCAAGGTATAGAACAAATATGACACTTTTATTGAATTAAATGAAATATTAGCCATCCTGAAGTCTGTGATTATGACTATGATCACTATTTTATGTAATTTAATATGGCTCTTGATGTAACAAACTCAAATGCAAACAAATGGGATGGTACACGGCAGTTGTTTTCCCTACTATTCTAACAGAGTATTTTACATTGTTAATTTTCTTTATCGTCTTTAAAGTCATTAAATTATTTATTTAAAGTTGAATCAAAAATTGTTATTCAAAAAATGAGGTCTGGGCCAAGCCTTCCTCGAACAATCTGGAAAAAATGCAGTAATTGTAAGAACGAGTATAATAAAGAAATATCCAAGATTCAATAAGTTAACAGTTATAGCGAAATAAAATTTACATTCGTTATATCAACAATTTTGTAGTTATAAAATGAAAAGTTGAATTTGCCTTTGTTTTCTCTAAGTTAATCCGAGACGTCGGATATATCTGTTCACGTCGTCTCACATCTCTTTTCGTGAGAATTAATACTGAGCTTTAAGCATCTGATCAATAATTGAACAAAATAAAACGCCTTCTGAGCTTACGAACATTCATAAATGGAGAAAATATCATCCATGTGGAAATCCCATCCACTATCCATCAATAACGTCAAAGTGTCACACATTATCAGAATAAAACACATAGAAAATAATTTTCTAACTACTATCAAATTACTACATCTACAGCTAACTACTGAAATTATCAAGAAGACTGTGATTATCAAGAAGAAAATATCTACAATATTTACATGTCGACGAGTGTCGATCAACTCTATCACTCTCCTGTTAACAGATTTATTACGTTCCAACAAGATCGAGTTACCTCATGAGAGCGAAATATTGCATTAACGAATGAGCTTGCCTAGTCACGAATCAAATATTATTGAGATATTTCATCGAATATCTATTCTTCAGACCTAAGGCCTTCGCGAACATTCACCTGTATCTTCAACTTGAAATTATTAAATTACTTGAGCAAAATTGGGATATTCTCACGAATTAAGAAGTGCATCGATTAACATGGACTTTCATTTTCTTCATCTGAAGACACTAATATTAGACTACACTGCATTCGTCTCGAATAATCCGTATTCACATTACAACCTAATCCACATCAGGCTTAATAGTATTACAACATTAACATGTGAAAAACTCAGTTTCACGAAGATTCATATCATGCGCAATTATTCCACATACTTTACATGTACAGTGTACCACAATGACGACTCTAACTTGTCACATCCTAATATCAAATATGTGTAGCCACGAAATATAAGGACCTACCATCGTCCTGCAAATACATAATATGCACTTAAATGCGTCTCGATGATTAATTAATCCAATTAATTATCACATGCCACAATGCACATATTCTCATTAAATTCATACATAGAATTCAGACTTAATATCCCGATGACACGTTATCTCAAACACGAGGTACAAGTAGAAGTTTCATTTCAAGGAAAATATTGAAAATATTGACAAAATATCCTTTCATTAAATCCATCGGACATAAATTAACTCATATTCGTAACGAAATTCACTCAATAAGCAAAGATGGTTTCGATAACACATGGATAACTCTATCAGAACCCTCGCTGTCAAATTCATGGCCACATGGTCATTAAGCAATCGCATGTGCTAATTTTAGACATATCCGAGCGAAAGATACAACCATAAAAATGTGTCAAAATAAATTACTAAGAAGAAAGAAAGAATAGAACAAAACTACATAGAACAGATATAAATGAGACGTAATCGACTTAACTTAAGGAGATATCTTCACGTCTGGAAGTCTGGATTCTCAATCAGCCATTCTAGGATGAAAGAATCTGCATCCCGACGCCGCCGACGGTGGTCGATGGTTTAAAACTTCATGGTGAAGCACAGGTAATCCATAACACGAGGTTCCGTCCTCTTCTGGAGAGGATCACGTCCAGGTCCTCCACGTTCACTCGTGAGAAAGCTGAAACTTACACAAAGTGCTTTAGAATAAACTCCAAACACACACGTAACTGTATTTTGGAAATGACACGTACTTAAGGGATTAATATCTGCACATTCGACGTCTGATCACAGCACTGTTCTACGTTGTAGACAATTATCAGAAGTGTAGAGCACAGGAGTGAAGCCACTATTCCTGACGACAATATTCACGATGTTCTACGTTGAAAATCTTGCTGGCAAGGACTCTGAGCGACTGAAGATGATAGTCCGGGAACACGTCAGTATGTGAGAGTGAGTACTCTTATCACATGACTTAAATATCGTGTCTGGCGCTCATGCACGGAAGTAAAGTCAATTTAGATACTGAATTCTTCTACCGGATGAATATATAATTTTATCACCATTTTAGCCAAAAGGTCGTGTAAATTAGTTCAAAAATTTTAGTTTTTTATTTATATCATCTAAATGTGCAATTATTCATCCAGTTTATTTTAATTTAATCCATGAGCATTCCGTAATTATGCATGTCACGCCACCAAATATATTATTCATATCGTTCCTGGCAATTACAAGTGACACGCGCTAGCAACTTTTTTTCTCCCGCCAACCTTCATTTTTTATTTTATTTTGTTAGTCGACCAGCCACCCTCTTCACGTCAAAAAAACTTGTTCTCGTCCACGAGCCAAGGTCGCGCGCACTCCCTCTCGCCGACAAGCGAACACAAGCCACACACCAACACCTGTACAGTCAGCTGTGACCTAATTACTGCCACATTATGTAGTCTGGAAAGCCCTTGTGTAATGGAGTACCTGTCTCTCCCCATTTGGTCATCTGTGATTGAGAGAGATTCATTCGTTCATCATAACGGAGTACCCAATAAATCCCACATGGATATATTTTGTAGTTAATTTATTATATTTTCTCATTCTTGCAAGTTGTCGAGAATTTACTTCGACTACCGGTAAGTAGTTTAGGATTAGCTCTTGTATAAAACGGTGTTTGATGAATCCTGCATAGCTTGTCCTTGTTTATTAATTTACTGTGATGAATCTCACATTGCTTGACCTTGATTATTAATTTATTCTTCAGGTTTTTATCATCATAAATTGTTAACCGTTAACCTTGAGGGAGTATTTTGCTACGACTGTTAAAAATGTTTTCATTCCTCTCCTGAAGGGGGAGGCGGGCCTCTTAGACGGTGACGCCGTCTCTCAGGCCGGGAGATTTGTTACGGTGAAGGAGATGCTCGGAGAAGGTGAGGCGGTTGGCGGCCGTGGCCAATACTTTGAACTGTCCCGGCATTCTCCTTAGAAGAATGGAAAACCACGGAAGACCATTCTCACGACAGCCGATTGTTGGGGCCAGCCGTTATGTCCAGGTTAAGTCCTGGCCCTTCTCCCGAATGCAGAGGCGTAGAGCCACGGTAGAGCCGTGGCCACCCCTCCACTGCTCGGTTGGTCGGTCAGAGTGCAGAGCTGTTGGACCACGGACCAGCCGTGGCATTTATGCGCCGAGACCCACTCTGCATCTACCGACCGAGTATTTTTGGATTAGACCTGTGTAGAAGGGATATGAAATGAAACTCGCTCAGGTGTGCTACGGCTTGTATTATTTATTGTATGACAGGTAGAACTGGGATATTATGCTAAGTGTCCATTTCTCATTAGGGCTAAAGTAAAACTAGTTAAATATTTACAAAGTTACCATTGATGCTTTCACGGCCCGTAATTATAGACATGCGGAAGACTTCTAAAATAATGACAGTTTGAATTTAGACGTTAGTACAAGGGTCGATTCATAAGTCATGGCAACTATTGTTTTTCTCGCGAACAGGAGATAACACGGAAAATCTATGATATGCATTTGGAAATATAGGGCATGTACTTATGCATAGTGCCTGAAGACAAATTCTGACTTCAAGAGACTCTCGTAAGAAAGTGAAAAGGACAGGTCTCCACTGGTTACAGACCTTCGAAATAATCACCAAAGGTTTCCACTGTGCCTTGCCAGCGGTGGGGCAGGTGCTCAATACCATTCGCTGCATGTGTATCGCTAACGTGTGACACCTCTCCGAAATGCTGTTACGATGTCTTCTTTGTTAGCAAACCATTGGGGCTTCTTGACTTTGGGGATAAGATCATAGTCACACACCTAATGCTTCCCGCAGCTCTGCATGGCATTGGCGTGCATTTCTGCCGCGGAGAAATGCTATTTTAATATACGATCGTTGCTCCTGCTTGTTGACTTCCAAGTTGTGACGTTATCAATCACACACTGAACTTTGGGGCATGCACAGACCCACACTGTTGTTTACATACACCATCTAGTGGCATCATGGGCAAGTACATACCATACGTTTCCAAATGCATATCTTATATTTTCCATGTTGTCTCCTGTTCGTGAGAAAATAAAATGTTGCCATGACTTAGGACTCGACCTCCGTAATAAAAGCGTAAGTGGTACGTTCACCAGATGGCTCACCGTACGCGGTATAGAGCTAGCATTCGAAGCGGAAGCTGACGGCACCATCAGAGGGAGCATAACAGGTGTACGAGTACACACATTAGGAAAGTATGACAATGACACAAGCCTGGAATGAAACATCTGCTGATGAGGAACGTACGAATTTGGGAAAATAGCGAAACGAAATAACAATAGTGAAAGGACAGGGAAGAGAACTACTAATGCAAATCCTTATTGGTTGGCAACCACGTATTACTTAATTGATAGCCAGTGTCCCTGTTGAAAATATTAGGATTTCTACGCATTTCCGCAGCTTCCCGTATAATCCGTGACCTGTAGTGTCCAGTGTGGGTCTGAGCTCTAACATCTTGGAACACGACATCATGACCCGATGATAAGGCATGCTCAGCTAATGCTGATTTGTCCGGCTGGTTGAGACGAATATTCCGTTCGTGTTCTTTGATATGAGTCCCAATGGACCGGCATGTTTGGACAACGTATACCTTGCCGCAAGTACAGGAATTTTGTATACTCCAGGATCTAAAAGTGGGAACAGTTTGTCTTTGGCTTCCCTCATGAACAGTCGAGATTTTCTTCTGAAGACGCAGAGCAAAGTTCTCTGCGAAACGTAAAGAATGTCACCTTATTTTCTTGACACGGCACAAGCCCAAAAAGCCTATATAATGTCTATAAATATTTTCGAGCTTCCATACAATATGAACGTTTTTTTAGGGTTCATAAAATGTGTAAAATGCCAATGTTAAGGTTTTAGAATATAAAAATGCCTATTTCCATTTAATACGTTTTTCTATACTTTTGGTGCAACTACGAGATGGAAAGTTTCATACGGTGGGTTTATTTGGAGGACCTTGTCATACGGTAGTTTGGTTGTATGGACGAAGTAATTATTGGGAATTGAAGGGCAGTTATTTCCATACATATCCCTTGTACAATATTTTTACCAGATTTTTGAACAGAAATAACGTATAGGACAAAACTATTATTCTTCGTTTTGTCACTTGTACCATATTTATATTTCGCCCATCAGTTAGCGTTAATTGTAAATTAAGTGGTATAATAATTAATATAATATTGACATTAATATATCACCTACCATAGAGCAATATGACTGACAAATTCACTTTGATTCATTACTTAAGTAAATATAACATAAGAATAAAAACAATGTTTAAACTAAAAAACTGTTCAAACTGTCATCCGTCGCAACATTCATTGTCAAGTGTCTAAATTTACTGTATGAAAAAACGACTACTACTGCACTGACTGCTTGTAATGCATTTTCAGGAATTTTAGAATTTTAGAAAAATAAATAATTTAAATTTTCTATTATGTCATTCCCAAGCTAACGCAGATGCCTACACGTTCTTCTTCGAAATTTGTTGTATTTCCACCCTAGGATGGGCAACCTTAGTAGCTAAGCAACATTTTCTAATCACTCTGTATATACTAGTGATTATTAATACTAATATTTACTGCTTTATTACCATAATTACTTTCGTGTACAAAGACACATCGTAGGTATCTAAAACTGTACTCTTAGTAGCTAGTTGAACATTTTTGAGTCTAGTTTAGACACCTAAGATTTGATTACTGAAGGCCAAAAGTTCTGAAGTCTAATAATAAATATGTTTTGGAACTTTTCTGCTGTTGGTGATCAACACACCCTTAGCAAAATCCGACAGCTTCTTTCCTCTTTCTTTGGTATCCTGCACGTTAGAGATATCTCATTAAGCCTATTATTATTATTATTATTATTATTATTATTATTATTATTATTATTATTATTATTACATCATTGACATTACCGTAGAGATGAATGCACAACTACAGGAAACTCTCGTACACCTAAAAGAAGAGGAACACGTATTTGTAGGTGACAACGGAAATGTTTGCATTTTAGAAGTTCCTTCATTCATTTCTAATCACTTGAAGATAGCTACAGAAAAGTGGTATAATTTAGTTGTATGATATGTGGGTCAATTGACTTTCATGCCATTCCAGAGAGAAAATATGTACGACACAACTGTGAGAAGAGGGCCTTCCACAAAAAGTGACGGTAAGGTATATGAGGATGCCTTATTTATAAATTGGTAGCTGCAAAACCGTGCTTTGAATTTTCAATGAAAGACTTAACAGGCTATACGAGTGTTTATTTACTACAACGTCAAGCTCTTTATGGGCGGAACTCTTAAAGAGAACTGTATTCCTCCAATTCTTTTGTATTCTCTTAATTGTATCCAGCCCGCCATATGATGGACTCCCGAACAACACTAATAATGACACGCTAAATATGGCTAGCATTCCCAAATATGGTAAATTATTCTCCTTAAATGTCAGTCATCGATGAGAACTGACTAACATCTTATATCGGGATAATAAATTGAATTTGTCACTTACAGATTAAATCTTAGTTTGGAAACCGCAAGAAACAAACTGACAGGAATAAAAAACGCGAGATGTCAACAATAATAATAAATGAAAATGGATGTAAGTAATAAGGCTATGTTTTTCTCATCCTGGATATTGGGCCGATATATTAAACGTTATTGCCTGTCGTGGGGAAGAAAAGGAAGGAATGCGGCGAGAAAAGATGACGGGTTCAGGGCTCTGCTTTGTACCGTCGATACAGATTTATTGCGACATAATGAACTCGGTCCGTGGAGCTTGGGGAATGTACACACTGTTCAAATAACAACAGATAACCGCCCCCACAAGAATTCTCATTTTCCCAATGGCATTTTCCACAGATTTGAAACGAATTAGCTACTCTCTCCCCACGTCTAACACCGAGCTCGATAGCTGCAGTCGCATAAGTACGGGCCGTATTCAGCATTCGGGAGATAGTGGGTTCGAACCCCACTGTCGGTAGCCCTGAAGATAATTTTTCGTGGTTTAGCATTTTCACACCAGGTAAATGCTGAGGCTGTACGTTAATTAAGGCTTCGGCTGCTTCCTTCCACTCCTAGCCATTTCCTGTCCCATCGTCTCCATAAGACCTACTTGTGTCGGTGCGACGTAAAGATCCGCTGTGGGTATCCCCTGCCTGTCGTAAGAGACGACTAATTGGGGGCCCAGGGGCTCTGAACTTTGGAGCGTGGGTTGCCGGCCACTGAGTTCTGGTATTGCTTCCACTTACTTGTGCCAGACTCCTCACTTTCACGTATCTATCCGATCCAGACCCAGACGGTATTAGAGCACTCAAGGACTAGGGAGTCTTTCATGTTCACGCCCTCCGTGGCCCTTGTCTTCCTTCGACCGATACCTCCATTTTTCGAAGTGTCGGAGCCCTTCCAATTTTTCTTTCTGATTAGTGTTCCGTAGGTCGAGTTATAAGTCATGGAAACTATTTTTTTTCTCGCGAACAGGAGACAACACAGAAAATCTAAGATATGCATTTGGAAACGAACGGAATGTACTTGCGCATGATGCCACTAGATGGTGTATGTAAACACCAGTATGGGTCTAAGCATGGCCCCAATTTCAGTGTGTGAGCGACAGCGTCTCAAAATGGAAGTCAACAAGCAGGAACAACGATCGTATATTAAAATAGCAGTTCTCCGCGGCAGAAATGCACGCCAATGCCATGCAGAGCTGCGGGAAGCATTAGGTGTGCATGCTATGCCCTATTCCTGTTCTTTGTACGTAGTCTTGTGTGTTTGCTGTCTATACCATAATAAAACATCGTTTACCGATGGCCTGTGTTCTGTCACTTTCCTAGGAGAATCTCCTGCAGTCAGAATTTGTATTCAGGCACTATGCATAAGTTCATGCCCTATATTTCCAAATGAAATAGATTTTCCGTATTGTCTCCTGTTCGTGAGAAAAAAATAGTTACCATGACTTATGACTCGACCCTCGTATAAAGAGGATGGTTACCTGGTTGTACTTCCTCTTAAAACAATAATCGCCACCACCACCATCACCTGCGACGTAAAGCAACTTATAAAAAGCAAAAATCCATGTGTTACACTACCTACAGTATTAATACACTTAACCAGTATTCCCAGTTCTTCTCATTTTCACCCAATAGTTTAGAGTTTACCGTAGAACTTCGCTTTACGACAAATATATATGGAAGCAAAATTTTCCACTCTGCATTCTATTAGCCAATACTGTGGTATTATTTTATTTTAAAACTTGATAATTTAAAAAATGGGAATGCATTTACCAGAAATTATCTTTTATATGACAACACCGTGTAAAAATTAACTATTCTTCTTAAGCAAAATTTCTCACGTTATGAGGCATATACGTTCTTAAGCTGTGAATTTAAGAAAACAGTCTATAAAAATTTTAATACAGTTTGACACTATGGAAACTTTATCTAAAACTTAGTCAATGCTACCATAAATCAGAATCAAACTTAATGTTAACAAAACCTCGAGAAAAAGAGCCCTCTTCGAAAAAATCGTGGCAGCAAAACCATTCATTTTTAGATAAAGAATGACAGTTTTCAAATACGATAAAAGCTCATTATTTTTCAAGTAGAGTAGATAATGGTAAATACTGTATGACTAGAATAATTGGTATTTCGTGTTAATGGTGATACTTGATACGTCCGACTCCTTGGCTGAATGACCAGCGTTGGCATCAGAATGGGCACCCAGCCGTAAAACAAGGAACATCTCCATGTGGGACATTGTTCGCACAAGATATGAGAAAAACGGTGGTAGTAGTATAAGAAGAAGAATAAGAAGAAGAAGGTAATACTTGATACATTAATTCACCCTCGAATGAGTTGGCAAAACAGTTCGTGTCGTTTAGCTGTGAGCTTGCATTCATGAGATAGCGGGTTCGAATTCCACTGTCGGCAGTCCTGAAGATGGTGTATTTTTGACATTCCATAAAACAGGTATCTAGAAAACGGTCTCTACAAAAGGACTCAAGTAAATGCTGTTTTAAAACCAGTAGAGCATCATCTTTAACATAATAAAAGCCATGAGTATGATCGTTAGCATTTAAGTACCCGTGTGTGAGTAAATAGAAGTACTTTACGATGGATACAAACATCCATTCCTCGAGCTAGAGGAATAATTCTGAGGTGGCTAAAATACCCGGCCTCCCTGGGGATCGGATTCACGGCCCTATGAACCGTAATCTACTACGTTGACCTTTAAAGCAAGGAGATCATCATGTGGGTACCACTGTTGCCCAGTTGACAGATTACTACTACTACTACTACTACTACTACTACTACTACAAGTTTTCATTCCGTCCCTGAAGGGGACGGCGGGCCTCCTAGAAGGTAAAGCCGTCTATCAGAGCAGGGAGATTTGTTACGTGAAGGAGATGCTCGGAGAAGGTGAGAGCGTTGGCAGCCGTGGCCTATATTAGGAACTGTCCCGGCATTCGCCTTAGTGCAGGAGAATGGAAAACTACGGAAAACCATTCTCAGGACAGCCGACGTTGGGGATCAACCCCTCTCCGTCTCCCGAATGCAGAGGCGTAGAGCCACAGTAGAGACGTGGCCACCCCTCCTCTGCTCGGTTGGTCGGTCGGAGTACAGAGCTGTCGAACCACGGACCAGCCATGGCCACCTCTAGGCCAAAGCCCAATCTGTAACCGCCTCCCTGTCTCTTAAATGACTTCAAGTCAGGTTGAAATTTATGGAATATCACACTTGCTAAATTATTTCAGTCCCCAATTATTCTTCCTATACACAATTATATCCCCAATTCGTCCTCTAGAATTCCAACTGTATCTTCATAATATATTTCCAACCATAAAAAACAACAATTTAAGCATATTTATCTACTAAGGTCATTCAACGCCATCCCTCCGCTGACAGCTCGCAACAAACCACTTCGTCCAGTAGATCGTCTCCTTACTCCCAAGTCTTCCCACATTATTTGTAACATTTTCGTAACACTACTCTTTTCTCGGAAATCATCCAGAACAAATCTTGTTGCTTTCGTTGGGATCTTTTCCAGTTCCCGTAACAAGTAATCCTGTAAAGTGTCTCATACCAAACCAAAACAAACCCCATGGCACTACAGCTATTGAAGGGCCTTGGCCTACCAAGCGACCACTGCTCAGCCCGAAGGCCTGCACATTTCGAGATGCCGTAAGGTCAGTACGACGAATCCTCTCGGCCGTTAATCTTGGCTTTCGAGGCCGAAAGTGTCTCATACACTGGAGCCATATTCAAATTGGGGTCTTACCGGTGACGTATGCGTACTCTCACACCCTTACTACAACCCCTAACCGAGCTCGATAGCTGCAGTCGCTTAAGTGTGGCCAGTATCCAGTATTCGGAACATAGTGGGTTCGAGCCCCACTGTCGGCACTCCTGAAGATGGTTTTCCGTGGTTACCCATTTTCACACCAGGAAAATGCTGGGTTTGTACCTTAAATAAGGCCACGACCGCTTCTTTCCCACTCCTAGCCCTTCCCTGTCCCATCGTTGCCATAAGACATATCAGTGTCGGTACGACGTAAAGCAACTTGCAAAAAAAAAAAAAAAAAAAAAATCACTCAAAACCATATAAAGGGGTCAGAAACCTTTATTTACAAGCCCGATAATGTGATTACCTCGATATTAACACATAGGTACTTACAGTGATCCCCACGAGGTAATTCTAATCACCAATGCTGTACTCAAAACTGAGAGAGCTTGTCTTCTTGGTGAAACTTACAACCTGACTTTTCTCTCCGTTTACCATCCTATCACTGTCTGTTCTCTACCTCACAATATTGTCGGGGTCATTTTGCAGTTGCCCTTACCCTGTAACTTATTACTTTATACAGTATGCACCATCCGGAAAAAGCCTATCTGTTTTTCCAATTCTATATGGATATCATCTATCTACACTTCTACACTGATGTATAAAGACAGACCGTGAGTTTGTGTCTGGAGTGGACTGGTTTTGAAATTTCTCTCACAATTTTAAATATAACATCATTCCGACTATGTATTATCCCGGAATATCAAAGGGTTCGCGTGAAAAAAGTGATGTAAGGAAAAAATTACAGCAATAATTAATCTCGATGTTGTATTATACCTGTATGTGTCTTGTGTCCTTGACTGATGGAGAGCAAATTTGGCAAGCTGATACCACTTACTATCATGCTGTCTTTGAAAATGGCTATGTAACTAAAGAAAATGTGAAGAAAGTCGGAGATAAACGTACACTTGGATTCTTAATATTGAATACGCTGTCTAAACGTTTAGTCCTATTGAACAATGGAGTGCTCCAAGTGTACCTGAAATTCAATTCCCCAGAAATAAGGTATTATGCATTTTCTTCGTTTGTCTTTTCCGCGAAAAAATGTTCTTTTATGTTTTGGCGCATGCTTTACAATGGGTCTCTTTGTCTTTTATTTTGTTTTGTATATATGTGTGTGTAGATTACCATTAGAGACATGTAAAGTAAGGCTTGTTACCTAACATCAGATGCGGATATATATGTTGCAATACTGCTAGCGTAACTGTCTAGTCATCGCTCCGTCATTATATGCAATTACCAATGAAATCATGTTTAGGAAATCCCTTATTTGCCCGAGGCTATTTCAACACAATATGTAACATTTGTAGCTGGGTGGGAGTTACATCATGACTGTTTTTTACCCTGACGTAGGTGTTATACCATGTGACAACTTATGTCTATATATATGGGCTGTATTCTATAGCGGTGGTCAGTTGGATAGTTCAGTTGATTGGAAACAGTTGGTTGGAAGGAGTCGAATGGAGAGACTTGCCATGAAGTCAATTGGAGTCAATTGGATGGAGACGAATGGCTAACAGTGATATGGATACATAATCGTCAGTGACAAAATGGATTATATGTTCGGTGTGTGTTTTCGTGTATCTGCTCGGTCGAGTTCTTGTGTCAGTTCGGTGACAGCCGAATACTGAGTCGCCAACAGTTACCAGTGAATTATGTATAAATTTGGTTGTGAAGTGTGAATATAATTTCAAGTCATGCTATATCTCGTTTGTGAAACTAAAAGGAAACGTCACCAAATTAGGCTTGAGATACCTACAGCTGATAAGGCTTAACTGTAATGTTTAATGTAGTAGTAAATAAACTAATTGTAACAAGGAATATTATGCATGTGTCCTAAAACAATCTGGATTGCAATAATGATAACTCTCTCCCCAGTTCCAAGTGATGTAAGACTACAAGATTGGAGTATTCTATTCTAATATATCAATTTACTTACTTACTTACTTACTTACTTACTTACTTACTTACTTACTTACTTACTTACTTACTTACTTACTTACTTACTTACTTACTTCCCTTTCCTTACAATTTTTCTACAGTTTAACACACCAAATAAGTCATCCTTATTTGACTCCCAGCTCCCTAACCCACCACGTTTCCCTGAATGCACCTCCCAATAACTCTTCTAAACAAACTTCCGAACTGTGGATGAAGCGAAGGCCATCTGAGCGCGTATACCTCTCTCTCACTTTAGGATGTACTAATCTCACTCTCTATTTCCGACATACCAGTCCATAGCTTCATTTAAATCCCCGATCCTTAGTCTTCTACACAGTACTCCACTGATAACTATCTCCAATCCTTTAAAACACCCCCCCCCACTGTCGTAACAAGATCCCACACATCCCCAACTATGTTAATAATAATGTTATTTGCTTTACGTCCCACTAACTACTTTTACGGTTTTTGGAGTTCCCGAGGTGTCGGAATTTAGTCCAACAGGAGTTATTTTACGTGCCAGTAAATCTACCGACACGAGGCTGACGTATTTGAGCACCTTTAAATACCACCGGACTGAGCCAGGATCGAACCTGCCAAGTTGGGGTCAGAAGGCCAGCGCCTCAACCGCCTGAGCCACTCAGCCCGGCCCCGGCTATGTTAGTACATATTTCTGCTTCTACTTCTAGAACATATTCAAAACATCCCGCAATCTCGCTTGGTTATATAACGAAATACAGTGGATAATATAGTACTCATGGCATGCAATGATATGCTAATAACTAGGGCTCGGATGTTTAGGAAAAGTCTTTTTTTTTCTTTGTCTATATTTTGTTGCCTGGTTGGATTTTGGTGCGAATCAGATGATAATCGTGAAAATTAAGTGATTTTTATTTGTCATATAAATGCATATTTTGGCTATTTTTGTCATAAGGTCATATTTTGAGCTATTTTCGTAGAAACGTCATATTTCGGCGGTTTGGCAACAGCTGTAGCTGTGCGAAATCATCGTCAATTTTCTGAATGAGAACTAGTATTCACAAAACTGCTTTTCCGTATCACATCTGTAGTTAATGCAAGTGGAATACTCTGCCTCTTCTATCAATATGGCGCAGGAATTGTTTTCGAACAGTTTGTCAGGAAGTCCGGCATTTATTAAGTCAACTTTTGAATTATATCGAGTGCAATTGCTCGTTTAGAAGCTGCTAGCTTAGAAATTCATGCAAGTATTGAAATTGTGAGAAGTGTTGAACTTCCAACACATCACATGGAATAAGTGGCGTCAATGTAAAACGGAAACTTCAAAGCGTACTTAATAGAAGTGACGGTTTTCGCTGCGTGTGCGAGATGAATGATGTTCTTAGAGGAGAAGGTACCAGTACATTTCAAGATGAGTACATACTCGACAGCAGTGATTTGATATTACTTAAATATGCACCAATAACGTCTTGTGACGTAGAAAAGAGCTTCTCTTCTTGCAAGAATGTGTTAAGTGATAATCGGGGGTCTTTCGTGCCTGATGCTTTGAAGATGAATTTTGTCATACACTTCAATACCATCCGCGGAGAAGAATGAAAAAGTTATGACTTTGCATTGTTTGTCCTGCCGCCCTAACATAATGTATCGAAAGACATCTACTTAATTCGTTTCGTGGTGCTCAATTTAAACATTAAAGCATTTGAGTAATATTGGTTTAAACATTCCAAAATATTTTTTTTAAATAGATTGATTTCTAGTTTTCGCGTATTTCAAATTTTCAATGAAGGGTGCAAACATGTTCTGCCTTTTAAAATGTTGTGTGATCAGATAATATTAGTGAAGTTAGTACTTTAGAGCTATGTATTCATAAATGTTTGATAAGTGAATCGAGGACAAGAGACTGCGAATAACTGCTAAACATGTATATTGAGAAAATTGATATGAAAGTAAGAATAAAGTTGACAAATATGTATCATAGGCATTGCCGTTTCGATGTATAACTTATTTTAAAATGGCCATGGCCATATTTAGATTAATGGTTTTCGGGTCATATTTTGTAATTTTTACGTCATATTTCGTCACTTTTGTAGTCATATTTCATCACTTTTGAGGTCATATTTGCTTGCTTATTTGGGTTATTTTTAGGTCTTAAACATCCGAGCCCTACTAATAACAATATAACATATCGTTAAAATACTAATTACAAATATGTCATAAGACTGATGGATATCAAATGTTTTGATATTATGTAAATGTAATTTTAACCGTCGCGTCGGTTGATTTGAGTATTATGAGGAATTCAGGATAAACATGCCTGAATGCGCACATGGCATCACTTCGGTTATAGTTTGGGGTGTGAATGAATAGGCACCACGTTAACATGAGCTACTTTTTCATGACGACTGTATGCTAGGTCACCGTGCAGCAGGGAATTTGTAGCTGACACAGTAAGCCAACGAACGATACAACAGAAGTTCCAAAAATTTCAAACTGGCGATATGACTTTATGACACTAGTGGTGTTTGACCCGCACCATGGGACATTGCGGAAAGTTGAAAACTTATTCGTCATCACAAAGCATTTGGAAATGTTAAGAACCTCGAAGAATGGCTTCTCCTTGCGCGTACTTAAACAACGATGACACAGCGCCCACTAGTAGCCATTTATCCGCTCTCGTGTAACAAATAGCGTTCCGTTTCTCAAAAAATTAGTAACATGTGACGATAACCGCCACCGACCTTCGTAATGATTGAATGCTAATGAAGCCACAAAACTCATGCCGAAACGATTGATAATTGAAATATTGTAAAATTCATTTTTGATAAAAAAGATAAAAAGACACAGCACTCAGCTAGATAAAATTCATCAGAAGTTGTGCATGAAGAATCTCAGATTGAACAACAGAATTATTATAATTTCTTTTTCTTCCTATTAGTAGAATTTCTTCTCCAAGTAGAGATAAAAAAAAGTCACCGAGTTTATTGTAACCTTATATATATTCACTGTTACTCTTTTTAGCTTACTTTTATTACAGTACTTGTCATACTTATTTCTTAATTGAAAGTTTCAAAACACAAAAGGGGAGGAAGTAATGAAAAGTAAAATTAAAAATTCACGGTATATTTGTTACTTTTGCGACTACTTCGTCCAAACCTGAATGAAGCCATGCCATTTCCAAAACGTCCTATTCTGTTGCAATACGTCCCATACTTTTTCAGTATCACACTTCACACTGGTACATCTCCAGTGAGGCTGAGAGTAGAAATTGGATGCGAAAGTTTTCAGTGTTTTCAATGTTGAAAATGTTCAAAAGTCCGAAATGCCATCGTCAAGGCCACAATCATATGGGTTTCAATTCACTATTTTAATTAGTACGAATTTGAGGAACGTCATAGTAAAGGAATAATTTTCAGAAAAAGGCGTAGAGCCTCGTAGATTTTTTCGTTCTTAGTACCTAGATGAACAGGACAGAGTTGGATGTGCCTTCGTTGTTCATGAAAACGATTCTGAGGTGTTCTCATCCCAGTACAAACTCTCTTCCACATGCTCTGTTTTCCAGGCTGAACTGTGGGCGATTAAGTCTGCGATCGAATGGTGCAAATCTAACAATAAGAAATCTCGGTTATTAAGTGATTCGCAAGCTGCACTGAATGCGATAAAATATAATATAATATATTATGATTCGCAAGCTGCACTGAATGCGATAAATAATAAATATAATCTGAATCCAATAGCTGTAGCTATTAGAAGCACAGCTCAACAAAGTCCGCACATCTGTTTTGACGGGATTCACGGCCATTGTGGAATATCTGGAAACGAGAAAGCTGATCTTCTGGCGAAAGCAGCGGCTACATCTAATTTGGAAATTTCTTATGTCAAAACGTCACCTAGCTACACAAAAAAAAATCATAAAGAAGCACGTAATCCATCAATGGAACACCATTTGGACTTCTTCCACTAGAGGCCAAGTCAC
The DNA here is from genome assembly GCF_040414725.1 of Anabrus simplex. Classification (NCBI taxonomy): domain Eukaryota; kingdom Metazoa; phylum Arthropoda; class Insecta; order Orthoptera; family Tettigoniidae; genus Anabrus; species Anabrus simplex. Next base: position 1,509,670,986 of record NC_090265.1, on the reverse strand, counting down.
CTAAGGTTTACAACCGCCTGCAAAGTAACGTGTTGGTGCCAAGCTTTGGAATTACTCAATTTTTGACTGGTCATGGCAAATTTGGTTATTATTTTCATCGATTCAGAATCAATCGTCCTGATGACTACGTATGTGTTTTCGGATCCTCACAAACAGTGGACCACCTACTGTCTGAATGTGCTGCATTTGAAAGAAGAAGAAGAAGAAGGCATGACTTGAACTCTCATTTGAATTATTGCAACATTGCATTATAAAAACCCCTGTATCATTTATTTAAGAAGCCGTGCTGTTACAAATATTTTATTAACTTCGTCCACTTCATTTTCCGTCGATTAGATACAGTAGAAATCCGATAGTTCAGCACGTTCGGGACCGGCCTGGTGCTGGATTACCGAAAATGCCGGACTATCGGGCGGTACCTCTTACTACGATATAGGTTATGGCGTACAGCGAAAACAGCTGTACCACAGCGTTTTGCAGTAAAATGTTGATCAGCAGAATCATTAGTTTAATAACACACTCCTCTTTTCAAACGTGTTTTTTCTTATTGCCATTCCATAATAATGCCGGAGTTCATCGATATTTTCATCTGTAAGTCTTTTTTTACCATCTAGTCTCTTTCCATCTACAACTTCTCATTTCATTCTGTCCGCTTCAGTTTTTTAAGGCGTGTTCCCATCCGTTTTTGAACGTGGCCCATACACTAAATTTTTGAAATCTGATTTTTTTATCATATGGTTGGCTTTCCAGTACTTAGTAGACACACAGCCTTCTAGGCTGAATATTTCCAGAGATACTTAGAGATATTTAAGTAAGTCACTGCATAACAAATGTTTCTTATCAGATACATTTGCACTGTTAACTTGGAAATTAAAAAAATACACTTCCATTGGTTTCGACAAATAATTCATCAAATTGTTCACGAGAGATCATTATTAAGAGATAATAACATTTAAAAAATCCTGGAATGGTGCCGGACCATAGGGCGTTCCGGACTGTTGGATGCCGGACTAATGGAATTCTACTGTACATGAATTCATTTTCATTGTAAAAGTGTATATGTATTTTAACTACAACCCTAGTATACTATGTAAAATAGGGTTCCAAACTGCTTTGGATATTCAATAATAATACCTAGTTATGATTAGCGATTCAAGCACAGAAATTAAGGTCCTCACATTGCAGCAGATAGGACTAAATCACTGGATCGTTCTGAAAAAAATATAGGAATACTTTGTAGTTGATCCATTCCAACAGTTGTCGTAATGCCATAAAAATTAGGGAAGCATTCTCCTCCTTTTGTTCCCGAATGCTTGACTGGTAATTATTTCAATTTGTTCTGCTATGCTGTGTATGTTAGTCAGGCAGTCTATGAAGTTAGAAACATAGGCCACACGCGCTTAGTTTGTTCACGAGAATCGCTTGGTATGTGTCGTCAGTTTTTGCCCAGTCAGTTAACATGGTATTATGAACTCATTAAAGCTACCGCACCACGCTTGATGTTCGACTAATGACACCGTTAAAGAACACCTGGAGTACTTGAGCGCGCAGGTGTAAGCAGTGTTCTCCACTAGCATTACCACGTGGTGTACGCAACACTACAAGCTACAGAAGTTTTCTCCATTGCCCAGTTACAAACCTCGCGAGATATTTAAAATAATAATAATAATAATAATAATAATAATAATAATAATAATAATAATAATAATAATAATAATAATAATAATAATAATAATAATGAATATTGAATTTTCACGACCACATTGTCGAAACCGACTTTCAAACTATTAGGTCGTCTTACGTACACTTAGTACGTGTCGAAGAGATGTTAAGTACAGAACAAAAATGGCCAACCACCAGTGGGATCCGATAATAATAATAATAATAAAAATGCTAAAAACAAGTTCACTTGATGTCTTGTAGGTGAACATGTAAAGAAGGTCAAGACAAAGAACGTATCTGTAATTCAGCACGACTCATTTATTTTTAGACATTATCACCAAAGTTATTCAAACATTTGTAACAACGGGAAATGAGCGTCTTCTTTTCTTTGCGTCCTGTTTTTTGAACACTTCTTAATGATTCAGATTAACGCGTCTGTTCTCTCGTACCATTTTTCAATTAATTTAACGAATCCGTCTTATGTATATGAAGGACAGCCCACACTTCGCCTTTCACTGTCATTCAACATTCTGCAAGTTGACGGTACCACACCCATACCTGTTGGACAGACATCACTTTCTTCCTATTTCCAGACAAAGTCCTCCTCTAAAGGTTGACAGGTTCTGCCCATAGAAAACAGATTAGTATACGGACTCCCTCCCATTACTGCTCACTAAGTAACTTCACAATTTTGCGACGATCGCTGAACGAAGTTTCTGGTTGACTGAATTGTGCACCTATGCATTCTATAGCTGTGACTACAAAGTATGGGATAAAAGTTTGAGCGAGTTCCATACCTTCGTTTCTGGGAAAAAAGAACAGGTAACTTACTTTTTTGATTACCCTCGTGATCGCCATTACCTTCTACTGTAAAAGCAAGGCCTCGTCACAGCAAACATCTGACGGCCCACTGTCATCCTTTCCACACCGGCTTATGAATCACAGACCAGTTCATCGACAGTGTTCTTAATGAAGGATTTTCTTGATCACCCAGGAGTTCTGTTTCCTAGAATTTTACCTTCAATAATGAACTTGAGAAAATGTTGTACCTGATTGAATGAACTTCGGTTCCTTGATCGTGTTCAGTGGTCATCCTTTTCCTTTGATATTTTTAAAACGAAGTTATTTGACTTGCTCTGGTCATTCCTCTCCAGAAGCACTTTCCCGCAGCCTACAGTCTTGTTTCTTCCAGTTTTCCTGGGTCAAGGTTTCCTATGAGTATATCTGCACACTCTAAACAACGGTTTTGAAGAACGACTGACGTATCCACTTAGTTAAAAATTATTCTTGTTAAGCCATCGCTATCCTTTTCTTGATTTTTAATAGGCATTTATTGTCATAGTTAATTATACTTCCCAAGTACAATTCCATGACTTGTTCAATAGCTGTACCATTTAATGTTATGCTAGCTTCAGTTTGTCGTTTATTTTATCGACCACCGTGACTTTTGTCTTAGCCTCGTAAATTGTCATTTAACTTTTAGGTTTGGCAATCGTTTTCAACTCAGTGGAGGATCTCATATAAATCCTCGAACAAGAAACACCCCGGCTGGTACCAATTTGGCCCTTCGCTCTAGTGGTCGGGCCGGCTGGATCAAACGGAATCCTTTCAATTATAGAAATCGGCAGACGATATGTCAGAAATTGATAACAGACAGAGATTTATACAAAAAAACAGAAATAGGAAAATAAAAAATGATGAACTCTACAAATACACCGAAAAAATCACTGTCACCACGTGAAAGCGAAGGCTAAAATTCTACGGACATCTAGAAAGAACGGATGAGAAACGGTTAAGAAAATATTCAAGTACATCACTGGACTGAAAGCTTCGACGAAGTAGTGGAAGAGGTAAAAAGAGATGCAATAGAAAGTGGACTTACAATGGATATTCTTCACAACAGAAAAGAATTTAGAGGCCGAGTGGACAGCATCAAAACCTTCCAGGAGAAACCACCAAAATGTAGACCCAATCTGGTCATATCTGAGAAAGAAAGGAATATCAGAAGTGAAAGGATGAAGAGGTTCTGGAAGAAGAAGAAGAAGAAGAAGAAGAAGAAGAAGAAGAAGAAGAAGAAGAAGAAGAAGAAGAAGAGAAAGCCTTAAGTTCAATGCGGTCCATAGGCGGCCAAATTCGGAAACAAGAAGAAGAAGAAGAAAATGCAAGTAAATGTACAATGGAAAATCAATCTTGTAGTTTAACGTGACTGTAGATACAAGAACCATAGCAACGGAAACTTCAGTTTTACGTGGAATCCGATCCATAAGTTAGTTAGATTTCAAAACTCCCCAATGCATTGTCAGGGATTCGAGCAATGGTTGTTTTGCGAGAAACCGGTGAAGTGCCTTTCGGCTATCGAGTCCAGTAAGATACGATTTTCTTCGTTGTAAAAGTTAACGTTTATTCATCCAATGACATGAACCACATTACTCAATAACTTAGAGAACTTGGGCATTGTCTATATCGCATATCGGACAGTATATAATCTCTACGTCAAACTACTGCTTGGCTATTATGTAGATATTATGCTTCCTGAATACAAAAACATTAGCGTCATCATAAATTCTGTCGCGAATTTATTGTTATTGGTACTTGCTGCTCATAACTGGCACAGAATAGACAAACTAAACCTTAATAACAGTTATTAATATCTCGAACATCTGTTCATCGGAATTTTTTCTTGGCCAATTAATGTCCGTTCAAAGTGCTATCAGGTGGAAATTAGTGAATTCAACACTTCAGCTAGAATTATAAATATGTATATCTCATCTACTTAACATTCGTGGATCAATTAATGTTCCTACATAAGAATTAGTGGAGCAAGAAAACCGGATCTACAAGGTGAGGGGTATCCAAGCTTCGGGGCAAGTGTTGCAATAAGACTCAAAGAGCTTCTTGTGTAAGTTGTTTGAACTGTGTTCTGCTGTTTCACTCCATGACTTAACATTTTTCTTTAATTGTCAATTAATCTTCTTTATCCTCATGTTCTTATTCTTTACTTTCTTCGTCTCCTTTAAAATGTTCTTCTACCTTTTCTTAATTTTAATGTTTTTCTTCTCATATTTTTACCTTCTCCTTCTCTTATTTTTCATATCTTCTTCTATTTTCTCCCTTTCTTCTTTGATTATCGTCATTTCCTCCCTCCTCCGTATCATCTTCTTTCGTCTTCTACCTCCTCTTCTTCTTTATCTGTTTAACGTCCAGGGTCGGTTCTTCCGTCGGACTCAGCGAAGGATTCCACCACTATCGCCTCAAGGGTAGTGCCCTGGAGCTTCAGACACAGGGGCGGGGGATACAGCTGAAGAGGATGACCAGTCCTCGCCCAGGTGGCCTCACCTGCTATGCCGAACAGGGGCCTTGCGGGGGATGGGAAGATTGGAAGGGATAGACAAGGAAGAGGGAAGGAAGCGGCCGTGGCCTTAAGTTAGGTACCATCCCGGCATTTGCCTGGAGGAGAAGTGGGAAAGCATGGAAAACCACTTCCAGGATGACTGAGGTGGGAACCGAACCCACCTCTACTCAGTTGACCTCCCGAGGCTGAGTGCACTCCGTTCCAGCCCTCGTACCACTTTTTAAATTTCGTGGCAGAGCCGGGAATCGAACTCGGGCCTCCGGTGGTGGCAGCTAATCACACTAACCACGACACTACAGAGGCGGACCTTGTTTTCTACCATGTCACTAATTACTTTCGCTCGATCTTAGTGAAGAATTCAGTTAGTCGAGTTCGATCCCGTCTAAAGTCAGTGACATTTAAGGGTGTTTAAAAACAGCAAATCCATCTCAGTGATTAAAGAAATCCTGCAGAATGAAATTCCTACATCCTGTTAATACTATTAACAGTTATATTGGATTTTAAAAACTTAATACAGTATTATTACTTTCCATTCTTGAGAGGAGTGATTTTTGAGGTTGTAAGGATAACGTCTATTATACGTCTCTCTCTTTCTCTCCATGAAGAACGAGTTCAATTCCTAGCTCGAAAAAGGATATTAATCGTCCGAGAATTCGAATAGAGTAAACTGTCTGCCTAGTATCTTTCTTTCCTTCTTCAGCTCATCCCGAACTTGAGCCATCCAGGCTCATTGTGGCTTTAGATGGTGTTTAAGACCGGACGTCATGGGATTTTTCAGGAGAAATTTCCAACCCGAAATCGACTGGGATTTGAATCTCAGTCATCCGGGTGAAAAATTAGCAGCTAAGCCGCTGCCCAATCTTTGTCTTGCCTAATCATTCCTTATTCGTTTGTAAACTAGCACTGCTAGCAGCCATATCATACCAACATGAGGGTCCACCTCGGTAGTTTAACGGTTAGCACTATTAGCTGCAGTCCTTGCGGGCCCGGGTTCGATCCGCGACACTGCCAGGAATTTAAAATGGAAAGAGGGCTGGTGTATGGTAAAATGGTACACGCAGCTCACCTTCATTGGGGATGTGCCTGAAAAAGAGCTGCACCATCTCAGGACGAGGATGGCTGCAATTTTTAAATATCTGGTCTAATTGTGAATTTTGGCCAGTCGTTTCCATCCAGCATCATATGCTTGAGCCAGCAGTGCAGTAGTGACACAGAAAATATAATCAAAACATACAATGTATATGAGATTAATCAAGGATGTAGGTATACATTCATTGTAGTTTTAATACAGAACTGATAATTGAAATTGACGAGCAGACAGCCAGATGGCGTCAAATCGAAATGTCTGCACACGGTAGCTGAGGCCATACGATTATTATTATTATTATTATTATTATTATTATTATTATTATTATTATTATTATTATTATTTAATTGAAAATTCATTTTGAGAAGGTATTTCTACATTCACACTAACCAATCGAATTCCAAATACATTTTATTAGTAAATGAAAATATTTTGTGGCACTGACGATCATTAATTCGAAGCTTCCCATAGGAATTTGCAGAAGACATTAACACGGAAAAGGTATAGAAACGTCAGTCCGTATTTCACTACGGCTTCGTGTGTGATAATATATGAACTAACTCGTTGTGGATGGAATGTATGTAATGAGAATAAATGCTCCACAGCAAACAAACAAACAAACAAATAGAGAACTTGTTACTGGCAAAACCTTAACATGTAAATATGATGGCATTTATATTGTGAAATAGTGACAGTAGAAATTCATTTGCACTTCAAAATAACAGATGTTACCTATGAAGGTATGAAAATGATAATAGGTGCTAATACTCCATACGAATCCACATTTCGAAACTTTCATTTATTTCTGTTGAATTGTAGCAGACCGAGCTCGATAGCTTCAGTCGCTTAAGTGCGGCCAGTTGCCAGTAATCGGGAGATAGTGGGTTCGAGCCCCACTGTCGGCAGACCTGAAGATGGTTTTCAGTGGTTTCGCATTTTCACACCAGACAAATGCCGGGGCTGTACCTTAATTAAGGCCACGGCCGCTTCCTTCCACTTCCTAGACCTTTCCTATCCCATTGTCGCCATAAGACATATCTGTGTCGGTGCGACGTAAAGCAAATAGAAAGAAAAAGAATTGTGCTAGTAAAAAATTACTTATCCTGATGCAAATTCTAATTTCCATTACTTGTAATTGTATTTTATGGTAACAAAATATTTCCATAGTTTGGACCGTTCTTCTGATATGAATGAACGTTCCCTGTGTATAACTGAAATCACCTACAATTGATCCCTAAAAGTCAAGTATCATAGAAATAGGTAATATCCATCATATATGGGAACTTAAATAATTGCATATAAATATATCCAAATATTATTAAATCAAGCTGCATTTCAATGAAAGTATCATTAATGGAAATTAACTTACTTGAATACTTCATTCATTAAGCACATTAAATCCCGAGTAGAAAATTTCCTCTTGGACAACCATAACATGGGGAAGGTACAAGAAATCTTCAGTTCATTGATAGCACCCTTGAGAAAATACATCCTTTAGCTGCTCTTTCAAAGACTCTGACACTGAAAATATCTACAAATCAGACAGAATTTGCCCAGAAAATGTTATATATTGGAAAAATGGAAGAAAATGGATGAAGGACTTCCCAGGTTTTACAAGTAAGGGCTGGGTACCAGTAGACGTTAAAATTGTAAAACTCTTGCAGTCCTTAAACCAGAAAGCCAAAACTTGACCCGTCAAGCTACGAGCCATTTTCTCTTCTTAGTCCTACAAACCGCTCGAAATGCTGATCTATAACAGAATCTCTTGGGTAATGGATGACAAATTGCCATTATACCTGGCAGGCTGCAGACATATCCTCAGCTGTACCGTGCTCAAAATTAAAAACTCTGCTATCCAGTATGTTAAGGAATCGATATTTCCATGTATGCCTTTGTGGTAGAACAAGCAGATCATATAAAGTAAACAATAGCCTGCCATAGGGATCTTTTCTGACACCTCTATTATTCAGTCTATATATCATTCCAGAAACGAACGTTCAAAATTTCTGCTACACTGTTGACACCGTGTAAGCACCTGCAGGAAGAGAAAGGGTTCTAACGGAGTCTTGGGAAAGCTTGGTGAAATTTAAGGCACTGAAGAATTTGCTCTAACCAACACAGACCAAAAAGGCAGCTTTTAGTCTTAACAATTAGTTAAACTGCGCTGGAGTTAAACGACGGACGGACTGTCGCAAAGGATATCGGTGAGATAAGAACTCAGGGTAAACACAATGCAAAGGAATGAATCAATAATGAAATAAAGACAGCATAAGGACATGAATAATATATAAAACAAAAAATCCATCCACACTTTAGGAAAAGAAAACACAAAATAAAACACTGAATGTACCCGCATTCAAACTGACCGGATCTGACATCGACAGAAGAACTTAAAGTCGTAGTTGGGAAACCTGGAGATCATTATATTCCAAGATGATGTTGACAAGCTAGTTCTTAAGACCCTGTCATCTGTTTGACTGAACTCCTATTCAAACGGGTTGGACATGAGATGAACTAAATTACAAAATTAAACCTAAACTTGGGCCCGAGATGTCTGACTGGAAACATTAAATCACTCTTGGCTCTCAATCGCTTTAATTCTGAGGGCTAGGACTAGAGAAACCAGCGCTCCCGCAGCTTCGTGGCTACCAGTGAGGCGAAAACACACATTTCCAGCACAGATGAAGTATCGGCCTTCACAGACCTTCCTATCTGCACGGCTCAATATCTAGCTAAAATCCACTTATTATGGCTTACTCTCAGTATATAATTCCAGCGCTTACTGGCTATCCTTATGATCTCTAACTCTTTACAACGCACAGCGCTCAATGGCTATTGGTAGAATAAATCTCTCATATTAAAGCGATCAGTGACTGTTCTTATAACTCCAGACCTTCATAGTCATGGTTCAAATCTCATGGTCACCTCGGTCCCAATTTACGTTAACCCTAGAGATTTGCGATCTGACTTAATTCTACAGACTTTCCTCGACTATATCGCTCTATCGGGCAACACTAAGGTTGTCTCCAGGATAATGCCTTCTCTCTCAAGGTCCATAGCTCACAGTTCCAACTGTGATGTGCCCGAAGAGTGGTTGGCTCTTTGCACATATTGTAAAACGTGCAAAAATTTCGTGCATCTAAAGTTAATTTACTGGGCGCCTTTAATATCCCTGCCTATATGTCAAATAATAACTGTCCTTTTAAGAAAATATCTTATGTCTATGCAATACTTGGCTTTCCTGAGTTAAATTTCTTACTATGGCCCTACCATGAGGATACAATCAAACTAGTGACCCCTAGGCAATCCCACGAACAAATAACATACCTAAGCATGTAATATACAGTACAAAGAATTCGGAACCTACTCGCCTATTACACAACATACAGGGTTATTCTAAATGATTGTCGGGGTTTCGTGATTTTTTTTTGAAAACGTGGAAAACGTACCATTTTTATTGTTGCATTAACGGTCAAACTCTCAAAGTGTTGTTTTGCATCAACTGTAGTACATAAGTTACCACCGGATGGTAGTAATAGCAGTGTTTAACAAAATGGCGGTTAGCGATAAAGAGAAAGCTTTTTGTACTCTTGAATTTCATCAACACCGATCCGTTACCAGAGTCCAGCGCCATTTTCGGACAAAATACGGGAAGGAGCCTCCTTCCGACAACTCTATTCGGAGATGGTACGCACAATTTGTGGACACAGGTTGTTTGTGCAATGGGAAAAGCACTGGGTGTCCCGCTGTGTCAGAAGCGGATGTGAATCCTAGGGGCGTTTATCTCCGTAGTCCACAGAAATCAATGAGGAGATGTAGCAGGGAACTGCAAGTTCCTCAAACCACAGTATGGCGTGTGTTACGAATGCGCCTAAAGTTAAAACCACATCGCCTACAATTGCGTCAAGAACTCCCACAACGATGGATGGGACGGAAGGTGATCTGATGCTCATACCCTTTCCACCGCGTTCACCAGATCTTACACCATGCAATTTCTTCCTGTGGGGATATGTTAAAGATCAGGTATTTGTTCCTCCTCTACCGGTGGATATTCAGGAAGTGAAGCAGCGCATCCAAGCCGCCTTCGAAAGCATCACCGCTGCTATTTTGACTCGTGTGTGGGAAGAGATGGACTATCAAGTAGATGTGTGTAGAGTGACACAAGGCGCATATATGGAGAATTTGTATTGTATGTCAAAATAACTTTATGAGTTACAGTACACAATAACACAAGATTCATATTCCTGCGTCAATTGCACCTTGAGTTATGAATTTTTGTAACCCCGAAAAACATTTAGAATAACCCTGTATGATAAACCCGTTAATTCCAGGTACTGATTCTGTACATACTATTTACATCACAAGCCTGACTTCTACTCCTAGGTTATTCATGTACTCAAACAACTAAAATGTATGAATGACTTATCCTTCCCTCCTCCCCCAATTTTTGATGCTAGGAAACCCATCGGTGGCTCCACTGGTTTTCCGCCTAACCAGCCATGACACTTCCGAGTTTCGCAGATGAAAGAACCTCTATGTTGATAGCTGAAGCTCTTGAGGTTGCCGGCTTCTTCTCTTTGGATCCACCGTTGTTAATCCCTAGAACGCGCTCACATTGGGTTACACTCCACCTCTCCATATAGTCCGTCCTAAGCGAACATCGGACTCTGGTTCAGATAGATCTGCGACATGCAATTAATTGTGGTGGCATTCGTATGTACATTGGTTATGCAGGTCTGTGCCAATCATCGTCACGATTGTATTTCATAATTGGGTACTTTTACACGTACGCCCGAATGTTAATTTATTATCTGTGACCGTTCGTTCCCCGATAGGAATGCTGTGATCGAGTTATTCAATTATATTCGAAATATTAGTCCGAATATGGCGTTGTTTTAAACATTTTTGAGACTAACGTACTCTCTTATTGTTATTATTGCACAGTTATATGGTTCGCTTAGTGGTGTAATCTCGCGTTTCTCTCAGCATGGCTACCGCAATTAATCTATTCATCACAGGTAATATTTCACTAACTCATTCGCATCTCATTTCCGAATACCGAACAAAGGTTTTAGCATTATTCTTACTATTTAGAGATAGGCTCTGACGGACGTAGCACCAACCTGAAGTTCAGGAGAAGTCTGCCTCTCCTCTAGTCTACGGGGAGATATTGTATCATTTATCCATGTCTCACGTGATCAGCGTTCGGGTGAAAGAATTATGGTCCAGTGAGAGGCCTATATGGATATGACGAAAAATATCATCCTGTAGCCTCTTTCTTCCGATCACGGAGTTTCGTGCAAATAATTTTTCTATGATAGCGTCCCCAGTTACGTAAAAACAAGTTTAAGCCTCAATGTATAATTTTAGAATTTGAATTAGCAGCTCTAACTGCTGTAAGAAATGTGCTTCCTACCATGCATCTTAAATGTTGCAGCTTTCATTTGGGACAGGCCTGGCTCCGGTAAATTGTTAACATCGGGATGAACGTGAATACATGAATAAAAGTTCAGAATTAGGACAACATCTAAAATATTTCTTTGGTTTGCAGTATTTGCCTCCAGATACCGTAGGTGATGGGTTTGTTGAATTGCACAGCATAATTTGTGATAATCCCCAAATGAATGCTTTCATCAAGTATTTATTCAAAAACTACATCACTGGATGACGACAAATTTCCACCGGTGTTATGGGCTGGTTGTCCTACAAGCGATCCCCGAACGGAAAATGGGCCCGAGTCTATCCGTGGACATTTTAAGAAACAATTTCATGAATCACATCCATGTGTTCATGTGCTGTCTGCAATGCTTAAGGAATGTCAGAGCGGAAAATACAACTCTATCACTTCTTTGCAGAAGAGGAAAGTTAGGAAACATATCATACCGAAACACATATACCACATGGATTTCTGGAAAAATTATTATTATTATTATTATTATTATTACAAGTTGCTTTACGTCGCACCGACACAGATAGGTATTATGGTGACGATGGGACAGGAAGGGGCTAGGAGTGGGAAGGAAGCGGCCGTGGCCTTAATTAAGGTACTTCCCCAGCATTTGCTTGGTGTGAAAATGGAAAACCGCGGAAAACCATATTCAGGGCTGCGACCAGTGAGGTATGAACCCACTATCTCCCGAATACTGGACACTGGCCGCACTTAAGCGACTGCAGCTATCGAGCTCGGTGAAGAGTTATTCAGCTGGTACAATATCGTTACTACAGTACACCAAAATTTTTGGGACACCGTTACCAGCCACAACAGCTGTGAAGAAAGTGAGTGCTATGACGAATCCTTTGAAGAATACAGTGGACGCCACATTTCTGATAATGATGATGATGATGATGATGATGATGATGATGTTTTTTGTTTAAAGAGGCCTATCATCGAATGTCATCGTTCCCACGCCATATTTCTGGTGTAAGGTAAGCCTTAATGCTCATTTGCGCTAATGCTACGTCAACTTTTGCGGTACTGTAACCATGCCCATTTGCGTTGATGCATCGTACTTTTGCGTAAAATTGCTCCACCGTTTTCAAGTGCTTCAGTAGAAAATTTACGTTCAGATAACGACGTGATTATCATACTCAAGCAATAAATAGTAGCGATTTAGTATGCCTTACTCCGTATAAAGTCCGACATTACGATTCTTCTCTATTATTTCCTAACGTGCGTCTCCTATCATTAAATAACATTGACTTAAATAAGCGAAAGTTAAGGTGTTATACCTGGATTTGGGGATTTTTTGCTATGTGTTTTATGTCGAAGCGACACAGATAGGCCTTATGGTGACGATGAGATAGGAAATGCATAAGAATGGGAAGGAAGCGGCCGTGGCCTTAATTAAGACAGCCCCAACATTTTCCTGGTGTGAAAATGGGGAACCACGGAAGACCATCTTCAGGGCTATCGAGAGTGGGGTTCGAACCCACTATCTCCCGGATGCAAGCTCACAGCTGCGTGACCCTAACCGCATGGCCATCTCGCCCGGTGATTTTGGGATTTAAAAGATGGGTTGAAGAATTTCGATTCTTTCACGCGATCATTCTTATCCCGCGAATTATTTTAAACTAGCTGATGTACCCGTGCTTCGCTACGGGAATCTCAGAAAGACTGACTTGGTGGTTTTCCTAACTGAATTCAACATAGGTCATTACAAATATGTCAGTAGGAATGTAGCGATTGAAAGCAATGTTATCATATAAAATACTCGATCAAATGAAAAACCGCACACTTTCTCACTTTCAACGAACAGTACTACGGTGCCGATCTAAGAGTCCAAAGTTCCAGAGCTGGAATAACCAGGTCGCAGACTGTCGTGAACACTCCTCTGTCATTATTCCGTTAAATATGCACACTACTCATTCCAATCAGTGGCTCAGAGTAGGGATTGTATAGCTCGAATACTATGATGAACCAGTGTGTTACGTACCAGATATATCAGAAAATGTATGAACCAGAGGAATGGCATGCTAAAGAAGAACGTTATCTTACACCCCAGCTACTTCCCAGCAATATACAGGCAGGCTGTTACAGTCGGTACGTCCAGGCAAGGTGGCCGTGTGGTTAGGGGCGCGCAGCTGTGAGCTTGCATCCGGGAGATAGTGGATTCGAACCCCACTGCCGGAAACCCTGAAGATGGTATTCGGAAGATAGTGGCTTCGAGTCCCACTGTCGGCAGCCCTGACGATAGTTTTCCGCGGTTTCCCATTTTCACACCAGGCAAATGCCGGGACTGTACCTTAATTAAAGCCACGGCCGCTTCCTTTCACTTCCTAGACCTTTCCTATCCAATCGTCGCCGTAAGACATATCTGTGTCGGTGCGACGTTAAGCAAAAAAATTGTATTCCGTGGTTTCCCATTTTCACACCAGTCACACCAGGCTGTACCTTAAAGCCAAGGCCGCTTCCTTCACACTACTATGCATTTCCTATCCCATCGTCGCCATAAGACCTACCTGTGTCGGTGCGTCGTCAAGCAAATTAAAAAAAAAACTCGGTTCGCTGCAGTAATCCTATCTATCGGGGATGAGAGGAAACAGAAGACAAAAAGCACATCACAACAAACAATGGTCAATGTAATGTTATTGTTGATAAAGTTTATGAGCTTTCTATATTGCAGGCCTTCACATTAGTTTTCTTTCGACTCTGTGGTATTAGGGTGTCTTACAAAATTATTTATATCGTAGACTGTAGTTCCTTATTCTCAGACTTTACATACCGATTTTCACTAAATTCTGTTTACCCATTTTCTCTTGACTCGACGCTAATATGGACTTAGTAACAAAAATTCAAATTCATGAATATCTCCGATTATATGCGGTACGGTAACAATGTATAAGACATAAGTGATCGGAAATTTAATAACTTCTTACATAACTACTACTAACTTGCGACATAACTAATGTTAGTTATTTATCGATACGATCACTAATAGCATAAATAACTTATTTGAGAATTACATTTCAGACCTTCCCCTAAACTATATTTTCACTCAGCGTGAATAAAATAATTTGTAGCCTAGATTGCAGTGATTCATCACCCGACATTACGTACCGATTTTCATTAAATTCTCTTCAGCCGTTTTATCGTGATGCGTGTACATACAGACAGACAGACAGACAGACAGACAGACAGACAGACAGACAGACAGACAGACAGACAGACAGACAGACAGACAGACAGACAGACAGAAATTACGGAAAAGTAAAAACTGCATTTTCTTGTTATTGTGGACATGACCGATACAGAAATACCATTCTTTTCAAATTCTGAGCAATGTACAGACAAAACTCTTATTTTATATATACAGATTACATTTCAGGCCTTCCCATAAACTACTATTTCACGCAGTGTGAATAATATTATTGATAGCCTAGATTATAGCGACCTATTCCCCGACTTTGCATACCAATTTTCGTGAATATACGACCGCTAATAAAATAAATATTTGACAATTAAATTTTAGGCTTTCCCCTAAACTACCATTTTCCCCAGCGTGTATAGCCTATATTGTAGCGACTTATTTCCCATCTTTGTCTAGCGATTTTCATTAAGACACGTCCACTAATAACATAAATATTTCAGAATTAAATTTCAGGCCTTCCCCTAAACTACCATTTCACTCAGCGTGAATAAAATAATTTATAGCCGAGCTTGTAGTGGTTCATCACCCGACATTACATACCGATATTTATTAAATTCTCTTACGCCGTTTTCTATTGATGCATGTAAATCACACAGACGGACAGACAGACTGACAGTCAGACAGACAGACAGACAGACAGACAGATATTACGGGAAAGTAAAAAATGCATTACCTTGTTACTGTGGACATGACAGATACGGAAATACCACTCATTTCAAATTCTGAGCAATATACATGCAAAACACTTATTTTATATATAGATTACATTTCAGGCCATCCCCTAAACTACCATTTCACTCAGTGTGTATAGCCTATATTGTAGCGACATATTTCACACGTTTGTCTACCGATTTTCATTAAGACACGACCACTAATAATATAAATATTTGAGAATTAAATTTCAGGCTTCCCCTAAACTACCATTTCACTCAGCGTGATTAAAATAATTTATAGCCTAGATTGTAGCGGTTCATCACCCGACTTTACATTCCGATTTTCATTAAATTCTCTTCAGCTGTCGTGATGCGTGTACATATATACAGACAGACAGACAGACACAGAAATTACGGAAAGGTAAAAAATGCATTTTCTTGTTACTGTGAACATGACCGATACAAAAATACCATTCTTTTCAAATTCTGAGCAATGTACAGACAAAACTCTTATTTTATATATATAGATGTACGCTCCGTCTCTTAGCTGGCGTTGCTCTCTCTGTCGATTGAAAGGGGGTTACTTACCCGCAAGTTGGTTTGAGCGCTTTGCTTCCCTCGCATCTCGCAGTAGCAGACGCTGAGATCGTGCCTCGGTGGCTTAAATATGTGCGAAAATATATACAATTATGATATTTTGTTTACAATGAACTACCTAAGGGCGTGAGGTTTCAGTGTATTAAATCGTTTTCAATAAAATAAAAATAAAACCGCATTTGTGTGCAATTCCTGATTATTCACAATTTATATAAATATTCTAGTTTGACACTAATATAATGGTATACATCTGAATGTTGGTTTGTTTATGTACCAGTTTATTTTTCTGTCTGTATATTTTTCACATAGAAACTGATCGACTGAGTAAAAATTTGGCAAGCTTATAGCTGGCAGCTTATGTTGCCATATAAAGTTCTTACTAGAAGGCTGTCTATTAAGAGGACCATGCAGACAAAAAGAAAAATTACTCCTGAGACCCATAAAGAAGTTAACTGTGTCCAGCTCCATTGCTAAATGGTTAGCGAGGTGGCCGTTGGTCCAATTGAACCGCGGGTTCGTTTCTCGGTCGGGTCAAGAATTTTAACCATCATTGTTTAAAATCCGATGGCTCGGGGTACAGATATGTGTTCTGTCATTAACATTAGAATTCGTCATATGCAGTGTCCTATCTCCACAGACGCGCGATTCGCCTATAAAACAACTCGAGAAATCTGTACCAGGACACTTCGGAGACCACACGCCATTATTATTATTATTATTATTATTATTATTATTATTATTATTATTATTATTATTATTATTATTATTATTATTATTATTATTATTATTTGCTAGTGGCTTTACGTCGCACTGACACAGATAGGTCTTATGGCGACGATGTGATAGGAAAAGCCTAGGAGTTGGAAGGAAGCGGCTGGACGAGGAGGCTATTTCCAATATTCTTGATGAAATTCCATCTGATAACGAGTCTGACAGTGAAAATGAAGATATATGTGATCCAATATTCACTAGTGCAGACATAGTATCCTACGGAAAACAATGGAAGTAAATCAGAGGGAAAAGGATGGCACAATCATACAAATACCTTGCTCTAAAGTGGTGAAGGAGTATAATGCTAACATGGGCTGCGTTGACGAAGAAGATATGACGAGAAGCTTCTACTGAATGGAGAGGAAGTCAAGAAAATGTTGGCACAGATTGTTTTGGTATTTTGTTGATATATGTATTGGCAATGCCTACATTCTTTATTGCCTTATCAGGGGGAACAAAAAGATTCCTCTAAAGGACTTCCGCAGGAGAGTTGCCACAGGTCTTGTAGAAAGCAGCACAAAATTAGCTCCTCAAAGAAGCCGAAACTGCTTTGTGTCATACCACGGGCAAAATTAGACATTTGACTCACAGTGGTTCCAAATGAAACCACCCCATATCTGGACAAAAAGTTTGCTAGTTAATTATTTCTTGATATATTTTACTTCATATTGTTTGTATAAGGTCATGCATTAACGTGAGTTAATAAAATAGTTTTTTTGAATTCTGTGTCTGGAAGGGCTAGAGCAGTGATGGTGAACCTATGACACGCGTGCCACTAGATGATACGTGAAAACGACTTTTGCGGCACGTCAGACAACATACCGCATATTTAAATGGTTTTAACAAGTAATAAATAGGACGAAAATCTAGGAACAAACTATATTTTAAGAAATAAATATTCTCAATCAATTATATTCCCATATGTTTGGCAAATTTCATTAAGTTAAAGCAAGGATATACCTTGTTCTTAACATTTACCTGTTTTAAAAATGAAATTTTCAGTGATGTTTGCAAAATAAAATCATGAAACATTCAGTCGAATGGATTTATATGTTATGCAATCATACCTAACTGAAGGCAAATGAGTGATTTAATGATTTTAAGAGAAAATAACAGATGGCACACTAGACAGTAAAAAAAAAAAAAAATACACAAGGCCTGAATTGACACGCTAGTCGGTACAGGTTTGCCATCCCTATTCTCGAGTAACTTGCGCAAAAATGTTGCCCATCTTATGGTAAGAGAGAGCAAATAAAATGAATTCAAACACGGATTTGTTGCTGTTCACAAACCCTCCATCATTTCCATTTTGCAATATCACGAAAGATACAGTACAATGGATGCCCGTAAATGAAAGAATGCAGTAATTAACTTTGAAATTAAATTTCGTTGTTTTCATTTTGCTCTGTGGAATTATGAATTGTTCTCGATTCTCATATAGCCACAAAAACATTCGGTAACATGTATGCAGCTAGGCACATAGAACAGGATCCATTTCACTCTTGCTGAAATGGTCAGTTTTTCAGGCGTATTTTTTCAACTGTCATCTTGATGTATTGTAATGCAAGTTCTCACGATTCAGATCCATTTTGCAATAGACAGTGATATCTCTCACAATATGTTGCAGATTGGGACGTAACCAGTGGGGGCAGGGGTATTGGGGATTAGAACCTCCATGCAAATTTTACAAAAAGAAAATAATTATAAACTGACAATAAACAACAAACATTCAGAGATATAGTTATAGAACCAACTGACCTGTTGAATCCATTTTCTAGGATACCTCGAAAGTTGGATTTTAGATTGTAAACTCAACATACCATTCGCTGTAAAACTGTTGACCTTGATCGTTTTGTTCTTGATCTGTGTTTTATTGTAAGAATATGTAGTGCATTGCAATCTGAATATCGACATCATTCACTCGTATCAGTCTTGTTATAATGATAAGTCTCGTATGCGCGCGCCGTACACACACAAGCACCTTCATTGTGTTCTATCATCATTCTGTAACTATAACTCCTCCCCCATATTGGCCGATCTTGGCTGTGCTACTGGTGGCAGGGAATTAAGTTATAGTTTCACTCCAGTTACAAACGTGTAAGCAGAACAACCCATTGAATTTTATACATCTTCTTCTTCTTCAAGTGCCATATTATCCAGTTGCCCAGACGTCGGCGATTACTCTGGAGAAAGTTTTTCTGTCTTCTGCTAGTCCAAAGAGTCTCTCAGTTGTCTCAATACCGGTCCACTGCTTGATGTTGTTTAACCATGTTGTCTCTGGTCTGCCAACTCGCCGTTTGCCCTCTATTTTACCTTGGAGAATGAGTTTTATGAGGCCATATTTGTTTCCTCTTAATATGTGGCCTAGATAAGCTGTTTTGCGAACTTTTATAGTTGTTATTAGTTCTTGCTTTGTCCTAGTTCTCCTTAGGACTTCATCGTTTGTTATCATATCTGTCCAGGGTATTCTAAGCATTTTTCTGTGCAACCACATTTCAAAGGCGGCAAGTCGTTTGATACTTGCGGCTTTTAAGGTCCGTATTTCTGCTCCATATAACAGTACTGACCAGATGTAGCACTTCATTAATCTCTGTCTGAGCTTCAGATTTAGATGATTATTACAGAATAAAGAGCTCATCCTGCGAAATGCAGCTCTAGCGTTCTCAGTTCTGCATCTGATTTCCTTATCTGGATCCATACTCTCTGTTATTATGCTGCCGAGGTACTTGAACTGGTGGACTTGTTCTATTTTACGGTTGTTTAATGACAAGGTGACATTTTCATTACTATTTCTGCTAAATACCATTAACTTAGTTTTTTCTACATTTATATTGAGACCATACTGTAAACCTCTGACATGGATTCTGTTCAGGAGTTCTTGAAGGCCTTCTATAGTGTTGCACAGAATCACAGTGTCATCTGCATATCTAATATTATTGATCAAAACACCATTTACTTTCACCCCCAGTTCAACATCATGCAAAGCTTCTTTAAAAATGATGTCAGAATACATATTACAACGTATTACTTGTAAGTTTCAACTGAGCCAATTCACTTCTTTTATGATCGTTTACTTTCAATTTTCACAACAGAGGTTTACAGACTATAAAATCTTATGTTAACAGAATAAATGCTGACTTAGTTAGAATATCCATGCAACAAAAGTGGTAGGCCCTACCAGTCAACTGAATTCTTCACACTCACAATATACACATGTGCCGTATATCGCAGGTTTCCTTTCAGTCTATTACGTCATAAAGTAGTAATGTTGTTTTTACAAATTACGAAGAGGAAACGTTCTTCACAGTTTTGTTTTAAGGGAACACAAAAGTAATGGAAAATCTAATTTCTTGTTTTGAAATTTGAATCAGTGCTCTTTCAAACGGTTTATAAATTAAACTAATATTGCAACTGAAAGTTTTTTCAATTAATATAGAAAAAAAATGCTCCATGCACTACTGCCGTGACTTGAACAGCTATTTCCGGCAAGATATATTTAAATACGTACAGTAAAGGAACATTTTCCCAACCTTCTTAAAGACTGGGAGTTGAAATGTCTAATAACCTTCATATTGTTGTCATGCATATGAAAATATCAGGATCGGAAGAGAATGAGAGATGACCAAGGAAAGGCGAAAATGACGAGCCTGGAACAAGAAAGTGGAAAAAACCCCGTCTTGGTTAGGAGACCCATGGTCGCCAGACATCCTCATAGTTTTAGAGTCCCTGGGATCTCCTGTTAGTTCTCACTTACGACAGGTAGAATATATTGTCGATGTGTATTACCACCCTCCACGCACAGGGCGTAATTTACACTATCACTACATGTGTCACACTACCGTGACATTTAAATCTATTACATCATCATCATCATCATCGTCATCGTCATCATCATCATCATCATTTATTTATTTACACCTTGAAAATAGGAAACGTCGTTGTGATTATTGTGTTAAGATAAAGTAAAACTAGGAAAATCATACTCCCTTAACATCAGAGGGAAAAATAGAAGAGATCTGACTCTTCGAAAAATGAGGGTATAGGTAAAAAGGAACTAAACAAGAATGGAACAAGAGAGGTCGGTTTGGAAATATTAAAATGAGGAGGGTCACAAATGTAAGCGTAAACAGTACCCCTTGGTAACCGGCTCATACTTCTAATATAAGCACCACTGGAAGATATCACTTTTAGTCGCCTCGTACGACCATGGATGAATTCTACCTCCCTCATTCACAGAGTGTGGCGAAGAAGAAAATGACATGGAAGTTGAATTTCCCTGAGTTAGAAAATTCCATTTTTAGGACATTTGTCGTTTCCACTGCCTTTTCCGCGCAGGATGACAATGGGTGTAATTGTCGATTAGTGATAGTCATTATTGTTTTCAGAGGAAGTAGAGCTGCGATTTTTGTTTAAGCATAAGGGTTATCAGCCTTCTCGAACTGTAATAATTATTACAGATGAAGGTTCGACAGTTCGAAAAATGAAAGAATTAAGATTGGTGCACATTATTCTGGATGATATTTCCGTTTACTTTCGATGTTCTTTTGTTGGTAACGACACTGTACTGACAGTTCTCGTACACCAGAAACGGAGTTATGAAGATCTGGAAAGAGAAAACTTGTGCTAAACAAGAAATTTAGTGCCTTGTGCAAAAATTTTGTACGAGGAAGAATTCAAGAAGCAAGGACTAAAGATGAATCAAACAACGTGTGGAGAAAATATAATGGATGGAGTAACCAATATGTTTTGTGTTAAGTATATAAAATGAAATGGCATAAAGGAAAATGGAAGTAAGAGACAGCATATATATGTTACAAATCGTAAAAAAAAAAAAAAAAAATCAGAAATACGAGGGCTGTAAATAATGTTCAGGCAATATCGATAGAACGCAGTATTTAATGAACTAACGAGTAAGATTGGATTATTATTACTTTTTTCCAAATGTCGGGAAGCCATTTGGGGCCGTTGGCAAGGTTTAGTGCCATTTCGTCCAGGTATCATTTCGTCCAGCAACAAATTTCCTGGAAAAACGTGCCATTTCGTCCAAACAAAATGTTGGCAAGGATTGAGGCATTGCAGGACACGCTTACGTGCACAACCACACGTTGTGGGATATCCACAACTGGCTGTGATATTTCCCACCCACCCCTGCTGTGAAATACCATTCCTCCCCTCCCTACCTTTGTTTATGAACAGAGATTTCATTCATTCGAATGATCTCTATGAATTAACATCTTTGTTAATTATGGAGTTTTCAACCACCACAAGGGGCCAACCTGGTTTATTACTTAACGGGTATCGGTATTCGGTTAACAATGAGAAGTGCGGTGGGAAGTTGTGTGGCGTTGTGTTAACCGTTCTTGTAGTGGAAAAGTGTTTACTATAAACCGTGAAATTATTAAAGTAGAGATCCATAATACGTGTGTTCCTGATGTGACTGCACAAGAAGTCCACAAGGCTATGGTACAGGTAAAGAAGGGAGCCCGTGAAGAAACTGATAAATCAATTTCACAGGTAGATTTATATTTTTTTAGTGACAATATTTACGCTCCAGACTCTAGGAATCCGGCCCTTCTCTTCTCTTCTTCGTTTTGCCTCATGACTGAGGCGTCGTGACTATCATAATATTCAGCCATCTAGCCGATGAACCATACTCCGCCATTCTTCCCTATCTAAAGCTTTCAGTGTGGTTGCTCTGATAGAACTCTGTAGGGGGCCGTTCACCATGTCAATCCATCGTGTTGGTAATAGTTCTCGTTGTCTGGTTCCCTGGACTTTGCTCTCAACAATCAGCCTTTGAAGACTGCTATCTCGGCGCATTATATGTCCAAAGTAGCGTACGATCCGATGGGAGACCTTACACGATAGACGAACTTTTATCTGTAGTTGGTTCAGGATTGATGTGTTCGTGCGATGAGCTGTCCAAGGAATCCTTAACAGTTTCCTCCAGCACCACATTTCAAAGCTTTCAATCCGTTCACGATCACGTTTGAGGATGGTCCACGTCTATGCACCATACAAGAAGACTGAGAAGACTAGAGATTCAACGAGCTTCTTTTTTGTCTTAATGGTGATGTTGTTATCTTTCCAGATCTTCCGCAGACGGATCATTGCTACCTTTGCTATTTCAATTCTTCGCTTTATTTCATCTTTGGAACTACCGGAATTGGATAGTAAGGAGCCTAGATATACATACTGATGTACAACTTCACACCCTCCAAACTGTTTGATATGTGGACGGTTGTTGTTCTTACGATCAACAATCATGACTTTGGTTTTATGTCGATTTAGGCGTGATCCAATTTCTAGGCTTGCTTCCTCTACTCTCTTGATCAACTCTGTCAACTCCTCTTCAGATGATGCTATCAAGGTGGTGTCATCAGCAAATCTCAAGTTGTTGATCTTGCATCCCCAATGGAAAATCCTTTGTCTCAGTCATCTAATGCAGTTCTCATTGCATATTCACCATAGAGATTGAAAAGTAACGGTGACAGGATACATCCCTGACGAACTCTAGCCCTCGTACGAAACTGCCGTGACTGTTTGTTTTGAATCTTCACAGTGGCTGTATTTTCCTTATACAAGGATTTGAGGTTACATACTGAAGTTTTGTCATTTGCCGATTGCGAGTGGAGTTATGAACGCTAGAAAATGGAGTGCCAAGTGCAGAAATTGGAACTTTCCCGTCTTCTTCCCTTTTAGTTCAATAGAGGGGTGAAAGCAGCCGAGGCGGCCAGAAACATTTGCGCCATGTATGGAGATAATGCCATTGGAGAGAGCACGGCAAAAAAATTGTTTTCTCGTTTTAAAAAGAATCGTTTGACATTGGCGACTCTCCACGTTCAGAAAGACCTCGGGGTTCGACGAAGATCGTTTAAAGGCATTAGTACAAAATGATTCACGTCAATGTACTCGAGAACGGGTAGATGTGATGAACTGTGATCATTTCACCATCGTGCGACACTTGCATTCAATGATCAAGGTTCAAAAGTCGGGTGTATGCGTACCACATGCTCTAAGCCAAAACCACAAAAATCAGCGGGTGGCCATAAGTGCTTCTCTGATTGCTCGTCATCGATTGGCTTTTGAATAACACCGACCATTCCTATCTCGTATCGTTACTGGTGACGAAAAATGGTGTCTTTATGATAACAGAAGGAAAAGAAAGGAATGGTTGAGCCCTCAAATAAATACAATTCCCCGTGCAAAGACCTGCGCGCATCCGCAAAAGATAATGTTATGCATCTTGTGGGACAGCAACGGTGTGCTGTACTGCGAATTACTTCCCCGAGGTGTAACCATCACTAATGTTATTGCCAACAACTGAGACGCCTTGCAAACGCAATCCAAGAAAAACGACCAGCAAGGCTGGGTGAAGTGATGCTGCTCCACGATAACGCCCGACCACACTCTGCTAACTTGACAAAATACACTACACAGAAGTTGGATTGGGAAGTCATTCCGCACCCACCTTATTCACCTGATCATGCGCCCTCAGATTTTCACCTTTTATGCTCTCTATCAAACAACCTTCAAGGAACTTCCTTACCGGATGAGAATGAGCTCCGAACATGGCTTGAGGAGTTCTTCGAATCAAAACCATGTGATTTCTACAGACGCGGAATCGAAAAGTTACGCCAGTGTTAGCAGATTGTTGTAAATTGTAAAGGATAATATATTACCGATGTTTTTTTTTTTTTTTTTTTGGCTATTGGCTTTACGTCGCACCGACACAGATAGGTCTTGCGGCGACGATGGGACAGGAAGGGGCTAGGAGTGGGAAGGAAGCGGCCGTGGTATTAATTAAGGTACAGCCCCAGCATTTGCCTGGTGTGAAAATGGGAAACCACGGAGAACCATCCTCAGGGCTGCCGACAGTGGGGTTCGAACCCACTATCTCCCGAATACTGGATACTGGCCGCACTTTAGCGACTGCAGCTATCGAGCTCGGTTTACCGATGATTAACTTCCCTCTTATGTGTATCTGATATGTTTAATACACTTATGGAAAAACGCTACGAACTTAGCCTAAGCCCCAACCCAATAGTTGCTAGTGCACATTGTAATTGCAGATCCATATACGTTCTGTTAATGAATAATATGCATCAGTCTATAGTCAAAGAGAAGTAAGTACTGTTTAATGTAGGCATCGAATTGAAGGTCTCCCTAGCACTCGTCCCACTGGTGACTCAGGGAGTATTGCTTCCTTGTGTGCTGGATAATTTTCACTATTTTGTGCTGTATTCGGAAAAGTGGCAAAAGCTATATAAAAGATGTTAACAATGTTGGAATTGTTATACATATTTTATTCAACCGGTGTGACGGTTATATATAATGTATGTATTGCCGTATTTGTGATTGTTGTTGTAAGACTGAGAAGCGAACAGATGTGGGGAGAATGCTGTGTTTGTATTGATAAATGCTTTAAAGCAACCATCAACTCTAATCAGAAGAGAAAAAGAAGAGACCTGATTCTTGAAGCAATGGCGGTATAGCAAAAGGAAAAAGAAGGGACACGAAGGGTGTTGTAATGAAAGCCTCCTTGGAACTCGCAAAGCTCTTACCGTCGTCAGTGTCGGAAGAGGAAAAGAGTGGACCAAGGAGAACTATAGCTAGTAAGTTCGGGAAACTATTTCTTGAAAGACGGAGGAAAATATT
Source organism: Anabrus simplex (assembly GCF_040414725.1). Taxonomy (NCBI): domain Eukaryota; kingdom Metazoa; phylum Arthropoda; class Insecta; order Orthoptera; family Tettigoniidae; genus Anabrus; species Anabrus simplex. The sequence goes on along the minus strand of NC_090265.1, from coordinate 1,509,645,558 downwards.
TCAAATAACTTCTCTTCTTGATATTGTCCTTAAGAGACCGAATGAACATCGTCCTAAAATCTAATACGAAAACTAACATCACCACTCAGTTACCACTGATCTGCATTTTGGGCTATCTCCCAGGTTGAAGACTCCCCATCAAATTTATTTTCATAGTCTTTTCTTAAGAGATTTCAAAAAGTTCGAAGTCTATCTTCGAGATGGAGCTGAGAATTGAACCCCGGTCAAGTAAGTGTAAAGTTAATATGATAACCTGCAAACCACACCGGTGGAATTTGTTTCTTCGCTTTTGACATAATGTGACTGGTTATAAATGGTGGTTTAGGACAACCAGCCTTTAAAATTAGTTCATCATTTCTACGCCCAAAACCAAATGAGAGAAACCGTACTTGTATTGGGAAGGGTTCGTGTTGTAGGTGCAGAACAACTGAGATATGATAACGGGCAAACGAGTGATCTCCTCTTTGGCGGCTGAATATGTTTTTCATAGTTTAGGAGATAAAGAGTGGTAACAAGTTACGAGAACCCTGACGGGTATTGTATGTATCTGAACTGTAATAAACTCAAGGTCTGCTCTTTTACCTGCCCCAGGTCGTCCACAAATAAAGCAGGTCCCATTCTTATGGTAAATAACCTGCCATCCCGATTCCACTGCGCACTGTGTTGTTATAAGAACTCTGGTAGTATGACAGGCAGATGTTGTCGGGTGTCTTCTGAAAGTTGTACTTAAAAGAAGAACATCCCACGTAACATCTAAGTATTCATAACATATTAAAGATTATTGCATGGCACTGAAGAAATTATGTTCTAACTCCAATTTCATTTGTCTTCATTTGCAAATTTCGTTAAATATCCCTCAACAGGGACATGCCATGAAATATTGTTGTCGGTATAGTACGGTATATCAAATAAATAAATAAATAAATAAATAAATAAATAAATAAATAAATAAATAAATAAATAAATAAATCTGAAAGGAAGTGCGCTACAGTGGAAAACAAAATTAATCTTTAAAATCAATTTGTAGTTTTTGTGGTAGAAAAATTTAATTCCGTCTTATCTCTTTTTTTACAAGTTGCTTTACGTCGCACCGACACACATAGGTCTTATGGCGACGATGGGACAGGAAAGGGCTAGGAATGGGAAGGAAGGGACCGTGGTGTAAATCAAGGTACAGCCCCACCATTCGCCCGGTGTGAACATGTGAAACTAAGAAATACCATATTCAGGGCTGCCGACAGTGGGGTTCGAACTTGCTATCTCACGAAAACTGGATACCGGTCGCACTTAAGCGACTGCAGCTATCGAGCTATCGAGCTCGGTCTGCCTGTATAATTAGGATTGCTGTTCTCATAAATCATTACAATATTTAACATTCATTCCATGATAAGTTTGAAAGGGAAAATTACTATTTAAAAGAAAGGATAATGCTGCAATATGTTAAAGGCTCATTCAGTAGTTATTGATTACAAGAGACAGCGGAATTTATTCTCTAAGGTAGCGACTAATTCACTGGCGCTAGTATCTTGTATTTAAGTGTACCTTAATTCAAACCGACTGTATTAATATACGATTCTTCATTCTTGAGCACAGAAGGTGAGTACTTCACCAATCATGCTCCTTAGCTAGTCAAAAATCTTTGAAGTGTCGGTCTTTGCATCCTAAGACCCTGGGTTCAAATCCGGTAGACAGAATTAACAAAGCAATGTGCAATTTTCAAACTGCGAGGGGTAGAGGACACATTTAGTAATTGAAGCACTCTATACGGTAATGTAAAACTCGGCAAGTAATTGCTCAATGCAGTTGTAACTTCTTTGCTAACTGGTACAGCCAAATTAGCATGCAGTAGCAGAGTTTATTATTATTATTATTATTATTACTATTATTATTATTATTATTATTATTATTATTATTATTATTATTATTATTATTATTATTATTATTATTATTTTCATCACGAAACTGGAGCATACGCTCTCATGGATGTCATACTTCCTGTCTAGCTGTAGGTGGTCCGAGGATTTGAACCGACCTCCGAGCCCACCTGATGCCCACCCTCCGTAAGGCTTCAAGTCTCTGTGTTCTGTCATTATGGTTACCCGGTTTGAGACCGTTGGTGGAAAGATTTTTGCAATTAGAATATTGCTGGTATACAATTTCTAATCATTAGATTGCGTTCCAAAAGCCTGCGGTAAATCCTCTCCGTAGAGTTCATTTGGAGTGAAGGTATATGAAGATGTTGATGGTGACTCGCACTTCGGATGGACCCGTTCAAGAGTCGGTATGTAACTTTATACGAGCTATTCGATAGGAGTACTGTAGGTTAAATTCTGATACCGGAATGTATCCTCTCCCTACCTCACAGTTCGCCCATGGGTGTTAAACAGAAAGGCCTGTACCAGATGAACCGAACACGTCCTGAGACATGTCTGGACCAAAAGCAATGATCTAAAAGAAAAAGAAAAATTCTGGTCTCCCGGTGATCTGCCGGCAGGTTCCTGTAATATTCGCTAATATAAGCAATGAGGAGTGGATAGAGTATATTAACGAATTACAAGGAGGTCGCGATAAATGTAAAGATAGTAAAAATGAGACTGGTATACCTAAACATATGGGGAACACTGGGCCCGTATTAGACAACCCAATAACTACGGATGAAGTACTAGAGTTAATAAAAAATGGAAAGTAGGGAAAGCAGGTGCTATTGGTGGAATTACTTACAATGGAATAGTTAAGCAAAAATAATCAAATGCAGAAAACAATAACAAGGTTTTTTGATGGTAGGAAAATCCCAAGGTGTTGGCAAGTAGGAATAATACATCCCAAATACAAAAGGAATGGAGAGAGATCTAATACAAACAATTGTAGTGGCATTAATCTCTTGGATACAATTTGTAAGTGTATACTCGGATATTAACAAACAGAGTCATAAAATGGGTAGAAGATTACTCTATATTCTCAGCACACCAGTCCGGTTTACGAAAAAATGAAAACTTCAAAAATGATATTTGTAATTAAAACACTAGTGCACAAATAAAGAGAAGAGGTGGTAAAATATACGTTACCGCTATAGATGTACAGAAAGCTTTTGATTCTGTCAGCAGACGGGCGGTTGCTGCGAACCTGGCTAGAATAGGGGTGTCAAATGCAAGAACTGTATTCAGAGGATAAATGCACAATTATGGTAGGAGTGATTCATTCAAACAATGAGCTATCACCATTTATTATGTTTATTAAGGATAGTGTGGACAATGAAGTGTAGGAAAATATAACAAACCTTTGTCTTAACAGTAACGAAATTCCTGGTCTAAGTTTCGCAGACGACATCCTTCTGGTCTCTCTCTAACGTCAGTTGGTACGTAAAACAGCATCATAAGAACTACTGAATATTCCAGAAAATGGAGTATAAATATTAACATAAATAAAAAGGCAATAGCATTTAAAAAGATAAATAAATTAAAGAAAAAGAATGGTTGTGGTTAGATTGTGCAGAATTAGAAGTATACAATAAAAATCGTATAATATTTAGCATGTAACGGTAAGTCCGCCTCTGTGGTGTAGTGGTTAGCGTGATTAGCTGCCACCCCCGGAGGCCCGGGTTCGATTCCCGGCTCTGACACGAAATTTGAAAAGTGGTATGAGGGCTGGAACGGGGTCCACTCAGCCTCGGGAGGTCAACTGAGTAGAGGTGGGTTCGATTCCCACCTCAGCCATCCTCGAAGTGGTTTTCCGTGGTTTCCCTACTTCTGCTCCAGGCGAATGCTGGGATGGTACCTAACATAAGGCCACGGCCGCTTCCTTCCTTCCTTCTTCCTTGCCTATCCCTTCCAATCTTCCCATCCCTCCACAAGGCCCCTGTTCAGCATAGCAGATGAGGCCGCCTGGGCGAGGTACTGGTCATTCTCCCCAGTTGTATCTCTGACCAAGAGTCTGAAGCTCCAGGACACTGCCCTTGAGGCGGTAGAGGTGGGATCCCTCGCTGTGTCCGAGGGAAAAGCCGACCCTGGAGGCTAAACAGATGATGATGATGATAATGATGTAACGGTAAGTGAAATGAACAAATTAGACGAGCACAAATGAAAGGACTAGCAGCACTGTCTAACACAGGATGTTAGAAGTGAAACTTGTCAAATGCGGAATATAAGCTGCATACTAATAGCTTACATTCGCTTGTTAACCCTCAGACGGTTAAGGCGCTGGCCTTCTAACTCCAACCTGGCAGGTTCGATCCTGGCTCAGTCCGGTGGTATTTGAAAGTGCTCAAATACGACAGTCTCGTGTCGGTAGATTTACTGGCACGTAAAAGAAATCCTGGGGGACTAAATTCCGGCACCTCGGCGTATCCGAAGACCGTAAAAGTAGTTAGTGGGACGTAAAGCAAATAACATTATTATTATTATTATTATTATTATTATTATTATTATTATTATTGTTATTATTATTATTATTATTATTCTTATTATTATTATAAGAAAGCAGTAAAGAACTAGATGTAATAGACAATAAATTTTGCAAAACAATAATGGTTCTTGTTCCGAGGTTTCTGTGGAACAGCAGAGGTGAAAGAAGGTGCGGGCTAGAATAGGTCTCAACTACAAAATTAAAGTTAATTTAAAACTTTAACAAAGGTTATATTTTCTTTTCAAAATCAACCAATTACAGAGTATAACAGGTACCAAGTAGCAGATCAACAAATTAAGAAATTGCAAATTACAGTTCGTTACAAGATTTGGGATTCGAGCCCCACAATCACAATCCTTGAGCTATTAGCCCAACTTTACCAAGGAACCAAATTGAACAAAGGGGCAGAAAACCCCATCATGCCAAGGAGCACTTGCTCCAAATTACAATGTTAAGCCTCCTAGAGGCACACAGAAATCAAATTTAGGAAAGAGCAGACCCGCTCTCAAAGTTCAAGCCTATCAAAGGCCACAACGAATTTCACTTCTATCTGCCCTCAAGGCACACAAAGAAACAGGGGTATTTAATACCCAACCTACAGGGCCTTCGCAATGAAAATAAAACATCAGGTTAAGTTACTGGCCCAAAGTACAGAAAGGACTGGAGGCGTAAACTTGCACTCCAAATACACTTTTTAAAATCTAAATGGCTCTAGGCCGATACACAGGGGCTAATCCCAAGCTAGGGAGGTGACCCGTATGAGAAAACTTTAATACATTAAGGAAGCGTAGAAACGGTTATGAAAACGTAGTCACCTCAATTTCAAAATGAAGGGGAGCTCAAGAGGGAAAAGCACTCTCTATCCCCGCTTTACAGTTAAAGAGATTTGTAGTTTTTACATAGACAGAAGAGGAATTTACATTTTAAAAGTGGTAGGTTACATATTAAAGGTTTAGAACCTTCCCCGAGAGTTAAACTGCTGAGCTAGCAAGAAATAAAGATGTTAAAAGGCCATTACCTTGTTGAAGATCTGCTGACTGAAGAACGAGGCGCTTCCCGCCCCCTGCTACATATTCACATACTGAGTTAGATGTTATACTAGTGGCCCCGGGACAAGAAAATCAGCAGTTTTTATACCCTCGTGGAAAATTCGAGACCTTTCAAGAATGAGTAGACACACCCCCTCAACTTTATTGGATAGCTTAGAGCAACATATCCATATAGAAGAAGACATACATGATTGGCTGTAAATTAATTAAAGAAATTGGGGATTGGCTAAGTTCAAACCTGGCGGCAGGAAGGTTTAATATTGCTAACCCAAAGATAACAGAACAAAATATAGTAAAGACAACACTTATGAATAAAAAAATTCTCCAGGAAAGTTCATTTCTTCGCACCAGAGTGCATAATCGTAGTTTTTAGGTAGAGACATCTGATAGAGAATGTCCACACTTCTTGATCCATGAAAAACAAAAGCAAATCAAAAACACTCAGTGACATCTTCTGATAAACTGTTGAGTTAATACAGTTTTTTAAAGTTCAGGCTTTCTCCTGTAGAGGAGTTTCGATTGGCGCAATATTTGAACTAGCGGCGTGGAGGTGTACCGCCCGGTACAGTTCTATCAGAATATGTAGCTAATAGTGGAGAATCATATATATATGAAAATGTATGTAGGCAGCTATAGCAGGTATATTATAAAATATTGTTTAATATGGTTAATACGGAAATATCGAATTTAGCTTAACATCAGACCGAGCATTTGAAAGATGATTACTGGCTCAGCAATATGAAAGGATGCCAGACAGAATAGAAATGGAGACTGTTGGGATAAAGTGATTCAGAACGAAGATAAGTAAGAAAGTAACTATTAGAGTGAAAGATATTGATAAGCAGATGATCATGGCAGAATGTAAGACAGATAGAACATTATTAGAATTTTGAGAAATTGTACAAAAGTTGTCAATAAGGGAAGAAAGGCTTACGAATAGAGAAGTAAGAGGTATTGTGTAGTGGTTTTTATATATAAGAATACGGATAAGAGAGAAACATGACGAAAGTCGTTGTTTGTTCTGTGGGGAATCAATGCAAGAGACTCATATATTGGAAGCATGTAGGGTGACTGATTCACTTAGGCTAAATGTTTGATTAATGAATATAAGGTAAAAATAGAAAAAGAGAAAGAATTCCATACAATTGCAAAATTATTAATTAAAGAGTGGATTTCACCAGGAAGAACAGCAATTTTTTCTGCATTCTAAAAATTATGTAGTAAAGAAAGTAATGCTAGCAATAACTTCAATGAAATATAGAGTACATGCATGTTGTAAAATATATAACATTGTTTAACATCTAGGACAAAAGGAAAATATAATTAGTAGTAGAGGCAATAAACACTATTGGGTTTAATTATAATTTAATGTACTAGGAGGTAAAATTTAAAAAATGTGTCAATGAAAATCAAATGCACGCACAAAATTTGGCAGGGCCGATGACCGTCGATATTAGGCCCCTTAAAACACCAAGCATCAACAAGCAAGAAAAATTTGGCTTGCAATATAAGAATGCTCACCCTCTAGAGGTGATCAGGAAGTACGGGATGAGGATATTATCTACATTTTATATCAGTTGTTTTTTTAATCACTGGAGCCTACGTGGCAGAAGTACAGTAACTACTATCATGACATATATTTATATAAAACCCACTCGCTTTCTGTCCATCAGCGCCTTTATCCGGGTATTATTACTGATTTCCTTACGATTTAGAAGTTCAAATATTGAATGTGCAGTCTCTCCGTCTTGTTTTCCTCAAAATTCTTAAAAGTAACGAAAGTTAATCAGACATTTTTAGATATAAAGTAATTCGCGCATACTGTATCACTGTGCCTTATTTCCCGCTCACTCTATCTTGCTTGCACTCAATCGCAATCTATATATATAAAGTTGGATGTTGGTATGTTTGAAGCTAATAGACTCAAAAACTACTGGACCGATTTCGTTGAAATTTTCACAGTTTATTCTTATTACATCTGAAAGGGATTATGCAGTGGTTTGAACGAAATCTGATTGGTAGTTCGGCACTAAGAGGTAAAAAATAAAATAGGGGAAGATAAGCAAACCGCAAGACAAATGCGAACAGCGGGTTGCCTACACAACAGTATGTGAAGATTATGATGTGTTCCTTAAAACTTATTTCTACTTTTATCTGGAAAAATTACTGTAGGGGCAAGATACCCATAGCATTCCTAAAGGAAGGGGGTGAAACTTAAAAATCCGAAAATGACTATATTAGTGACGCAGTCATAGTCTTTGGGGTAGCTGAGATGAACTGTGATACTCTGAATGCCGTTTAAGTCAAAGTTCGTTCCCAATCGGTATGGTAAACATATTATGACTTACTATTTTGGAAAGAAAACTGTAGTGTAAGAAACACATACGGGCGGAATCGTACAACTGAAGATGTTACAGACGTTAAAATTGGTATTTGGGATCTTCATTAAAAATAAACCCATTTTTTTATTTTTGGAAAATCCATAAACTATATAATCTATACAGGGTGAAGCTTAATGCGCGCACTCGGGCGTCGCAGCGCGACTCCTCACATGCCAGCAATAAATAAATGTCTCTTACAAAATTTCATCTTGCGAGTATATCCGGCAGAAAAACGACGTTGAAGATTAGCAATCTGGCAACACTGTAACCATATGTAGGGTAACTACCTCTGTCAGCAGTAGTTAGTCGTATTGTACAGTTGGTGCAATGGATAGAGTTTTGGGTTAGCATGCGAAGGTCGAGTGGTCGATCCTGGGTTGAGGCGTATGTTTTTTATTTCGTAAATGTAGTCCAGGTGACATCTTAATCGTCAACAGCGATTGCAGCGGGTCCTCTAGAAACCATTTGCACTTACATGCTACGATCCTAGAAATGGACGAACAATCGTTTTCATTGGTCAGCTTTGAAAGGCGCCCTTTCCACGTCGTGGGCGTGAATTTATTCGCACCACTTCATCTACTAGATGTGAAACCTGTTTTCTTTGTACCCTCCTCCAATGGTCCCATAGATTAGTCATCATCATCATCATCATCATCATCATCATCTGTTTACCCTCCAGGGTCGGCTTTTCCCTCGGACACAGCGAGGGATCCCACCTCTACCGCCTCAAGGGCAGTGTCCTGGAGCTTCAGACTCTTGGTCTGGGATACAACTGGGGAGAATGACCAGTACCTCGCCCAGGCGGCCTCACCTGCTATGCTGAACAGGGGCCTTGTGGAGGGATGGGAAGATTTTAAGAGATAGGCAAGGAAGAGGGAAGGAAGCGGCCGTGGCCTTATGTTAGGTACCATCCCGGCATTTGCCTGGAGGAGAAGTGGGAAACCACGGAAAACTACTTCCAGGATGGCTGAGGTGGGAATCGAACCCACCTCTACTCAGTTAACGTCCCGAGGATGAGTGGACCCCGTTCCAGCCCTCATACCACTTTTCAATCGAACCCGGGCCTCCGGGGATGGCAGCTAATCACGCTAACCACTACACCACAGAAGCGGACTCCATAGATTAGTACCAACTATTATTCTTGCCTCGATTAGGTCCATTACATTTCGTTAGGGCCTTACGTTACCAGTAGGCCTAGCAACGTGCTCTGCGAATAATGTCCAAACTCGGTTACAATTTGTATGTGTTATCACCATGGTCCCAATAATTCTGCCTTTCAACATTGCGTGTTGCGTCTGGTAACCGCATGCTGTTTAGTACGTATCTCAATGTATTATTATTATTATTATTATTATTATTATTATAATTATTATTATTATTATTATTATTATTATTATTATTATTATTATTATTATTATGTTGTAAATGTAGGATACATGTGACCTCGGAAACGATGTCTTACTGTATTACAGTAGGTAATGTCAGATGGAAATTATCAAATAAAAAATGCGCCTCAACCCAGGATCGAACCATCGACCTCCTGCATGCCAACCAAAAATTCTACCCACTGCACCAACTGTACAGCACGACGACGACGTGCTGACAGTGGTAGTTACCCTACATATGGTTACAGTGTTGCCAGATTGCTACTCTTTAAAGTCCGTTTTCTACCGGATATACTCGCAAGACGAAATTTTGTAAGAGACATTTTTTTTTATTGCTGGCATGTGAGGAGTCGCGCTGCGACGCCCGAGTGCGCGAATTACGCTTCACCCTGTATGTATATATATATATATATGTCATGTGGGTTGGTGGGTGGGTTTGTACCACATCTCCTCCTAAACCATTGGAGCGATTTCAACCAAATTTGATACACTTGATACTTAGTATCAGGAGACAAACCGCGTGGGGGTAAGACACCCCAAACACCCTTAGGAGTGGAGGGACGAGGGGGGCATATACCAAAATAAACGAAAATAGTGTCGAATCCATACTTTTCGTGGTCGCTGAGATGAATAGTGACACTCCAATTTTTTAAAGTCCAATTTTAGCCCCCTTTAAGTGGGGGGCGAGGGGGGAGTGATATATACAAATAATCGAAAATGGTGTCGAATACATAGTTTCCGGGATCGCCAAAGTGAATAGGGACAATCCGGATTTTTAATATTAGGAGACAAACCACGTGGGGGTAAGATTCCCCAGGAACCTTTAGGGGTGGGGGGAGGGGGTCATATATAAAAATAAACGAAAATAGTGTCGAATCCATACTTTTTGGAGTCGCTGAGATGAATAGTGGCACTCTGAATTTTTTAAAAGTCTAGGTTGAGCCCCTTTGGGTAGGGGGGCGACGGGGGTGAGATATAAAAATTATCAAAAGTATTGTCGAATCCATACTTTTCGGGGTCGCTGAGATGAAAGGTGACAATCCGGAATTTTTTAAACCAAGTTCATCCCCCTTTAGGGTGGGGGGTCGAGGGGGGAGTGATCTATAAAAGTAATCGAAAACAGTGTCGAATACAGAGTTTTCGGGGTCGCTGAGATGGATGGTGACACTCCGGATTTTTAGTATCAGGAGACAAACCACGAGGGGGTAAGACACCCCAGGAAACGTAAGAGACGGAGGGCGGGGTAGAATGGATGAGTTATAAAAATCATCGAAAGTAGTGTCGAATCCATACTTTTCGGGGTCGCTGAGATGAACAGCGGCACTCTGGATTTTTTAAAGTCAAAATTCAGACCGCTTTTTGGTGCGAGTAAGGGGGGTTGAGTATAAAAATTAATCGTACTTAGTGTCGAATCCATAGTTTTCGGGGTCGCTGAGGTGAACAGTGACTGCGGATTTTTTGTAAGTGCAAGTTCATGCCCCTTTTTGGTGGGGGGTTAGTGGGGGAGTGAGATATAAACATGATCGAAAATAGTGTCAAATCCATAGTTTTGGGGGTCGCTGAGATGAATAGTAACACTCCGGAGTTTTAAAGTCCTTTGTGGTGGTGGTTGAGAAGGGCTGATATATTAAAATAATCGAAAATAGTGTCGAATCCATACTTTCAGGAGTCACTAAGGTGAAAAGTGACACTTTGGATATATTAAAGTCCAAGTTCAGCCCCCTTCGAGTGAAGAGTGATATATAAAAGTAATGGAAAATAGTGTCGATTTGGTAGTTTTCGGGGACACTGACGTAATTAGTTTCAATCCGAATAATTTTAATCCAAGTTCAATTCCCTTAGGGGTGGAGGGCGCGGGGGAGTTGATAAATAAAAATAATTGAAAATAGTGTCGAATCCATAATTTTCGGGGTCGCTGAGATTAAAAATGACACTCCGGATTTTTTACAAGTCCAATTTCATAGTGAAAGGAACTGAGAATGTATTAGAAGTAAATAGTACAAAATGACCGAGATTAGTTTTCAATCCACTGCTTTTGGGGTCACAGCGATGATTGTGACAGTCTCAATAACAGCTGAAATCGTGTTCATCATGTGTATAGTGCGATGGGTAAATACATATAGTTGTTAGTTAGTATTTTTTTTTGAAAGAATCAAATACTTCCCAATCAATTCTAGCTTCCCCAAGGATAAAGTTTTACTCGAAAATTAAATAATCCAAAACTGGAAATCAAATAGATCTAAATAACTCTACAACTACATAATAGGTCGTAAAGTCAACATCTCGAAAAAGATTCTATAAGCATTCGCTTCACACTTAACTAACTGGTAATACAAATACTAAAGGTAAACATTGAAAAGCTATCCGGGCAACGCCGGGTACTGCAGCTAGTCGGTATTAAATGTTCATAAAATTATAGAAATGGGCAGGAAAAACAAATGACTACGACAGGTATATCAAGATGAGTTATCCGGTGAGATCCGGCCTATTTATAACGAATGCTGAGGAGCAGCGCACGGGTCTACTAGTATACCATATATTTCAATACGCAAATATGTAATAGTCAGCCCCTGTGGTGTAGTGGTTAGCGTGATTAGCTGCCACCCCCGGAGGTCCGGGTTCGATTCCCGGCTCTGCCACGAAATTTGAAAAGTGGTACGAGGGCTGGAACGGGGTCCACTCAGCCTCGGGAGGTCAACTGAGTAGAGGTGGGTTCGATTCCCACCTCAGCCATCCTGGAAGTGGTTTTCCGTGGTTTTCCACTTCTCCTCCAGGCGAATGCCGGGATGGTACCTAACTTAAGGCCACGGCCGCTTCCTTCCCTCTTCCTTGCCTATCCCTTCCAATCTTCCCATCCCTCCCCAAGGCCCCTGTTCAGCATAGCAGGTGAGGCCGCCTGGGCGAGGTACTGGTCATACTCCCCAGTTGTATCCCCCGACCAAGAGTCTGAAGCTCCAGGACACTACCCTTGAGGCAGTAGAGGTGGGATCCCTCGCTAAGTCCGAGGGAAAAACCGAACCTGGAGGGTAAACAGATGATGATGATGATGAAATATGTAATAGACAGACTTACATTGAAAGAAACCAAACTGATACAATTATAACATACAATTATAACTCTCAAAGATGCTCATAGTTCAGAACTCAGTTTAAGGGGCAATATCCTTTTCAATACACGTCAATAAGACAAGGAGAATGAAGACAGTTCGACCTCAAGCTGTTCGCTTCAGCCTTATAGGGAATAGTGCCAGCCTGTAATGTCATGGAAGATGTAAGATAGCGGGGTAGTAAGATATTAGTATTGAATACTTTGGGCAATTCGATTACTCAATGTAGTGATGAGAGTAGATTACTTACGCTACGGTCATATTAACAAATTTAATAAAATATGAGTCAGGTATTTGAAGGTATTAAAAGACGCCAGTCTCATGTCAGAATTTTACTGGCAGTAAGAGAACCCCTGTGCAACAAAATTCCGTCACCTCTTTGGAGACAGTAAAAGTGTTTAGAACGTTTTATTATTCTTATTCTTATTCTTATTCTTATTCTTATTCTTATTCTTATTCTTATTCTTATTCTTATTCTTATTCTTATTCTTATTCTTATTCTTATTCTTATTCTTATTGTTTAGTTCTCAGATAAAATTGAAGAGCCCGTGGCTCTAAATCACGATATCAGCTGTCACGATAAACTGTAAGGTTGCTTTCCTTTATCGGATTAATTTCCATCAGCTTACCCATTTATTTCTGGAGTCACAGGAAACATCCTGACTCATTTTGAGTTTGGTGCGGTTTTAATAACCAGTTCTTTTTCCGACTTTCTGAATGAAAATTCTACCCTAGGATCGACCAAGATTCGAACCTCGACCATCTGGGTGGAAAACCAGCAGCTAAGCCGCTGCACTTAACACACCTCCCTGTTTGCCTTCTTTAGGCTCTTTAGGGTTTTATTAGTGCCTATGATAATGAAAGAGAATTATATGTTTCGAGAATTATATTAGCCTGTCATTGCTTGGTGTAAAAATGTGAAACAACGTAAGCCACTTTTAGAGCTGCCAGTAGTGTTAGAACCCACTACCTCCCGAATGCATGCTGCCAGCTACGTGACCCACATCGCACGGCTATTTGACTGGTGTAATTCATTTTACAACTAACATTAAATGTTATATTCCTTTGTTTATTTTGGAATTTGTAGTAAGTATTCTCATTAATTTTATTCTTCGTTGTCATTTCCCAATTCTGTGGTCGGCAAATGGCATGGATTTACTCTACTTTTACGACCGGATGCATTACCTGACGCCAACCCTAGACGGAGAGATATATTCACTATTGCGTGTTTCTATTATGGTCTGTACTGTATGTAAATGAAAAAAAGTGTATTAAGGCAAAGATAAATACCCAGTCTCCGAGTTAGAGGAATTAACCAAACGCGGTTAAAATCCTCTGCATGGCCAGGTATAGAACCCGGGGCCTTCTAAACCTAAAACCAGTAGAACTACGTTGATTATCCTTCCAAGGAGCAGGAGGTTTGTAGTAAGCCTTGTAATGAGAAAATTAATGAAGTTGTTCAATAAAATATTTTAATTCTAACTAAAATTTGATATTCATTATCTGTGGAACGAATCTCCGGTCAATTCGAATAATCTGATATAAACTATGAAACAAATGTACCCTAAAAATATAGTTTTAAACCAAGTGTGAAAAATACAATATGTTGGGAGCCCTGCTGTAGGCTATTAATCCTTACTTTATTTATTAACTTTGTCGTCGGTAATTAAATGATATGTATGTTTGGTGTGAAAGTTATCCAATGTTCTGTTACAGTGATGTGCTCTTTCTTGTACATATCAGCATAGTTTTTAGGGCCAGGATTTGGTTAACGTTACTAGGAAACTGAAACATGTGAATTTCCTTATGGAGAAAACGTAATAAGTTCAATAGTATCAACCGGACTTGTTACATAGTAAGGGGCATGATGCTCTAAGTTAGCATTTTAGAGCTGGTGGGTTTGAACCCCATTGTAGGCGTCTTGATTATGGCTTCCCGTGGTTTGCTACTTTTACATGATCCCAACGTTGTCGAAAGTCTGTTTGTGTTAGTGTAGACATTAGACCGCAAACAAATAATAATAATAATAATAATAATAATAATAATAATAATAATAATAATAATAATAATAATAATAATAATATCTATAGAATTTACGAGAATCCAAGTGTCAGAATTTTGTCTCGCAGGGGTTCTTTAACCTGACAGAAGCCACAGACACCAGTTTTCGAATTTAAAATTTTCAAGTGATTCTGACACTAACTGGGATCTAACCCATGGAAGGACAAAGTGTAATCGAATCTGCCACTGAAATGGTAAGTAAAAATATATGTTTATGTGTATTTTTTATTTATGCTGCTGTTGGAGGATAGCCGATAGCCGCTGTTAGCACGGTGCTCCAGCGCTTGTAATCTACTCCAGTTGAATCCATTACATATGACACCGCCGTAGTTCATATAAGGTAATTTAACTGAATTAGTTAAGGTAGAGACCTCAAACCGATTCGTGCAACATTTCGTTTCAGATCAGCAAAGATATAACGAGCAATTCTTTGGACTCCGATAACCAGCGAGACTTGGTTGGTGAGCATGAGAACCAAAGCTGTGTGTAGCAGTGTTCCCACTTGTTACACCGCGCTCCTCTCTTACACCGTTTCTGTACGAACTCCTTTTATTAAAACCCGTGATTAACATCGGAATCGCCGGGCTCAGTGGCTGAGACGGTTGAGGCGCTGGTTTTCTTAACACAACATGGCAGGTTCGATCTTGGCTCAGTCCCATAGTATTTGAAGGTGCTCAAATACATCAGCCTAACATCGGTAGATTTAATGGCACATAAAATATTCTTGCGGGACTAAATTCCGGCACTTCGGCGTCTCCGAAAACCGTAAAAGTAGTTATTGGGAAGTAAAGCCAGTGACATTATTATTATAAGACTAGAATCCTTGAGTATTAGGATAGACCTTCTCAAGCTCCTTGTTTACTTGGTGTTATGAGAAACTGGTAGTAAAAGAAGTCACCACTAAGAGCTATGACCTATGCCAGCTCTGACACTATAAAGACATTCCACTGCAAGGCAAAGGACGAGAGAATTCTTGGTCAAGGTATTCAAGCAGTACGACTGAAGGAAGTAATTTCGCTGACCATAATTTGGCACTCCTATATTTCGTAGTCATCTCAACGGGATCCATCTCCGCAGCACAACGGTTAGTGCTGCAATCTAGCGTCCTCGGAAGCCCGAGTTTGAATCCCGGTACTGCCAGATGTTTTTGCTAGTGGCTTTACGTCGCACCGACACAGATAGGTCTTATGGCGACGATGGCGTTGGAAGGAAGCGGCCGTGGCCTTAATTAATGTACAGCCCCATCATCTGCCTGGTGTGAAAATGGGAAACCACGTAAAACCATCTTCAGGGCTGCCGACAGTGGGATTCGAACACAATATATCCCGGATGCAAGCTCACAGCCGCGCGCCCCTAACCGCACGGCCAACTCGCTCGTTGCCAGAAATTTAAGACTGGCAGAAATGCTGAAAAGGTCCATTGCCTGAAAAGAGCTGCACTACTTCGGAACGAGGACACGAATTTACTATATCAGATCGAGTAGCCATCATTCTGGCAAGCCCAAGGTGCTTCACACGCCGGTTTGGGTAAGGACATGGTCCTTATCTTTTTTATTTTATTTTTGAATTACTGCAAATGATTTGGAAACATGGAGTTCAAGATTCGTCACTTGGAATTTGTAATGAGTTAATACGCATAAAGCCCTCACATGGTATAATATTTTCTTCATACGTACAGTGAACAGTTAGAAAGTATAGGTGAATCATTCATAGGTTGTTTTCTAAGATCTACAGTCTTTCATATTTAACGATCCGATATTGCCTGCGGTATCATGCCGTGTGTGTACATAAGACTTACAGTGATCGTGATGTTGCCTTCCAAACTCACTTCATATTTCTTGCTCCTAAGTGTCAGTGTGGAGGGTGGAAAGCTTCAGGTAGTGGGCGAGTCCCGCCTGTTCCGCGCCGCTAGAGTTGTGGTATTCCTCAACCCCACCCTCACGTCACCCCTGGGTCCGTCTCTCCTTCACCGAGAGATCATCCTCCCACCATTAGTTATGTCTGACGAGCTGAGGAACATGGACTTAGTAAATGATCCCAAGAGAACTGGAACAAAATGAAGACATCAAATTAAAGCCCTCGCCGTAGTTAGATGTCTCACGTTAAAGACGGATTTGTTCAACGGCCCCTTTTACCTACAAGCGCAGCCAATGTGTCGTTGAGATATCTACAGAATGTAATAGTTATGTAATGTAAAAACTCACTATTTTTACAGACTAGGATAGGCAGTCTGGAACTTGAAATAAGTTTCAGTTCCCGAATTACGTAAGGGGTTTGTAGAAACCAATCCAAGCCTGTATATACAGTACACAGATAGATAAATAGATAGATTAATAAGCAGCGGAATTCTGGTTTCGAATCTTTCAATCGTTCATAAAGTTTTAACCCTGCCAGGATTTAATGCAATTAAATGGAAAGACATCCAAACAGAAAGACCTTACTTTCTTTTTTTTTTTCTATTTGCTTACGACACAGATAGGTCTTATGGCGACGATGGGATAGGAAAGGCCTAGGAATGGGAAGGAAACGACCATGGCTTTAATTAAGGTACAGCCCCAGCATTTGCCTGGTGTGACAATGGGAAACCACGGAAAACAATCTTCAGGGCTGCCGACAGTGGGGTTCGAACCCACTATCTCCCGATTACTGGATACTGGCCGCACTTAAACGACTGCAGCTATCGAGCTCGGTGGAACTTACTTTCCTAGAAATGTGGTATATTTTGTATGTCCTAGTGACAGTAAAATGCACCTGGAATAAAGATTTCCCACTTGTGAGCGATTGAAAAATGTTAGTAGATCATGCATCGCATTCCTTTCTCACTATTTTTACAGAACATTAACATGCTAGCTATTATAATACTGATAACAATATCTTGGTCGTGGAAACCCTTGTGTCAAATTTCAGCATAATCATGAAGTTTTAATTCTGCCATTATACCGACTAAATAAGAGAGACTCGTGCCAATAGATTAACTGGAACGTTAAAGATGTTTCCTCAGAGTTAATACCTGCTGTATAGGACTTCATTATATGAAATCAGTTTTGCCTTATATAAGCGACGTGCAGTACAATCATTGTTTAACTGGACTGGGCAGTGGACGTACCGAAGGGGCAGTGTGCTTGCTTCATACGCAGAGGTCCTGGGTTCAAATCTCGGCTAGTTCAAATATATTCTAATTTTAGACTACGGGCTGGACTGGCTTACCATAGTGAGACCAACAGAAGAGCTGTCTGATACGAGAAACAGTGGATCCGGTCAAATGAATAGACACATTTTAGTACGTGTAAATAAAAATCATTATTTTTTGTGGCCTGTTATTTTGATCTATAAATTTCTGGTTAGCCTATTTTCACTCGATCGTTGTGAGCCTGTGAGTGTAGTATAACAGTCATCACTCAGTGTCACTCTGTTACTGTGTCATATTTTGTGAATTTCGTATACCAAGTTTTAGATAAGTTATTTGAAAGAAGAGACGAACTTAACTTCTTCTTCTCCTTCTTCTTCTGATGATGATGATATTGATGATGATGATGATGATGATGATGATGATGTTTGTTGTTTAAAGGGGTCTATCATCTAGGTCTTCGCACCCGAGCTTACTTCAGGATACACTTATTCATACTATGAAATAAATAATTGCACTACTTCCAACGAAGCCGCGTACCCTCTCTGAAAATACATCCATAATTAATCATAGAACGCTGTAAAATGTCCGTTGTAAATGGGGCGTAAGTCACTTGAAATGAGAGTCAGTACTCATGTTCCTAGCATACGTCTTTGAAGGAATATTTCTCACAATTTGTTACCTCTAAGGTTATAGTTCAATATGAAATAACTCTCGTCCAAGAAATAAGACATTCAAGAAGGGGAAAATTTACTGCAAAGTGGCCTTTCAGTAGCTAGGACTAAATCGTCTCTCATGATACATGATAAATGGTTGTGATACGGGCCGATCCCCAGAACCTGATCCAATAAGTCATTCCCGAGAAAATTTGTTGCTAACAGCTTAGGTGACAGGAAGCGGCTATCACCAGCTAATGGCTTACGCATGTGCCAGAGCCGTGTAATTGAATTCAGGAGAAAGTCTGTTAGTGCCACCTAATTAGACTGGGGAATCTTCAGACAGAAGCGAAACACTGTTAACTTAGTTCTCATGTACTGTGCCTTAGATCTTGTAGGTTGAATTCTAGAAAAATGTATGATGGGAATTGTCAAGGAGAATATTCGAAACTTTTCCTATCGATGATATAATTATTATTGTAAGGTGAAGTATAAAATAAAGTTTAGTGGTGGATCTCGTGAATATGGTACAGAAGACTAGAGTTCCTTCCAAGAATACCAAAAGTGACACATGGTTGAATATTACTGATAATTTACCTGAAGAATATACGTAATTTCATAATAATAATAATAATAATAATAATAATAATAATAATAATAATAATAATTATTATTATTATTATTATTATTATTATTATTATTATTATTATTATTATTATTATTATTATTATTATTATTATTATTATTACGGGAATTTTCCGTGGTAGTTAGAGGTGAAAGAAGGTGCGGGGTGGTGAATAGGTCTCAGGCTACGAAATTAAAGTGAATTTAAAATTTAACAAGGCTATATTTTCTTTTCAAAATCTAGAAATAACAAATATGGCAGGTACAGAGTAGCAAGGCAACAAAAGTACAATTACAGTATTTACAGGATTTGGGCTTCGAGCCCCGCGATCACAATCCTTGAGCAATCAGCTCAGTTTTACCCCAAACACAAGTGTCAACAGAGAGGGGAGAACCCCATTCATACCTAGGAGCACTTGCTCCAAAATACACAGTAAGGCCTCCTTGAGGCGCGCAGAAAACAAAATTTTCGGGAAGAGAGCAACTTGCTCTCAAAATTCAGGCCTGTCAAAGGCCACACCTAATTCTACTTTCAAGCTGTCCTCTCAGGACATATACACAGGGGTAAAATGCCCAACCTACTGAGGTCTGTTAAATGACAAGAAGGTTAATTACATGACCTCTAAATCAACAATTTGAGAGGAGGCGATTTGCACTCCTAATGTATTTGTTTCAAAACCTAATTTGGCTCTAGGCCACTGATGCAAGGGCTAATCCCATACTAAAGAGGTGACTTTAGAAATTGACAAATTTACATAATGTTAAGGAAGAATAGGTTGAGAAAACAAGTTCACCTCAAAACAATATGAGTGGGAGCTCGAGAGGGTTAAGCACTCTCTATCCCAATATGTAGTTTAAAAGATAGAATAGATACAAGTTCCTTTACATTTAAGGAAGGTTACATAATGGAAAAACTTCGGACCCACCCCGAGAGTTAAACTGCTGAGCAAGCAAGAAAAGAAGTAATTAATCGGCCATTACCTGGTTGTTGACTGCCGCCGAAGAAAGAGGCGCTTCCCGCCCCCTGCTATGTACTTTACACACGAAAAGATGGAACAGAAGTGGCCCGGAGACCCTAAAATCAGCAGTTTATATACTCTCGCGGAAAGTTCGAGGCGTTAGGGGAATGAGAACACCCTCCCACAAACTCTTTATTGGGTAGGATACAGCAACATATTCAAGTTGGGGGAAGATACATCCGATTGGTCAGAAATTAATAAAAGAAATTCGGGATTGGCTAAATACAAAACAAGGGGAAAGAGAGGGGTATACAGCCAACTTAAACAATAACAGAAAGAAATTTAACAAGAAACAAACTTTTGAAATAAAAATTTCTCCAAAACAAATAGTTCTTTCACGTCGCACTAGGGTGCACCATTGTAGTTTTTCAGTAGTGTCCTCTAGAAGAGAAAGTTCACACTTCTTACTACAAGCAAAACAAAAATACGTCGAAAATGACACAGTTCAAAAACTCCAAAATTTCCAGGTAGTGACATCTTCTGATAAAGTAGAAAATTAATACCGTAGATAAAGTTCAGACTTCCTCCAGCAGAGGAGTTTCAAGTGGCGCACATTTTTAAACTAGCGGCGTGGAGGTGTACCGCCCGGTACAGACCTCCCCCCCCAAAAGTTCCTCCAGGGGTGACACTGGCAATTTGTTTGGAAACAAGTTTCAAGTTTTGATGTTGATATGGGGATTAATTGCAGAAGTATTTATAGGATTTTCTTAATGTGGTTTGATTCAGTTTCAAAATTTTTTTTGTGACAGGCGAAGTAAAGTCTTTATGTTTGTAGAAGTTGACTTCAGAAGGAAAACTTTAGTTTTTAAAGTTGAGGAAAATTTTCTAAGTCCAAGAAATATTGCAGTAGAATACCCAAGAAAAGGTAGTAAAGTTGATCTGGAATGTCCATATAGTTGATGTTGATTAAGTTGGATGGCCAGACCGGCCGTTGCAGCTTACGTCCAAAGGTGGCCGCTCGGACCCCACAAGTACCCTGAGATACCGCTCGCCCGCACTATGAGGGGAGCAGTGGTGTTGAAGCACGCCGCGCCCGCGGTGAACATATACAGGCTGCGGGCAAGTAGCAGGTCGTGCGCCGCACATCAGCCTTGGCCGGGAGGAGGGCTCCGGCTCGCCGTGCACATGTCGTCCTCGCTGGGGCCGAGGGGGCCCTTCCTCTAACCCAGTCGCGGCACGGCGCCGCGCGGCTGCGGGGGCACTGAAACATTAAAACTAGGCGGCAGAATTTGTTGGACCATCATCTTTTTTTTTCTAGGGCACAGGCTTGTGGAGAGGTTGAGGGGCCAGCGGCGTGCAAATATCCATGGCATTAATTAAGCCACTGTATAGAGTGGAGCAGGAGACGGGAGCGTGGTAATGGCCGTGGCAAGGACAGGATGGCAGTTTAACGGTTCGGGGCAGGTTTCACATAAATGCTTACATATAAAACAAAATACTATAGAAGGGGCAGAAAGCCTTAAAAGTGAAACTCAAAAAAAAAATATATATATATAACCTTCATATTCCTTTCAAGGTAATATGAGGCAAGTTAGCACAGAATTTATACAGGTTTCACCTGCGACAAGTGAACCCTAAATATCCTCTCGGTGGCTGGATTGCTTAATAACAACGTAACCGGCGTAAGGAAATCGAGAATGACGCACGGCCCATGGAATCTGGGGGCAAGCTTGCCCGCGGGATAAAAATTCTTGACCATTACTTGGTCACCTACCTTCAAAGGGGTGGGTCTCCGTCCACGATCATACCTTTCCCTAACCTTTTCATGAGACACTTTAAGATTGGCTTTAGCCTTCTTCCAAAGATCTTTAATGTTGTCCGGATCTATTGTCTCGGGTAGAATGTCACTCAGAGACCAGAGGTTAGAGAGCGGCGTATTGGGAACAAACTTGAACATCAAAGAGGCTGGAGTAAATTTATGTGATTCATGAACCGCCGAATTCAAAGCAAAAGCTAACCAATGCAGGGACGTGTCCCACCTGGAATGATCTTCATGATGATAGGCAATAAGCGCGGACCTGAGATTACGGTTAACCCGTTCAGCCAGAGATGGTTGAGGGTAAAAAGCAGAAGTAGTTACATGAGAGATGGACAAGTCAAAACAGAATTTACGAAAAAGATTTGATGTGAACGCCTTAGCATTATCAGACACAATATATTGGCACGGACCAAAAGAAGCAAAAATAGAATTTAGGCAAGTAATGGTGGACTGAGCGGTAGCCAGCTTAGTCGGAAATAACCAGGAAAATCTTGTAAAACCATCTACGCATACAAAGATGAACTTGTTGGCATTTCCCTTTGACTGGGGGAAGGGACCTACATAATCAATATACAGGCGTTCCATGGGGCGCGACGCTTGATGCGAAGACAAAAGGCCTACCTTGGTGGACATGGTTGGTTTACTAAGCAAACAAGATTTACAAGCTTTTACTAGTTCACGGATTTCACCGTCCATACCTTTCCAGATGAACCTTTCACGAATCTTTTCACGAGTTTTAAAGATTCCAAGATGCCCCCCTAATGGGGTCTCATGATAGTATTTGAAGATCATAGGCACAAGAACAGCTGGAACGACAACCTTCATCATCTTATCATGCCTCGATGGGCAACATAAAACACCATTCCTCAGAACATAAGGGACAACATGTTCCCCAGAAGAAAGGGTTTCCATTATCGGAGCCAGCGTCGGATCTTCACGTTGGTATTTCTCGATATCCCTAAAGAGCATGGGAGCATCTGTTAAGATGGCATTAACATAAGATAGTATGGAATCGGAAGGTGATGAACTGTCGACCGGTTCATGGGTCTCGACGTCGTTGGAAAACATACGGCTGAGTCCATCAGCAACAACATTTTCGGTACCTCTGATATGCCTGACATCGAATTGGAAGGCAGAAATACGGATGGCCCAACGGGCTATACGGCCAGTACGACGCGGCCTACCTAAGACCCAGCTTAAGGCTTGATTATCTGTCTCCAGGTCGAATTTGACATGTTCAAGATAGAGACGGAACTTTTCTAAGGCAAATAAGACTGCCAAACCTTCGAGCTCATAGATAGAATACTTGGCTTCTTGAACCGACAAGGTCCTAGATGCATAGGCGATGGGTCGCCTCCCTAGTTCAGTCTCTTGAAGAAGGACTGCAGCTACTGCTGACGACGACGCGTCGGTTTGGACGATGAATTTCTTTGAGAAATCGGGCATAGCAAGTACAGGGGCATTACAGAGAGCTAATTTAAGATCTTCAAAAGCGGCTTGTTGAGAGGGTCCACACTCGAATTTGATGCCTTTCCTACGAAGAAGGTTTAAGGGCGCCGCTCTATTAGCGAAGTTAGGAATAAACTTCCTGAAGAAATTCACCATACCAATGAACCTGGCGATACCTTTAATGTCCTTGGGAGGTTTAAAATCACGGATGGCCTGTGTTCTAGAATGATCGACTGCTACACCATCAGGTGACACAATATGCCCTAGGAATGACATAGAGGGCTTAGCAAAGGCAACCTTGGACAACTTGACAGTTAACCCAGCCTTACGAAGGCGATCGAGAACTTCTCGCAGATGATCTAGATGTTCTTCAAAAGTCTCTGAAAATACGACGACATCATCCAAGTAGTGATATAAGTACTCAAATTTGATGTCGGAGAAGACCCTATCTAGTAGCCTAGTGAGTACAGCTGCTCCCGTGGGGAGTCCGAAAGGCACGCGGTTGTATTCATATAAATTCCAGTCCGTGGCAAACGCTGTAAGATGTTTAGACTCTTCGGCAAGGGGAATTTGATTATAGGCCTGATTCAAGTCCAAGATAGTAAAGAACTTGGCCTTACGAAACCATGAAAAACAAGAATGAAGGTCAGGAAGGGGCACGGATTGCAACACCACCTTCCGATTGAGAGCCCTATAATCAATGACAGGCCTGAAGCCCCCCTGGGGTTTCGGGACTAGAAAAATAGGCGACGAATACGCCGACTTAGAGGGCCTAATAATACCATCCTTCAACATCTGATCGATGATTTCTTTCAGAGCCTTCATTTTAGGTGGAGATAGCCTATAAGGTGGAAAACGGACAGGAATCGAATCCGTGACCACAATTTTGTATTCAATAAGGTCAGTAACACCAAGAGTATCAGAGAACACCTCTGGAAACGACTGACACAACTTACGAATACTATCAGCCTGCTCCTCAGGTAGATGTCTAAGGTCTAACAACATCTCATCCTGGGTAGGCGAAATAGATGAACATGATACAGAATTACACTTTAACAAGGGAATTTTACAATTGGACGCAAATTTGAATGTGCACGACCTGCTCTGGAGATCGAGCACAAGACCAGTGTAGGAAATGAAGTCAGCTCCCAATATAATGGGGCAAGACAAGTGCTTGGCCACAAACAATTTAATTTTCCATGTAAATTTAAAAATACGAATTTTGACATGTAAAGAACCTAGAATTTCTAATGGAGATGAATTAGCCGAAACATATTAAACAGGAGATGAGACATAGTCAGGTAGTTTACAAACAGATTTCAATTTAGAATACCATTCAGCCGAAATAATCGAACAAACACTGCCTGAATCTAAGAGATCTGTTACAGGTTCATTATTTAACTCAATCTTAAGAAAAGGGACAGGCGCGGGGGAACCCGCCGCAATCCTAAGACACTCTTTAGGGCATTCAAAAGACGAATTTTAAAGACTGATCGTTCCCTGAATTTACAACCTGTTTACCCGGGGCTGAGTCTCGGGAAGATGGATTAGTTGACTCAGCCGAAGCCACTAGTCACTTTTGATTCTTGTTGGAAGTTGCACCAGAAGTTGAGCAGGAGGGGGTGCTATTTGAATTTGGACAATTTTTGGCGATATGTGAGAAAGCCCCACATTTAAAACAGCCTTGTGATGAACCATCCCCATTCCTTGTCCCACTCGACTTGATCAGTAGACACTTATTGCGAAGATGGTCAGGTGAACCGCAAGCATAACATTTACGGGGATTGACTGGTCGGCGAGGTGGAGGCCGAGGATTACTAAAAGAAGGAGGGGGTTCTTTCGCGACACGCAAAGAATCGGCGTATCTAACTCCTTCCGCTGAGACGGCCAATGCTTCAAGTTCAGAGAAAGTTTGCGGGCACGCCGCGAAACACAAATATGACCTATAGGATGGTGAGATACCTTCCACAATGGCTTGTACAATCTGATCCTCAGGGAAGTGAAGAGCAAACACCCTAGTATAAAACTTAATGTCCTGTATGAAATCAGCCAAGTTTTCATCCAAGCGCTGTACACGATAATAGTACTTCTGAATCAGAGATGACCTCGCGCGAGCAGGAATAAAATTTGCAAGCAAGTGTGCGTGAAAATCTTCAATAGATGACTGTTCAGCTATGGCTCTTACTATTTTGTCGGAGAGAATACCAATTGCATAAGGATAGATGATTTGCAAAATTTGACATGGGGAAAGAGAAAACACAAGGCCATGATCCTGAAATTCAACTAGAAATCTTAAAAATGAAATTACTTCACTGGTGGTATTAACGGAAAACTTCGATATACCTCTGAGCAACATTGCCAATGGATGAGGCAAGCTGCTGAAACCGGGTGACATAGTAGGTAAAGGTTTCAGTGGCAAGGGAGTTAATTCAGAACGTATATTATTCAATGAGTTACGGCGTTCAGACTCGTTGTCCAATGGGGCAGAGATAGTTTGAGCAACAACGGTTATCCTATTGACTTCTCCCTTAGGAGGCTCTTCCTCGCTACCTACATTCATCGTGACGGGTTGATCAGTTTTGGGAGGAACCTCCCCAGTTAACAATTGAGTGACCTTGCTAGATAATTCAGAAATATTTTCAAGCAGCGTACTAGCTTCCTTCCTCTGAACGTCATTCAACTTTAGAGACAACAGATCGTTAACTCTATTTGAAAAATGAAACAGCCTGGCTTGCACACGTTTGATTTGATTAGGAGAAGGATCATTTTCATCAAAAAACTAACTACAGATGCTAGCCCAGTAATATTCTCGACGATCGTGGAAAGAGAGTCGTCAATTTCTTTCTCTCCCAAAGCGGGGATGGAAATGGGCAAGTCAAGGGACTCTCTAAGCTTGTTGGAGTCTATCGCAACCGTGCCTCCAGATTGCACATTTCTGATAGTTAACTCATAGATCAACTCCTCCTTGCGCAAATAGGTAAGATGGAGAACAACGCGAGGGCCGGGCATGATGACAGAACAATTTTGAAAAAGAGAAAATCAAAAAAAATTCCAGCAACTGAGAAATTAATTAAAGTTGTAATCAAAGCAATGTTTAGCCGTCAAAAGGGGCTAAAATGAGACACATTCAACCACGCTCTGCTACCACTTGTTACGGAATTTTCCGTGGTAGTTAGAGGTGAAAGAAGGTGCGGGGTGATGAATAGGTCTCAGGCTACGAAATTAAAGTGAATTTAAAATTTAACAAGGCTATATTTTCTTTTCAAAATCTAGAAATAACAAATATGGCAGGTACAGAGTAGCAAGGCAACAAAAGTACAATTACAGTATTTACAGGATTTGGGCTTCGAGCCCCGCGATCACAATCCTTGAGCAATCAGCTCAGTTTTACCCCAAACACAAGTGTCAACAGAGAGGGGAGAACCCCATTCATACCTAGGAGCACTTGCTCCAAAATACACAGTAAGGCCTCCTTGAGGCGCGCAGAAAACAAAATTTTCGGGAAAAGAGCAACTTGCTCTCAAAATTCAGGCCTGTCAAAGGCCACACCTAATTCTACTTTCAAGCTGTCCTCTCAGGACATATACACAGGGGTAAAATGCCCAACCTACTGAGGTCTGTTAAATGACAAGAAGGTTAATTACATGACCTCTAAATCAACAATTTGAGAGGAGGCGATTTGCACTCCTAATGTATTTGTTTCAAAACCTAATTTGGCTCTAGGCCACTGATGCAAGGGCTAATCCCATACTAAAGAGGTGACTTTAGAAATTGACAAATTTACATAATGTTAAGGAAGAATAGGTTGAGAAAACAAGTTCACCTCAAAACAATATGAGTGGGAGCTCGAGAGGGTTAAGCACTCTCTATCCCAATATGTAGTTTAAAAGATAGAATAGATACAAGTTCCTTTACATTTAAGGAAGGTTACATAATGGAAAAACTTCGGACCCACCCCGAGAGTTAAACTGCTGAGCAAGCAAGAAAAGAAGTAATTAATCGGCCATTACCTGGTTGTTGACTGCCGCCGAAGAGAGAGGCGCTTCCCGCCCCCTGCTATGTACTTTACACACGAAAAGATGGAACAGAAGTGGCCCGGAGACCCTAAAATCAGCAGTTTATATACTCTCGCGGAAAGTTCGAGGCGTTAGGGGAATGAGAACACCCTCCCACAAACTCTTTATTGGGTAGGATACAGCAACATATTCAAGTTGGGGGAAGATACATCCGATTGGTCAGAAATTAATAAAAGAAATTCGGGATTGGCTAAATACAAAACAAGGGGAAAGAGAGGGGTATACAGCCAACTTAAACAATAACAGAAAGAAATTTAACAAAAAACAAACTTTTGAAATAAAAATTTCTCCAAAACAAATAGTTCTTTCACGTCGCACTAGGGTGCACCATTGTAGTTTCTCAGTAGTGTCCTCTAGAAGAGAAAGTTCACACTTCTTACTACAAGCAAAACAAAAATACGTCGAAAATGACACAGTTCAAAAACTCCAAAATTTCCAGGTAGTGACATCTTCTGATAAAGTAGAAAATTAATACCGTAGATAAAGTTCAGACTTCCTCCAGCAGAGGAGTTTCAAGTGGCGCACATTTTTAAACTAGCGGCGTGGAGGTGTACCGCCCGGTACAATAATAATAATAATAATAATAATAATAATAATAATAATAATAATAATAATAATAATAATAATAATAATTGTTCCGAGGTATCTGTGGAACAGCAGAGGTGAAAGAAGTTGCTGGGATGAATAGGTCTCAACTTACGAAATTAAAGTTAATTTAAAATTTAACAAAGGTTGTATTTTCTTTTCAAGATCAAGAAATCACAAGTATGACAGGTACTCAGTAGCATATCAACAAATTAAGAATGTACAATTGCAATTTGTTAATGGATTTGGGCTTCGAGCCCCCAGACACGCAATCCTTGAGCAATGAGCCCAACTTTACATATGAACAAAGTTCAACAAAGGGGCAGGAAACTCCAATCATGCCAAGGAGCACTAGCTCCCAATTACCCAGTTAAGCCTGCTCGAGGCACACATAAACCAAATTTAAGAACAACCTGCTCACAAAGTTCAAGCCTATTCAAAGGCCACACCAAACTCAACCTTCAAGCTGCCCTCCAGGCACACAAGAACAGGGGTAAAAATACCCAACCTACTGAGGCCTATTCAGTAAAGAAACAGGACAATTACGTGGCCCCAAAATACCAACTTGAGTGGAGGCGTAACTTGCACTCCTAATAAACCTTTTTAAAACCTATTTGGCACTAGGCCGCTTATGCAAGGGCTAATCCCATACTACGGAGGTGACACGACAGGAAAACTTTATTACATTACGAAGAGAAGGGAAACTGTTATGAAAACGTAGTCACCTCAAAACGATATGAGTGGGAGCTCGAGAGGGTTAGGCACTCTCTATCCCAATTCGTAGTTAAAGAGACAGAATTTATACCAAGTGTCTTTTACATTTTAGAGGAAAGTTGCATGATAATAGTTTCGAACCTGCCCCGAAGGTTAAACTGCTGAGCTAGCGAGCAAAGAAGTTATTAAAAGGCCATTACTTGATGGATGAACTGCTGCCCGAAGAAAGAGGCGCTTCCCGCCCCCTGCTACATAATCACACTAGGATAGATGTTACTGAAGTGGCGAGGAGACCAGAAAATCAGCAGTTTAAATACCCTCGTGGAACATTCGAGACCATTCAAGAATGAGACCCCACACCCCCCTCAATTTTATTGGGTAGTATAAAGCAACATCTCCATATCGGAGAAGACATACGTTATTGGTCAAAAATTAATTAGAGAAATTCGGGATTGGCTAAATTCAAAACAAGCGGAAAGAGAAGGGTTATACTGCCAACCCAAAAAATAACTGAAAGAAATTTAACAAAGAACAAACTTATGACTACAAAATTTCTTCAAAAAAAGTTCCTTCACTTCGCGCTAGGGTGCACAATTGTAGTTCTTAAGTAGTGCCATCTAGAAGAGAATGTTCACACTTCTTACTACGGAGCAAACAAATAGAAATCGAAAAGACACAGTTCAGAACTCTTCAAAATTTACAATAGCGACATCTTCTGAGAAACTTTAGAATTAAAATGGTTGTTAAAGTTCAGGCTTCCTCCAGTAGAGGAGTTTCAACTGGCGCAATGTTTGAATTACCGGCGCGGAGGTGTACCGTCCGGTACAATAATAATAATAATTTTTATTTACACTCTTTACGCTCACATTGGAGCACGAAAATCAAACCTTATACAACAAAGTCTTCAAAGAATAAGTTTAGCTTTTAGCACTTGACAACTTCTACATTCTAGATCAGGGGTTTCCAACCTTGGGGGCGCGCCCCCCTGGGGGGGGGGGGCGTGGGGCTTTATCAGGGGGGGCGTGAAGTGATTTCCGAATTCATATTTTTTAAACTCGAATATTACAATTTTGTGTAATAAACGTTTTTTTGAATCTCTCCAAGTGATGTCGCGTCAAGTCAATCGTTCAAAAGCAGTGGTAGTTGCCAACTGTCGGCACAAACCTCTGGGGAACCGCGAGGTTCGAGGTTAAGTAAGAAATTTGGTGTGTTGTGAGGAGCGAAATGAAGCCTGAGAGCAGGTGCGGGAACAAGAGCACTCAACGCACGTTTAATTGCATCCTTTGTGGACCTACTTGCGTGAAAGTAAGCTATGGCCATACGCGACATATTTCAACTCATCAACGATGTAGTAGTTGCTTTCATTTTACAGTGTTATTATTACATACTGTACAAGGTTTTTTGATAAACAACATATATTACATGAAGGAGGTACTCGTATAAATGTTGGTATTATATCAAATTGATCTAGTAGCGAGAACAACAGGAGGGCTAAATTATAATATTTTTTAAAAAAATATAACATGTTAGGCTTTCACTGCTAGCGTGAAATTCTATGTACGCCTACTGATATTTTGGGCTACAACTAATTAATATTCAACCACAGCAATTAATGAAACAGTGACATTTTCTCACCAAAGAACTTAACTGGCAATAAGTTACTACAGTCAGGAGTCGACATTAACTCTGAAGAACAAAGAATATCGGAGTTTCAGAAGCAACAAATGAAGTGGAAGTTCCTCCTTCCCTCTCACTCTGCGGCATATAGACTCGTTTTTTTGGTAGCTCGTCCTTGAAGCTCTGTTCCCACCCGTACACATTCTTATTCTTCCCTTGCAGTCAAATTGGCGAGAGTTACATAGTACAACTGTCCTATCAGAAATGGTGCAGTAAAGGCCATGACAACACATCGCCGATTGACGCTCAGTGGCCAGGCCCTTTGACTGTTGATTCTGTGCCTCGTATACTTTCGCAGTAGACGTGTCTGTCAAGTTGTTTATCGTGAGTGTTGTGTATGCTTCGCTGTAACCGTGCGACTATGTGAATTGTGTTATTTAATATTGTGACTTTAAAAAAAATTGATAACAATGTCCAAGAAGAGACTGTGCAATGATGGCTATATTAAGTATGGCTTCACAGTCGTTGAACGGAACGGAATACAACAGCCTCAATGCGTAATCTTCCACTGTGTTCTGAGTAACGATTCGATGTGGCCTGTGCATTTGGAGAGACATTTAAACACGAATCATTCAGGCTTAAAAGTCAAACCCACATAATTTTTTGCAACTAAACTCCACTCACTAAAACGTATGAAATTATATTCATCGGGTACTTTTAACCAAGAAAATGAGAAAGCAGTGGTAGCATCATATGGGTTAGCAAAATTGCGAAGGACAAAAAAGCACACACAATTGGGGAAACATTAGTAAGGCCATGTATATTATTAGCCACAAATATAGTTTTGGGTGAAGGGAGTCGGTAGAAATTGCCTAAAATTTCTCTTTCTGATAACACAGTGAAATGCAGACTTCAAGAACTGTCAGAAGACATTAAACTGCGAATTTTGGAGAAGGTGAAAGCATCTCCAGTGTTTTCAATTCAGTGTGATGAAACAATCGATGTGGGCCATTGTTGTCAACTGATTGTATACTGTCGATTTGTCGACAGTGGAATTTTAAGAGAAGAAGTGTTGTTCTCCCAATGTTCGAAAACAACTTCGAAAGCTTGTGATGTGTTTTCTGCCCATTAATAGTTTTTTCCAAGAACATGGACTTTCTTGGGAAAATGTAGTGGATGTAAATACGGATGGTGCATCTGCTATGAATGGGTCACGTTCTGGGTTTCTCAAACTGGCCAAAGATAAAAATACAAACATCATGGGAACCCACCGTATAATTCACAGGCAGGCTTTGGGGGCCAAAACCTTGCCCCAAGATTTTAATAACACTCTAAAAGTCGCTATAAGAATTGTGAACTCTGTGAAGATAAGTTCTTTACAGATAATATTGTTTGAAGCCCTTTGTGTTGACATTCAAGCCGATCACAAAACTTTCCTTTCCCACACAGAGGTTCGCTGGCTATCAAAAGGGAACATGTTAGCTCGGCTGTTTGAATTAAAGTTTGAAGTTGAAATTTTTCTTCTTGGTAAAAGTAAGAACGATCTGTATGAAACGTTTACTGATGCCAATTTTATCGTTTCGTTGGCATACCTTAGCGATTTTTTTGAAGCTTTGAACAGTTTTAACTTAAAGCTCCAAGGCAAAAACTCCCAATATTATGCTTCCTTTTGATGACATCAGAGCGTTCCTGGAAAAAATACAGTTATGGAAACGCCGGCTTCAGTTGAACATATTCTCATCCTTTCACAGCCTTAATGAAATTTTGCCGGAAAATGAACGTGATCGCAATAAACTTAAGGTGCAAATTCAGTCACATTTGGATTCCCTGGCACAAGAATTCAATTTCTACTTTCCCGATATCTCGTCATATGAATGGCCCTGGATGTAAACAAGAAATCCGTTTGCCATTGACATTGTGGCACTGCCAGCACAACTTCAAGAAGAAGCCATAGATTTGAAGTGTGATTCACAGCTAAAAGATGATTACAATATATTAGAACTGGGCGACTTTTGGCTAAACTTTCTTGCAGTGTATCTTGAAATAGCCAAAGTAGCATTGCGCGTCGCTGTCCCATTTTCAACGAATATTTATGCGAGTCAGGATTTTCAACGCTGAGTGTCATAAAAACAAAGCAGTGCTGTCGGCTTGATGTTGCAAGTGATCCCCGCTGTGCTCTCTCAAATATCAAACCAAACTACCGAATCTTACCAAGAGAAAACAGTGTCACCCCTCTCACTGACATTTGTTGACTGATTTAAGGATTTATTGTAAAACTGTGTTCTTTGTATTGTGTTAAAATGAAGTTAGTAGTCGTAGATATAGAGCGCGTACTTCATATTATTTTTTCATAAATGAATAATGGAGTAGTTCATTATGTAGTGTCATTAGGTTAGGTCTATATCCTCCACGTCATTTTATCGGAGAAGTTATAGAAGCGACGGGGTTGGGAGGGTGGGGGGGGGGGCGATGACCACCCGTATCTGAAAAGGGGGGCGTCGGCTGGAAAAGGTTGGGAACCACTGTTCTAGATGATCTTGCGGCCCGTTCTTCTGAAGACATAACACACTGCTTACGCTGCGATATTTTTTGTGATAGTCTTGTGTACCGGTACTTGTTATTTAGAATCCATTTCTCTTATCTATTTTCAATTTGAGCTTTAGTCATTTTCAATTCATCTAAATCCGTTTGTATTTCTTTAAACCATGTATTTTTTGTTTTACTATTCCAAACGAAATCAAAGAGTTGTTTCAGAGTCTAGTATTTGGTAATCGGTATATGTGTCCAAAGAATGCAATCCTCCGTTTTCGCATCGTGTTAATGATCGATTCACTTTCCTTGTAGAGTACTGAATTTGACAAAAGTCTCCACTGGCGATCAATGTGGTATTATTAAACTGAGCGAGTTGGCCGTGCAGTTTGGGTCGCGCAGCTGAGAGTTTTCATTCGAGAGAGAGTGCGCTCGAATCCTACCGTCGGCAGCCCTGAAGATGTTTTTCCGTGTTTTCCCATTTTCACACCACCTGTATGGTACCTTAATTAAGGCCGAGGTCACTACCTTCCCTTTCCCATCTTTCCGTCGCAGGAAACCTTCAATGTGTTAGTGCGACATTCAACAAATAGCAAATAAAGTAGTAGTAATAATAACAACAAAAATAATATTCACCTTCATCATCATCATTGTGAAATATTTGATTAACTGTTCATAGACTGGCTTGTAACAGCTCTCCATCCCTGCTAGGAATGTCAAGTACAGTTCAGAAAGAAAATTGTTTTACTTGTTTAATATCTACGAGTATTTAGATTTCTGACGGTCTTGGCAGACACCAGGGCTTGGAAATGCATTCCACTGGAATTACCGAAAGTAGTCTAAACGGACGTTTGTGAATAATTTGGGCTGTGTTTAGGAAGGGAATGGCTGTAATCTTCATGATACCTGCCATCTCGACTTCCCTAGACCACCTTTCTCGTAGTTTAACTGCTACTGTATATCATTACTCCCTTGCCACTCATTTCCACTATGAATAACTCTCAATCCATCCGTAGTAAAATCCCCATTTTGTAACAACTTGGTTCACATACACAAGAAATATTAAGCGAATCTTCTTCCGTAGCGTTCCTAAATTCTTCCAGTTTCCCAGCTATTAGTGCCGTGTTCACTTTCCACGTATCAAGTTAAACATTTTGTGAGTTTTATGGCATGGATTTCCTTTGATTTCCTAAGAAGCGTTGATATGATCCCATTCCCTGCAAGGTCTTGGCTTCCAAATTCCATGATCGATACTGGGAATTTCATTAGAGTTTTCACCCCACGACAATTCTTCTTGAACATTCGGTCGATTGCTGTATGCACTTCATTAAGCTGACATATAGCATTAGGGCCTACGTTCTGGTTGTGAGGAAAACAATGGGAAACTACCTCACTCCTTATTTTTCCTCATACATATTTTCATTGACAGCCAGCCTGGTGGTCATGATCGTTAAGGCGTTAAAACGGTCTGACGCCGAGGTTAGCCGGTTCGAGTCCCGTTGGTCGAAACAATTTTCACTATCAGAATATTGGCCGGTAGGGTAGGAGAGGTGGTGGTATACAACTTCTAATCACCAGATTGCGTGCCAAAAGCCTGGATTAAATTACAAACCTCTCCGCAGTGCTCATATGGAGTGAGGGCATATGACGCTGTTGATGGTGATTCATCCATCGGATGGAGACGTTAAGCCTTAAGCAGACCCTTGGTCTATTCGACAGGAGTAGGCTATGTGCCGGCACCGGGTTTCACCCTCTCCCTACTATCATATATCACGTCATTCATTTAATCTCATTAACTCCTCTGATGAGGTTGACGTCATGAAGCGCATCCGGTCATAAAAACCCGCCACGACAGATTCATCTCACCTCTTATCCGACCCCGTAGAAAAACGGGACAAGGGCTGGACAAACACACATATTTTCATTGACACCTAGACTACCTACGTCAGCTCTTGATGATCCAACCAGCTTTCCGGCCAAGAACTCATCGTGGAGTGTTAATACAAGGATACCGTATCGAGATAACCACCGAAGATAACTCTTACTTCTCTACAATTGATTTATTCACAAAGCACAAGACACAGCTACACTGAGGGCATTTCGCTTGTACTGACAAGAGACAAATTAACAAATCTAAACTTTCATAACAAAATATAACAAAAATAAAAGACCAGGTACCCAACTTGTTAATAACAACTGTCCAAATAGAAAACCACGAAAACGTCCATGTTCAAAGCCAAGTCGCTCGTCACCGTAGGTCAGTGTGGCGGTATAGGCCCAACCACTTCACAACTTCTTCTTGAGAGATTATTTACACGCCTCAAGGAATACAGTATATGGTTATGAGCGGTTTAGATAGGATCGTTGAAGAATTGTGTGCTGAGTGTGGGGAATGTCGAGGATCTCTTTGATTCTGGCGGAGCGGGAAGGAACGCGGGAAAATAAGTGTGAGACAAGATATTCTGAGTGGTAATGCCCATTTAAGATTCCAAGAAGGAAACTCAGTCCAGCTGCCCGTCACCTACCGTGCAGCGGCGACACTTTTATTGTCCTTAATAGCTGCTGCGTAGACTGATAACTGAGCTTGTGGGTTCTGTTCCTTCCAATTGCAGCAAATGAGGAGGGTGATTAATACTGGATCACCGGGCGAGTTGACCGTGCGGTTAGGGGCGCGCGGCTGTGAGCTTGCATCCGGGAGATAGTGGGTTCGAATTCCACTGTCGGCAGCCCTGAAGATGGTTTTCCGTGGCTTTCTATTTTCACACCAGGCAAATGTTGGGACTGTACCTTAATTAAGGCCACGGTCGCTTCCTTGCAACTCCTAGGTCTTTCCTATCCCATCGTCGCCATAAGACCTATCGGTGTCGGTGCGGCGCAAAGCCACTAGCAAGAAAAAAATAAATACTGGGTCAATTGAACAATTGACTCTGCGAATCGAATCTCAGGTATTTCAAATTGAACAATATGTCATTATATAATAGAAACATTAACATATCCCTTCGTTCAAGAGAAGAAAACGCCCGCCTGATGTGTAACAAGGTGTTGGAACAGAGTGTAAATCTTTCGCTGACGGCGTAACCAACTAAAGGGGTTGATAACCTTGTCAAATTTCTTTGTCCTCCGAGTGCCGTGAATTCTCCCCCAACACATTGCAGCCACTTGGCACGTGATGAAATTACTGATCGTTCCTGATTGTGTTCCTGATTTCCTGCTCCCACTTGCTGAAGAGCGGCTCATTACCGGTCCCATGAGGGCGAGGTGACAAGAGGAAACCGCCCTGATTAGCTAAGGGCAGCATTCTCACGGCAGACGAGCTCGCCTCAACAAAAGAAAGCCATTGACGGAATCGTTGCCCAGCAGGCAATTTTTTGAATCGATGATGATGTGGGAGTTTGTTCCAGTACTTCAGTGACCATTTAGAACTGATGGGTTTTAGCACTAATAAATATGCATTGTGATCAGATATAGGTCTACCCACCTGTCCCGTTTCTTGATACGGGGTCGGAGATGAGGTGAGATAAAATATATCGCATGTTTTACCGCCGGAAGCCCTTCCTGACGTCAACTCCAACTGAGGTGCTAAGGATGATGAAATGAATAATGGTGACTGTAAATGGGTAAGGAGGTGGAAGAAATCGGCT
The DNA here is from genome assembly GCF_040414725.1 of Anabrus simplex. NCBI lineage: Eukaryota > Metazoa > Arthropoda > Insecta > Orthoptera > Tettigoniidae > Anabrus > Anabrus simplex. The sequence goes on along the minus strand of NC_090265.1, from coordinate 1,509,609,380 downwards.
TGGGCCTATGAATACTAACTATCACGGCATTTGTCTGGAAGCGATAATGGGAACCCCAGAAAACCATTCTCAGGACAGCCAGCGGTGAGGTTCGAGCCCATGTGTCTCCCGTATGCAGAGCTTGGCTCCATAGTCGTAGTCCGTTAACACGCGCGTCCATTCTGCTGAGATCATCGTGAAAAGATAACATGTATGTACTGTATATCCTTCCTTCTAATTAATATATATGTAAATATAATTTACATTTAGTCTGTTACAATGAGATAATTTTGTTTGACTAAGGAACTTTCCCATTTCATATAAAGACCACAGAGATCACATGTTTCTCTTGTTTGTTTGTTTGTTTGTTTGTTTGTTTGTTTGTTTGTTTGTTTGTTTGTATGTTGGAGCATCAAGTAAAAACAAGGTCCAGAGAGTGGAAATGGTTTTCATCCTGATTTCTTGTAAATGTTCAACTGTAGGTAGAAAAGTTTCAAACAAAACTAATGTTATCTTGAGTATTTTATGTCACGGCAGCTTTTTCGATAGAAAAAACCCTGACTGACATAATTGCGTATAGTATGGGAAATGATCTTTTTCTCATAATTTCTAAATGTTTGACCTAATTTACTGTACAAAACCTGGAAGAAAAATTTCTTGAAATGTAATTTATGACATTTTAAGGAAATGTGACAGAAGATAGCAGAAGCGGAGGTAGGCCTTTCTATGTCGCCCTGTCAACAATAACAGTACACTGACTATTGACATGTTGTCCGTCTTTCCAGACATTATTCATCTCCACTAGGTGGCAATACTATAGCAGTTCTTCAAAACCTAACACATTAACTGCGAGTACAAATTCCAGTGCGTTTTACAACTATTGTGATTAATTATTGTGTTGTGTTGTGATTCTATGAACGAAAACAAAGAGTTAATTTAAAATTAAAAGACATTTATTCTTTTTAAATAATTATTGCTTTCAGATTATACCTTAGTGGTATTCTATATATACAGACTGAAAATATTTAACCGGTTTTAGTCATTATACGTAAAATGATAATGAATCTAGAGCGATGATAAAATATTGCTCTTTTACGGGAGTATTTTGAAAAGCGCACTAAAGTATCTTTCCAATGAACACACTGATGAGATATCTTAATTTCATCATTCAGGAAGTAATAGTATATGATCAGTTTAAAATATACATTCAGAGGTTTTCATAAGGGAATTATTTGGGCTTAAACGAAAAATTATTTTCAAAACTCGTAAACAAATCCACGTAGCAACTAAAATGAAGCCAGCGTGGATATTTCCTTCAACTAAACTAAATGGAGCAAAAGTGCTGTGCCATTTTCGCTCAGTATAGTAGTTTAGTTGAGAAAAATATGTAGTAGACGACGAATATGACACTTTATTCAATTTTTCATTGAATTAGAGAGATCTGCCCAACTTCTAATCTCAGATCCTAAGCGAAGTACCTGAATTTTAAAGGGCAGTATAATATCTGGGAACTCAATATCATTTTCGTTGAAATATTAATGATCACAGGTACCGCAATCAGTATCCATTCGGCATAATTAACTTCTCAGTCTTAGAAACCGCTCAGTATAGTTCAACTTCGCTGATAGATGGCAGTGCGTACGAATTAGTGTACTTGGTAGATAGGCCACCTAAAATGTGCCACTGCAGACAATCTGTATTACGCTAACCGACGTCATAAGAAGATGATGATGATAATGATGATGATAATTATTATTAAAATTTGTATACAACGATTAAAATATCTTAAATATGTTCTCCTGTTTGAAACTCCGGGAATGTTCCTAGTATAAGCTACGGGCGCCAGCCCACTCACCTTCGCCATATATCTCTTTCACCAATTCAAATCTTCTTAGCTTCAGAGAAGGCGTCAATTTCTAATGGGCCCGTCAGAGCACGGAATGAAAATAATTTTAGTTGTAGTAACTCCGTACAGATTAGTAGTACTAGTAGTAACCCACCAGCTCCACCATTCCAAATCTCCTTGACCAGAGCGAAAGCGTCACCTTCTAAGAGACCTGCCGAACCCGTTCAAGGTACGGAATAATAACATTTTGTTGTAGTAATAATAATAATAGTAGTAGTAGTAATCACATGACTGCATGATTGAGAGCAAATTTTTTCCTCTTCTTCTTCTTCTTCTTCTTCTTCTTCTTCTTCCTCTTCCTCTTCTTCGTTATAGGTCTACCATTCCACGTCTCCCTGACACTGTCTACTGTACCCGATGCATTTACTGGACGTATTCCAAAATGGCGCCTACGGAAGGTAGAGACCACCCAAGGCAAAGGAATGTGTAGCAGAGTATCGATATTTATGTATGTTAGAAGGCCATGACTGATTTAAACCTACCACTATGAAGGCAAGGTACAACAGAGTAGAATCGATTGAATTGTTTTAAAAAAATAAGAAGGATCGAACGGATTATTATAAAAACTTACTTAAAAAATTGACTTCGTAACGACAAGACGTGCTGAACATAGCTTTCAAGAATTAAGCAAGAGTGATAATTTCTAACGAGAAGATTAAGTTGAGACAACGGTAATATTGAAAGAAACGAAGTGCTAAACCCTGAAATACAGTAAGGAGGATATAAACCCCGGAAATTCGGAAAAGTTCGTCCGCATACTTATACGCTAATCGTCTTGAAGCAAAAGGTTGACCGAGACGCGAGAGCTGGAGATTGAACTACAACAGGGAAAAATAATAGCAACGATATCGTAAATAAAGAGGCGATCGTTGAAAAATTATACTTAACAAAGGAAAATAAGCTAACTTTGAATATACAATTAGACAAAGCAAATAATCTTCTACTGGCCTCAAGGAATAAGAAAATATTTCTGCAGAGGAGGGCTAGCAAATATATATACAGTTATCAACGATAAATACTAAGACTTCACAGAACCATGATGAATACATATGTTTCAGAACTGATGTATATTATCTACTGTATTCCTGAGGAAATGATGGCTTGGTAAATCGGCATAGACCAACCTGGAGAGAGATGTCGTCCTGGCAGTTAAAACTACCCCGACCCGAGAGGAGGAGGTCACTCAACCCGAGCTACCAGAGATGAAAGATCCGTCCAATTCTCGATCCAAGGCCTGTGACCAGACCGTGGAGCAGTTGAATAAGAGCAACTAAGGCCCGAGATATTGAATGGCGAGCTAAGTAATAGTAATAAGTAGTATAATTTCTTATGTAGAGTATTACCAGTATATGTAATAGAACTGAATAGACTCGGCGTGAAATAATTGAGTGTGCAATTAATATAAGGAAGTGCAGTGTGAAATATTTAAGATGGTATTAACATATATTAAGTCAGTGTGAACTTAAGACGATATCTCGTGATATAAAGGTTACATATTTACTATATTATCTTAACCAGAGGAGTGAGAATGCGATTTTAAAAGTTACATAGTGTAACAGATATTTGCAGAGAATCCCGGTTAAATATAGGTTGAAATGAAGGTTATACATGAAATAATGTAAGTGTATACGGTGTTTTAAGTGAAATATTGCGCAGAATAATAAGAAATGAGACGTGTATGATATAAGTAATGTGCGATATAAGGGCACATGTAATGCAACTACGGAAAGGAAATATGCCCCAGGGAAGAACTATAGCAAGGTATGGATAGTAAAATTATATATTTAGATGAAGTTTGAGAGTGGTTTGACAGTAGTAACAACTAGTGATGGGTAGATTTATGCATGATTATGTCATATTCTGAATGAATGTTGATTGCATGGAAGATGAAACTAGTATGTAACCAGTATGATAACATAATATTGAGATATCGTAATGCAGGCACTTGCACATCTATATATGATAAATGCTTATTGACTGTGTGCATATTGAGCTGGAATACGTTACATAAGAAATTATCTAGCTAGAGTAGGGAAATAATATGAGATTTACGTAGGATATCATCGATGTTTTTAATTTGAAATATTATAAGAGCGAATATTATGCTAGGAGCCGTATTTTAAATGGCAATCGGACCAAGAAACTTAATACGTCATTCGATTTCTCATTCTCTTCACTTTATTCAGCACCAACGAACTCAGATAATTTTTAATATAATTCAGATCACTGATATTAGAATTCAGGACACTTTTATTGAAATTCAGATCATTCCCACGATAATATGAATAATGTAATGGTAGCATTTTTGATGATGGTGAATAGTTAACACCGCAAGTGATAGAATTACTTATTGAAATACTGAAATTTTACTGTGGTCAGAAGATTATGATATATTTGTGTACATAAACGAACGGACTTATGTTTTGATAGGAACATGAAACAAAATGTGAATTCATTTCAGGAATACTCAACCCAGAATGTTGTGATATGCAAACGTAGATTAGAAATAAGCCAGCGCTGACTTAAAATAATTGATTCAGGAGTTAGAATACTTGTTTATTAGGTTAATGATTGGAAGTTCACGAACTATTTTTGACATTTAACCATTTCTTTCGCGATTCTCAGTAATTTAATAAATATGTTTCTTGATTATGTGTTATATAATTTAATGAGTTCTTATTTGTAGTGATAGACTGTAGTTGTATTTAGTGAATAAGGTACCTGATAAGCGGATATGTCTTAGGAAATGTTGATTGAAGTATACGTACGCGGAGTTCACAATTGAGCGTTGACTTGCGGAATTTTGAACTGCGTAGGATGTCACTATTTCTCTTTGGATAACCATTTTTCTGGAAACATGGATACCCAGAGACGTTTATCTGACTAGTTGGGAAAATAACTGTGGTCAGCCTGACCCGAAGGGTGCACTACCAATCTGGCAAGTTTACATCCATCTTTAAATGCAAGCTGTTCAATTGTTCGATCATTTGGACACTCCTTGATGTTACACAACCACAATAATAATTTCCTCTTTAAAGGGCAATAAACAATTATGATAGATACAAATACACCCTAATCCACCCAGTCGCGCAGCCCTCGTTGGTAAGAGTGTCATGGAACGTGTGCTTTTACTCGTAAAAGTGTAATGATCCTGAAAAATCATTAGAGTTCAGAAGAAAACGTAAGTGAATATTTTTTTGTAGAGCATTTAATTACAAGAACAAATAGGCTTTATTTTTTATTCAACATAATTAATCTGATGACATTTTCGTTTTGCTTATCAAATTCGAGATAAATATGTATTCTTTTCTTTTCGCTTTCTGAACACTGTTACGGAGATCTTGATTGATATTCTTTGCCATTTTCGGTATCTCAAGCGTTTAAGGAACAATTGATTTTTAAAAATGTCCATTATTTTGATTTTTAACACCTAAAGTTCAGTACATACCTATGAATAATCAAAGTAGGCTAGACCTATCTGGGAGACTTAAACATCTCAGACGTGCTTACAATTTCTTTATCCAATTAGGCCTGTATTTCAGGCGAGAAATAACACGAAACAAACAGACCATCTCATGTTAAACCAACAAGCGATTTCTCCAAACACTTCGAAAACAATATCTGCTCAGTATGTTGAAGTAAAACGTAGTTAGTCAAATGAGAAATGTTTGTGCCAAACTTTATGACCTTTTGCCAAACTATTTAGACATGAACTTATTTCGAAAGCAGGTGGCAGTTTTTATACCGTATACAAATGTCCAAAATATCACCCTTACACTCCCTATACAAGGAGGTCTTATCTATTATTATTGGAAGTGCGCACACATGTGTATAATACAACAAAAGAAGTAATTTAAATATAATTTCTATTAACACTTAGTTTTGCGTATTCACTTATGGTTCCTGTTCGCTTTGTACACAGTTCGATGTGGTAACGATCACATGTTTTTTCACACAGTTGGCATATGCAAGTCTTCATCGGATTGTGGTACACCTTGTTTTTGCAGAGGTGATGATGGAAGCCATCCACAGACAGTCTCGTTAGTACGTGTCTCATCTCGAAGTTTGCTGACGTCCAGGTCCTATCGATCATCGCACCCGTGCTGTAGAATTCTGCCCAGATTTCTAGGTGGCAGTCCCTTAAACTTTGTAATTCTTGTTCTGCTGGTGTGGTAGATGGGAGCACGAAGGTTGTTCTCAAATCCTCTAGCAGAAATGATTCTCTAGCTAGTACATATGTTAGGCGGGATCTTGTTGATTTGGATACACCCAAAGCTCTTTTCAGGAAGCATGCTTTAATTCTTTCCAAGGTAGCTAGGTTTTCTCGTCCATACAATTTCAATGCCACATGTTAGGATAGGAATAATCTTTGCCTCGAATAATTTCATGGCTGTTTCCATGCTAAGTGCCTGTATATGCTTGATATTATTTATTGCTAGGATAGCTTGCGCAGATCTTTCTGTTATGTGTTTTGTAACGCATTTGCCGCTAGGTTGTAGCGTGACCCCTAAATATTTGAAGTCGTTGACTATTTTAAGTTTGCTGTTGGTCTTACCTATCGATCACTGTTGGATTCCCATTACCAGTTGTTATCTTCCAGGTTTTCAGGTTATATACTTTCATCGTCAGATTACTAGAAGACGAAAAATAATTATTTTAAACTTCTGAGAAAAACTAATACATTATACATTATGGGGTTCATCGATGAGTTTCCGTTATGGATCTAACTGGATGATCTAGCCTGAAATCATATTTTAAATTACGAAGGGATAAGTAACCATTACGGAATGTTAATAGGATAAGCGTTGAGATTATCAAGCAGTGCCATTTGAAACGTCATGGAGAATGCCACTACATATATTACAAGTCTTGACTGCTACGTTATAATTGGTAATAAACAAGGATAAGGAACACGTTATAATTGAAGGATTAGAGGAACATAGTGGAAGAACTTAATACCCAGTGGCACACCCTAAATCTCTCCTTGAAGTAAAAATAAATTTAACTTATACAATAAAGAAATACTAGCACACTTTCTGAGAAGTTTTAAGCTTTGATTTGCTTCCAATTCTTAATCCCGCGACGGTAACCGAGTATTATTAACGTATCTGTATCGTCGAATGCCGCTCCTCCATTTCTATAATGCCAAGACTTGTATCTTATAAATTCCATTGCTGATTACCTCACACCTCATGAGCTGAATACAAATCGTTTATAATAAATATAAGAAAGTTGTTTGTAAACACAGTGACAAGGGTGTCATGTCTCTCACATTTTATCTTCCCGATCTTTGGGAATTTAATATTCATGATGTCAAGCAGGATGTTATTTTATACTTGTAAGAGGACTGTTTTGGCGTCTGGTGTTTGAACTAAATGGTGTTTCAAGGGATTAACATTTTCTCGACATAGGTGTGTTCATTTTATTCCGTTCGCTCTAATTATTCTCTACTTCGTTTTGTAATGATATCAGAATACATAACTTGTAGATAAGAACCTTTGACAAGGAATGCATGTCAAAATAGTACGAATGAACTACAAGGACGAAGGTACCGTAACGAGATTTTAATTGTATGCATTGCATAAAGAAGACAAGGCTGAGAGATAACAGGTACATATTCAGCAATTGTATCAAGTGAAAGAAGTAGAACAGAATAGAATGTATTCACTCATTATGTTACGATATACGTTGTCGAATAACAGAATATAATACACATACACAGACTAAGAATAATATGTAATTTCAATATATGACAAATTAAATTCCTAGTATTCCTGAAATTAGTGAAAGAGATTCATGAGTAACCACTTTTTAAAATTATTTCTCTATATACTGTATTCGATGGTATATGTTTCAAATGTGATGGTAATGTATTAAATATTTTCAAGTGAACAATGAAATTGCTTGAAATCGTATTTTGGTAACCTATAACAAGCTGATCGACTTAGTTAACTGACCTTGTATCATATTTATTGTATCTATGAGCATTACTTCTCATTTGATTTTGTCGGTTTCTGCGTACACCTCAAGAAATGCATTATAAATATAATGTGATGACAACCGTAATGTTAAGAAAATGAGACTGTAGATGCTGATTGAGTGGCGGGCCCAATATTGAGGTCAGAATTTGACAGAGCATTAGGAGACCTAAGTAAGAACATGGTATCTAGAACTGACAATGTAATGGAATGTAGTGGAATAAATTCAGACGATTCTAGAAAATATTATAGAAAATAAAGATGTATGGGAAGTAGATGAGTATTGTTACTTGGAAAGTAGAATTAATAACGACAGTGGAAGTACGGACATAAATTGCAGACTTACACAAGCAAGAAATACCTGTTTTGAGAAAAGAAATTTGCTGATTACAAACACTGATATACAAAGATGATATTGAAGATTTTGTGCGGATAGTGACATTGTATGGAAGGGAAACGTGGATAGCAACTAGCATAGAAGTAAAAAAAATGAAATATTTCAAGACTTGGTGTTACAGAAGAAAAATGATGGGTAGATTGGATCATTAATTAAGAGATACCGAATCGTATTGGTGAGGGTAGCTGAGTATAATAGTTGGGGACAAAAGCGGAAAACGTCCTAGTTGAGTACCACCCTTTTGAATCACACATTTCCCTCCACACTTAACCAGACTACTATAGGAGTGCCCACCAAGTATAGCATGTCTATAACTTTTTAGGTGTCGTTAAGAGGGCATGTTGTAAAACTTCGAAATTAAGAAACATGTTTTCTGTGTGCATGACGTTTCCTTTGAAATGTGCGAAAATTTTAACCCCAGATCTCAACGCGAAGATTTTTAAATTACCTTATATTTGTGTCTAATTTACTAGGACCACGCCTTTAGGAAATTTAAGCGGTGTTTCCTCAATTTTCCTTTTTTCACCACATAGGTGTTCGGAGGAAGAGGCACCCTCCCTAGTCAGGCATCGACCTTACTACAAAATTTTAAAAGTTCCATACTGCAAAATAGAAAAAGTAGTGATAGAGATACTGAGATACGCTCATTGGAGCACGGCCGATTTATTTCATTCACAAATCTCTCTCTTCTTTCCTGTGTATCTACAAGATAATATTTTCAAATTTTTGGTGGTTGCAAATAAAGAGTTGGTAGACAGGCTTATTTATTCACATATTAATGGATTCTCCAGGACATTTATTGTGATATTTACTATTCATTCCTGCTTCTAAAATTCAAATCACCACATAAATGTTATTTTTGCCTATATTTTTTCATAATTAGTCACAAATATTAATATAAATGTGTGTGATTTAAACCTGAAAAATATCAGTTAGATTCCGTTAGGAGGTATGTTGCAACATGTACTTTAAATAATTCGGGTTATACAAATAAACTAGCAAGATACCCGTGCTTCGCAACGGTATTATACTGAAATTTATAATTGAATGCTTATTGTTTTAGATATATAATCCGCCGAAATTCGCGGTCTGACTCGTTTTCTATTAGATTACGGCATGTTTCCTCCCATTTTTCAATCTTCTTTTCCAGCAATCGATTTCGTACTTCCCGGGCTAGGCTCAGGTATTCCTCCCGGTCAGTTGGGTCCGTAAATCTTTGCCATCTTTTCCTATAATCATTTTTAATATGGATAAAATCCTTCAGGAGATCCGGCGTGGTGTCATATTGGGTGCCTAGAAGGCACTGAACCCGCGGCCGGACTGCATTCTTAGTCATTACCCGTCCATGAGCCGTTTCCAGCGCGGTCCGCACATTTGACGACGGTCCGGAACATTATTATTATTATTATTATTATTATTATTATTATTATTATTATTATTATTATTATTATTATTATTATTATTATTATTATTATTATTATTATTATTATGTGTTGCTGGAATGGATGATGACAGGAAAACCGGAGTATCCGGAGAAAAACCTGTCCCGCCTCCGTTTTGTCCAGCACGAATGTCACATGGAGTGAACGGGATTTGAACCACGGAACCCAGCTGTGAGAGGCCGGCGCGCTGCCGAGGATCCTTATAAGTACATTAAGAACAGTAAAATCAATTGGTCTCACCTCCTACACCCCACCGTCCTTCTACACCCCACCGCCGTTAAGTTTATTTACCGGCACCCCCCCCCCCCCAAAAATTAAAAGAAGGCTTGTTTCTTATGTTTAAAGAAGATTTCAAACACCAATGTTCACGTCTATTACCTTCAGTTTTGAGATATATGTATACCCATAAAAATAATTTACTTTTTTCACTTCATTTCACACTACTCCCCCCCCCCCCCTCAGTGAATTTTCCCGCAAAAAATGCTTGTTTCTTTAATAGTAAAGGATCTTCTAAATACCAATTATCACGACTCTAACTTCTTCAGTTTTTGATTTGTGTGTCCTCATGAAAGGAATTCAACTCCTTTACACTCCCGCCCTCCAAGATGGTTTCCCCCCAAAACGCGTTTTTCTTTGTTTTTAAAGGAGATCCAAATACGAATTTTCACGTCTGTAACAACTTTAGTTTTTATTAGATGTATGTATTCTCATTCAATTAATTCAATTAATTTTTCAATTCTTTCACCTCCCCCCCCCCTTCATTGGATTTTCTGAGAATACGTGTTTCTTTATTTTTAAAGCAGATTGCAAATATCAAATTTCACGTCTGTAACATCTTCATTTTTGAGATATCAGTAGCCTAATTAAAAGAATTCAACACCATTTTCAGTCACTTTTACCCCCCCTCCACCCAAGTGGTATTTCCGAAAGCTAATAATACACGTTTCTTTATGTTTAATAGAGATAAAAAATACCATTGTTCACTTCTGTAACATGTTAAGTTTTTGAGATAAACTGTAAAAATTCTCATTTTAAAATTTCACCCCTTTTGAGTTCCCCTTAAGTGGAGTTTCCAAACACAAATCACCTATGTTTCTTTAGATTTACAGTAGATTACAAACACCCACTTTTTACGTCTGTAACATTTTACGTTTCCAAGATATTCTGTAGATGTAGTCTTTCAAAAATTCACCCAATTTGTCACTCCTGTTTAACCGCCATTAATTGGATTTTCCAAAACTAAAAAATGCGTGTTTCTTTATTTTTAAAGGAGATCCCATATACAAATTTTCAGTTCTGTAATATCTTTCGTTTCTGAGATATATGTATCCTCATTAAAGGCATTCAACCCATTTTTCACCCTTTTACACCCCTCCTATTGGGATTTACAGGAAACAAAAAATACGTTTTCCTTTATTTTTAGAGGAGATTCTACCTACCAATTTTTACATGTGTAAATTTTAAAGTTTTAAGACATTTTAAAAAATTTACCCTCCCCCTTTTTACCCCCCAATATTTGGATTTTTCAAAAACGAAAAAATACGTGTGTTTATTTATTTTTAAAGGAGATTATAAATACCAATTTTCACATATATAACCTTTAAAATTTTTGAGATAGATACACTCATTTTAAAATGTTACTCCCTTTTCATCCCCCCTAAATTGGATTTTCCAGAAACAAAAAAATACGTGTTTCTTTATTTTTAACGGAGATCCCAAACACCAATTTTCAGGTCTGTAATATCTTCAGTTTCTGATATATAAGTAGTCTCATTAAAGGCATTCAACCTCTTTTTAGCCCCTTTTCACTCCTCCTATTGCGATTTTCCGAAAAACAAAAAAATACGTGTTCCTTTATTTTTAATGAAGGTTCTAAATACCAATTTTTACATCCGCAAACTTTAAAAGTTTGGAGATATAGATTCACTCATTTTCAAAATTCACCCCCTTTTCACCCTCCCATTAATTGGATTTTCCAAAAACAAAAAATTACGTGTTTCTTTATTTTTAAAAGAGATCAAAAGTACCAATTTTCAGGTCTGTAATATCTTCAGTTTCTGAGATATAGGTACCGGTATCATGATTAAAGGCATTCAACCCATTTTTCCCCATTTTCACCCTTTTTCACCCCTCCTATTGGGATTTTCTGAAAACAAAAAATACGTGTTTCCTTATTTTTAAAGAAGATTCTAAATACAAATTTTTACATCTGTAAACGTTTAAAGTTTTGAGATATAGAGCAACTCATTTTAAAATTTCACCCCCGTTTTCACCCCCTTAGCGAAGGAATATCCAAAAATCCTCTCTTAGCGAGCACCTACGTCTTAATATGAATATATCCCCAAAATTTCATCTCTTTATGTCCAGTAGTTTTGGCTCGGCGATGATGAATCAGTCAGTCAGTCAGTCAGTCAGTCAGTCAGTCAGTCAGTCAGTCAGGACAAGTTATTTTATATATATAGATTAAGAACAGTAAAATCAATTGGTCTCACCTCCTTCTACACCCCACCGTCCTTCTACACCCCACCGCCGTTCAGTTTATTTACCGGCACCCCCCCCCCCCAAAATAAATTAAAAGAAGGCTTCTTTCTTATGTTTAAAGAAGATTTCAAACACCAATGTTCACGTCTATTACCTTCAGTTTTGAGATATAAGTATCCCCATAAAAATAATTTACTTTTTTCACTTCATTTCACACTACTCCCCCCCCCCCCCCTCAGTGAATTTTCCCGCAAAAAATACTTGTTTCTTTAATAGTAAAGGATCTTCTAAATACCAATTATCACGACTCTAAATTCTTCAGTTTTTGATTTGTGTGTCCTCATGAAAGGAATTCAACTCCTTTACACTCCCGCCCTCCAAGACGGTTTCCCCTCAAAACGCGTTTTTCTTTGTTTTTAAAGGAGATCCAAATACGAATTTTCACGTCTGTAACAACTTTAGTTTTTATTAGATGTATGTATTCTCATTCAATTAATTCAATTAATTTTTCAATTCTTTCACCTCCCCCCCCCCTTCATTGGATTTTCTGAGAATACGTGTTTCTTTATTTTTAAAGCAGATTGCAAATATCAAATTTCACGTCTGTAACATCTTCATTTTTGAGATATCAGTAGCCTAATTAAAAGAATTCAACACCATTTTCAGTCACTTTTACCCCCCCCCACCCAAGTGGTATTTCCGAAAGCTAATAATACACGTTTCTTTATGTTTAATAGAGATAAAAAAATACCATTGTTCACTTCTGTAACATGTTAAGTTTTTGAGATAAACTGTAAAAATTCTCATTTTAAAATTTCATCCCATTTGAGTTCCCCTTCAGTGGAGTTTCCAAACACAAATCACCTATGTTTCTTTAGATTTACAGGAGATTACAAACACCCACTTTTTACGTCTGTAACATTTTACGTTTCCAAGATATTCTGTAGATATAGTCTTTCAAAAATTCACCCAATTTGTCACTCCTGTTTAACCGCCATTAATTGGATTTTCCAAAACTAAAAAATGCGTGTTTCTTTATTTTTAAAGGAGATCCCATATACAAATTTTCAGTTCTGTAATATCTTTCGTTTCTGAGATATATGTATCCTCATTAAAGGCATTCAACCCATTTTTCACCCTTTTACACCCCTCCTATTGGGATTTACAGGAAACAAAAAAATACGTTTTCCTTTATTTTTAGAGGAGATTCTACCTACCAATTTTTACATGTGTAAATTTTAAAGTTTTAAGACATTTAAAAAAATTTACTCTCCCCCCTTTTTACCCCCCAATATTTGGATTTTTCAAAAACGAAAAAATACGTGCGTTTATTTATTTTTAAAGGAGATTCTAAATACCAATTTTCACATATATAACCTTTAAAATTTTTGAGATAGGTACACTCATTTTAAAATATTACTCCCTTTTCACCCCCCTAAATTGGATTTTCCAGAAACAAAAAAATACGTGTTTCTTTATTTTTAACGGAGATCCCAAACACCAATTTTCAGGTCTGTAATATCTTCAGTTTCTGATATATAAGTAGCCTCATTAAAGGCATTCAACCACTTTTTAGCCCCTTTTCACTCCTCCTATTGCGATTTTCCGAAAACAAAAAAATACGTGTTCCTTTATTTTTAATGAAGGTTCTAAATACCAATTTTTACATCTGCAAACTTTAAAAGTTTGGAGATATAGATTCACTCATTTTCAAAATTCACCCCCTTTTCACCCTCCCATTAATTGGATTTTCCAAAAACAAAAAATTACGTGTTTTTTATTTTTAAAAGAGATCAAAAGTACCAATTTTCAGGTCTGTAATATCTTCAGTTTCTGAGATATAGGTACCGGTATCTTGATTAAAGGCATTCAACCCATTTTTCCCCATTTTCACCCTTTTTCACCCCTCCTATTGGGATTTTCTGAAAACAAAAAAATACGTGTTTCCTTATTTTTAAAGAAGATTCTAAATACAAATTTTTACATCTGTAAACGTTTAAAGTTTTGAGATATAGAGCAACTCATTTTAAAATTTCACCCCCGTTTTCACCCCCTTAGCGAAGGAATAACCAAAAATCCTCTCTTAGCGAGCCCCTACGTCTTAATATGAATATATCCCCAAAATTTCATCTCTTTATGTCCAGTAGTTTTGGCTCGGCGATGATGAATCAGTCAGTCAGTCAGTCAGGACAAGTTATTTTATATATATAGATTTCGTCCATGCACTGCCACCATTTTACCTACTTAGGTGACTGTAATATACCAAGTAACACCAAAGCTAATATTGATAACTGTACAAAGGTTCAGCTTTCTACTTTCAAATTGTGGGTTCTGTGCAATTTAGGATCTAGTAATGTATTCTCGGTTATAGCTCCCCTTAAAAATATGTGACGTAAAGTTGAACATTTATGGCATAAATGTGTATGAAATTGCTTTATCCGAGTTTGGTCATTTGTGTAGTATAAATTCCTCTTTGTCGAGTGATTTCTTACTTCACCTGGTGTTTCTCACATTCGTACTATTCATTTTTTACGTAAGACGTGGTTTGTACCTCACTGATGGATGCTACGGTGTGAATGAAAGATCATTGCGTTCTGCTTGGAATGGAAACTGTCGCAAGTATTCGTCGTTCGTGCCAGAGAATAGGAGAATTCTGCTCATAGCGAGAGCGGATGTAATTTTCTAACACATAATCTGAAACCTTCCGCTCACCTTCATCATCTTGTAGAAAATTTACGGTATCATTTTAGAAATAATCGCCTACCTCGTCGGGTAGGGCTAAAGGATGGCCGAAGAATGTCTTGGGCCGTGTACGCAACAGATAGGGAATCTGCCACCTGGGCAAATGCCCTAAATGCAGATCAGTAGTGATTGATTGATTGATTGATTGATTGATTGATTGATTGATTGATTGATTGATTGATTGATTGATTGATTGATTGATTGATTGATTGATTGATTGATTGATTGATTGATTGATTGATTGATTGATTGATTGATTGATTGATTGATTGATTGATTGATTGATTGATTAATTGATTGTATGTTTACGCTTAGCCGTGCATTCCCCAGTTGTATGTTTATTTGTGGGCCTGAAGTCTACTAGTAGCCCATACAGCCGAGTGGAGAATGGTCTGATGAAATTTGAACATAAAAAGAAGTAAATTGATGGGATAACAATTGATACACTTGTTCAGTTAGGTTTTGAAGCAAGTGCAAGTGCTAAGAACGGTAGGGCATGAATTTATTTGACAATCGGATTGGAGTAGGTGAAGGATTCAGTAGTTACACGGGAATGAAAAGTTTTGCACAGGAGAAGGTGACGTGGAATACAGCATCAGACTAATCTATGGGCCGATGATCAGATTTTATTGAACTCCCACAAACACGTAATATCCATAGAAAGGCCTTGGAGTAGATTATCCACGGAGTCCCATTCTTGTCTAAGCATTTGGTCAACGGTACCGCAAGACATTTATCCTTAGCACATCCGTTGTAAAATTAATCTGACGAAGAAACTATAATAATAATAATAATAATAATAATAATAATAATAATAATAATAATAATAATAATAATAATAAAAACAACTTACCATAACACAGAAAGTGGCCAGTACCATGGTGTAGGATAGCGTGTCTGTATCATGCTCGGAGGCCTCAGGTTCCATTCCGAGTCAGTTGAAGAATTTTGATCCTGGTCTGAGGGGTAGAGTGCTATTCACACTGCCTCGTGATTTCAGAAGAGAGGGAAGTAGATATACTGTATATGGGAGACAAGAGATACGGATAAGAAAGCCAAGATATACGGCCGAGGATATCGTAACGAGGATCGCGTCACAGCCCAAAATCTGCTGTCAGGGTCAGGCCAAGACCCTCATAGATTGTAAGTTGTATGTTTTCATAGTGCGGAAAGATATGGTAAAGAACTTCAATACTCTATAGATAAATATTGCATCATGATATGATATTGGCATTTAGCTTCTATGGATCAGTCTATGGTATTTTCAAATGTTCGCTGTGAGTGTCATTTCTTTTTTCTTTTATTGTGAATGTTATTCTATACGGTATGTCTTTTCACTCTATAAAGCCCTGTGTTATATGTCTGTAATACACATTGCGAAGTGTTACAGCAAGTTCTCACCGTAATCATTTCTCCCAATATTTATTCACGGAAACATTCTTTCGCAGAGTCGTAAGCAGACACTGGTAGAAAATTACTAACTTCATTCTCTGATAATTATTACCATTTTCTTTACGTCATCTGATTTTCTTTCAGTAAGCGTCAGGTACTTTTTCACTAGTAAATTAAACTGAAATGATGCCAGAATATTTAATAAACAACCAAACTTCGATGATTAAATCAATAGAGACAAGTGAACAATAAGACTATGTTGGCCTTATTCATGATATACTATTTTCTGTTCAAGCAAGGTAGCTCGATTTTTCAGTGCTTTTTGCCTAAATATACAACAATTTAAAAACAATTTCAACAGTCTGGTGAATTTACATATTTATGACTTTTAATTAATGTTATCCTTAGACACACGAGAACGTCACATCAAAAATGAAATGATTGAACAATATTGGAAATATATAAATTTAATATGGGAGAATTCTGTGGGGTTATAGGTATTAGTCTAAAATAAAATGAACGTTTTATAACACAATTTAATTAGCCCGGTCATTAAAAGTTCAAGTATTCCACAGATCAATCCCAGGAGAACGAGCCGCTTAATACCTACACAAATTAATTTGCTTCCGAAAGCAATATGCCCTGCATTAATCGAATTAAATCCTGAATATATTCTACGTCCATATTGTTGAAAACGGGAAGTTTTCTATCCACTTTAGTCAGTAGAAGCACAAATTAATCAAGAACTATTTCAAGGTTTCGATCTGAATTTTTGGTAGGCCTACGTTGAAGAAAATTTAGTTATATTAATCACTGTCATCCTAGTAGGGCTCCACGTACAGCTTTTTTTGGATTATGAAGTGGAGTTTGGCGAGTTCGTATTTCGTTCTCACGTAAACCCACCGCCGTCCAGGCCATGAAGGCCCTTGAAGTAATTGGAGGTAAAAGATTCTGTTACTTCAGGTCTAAGACGCGGCTTAAGGCGGTTAGCTCTAATCTCAACCGCCTTTTCACCCAGGAATTAACCTAGTACTCATATTTGGTGTTGGCTGAGTGAATCAGTACAGATTCATGACCAGAAGTAGAATTCTTGTTTTAAAACTTTTCAACTTTCTGACGGGAATCGAACCAACACCCTTCCGGGTGAATCGAGTACGCTTTTACCATTTCGGCTGCGCAACTCATTTTCGGTGAATCATAAATAAACAAATATAACCAATTTTACCATAATACAGACAGTGCCGATTTTCCTGCAATGTTCTGCAACAACCACTGTATCGGTTTAGAGTCCGCATATTTTGTGAATTTACGTAATGTATCCCTCAGTTAATAATAATTATTCAGCGTTTAATTCATCATTGTTTAATGATTGAAAGAACGAATTGCAGTAATGTGCTCGCGGGGTTGAATTTCTCGGCGTAAACTTTGTACATATGTTATATTGTAAATTATAAATTTTAGCTTTTCGGTTGCTCTCTTTGTTCCTTCAAGAAATTAAAAATATATTTTCATATCCTGACACTGTCTGATTTTCCATGGCCATTTCTATTTATCACTGAGCCCAAAATTTATGAATTTATTCACAACTAGCAGAACGGACACATCGTCAATGGGTCGATGGTTGGCTTAATCAGTGAATTAAGTCTGCACCCTTCCTTGACATGTCATTTTTAAGCAGCAACATTCGCACGGACTGGTGTCCAACCTGAATTAGCAGGACTAACCAATAATCCTTTGATTACTTTCAGAAAATATTAGGTGAGCAACTGACAGGCAATCTGCCATCTAACTGTAGACTGATGATTGATGTTGGAAATGGATTGTTTACATGTAAGGCAAAATTATAATAAGCCACGTAACCTGAGGCATCTTTCATATCTGTATTGATATTCCCTTCTTTGAGTTAAGAAGCCGATTTGTTTCTTACACTTATGTGTAGACCTACCCAAAATGGCCTGAATAACATGAATTGATAAAAATCTCAGGATCGACATGATATTGCAAAGAGTACGTTTCATTTGAAAAATGAAGATATTTTTGAATCTCATTACCAAAAGTGGCGATAAAGGGGCGTTTCTCATATTCATGTTCTACTATGCTTGGAGACGAAGCGTACTTGAAACCCTATTGTTGACATTAGCGCAGAAATTGCTAATCCAGACGAAGACCTTAATCTTCATGACATCATACAGAGACACATAATTCATTGCCCATGTGTGAAATTGAACCGAACGTCACCGTGCATGTCAAATGGAAAATGGACCAAGAAATACCCTGGGCATCTCTTCAAACACGCGCGGACCAGCGACGACAACTATGCTAAGGGCAGGCGGCAATCTCTCAGTGACGGTGGTTCTACCATCACAATAAGGGAGGGCTCAGGCGTCGTAACTCTTGATAACCGCAGGATGGTTCCATACAGTCCTTTACTTCTGCACACGTTCAATATCGAAATTAACGTCGAATAACGTTTTTTGAACAAGGTGTTAATCAGACCACGTTTGCCGTAGAAGACAGACGAGATAAAGTCCACAACTTTGAAACTGGCAGATACATCGCATGGACGCTGTTGCCCAGTATTAACAACGTTACCCAGCAGTGAGAAGGGAGCGGCCGTGGCCTTAATTATGGTACAGCCCCAGCATTTACCTGGTGCGAAAATGGGAAACCACAGAAAACCATTTTCAGGGCTGCCGACAGTGAGTTCGAACACACTATCTCCCGGATGCAAGCTCACAGCAGCGCGCCCTTAACCGCACGGCCAACTCGCACGGTAATCAAATTGATATTAATCAAACATAATCAAATTTATATTAATTTATTCATAGGTTTGACCATTCTAATTGAAGGGGCCCAAATTTTTATTTTAGCAGGCGGGGTCGTATTACATTTGTTACGCTCCTGCAGGATACATATCTCATAACCCACAGTAAGATGTACAAGACATTAAAATTATTATGATGAAAGTTGGTATTTGGTAGTTTCGTACAATTTTCATAAACTGTCCATAAGATAAATTCATTAGCTTCATGGACTTCAGGCTGAGTCCTCACGTGTTTTATAGGAAGTTGAGTAAGCCATGAGGCTTAATTAAAACTACTGAAACAAATCGAAACAAAACTAATCAAAAGTGTCATGACCTTACATTTTCACATAACAGGTTCCTTAACATCATGCACCAAACATGGTGTACGTATGTGTTAATTCATTAAAATCGTTAAGGCAAATACCATAAATTGCTACCAGGTAACGAACGTGCTCGGTAAATTAAAGATGGTGTCTGATTGCTGTACAGTAATTATTTTATATCATTACTCTAAAATTAATATAATCGCTTTGTGAGAATTATGCAAAATTTAAGATATTTTCTGTAGCACATCGAAGGTTTATCTATGACCCAAGGATTGTAGAGTGCTAGAACTGGGAAAGTAGCGCCCGTGACCTTAATTGAGTTACAGCATTGTCCTAGTATAAATGAAAAACATATACAAGGCTCCCGACAACGAGATTTGAACCCACTATCTCCCGAATGTAAGCTCACTGCTAAGCGATCAGAACCACGCATCCAACTCGCTCGGTCTAAAAAGAAGGAATTTTGAGAACTATAAAAGGCTTCTATAAATTAGCATATATAGCAAGTTCAGTAAGTTGTTAAAAATCACAAATTTCTTCTATGCATCAGCTGAGCGTCAGTACGGCAACTAAATATATCGCTTTTACAGCTTATATATTTCATGTTTTAGTTCGAAGTGCTTTCTTTAAGGCACGATAAACCTGAACTCACAGAATTGAATTCATCAGTCAATCAATCACCATTGATCTGCATTTGAGACTGTTGCCTAGTTGACAGATCCTCTATTAATTGTTTGCGTAGCATTTTCTTTTAATTCAAAGAAGCTGGGAATTTATCGAACATATCCCTTGGGAAGTTATTCCAGTCCACAATTCTTCTTCCTATAAACGAATATTTGTTACAAATTTCCCCTCTTGATTTCAAACATTATCTTCATGTTATGATATTTCCTTCATTTACAGCCTCACTTCAAGCTTATTCATCCACTGATGTCATTCGAAGCCATCTCTCCACTTAAAGGTTGGAACATACCGTTTAGTCGAACGACTCGTCTCTATAATCCCAAGTGTTCGAACCCAAAGTTTACATAATTTCCGTAACACTACCCTTTTGTCGGAAATAACCCAGATCTGCTCTCCTTTGTACCGTTTTCAGTTCTCTAATCAAGTAATACTACTGGCGAGAGTCCCATTCACTGGAACTATACTCTTAATTAGGGCCTTATGAGTGATTCACACGCCGCGCCGTCTCTTTTGAACCCTTACTACAACCCCTAAATATTCACATAACCATACGAAGAGATCTGTAATCTTTATTTACGACGTCTTCAGAGTGATTATGCCAGTGAAAATCGTTCCTTACAGTGATCCTCCTGAGGTACTTTCACCCTGTGAACATAGTAATTAAACCTGAGAGGGTTTTTTCTCTTGGTGAAACTTACAACTAGACATTTCATCCAATCCACCATCATATCATGGTCTGATTACCATCACACAACGCTGTCCAGGTCTTTTGGCAGTCTTTCACAGTCTTAATTGTTAAGTACCGGAAATAATTAAATCGTGTGTGAATTTATATCTGATGATACTGGATTTAGAATGTTAAACTAGGATTATTTTTTGTAATATTTTCTTGCCATGGAGTTGCTTGTTATACTCTTGTTGTTTGTTTTGTTTGTTTGTTTGTTTGTTTGTTTGTTTGTTTGTTTCTTGTTGGTTTTTTGGTAACTATGCTAACTTAATTTATTATTACACTACTGTAAGGGACCATTGTCACAGGGATATTTCCCATTTGCGATTTATTTTTTAATAATAATTATTTTAAATTTGTAACAAATGTACCTACATGAATAAAGTTGTAGGGGATCCGCTGTCTGTAATTTCGTTTTTCTTGCCGATTTTTCAGATATTTATCCGTTTTAGGTAAAATCAAGACCGAATCGGTGGTTTTTATTTTTCGTGTCTGTTTCTCTGTTTGTCTGTTCCACCATCACGGCGAAACAACTAGATAGATCTCAACCAAACGTCATATTTAGAGTATACTAATCCCGATGAAGGTTTTGATATGCATATCATTCAAATATCTTTGAACAGACGGACAGTTTATAGGAAAACCGGAATAGTTTTCCTCCTTTTTCTCTTACACTATTGATGTTCTGAAAAATCCGTGGAGTGTATGTGAAACGTCTCTTCATTATAAACAACTTTTGTTTTGTTCATCATTTAGGTTACTCTTCAAACGACGGAGAAAAATACTCTTTTCTGCGGGTATAATGCTCTGCATTGAGTGACCGAGAGACCGACAACGAACCTATAGGTTACCATGGCAACGTCTCTGACTGCTTGCCAGCAGGGAAGTACCGTATTGAAATTTTCGTCATCATTCCTGTAAATTAGTGGTTGTTCCTTGGTTATAAAGCAAGAGAGATGTCAATTGGTCATTCTGGGGGATATTGACGGAATATCGTTCGAGCTTAAAACCGTCTTCGAATAGCTTAAGCAATAACACCATTAGTCATCTTCTTATCTGTTTACCTAAGAATTCTTGCGCCTAAATTTCTTCTCTGTTACCGCTTTCTTGTATCCATAACTCATACCATGATAATTTACTGAGGGGCATTTGATTTCCTAATACATTCACTTGGTATTTACATATTTGTGCTATCCGGCTGTACTTAGTTATAATCCTATTTTCTATGAATTTCAACTTTCATAACTGTATTATTTTCCTCCTTAATTACTCCGTGTGTATGCGAGTGCCAATCCCGAAACCTGGACACTATTTTCTTTGAGGACATAATCCAAGCTATGTAAATGTATAACTTATGGCCCCGGAAAATATCGAAACATCGAAAATGCAATTTTAATGACAGTGCTGACCTTCGGTTTGGGATAATTGGTGACTAAACGGAAAGTCGTATAATAAAACAGATAGCATAATCGCCGTTCTATTTGGGGAGATCAAAAACTTTGGTCGTACGACTTACTGTCGTGTCTTGATTGTCGATATGTTATATAGCGCTGCATTTCTCGGTTATAATCAAATCTTTCGAACTCGACTGCGACTTGCACTACGAAAAAGGGCCTGTCTTTATAATGAAAATTCTCCATATCTATTGTGAATGGCAGTTGCCAGGTGAGCCTGTCGTTATAGTAGAAACTCCCGAACTCGATTGTGATTGGCAGTAGGAAATGTGGCCTGCTATTATCCTCAAAACTTCCCCAATATCTACCTTACATCGGAAACAACGTATTCCGTCCTCCCTGCTTTGTTTCTAGGATACGCTAAGAGGCATGTAATAATTTTGTATAATCTTACTTCCTTTATAGCAATTTACGGAGAAATCCGTATACATTGTAGAATATCGTAGCGAAGCACGGGTACATTTGCTAGTTAGTCTATAAAGTACATCATCCATTATAAGCCTTATCGGTGATTTCAGTTCTTTATCCGCATTATCTATAATTATAAAAGGAAGTGTTTGTCTGTCTGTGTGTCTGTGTGTCTGTGTGTCTGTGCGCGATGGCCAGCAAAATCTACAGCACGCAGAGATCTGAAATTTTGACCATAGGTAGATGGAAAGGCGTCCGAATGCACCTCAAAGCCGGAATTTTCATTTTCGCTTTCGTTGGTGTGTCATGAACGAAAAATCATCGGAAAACGTGCATTGGGATATGACAGTCCAACGTGCTGTACCAAGATTAAATGCATAGAGTCGCTGTCGCTAGGCAACGTACATACGATAGGTAGAGAACACAATATTCAAGGAGCCATTTTACGTCCAGGGCGTAGGAAACCGGTTATGGTCATATGGTGTGAGGGCATATGACGCTGTTGATGGTGATTCGTCCGTCGGATCGGGATGTACAGTCTTGAGCTATTCGAGAAGAGTGGGCTATGTGCCGGCGCCGGGTTTCATCCTCATCATTTTTTTTTTTGTTTTAATTTTTTTTTTTTTTTTGCTAGTTGCTTTTACGTCGCACCGACACAGATAGGTCTTATGGTGACGATGGGACAGGAAAGGGCTAGGAGTGGAAAGGAAGCGGCCGTGGCCTTATTTAAGGTACAGCCCCCCAGCATTTGCCTGGTGTGAAAATGGGAAACCACGGAAAACCATATTCAGGGCTGCCGACAGTGGGGTTCGAACCTACTATCTCCCGAATACTGGATACTGGCCGCACTTAAGCGACTGCAGCTATCGAGCTCGGTTATTCATTCTTACTGTCATATATAATGTCATTCATTTCATCTCATTAACTCATCTGATTAGGTTGATGTCATGAAAGTCATCCGGTCGTAAAAGTTCGCTACGAAGATTCATGTCAATTCATACCCAAACCCTGTAGAGAAAGGGGACAAGGGTTGGACACTTATACATTTAGAGGACACAAGATAGACGATAATAATAATAATTAAAAAACAAGGAATAATACATAAATCAGTCAGGATGCCATTATAAGTCCGTGGAATATGAAGCTATTTTCCTTCAATCCATGATGTCTGTCTGTCTGTCTCTCTGTCTGTGTTTATTTGTGCGATGCCCACCTGAATCCACGGCAAACAAAGATCCAAAGTGTTTGTCTTAGGTGAGCACAGGTTTTCACCTAAGACGCATGGCTGTGTCTGAAAGCAATTCTTGCTCCAAGACATGAAGCTCAAGAATTATCCGGTTTCCTATAGGCTAAATTGAAAAGTCTATCGACACGACATGTCATACAGATGAGGCTGTCAACTACACGACAGAGATTTTGAACAATATCGAGTCACCGCGAGTACCCTCGAACATCTTGGGGTGGACGATTGTGGCACCAATTATCCTTCTCAGGAATATGAATCCTTCCCTCTGCAATGAACAAGGCTCTGAAACTGATGACGAATATTATTGAAGCCACCATCATGACTGAGCATGCCGCGAGCGAAGCAGTATTCCTCGGACTGTAAGTCCATTGAGTAGGAAGCCATTTTCGGACCGCGACACGAGGAGCCATCAGCCCGTAATATTCGGAAGTGTTTGTGTGTGTATATATGCGTAGCCCAGTCAAATCTACGACACACAGAGATCTGAAATTTTGAGATAGGACAAACGCTTAAAGTTGTAGGACTCCATCTTCGAAAACGGTGCTTTTGCCATTGTCAACTGTACGTGGATTGTTCAAGAGTTCGAAAGGCAAACACAGTACAGTATACATCTTACCTCCAAATGGAAGGACATTATTATATTTTATTCCGAAGCTCTAAGGAAACAATATATTTTGTATCATATAACATGGTATTTTACATGGTTTTAATATTATTTATACCATCCATCAACCCGGTATCTTAAGCATTGAAAGTAACAATAAAATAAAAATGAAAGAACGTATTTCATGCAATCTACGTCAAAAGATGTGAGTTAATAAATATAGACTAATCCTTTAATTTTCTTTTAAATAAAGAGTTTAGAAACATCTAACGGTTGAATTACTAAATGCGGGCAAAGTTGCGGGCACATGCTAGTTTACTTATATAAGAAAACATGAATGTCACTTTCATATTGGTGATTTTGTGGTACTTATACCACGAGGCTCGCCAGCTCCGTACCTTCTACTCATAGGTGCCCCGCATAATCAAGGGATTAATGGGATGCCTGATAACCGATTTTCACAGGGGTATTAAATTTAAGTTCGTATAATAGTAACTTCAATCATGGTTGTTACACCATTACACTGACTTGTTATTATGTATTAATTCTTTATTATTACTAAGCACGAAGTGCATAGATATTGGAATACATAGGATATAAGGTGCGTAAAATAAGTAGTTTCACGGGTATTTGGCAAATGTACTGAGTGGTTGCATTCTGTTGACACAGACCAGTAGAAGGTAAGATATAGTGAACAGGGCATACCACGGAGTCGGCAGGTAAAGTCCTCGTTTTCAGTGTGGAATGCGCTAGATAGACATAATTCCCGTGGAAACCGTGGACGTCGAATTTTGTATGTAAGTGGCGTAACTTGTAGTTAAGCGCTCTCCAGATACTGGGCTTCGCTTTGAAGAACTCCTCTGGAATCTGTTTTTCCCCTATTACAACAACTAATGCAGCAATATCAGGGATTCGAACTGTGGACTTTATGTCCTCCAAGAAGAATGATCCTTTTGCTATTGCATTGCCATTCGGTTTTCAGTATATTTTGAAATCTCTAAGTCTTCTTAGGTTTGTTACAGTCAGTTTATTTTATATCAACTGGATACCATACGTTGCAACTGGGGTGATTTTAAGCTTCCATAGTGCCATTGCGGTACCTATTGAGAGGCTCTGGAGCTTTGCGATTTGATACATCGCTTTAGTTGCTGCTGCCGCATTTCCTTGTATGTGCAGTGTTCACTCTGTTAACTAATTATTCAAACGATGGTATATTTTCAAGTTGTCCAGAGCTGCAACTGAACATATCAGTAATCCACAGTTTTCCCTCTCCTTTCACAATCTTTTCAGCACTGTTATTACCTAGCGAATTGCTATCTGCCCATCTCTGGAGGTTGCTGAAAACTAATTGCATGATAGTGGAGTTTCTAGATAGTACTGCATTATGGCCAGGAGATCAACAACTGTTGATAGTTTGTCCACCAGTGAATTATTGTTGCTCGCTTAGCACCCCCCAGGGGACACGTGTAGGGTATTGAGGCGGTAATTCCTACGGACGTGAGCAACGAGCATCTCCTGCAGAACTCTAGCCCAATTAATAAATAACATGCTATGTGTTAGATATTTTCAAGTTATCCTGGGTAAGGAAATCAGTAAGCAAAGAACTTTGAAAAACGGTCTTCCGCAGGACTCTGTACTTGCACCAATCCTTTTCAATCTATATATTGCAGACATCCGTCATACTGTAAGCAGGAAATTTGCTTATGCAGATGATCTAGCCATTGGCATCAGTAGAAAATGCATAGAGGAAACTTAAAGGATATTCATAACAAACAGGCAAACCGACAACTGAAAATCTATTTAAATGAAAATCTAGTCCAATATAATCCTACTCCAAGGTATTTGGGTGTCACACTTGACAGATCCCTAACTTATCGACAACGCCTGAATAATACAATAGCCAAAGTTCGTTCCAGGAACAACATCCTTCAAAAGCTGTGTGGTGCTACATGGTGATCAACAGCTGCAACACTTCGTTGCTCTGCACTAGGACTAGTCTATAGTACAGCAGAATATTGTGCTCTAGTCTGGCTAAACAGCAACCATACCAGCAAACTCGACATCAAGCTCAATACTACAATGCGTACAATCACTGGTTGTCTAAGAACTACACCAACATTTTGGGTTCCAATTTTACGTCACATTCATCCACCTGCACTGAGAAGACAGGATGCTTTGTTACGTGAATATAAGATAATATTGGATCACCCGGACCTTCCAATTCATGACTACATTCCAAGTGCAATATCTGGCAGGTTAAAATCCAGACATTCAGCAATGATATCTGCTGTTGAACTTTTCAATACGGACTTCAGTATAAATGATCAATGGAAAAAAAATGGATCCAACATACACCACCAGGCATTATAACTGTTTTAAATACCCAAATTAAACCAGGTGGTTTTGATCTGCCTCGACGTACGTGGAAAACTGCCAACAGGATCCATACAAACCATGGAGTATATAATGACTTCCTGTATAAATGGAAAAAAAATTCTTATCCATCTTGTGTTTTTGGAGCGTTTTCCCAGACCAACCAAGACATTGTGCAGCAGTGTAGTATTACGTCACACCTGGGAGATCTGAAGGACTTTCTATCCAGATGCTGTTAACTGGATAGAAAAATTGACTCTCACTATATAAGTGCATACATTGTCATTGTATACTCTGTTTCATGTCTAGTTATTTTGGTATATCATTTATATATTGTTCTATATTCCAATCTGTTGCCATATGCTAAATAAATAAATAACAATGAGCACTGCAACCCTGAGGAACAGCGCAAACGTACTAAAACGTCACCGTATGCTCGTCAGGACGAGCACGTTGCAATGCTTTCGACCCATCACTGGTGTCAAGGGCACTAGATGAACACGTCACCTCTGTGGGAGCTGCCTGGGTAGAACAAAATTGTCCAAAAGAACAGACTTGGAAATCCTCCAAGTCTCTTAAATACTTCCTGCGAGAAAGGGCTCTCAAGCGCGTTTCATTCATCTCGCAAGCGGGCGGTAATTCATACAGAGGAGTAATGTCTTGGATTTCTTTTGAAGAGGAATTCTCAAGTATGTCTGCTTCTACAGACCTCGTTATGTAACAATGATAAAGAACTTCGCAATAGTTCCTTGAGGTCATTAGTGTTATGAAACCCTATTCTATACTTCGCGAGATTGGCAAAAAGTTACATTCACTCCATGTCACTTGATACAGTTTTTGCTTGATATTATGACAACATAATTAATGGTTTGCTTGTTTATGGATGCTTGTTCTGTGCTGTATAGGAACATGAAGTAACTTATTTCAGCGCTAATGATTTTGTGGATCACTAGCTTTATGAATTTATGTTATTCACTACCCTTAACTAATTTATAGATTTTGCAAGATAATGCTGTTAATGACTGTGTATGTCTCCGTAGACAATTACATCAATAAGTACCTTGAAAGGACACGCAGTTTATAAACTGTAGCTCAGTCCCAGGACACGTAAACACACGGTTACTGTTGCAAGGAACACTGTTCGTAAATCACTGCACTGAACTCTAGGATGAGGTAAAATTGAAATACTATTTGTTTTACATCGCAACAAGATAGACAGTTATTATGTCGACAAAGGGATAGGGCGGCCTAGGGCTAGAAAAAAAGAGACCTTCATTATAATTAAGGTACAGCTCTAGCATTTGCCTGGTGTGAATATGGGAAAGCAGGGAAAACAATCTTCAGAGTTGCTGTCAGTGGGGTTCGAACCCACTGTCTCCCGAATGGAATCTGACGCTTGGTAAAGATGAATAATGCAGATTGGGATGGTTACTTTTCATATAATAATTACTGGTGAATCCTGTGGAAGGGCGTAAAATATGGTGTGCAATATTGTGTCAGAACCTAATGAAGGCCTTCCTAGGTTGTTGAGATTACTGATTTTAGAAATATTTCATAAGCCACTACCAAATAAATAAAACGGTATTAAATCGTGTTCAGAATGATTGGTGGTTTAACACGTGATGATCATGGGTGTGTATCTGGAAAGCAACGGAGGAAATCGTCTGCCCGATGTCTCTTAATGTCTTTCTACGTCATCTCTCAATTGACAGCTTGGAATACACGACCTCACCTCCTACTCTCGAGTTTTCTCAACCCAAATTTTGCAATATTTTCGTAACACTACTCTTTGGTCGGAATTGACCAAGAATAAATTGTGGTGCTTCCCTTTTGGATCTCTTCCTGTTTTCGAATCAAGTAATACTGGCGAGAGTCCCACTCACTGGAACCATGTACAATTTGGGAACTTATCTGTGACTTATACGCACTTTCTTTTACATCTTTACTACAACCTTTAAATACCCTCTCAACCATATGAAGAGATATCTGACCTTTAGTTCCAACTTGATTAATATAATTACGCCAAGGATGATCTTACATTATATAACACTTGGGTAATTACAGTCATCCCCATGAAGTACATTTATTCCAGTAACTACAAGTGAGAGGATTCCGTCCTTTTGTTGAGTTCTTATAACTGGTAAACTGCTGTATATATTTTTACCAAATTTTACATCTGTCCTTGGGTACGTATGCGGGTCAATATTATTTCAAAATCCCGGATTGCTTTGGGAATTTAGTGGAAGTCGAAACAGTGGTTTTACTCTCCCGAATATTATACATGCCCAACCTTAATGGAGAACTACCAGCCTTGAGGGAAATCAATTTCTGTTCACCTTTTCGATAGGAGGAAAACAGGGGAGTTATCATTTATGGACTGTTTTACAGGCTGTCATGTTATTTCAAGTTAGTTTAAATGGTTTAACTAAAGAGCCATGTTAGTCTTTTCGATAGAATAGATAATAAGAGACGTTATTGTCAACAATTGGTTTCATCTTTTTCCAGCCCCAGTGCGACTCACGGTTTCAGATGAACAACAATATGTAACCGAGATATAGGAAGAATTACACACAACTTCGGACCAGGAATTGTATCGTTCAATAAACTCTGTGATCAACCCCATTCTGTCTCCACTCCCGTGCGAAGGACGGGTATATATGATAACTAGCTGATGTACCCGTGCTTCGCTACGGAATTCTACTTTTATACAGAATTCCAGGGTAGGTAGTGTACACGTTGTGAGCAAGATTGTATTTAATTGCATAGCTCTTAACGTAACCCTAGAAACGCGACGGGGAATTCTCATATGCAAACTGGATTAGGGCATTTTCATTGTAAAGGCAGGCCCGCTTGCCTATCATCAGTCACAATCAGGTTTGGGAGTTTTCATTATAATGCCGGACACTCACACTCCACCTGTCTTTTTACATCCTCAGAAAGACTGTCTTAGTGTTCATCCCAACTGAAATAAACATAGGTCATTACAATGACGTCAGCAGGAAATGCGCGATTAAAAGCAATGCTTTCTAATGAAATAGTCGATCAAATGAAAACCATGCATATTATCACTTTCAACGAACGCTGCCGATCTGACAGTCCAAATTTCCAGAGTTGGAATGACCCAGCCGCAGACAGCCATAATCCGTGAACACTCTTCGTCTTTTCTCGGCGGGGGAAGTCAAATAGTGGAGAGTCCCAGAGCAAGAACTTTGTCTTTTTACTAATCTGTTTCTTAGGAGTGCCCGATGAGTCGGAAAATCTCAATTCAATACACTGGCGGCGGAAAAATCCATCTGACTTGCTAATTTGGAATAAAATGAATGTATAATTTAAAAAAGTGATGATGAAGAAGCTTTTCTTAAGAAACGGCTGTTTTCCGGGTTGAAGTTTGAGTTATTTAGTAAATTGTGGTGATATAATAGGTCTAAAATTTAATTCTACACCAGGTCATACTACTACTACTACTACTATTACTACTACTACTAAGTGAGACTCTGCCTTAAATGGGCACACTGCTCATTGAAAACTGTGCGTCAGAGTAGGGATCGAATAGCTGGAATAGTATGATGAACCAGTACAGTATGTTACATACCAGCAGTGCGGTATCAGAAAATGTATGAACCAGAGGAATGACATGCTAAAGAGGAAAGTTTTCTAACTCCCCAGCCATTTCCCGCCAATATTCAGTCAGGCTGTTATACTTGGTACACATCAGTAATGCCATCTATCGTAATTGAGCGGAAGTATAAGAGACAAAGAACATCACAACAAATGATGGTCAATGTAATGTTATTGTTGCTCAATGTTATGCGCTTTCGATATTGTAAGCCTTCAAATTTAGTTTTCTTCCGACTCTGAAATACCACTGTTAATCATTGTCGGTACGGTAAAACTGAATAAAACACAAATTATCGGAAATTTTATTCTCTATAACTTTTGTTATGTAGTAATTTTTGATAGGACCAATAACATAGGTATTTAAAAATTAAATTTTAGGCGCCTTCCCCTAAACTATAATTTCATCCAGGGTGAATAAAATTGTTTATAGCCTAGGCTGTAGTTCTAGACTCTATAGCCCTATACCGATTTAATTAAATTCTGTTAACCCATTTTCCCGTGGCTCGGCGTTGATATGGACTTAGCAACAAAAATACAAATTCATGAAGATCTGTGTTATCATAGGCGGCACGGTGAAAATGTATAAGAAATAAATGATTGGACATTTAATTCTATATAACGTTAGTTATGTATTACTTATCGATAGGACCACTTATATATGAATATTTGAGAATTAAATTTTAGGCCTTCCCCTAAACTACCATTTCACTCAGCGTTAATAAAATTATTTCTAGTCTAGATTGTAGTGGTTCATACCCCGACTTTATATACCGATTTTCATTAAATTCTCTTCAGCCGTTTCCTCGTGATGCGTGTACAGACAGACAGACAGACAGACAGACAGACAGACAGACAGACAGACAGACAGACAGACAGACAGACAGACAGACAGACAGACAGACAGACAGACAGACAGACAGACAGACAGACAGACAGACAGACAGACAGACAGACATTACGGAAAAGTAAAATGTGCATTTCCTTGTTACTGTGGACATGACCGATACAAAAATACCATTCTTTTCAAATTCTGAGCAATGTACAGACAAAACTCTTATTATCTATATAAATAAAATCGTAACGACCGTGTGTCTGTACATTGATTATATTGGCGCAATTTCCGTACAGTTATCCGTTTCAGGTGTAATAATGACCATCTGCATCATTTTTTGCTTTGGTGTCTGTTTGTCTGTTTGTTTGTCTGTCTGTTTGTCTGTTTTTCTGTTTGTCTGTTCTTCTATAACTTGAAAACTACTGGATATGTTTCCACCAAACTTCATATTTAGAATCCACCTGTCGTTGGGTAGGTTTTAGCGCAAATATCGTTTCTAAATCCCTGAACTGAGTGGGGATTTTTACGAAACCGAAACCGTGATTTTGCACTCCCTCAAAGTATACACAACCGAACTTAATGGAAATCTACCTGCCTTAATGAAAATTAATTTGCATCATTTCGATAATAGGATTTAATAAGGGAGATATCATTTTTCGGTACAAATCCCAGCGGACTTCACGCAAGAGCGGGTGCGTGTAAAGCGTATTTCTTACAACTTGAAAACTACTGAAGATATCTGAAGCAAACTTTATATATAGCATCCATCTGTCCAAGGGTAGGTTTCCTTGGTGTCAGTTTGTTTGTTTGTTTCTTTCATTCTTTCTTTGTCCGTTGGTCTGTTTGTCTGTCTTTCTATAACTTGAAAACTACTGGATATTTTCCCACCAAACTTCATATTTAGAATCCACCTGTCGTTGGGTAGGTTTTAGTGCAAATATCGTATCTAAATCCCTGAACTGAGTGGGGATTTTTACGAAACCGAAACCGTGATTTTGCACTCCCTCACTCCCTTAACCGAAATTAATGGAAATCTACCTACCTTAATGGAAATTCATTTCTAAATATTTTTTCTCTTGTGCATCATTTCGATACCAGGATTAATAACGGAGATATCATTAACGGACCGTTTTTCGGTACAAGTCCCACCGGACTTGACGCAAAAGCGGGTGCGCGTAAAGCGTATTTCTTACAACTTGAAAACTACTGAGATATTTGAACCAAACGTTATATTTAGCATCCACCCCTCCAAGGGTACGTTTTAAGGTTTATACCATTTCAAATTCCCGGAATGGACTGGGGTTTTATAGGGGACCGAAATGGTGATTTTTACATTCCCACAATATATTATGTACAAGACCAACCTGACTGGAAATCGATCAAACTGTTTGAAAATTAAATTCTATTCTCCTTTTCTCATGTGCATTTTTCAACGAGAGGATTAATAAGGGAAATTACATGAAAGGTCGGTTTTCAGGCTAAGTCTAGCAGACATAGCCCAAAAGGTGTTATACGTGGAGCAGATTCCTTATCTATCTAGAAAAATCATATCGTAACGACCGTGTGTGTGTGCATTGATTATTTTGGCGAAATTTTCGTACAGCTTTCCGTTTAAGGGGAAATAATGACAACCTGCATATTTTTTTAGCTATAGATTTCTGGAAGTCCTAAATTTTAACACCCCCCCCCCCGCCGTCCAAAATCAAGATTGCCTCACAATCTGCCACACGAGCTGAAAAATTGAAATAAAGTAAATTTATACGTTTCAGCTGGTAACATACAGAAAACTTCCAAGATCTTTAAATATTTCACTTTTTATGCCGAATAATATCGAAATATAGGCAATTTAATGACGGTGCAGACCTTCGTTTCGAGGTATTTCGTGGCTAAACGGTAAGTCCTATCACAAAACGGATGGCACGACCTTCGTTCAGTTTCGAGTGATCTACAACTTTGGTCCTGTGATATTTTGTCGTATCTCTCTCTCTCCCTCCCTTATAGGGTAGGTTTGGCTGTATATTTCGATGGTTCGTAAATTTTGTGCTTTTTACACGTGTCTTAGTATGACACACTTATAGGAAAGGTAGTGTCATCGAATTTTGCACGCACCTTGACAGGACCAATGGCTATATGCGAACCCAATTTCATGATTCTAGCTTCCACATAAGTATGTGAAAAATAATGTAAAATGATGAAAATGTACCCAAATATCACCCCATTGAAATATCGTAACTCAATCGAACCCATAAATCTGTGAGATACGAGAAAATGTTTTAACACCAAATATGTAGAGCGATAAAAGGGACATCTGAGGGTGAAAACCGTTTGTTGGTATGATGTACCGTTTAGAAGCAGTAAATCTCGAAATGAAGGTTTGCACTTTCAAACGTGCCCATGCTTACCTGCCATCTATATAAATATAATCGCAACGATCGTCTGTCTATACATTGGCTATTTTGACGTAATTTCCGTACAGTTATCCGTTTCAGTTGTAATAATGACCATCTGCATACTTCTTAACTTTGGTGTCTGTTTGTCGGTTTGAACTGAATATATTTCTACCAAATTTGATATTTAGAATCCACCTGTTCTTGTGTAGGTATTAGGGCCAATATTATTTCTGAATACCTAAATTTACTGGGGGGGTTTATCCGAAACCGGAACCATGATTTTGCACTTCCTCAAAATATGCACATCCGAAATTAATCGAAATCTACAATCCTTAATGGAAATCCATTTCTAAAACTTTTGTTCTCATGTGAATGTTTCGACAGGAGGATTAATAAGTGAGATATCATAAACGGTTGGTTTTGCAGGTTAAGTCCAGCGAACGTAGCCAAAATATTATGTACATGGAGCAGATTCCTTATCTATCTATATAAATAAAATCGTAACGAGTGTGTGTGCCTGTACATTGACTTTGGTGAAATTTTCGTACAGATAGCCGTTTGAGGGGTAATAATGATCGTCTGCATGTTTTTTGGTTTAATTTCCTGCAAGTCATATTTTTTACCCCCTCACCCTAAATCCAGATTGCAGCATAATCTGCCAGACAAGCAAGAAAATTGAAATTTGGCAAAATTATACGTTTCAGCCTGTAACGAACGAAACACTTCACAGATCTTTAATTTTTTCATTTTTTATGCCCGAAGAATATCGAAATATGGAAGCAATTTTAATGATGGTGCAGACGTTCGTTTCGAGGTATTTCGTGGGATAAACGGAAAGTCCTATCACATAACGGATGGCAGAATCTTCGTTGAATTAGGAGTGATCTTCAACCTTGGTCTTATGACTTTTTGTCGTATCTGTATCGCTTATACGTTAGATTCGTCTCGATTTCTCGATTTTAAGTAAATTTGGACTCTTTACATATATAATTCATACTTTCAATCACTTACAGGAAAGATAGTATGATCAAAATCTACACGAACATTGGCCCACCCAGTACTCATATGTGAGCCAAATGCTATGTCACATAATTATCCGAAAAGTAATGCAATGCAAGATAATCTTACAACCTATTCAACGTTTCTGACTCAATCTGACCCATGAATAGATGAGATGCGAGAAAATAACATAGGACCAGCCATTTAGATCGCTAAATACTGCGCCTTACGGTACAATCCTTTGTCAATATGACGTACCGTTTAGTAGCACTTAATCTGTAAATGAATGTCTGCAATATTGTAAACATGCATATATTCTACTTTCGTATGTCCATCTATATATATTCATTGATGTCGATTTGTAGCGATCGAGAAAGGGTGTGTCTGCTACTTTAATCAGTACTCCCTACACCGACTTTGACTGCTGGCAGTACGAATGGGGTCCTTCTCCAACTCCTGTGTAACTGGCATTAGTAAGGAGAGCCTACCATTTTAATGAATAATTTA
Organism: Anabrus simplex; assembly: GCF_040414725.1. Classification (NCBI taxonomy): domain Eukaryota; kingdom Metazoa; phylum Arthropoda; class Insecta; order Orthoptera; family Tettigoniidae; genus Anabrus; species Anabrus simplex. The sequence goes on along the minus strand of NC_090265.1, from coordinate 1,509,574,089 downwards.
TTTGTCGATTTGTCTTGCAGAAGGCAAGGGATCATGCAGTTTTGTTCGAAAGTCCCCTATTGTATTTGGCTGTAGAGCAGGGTGCCCGCCATTATAAACAAATGTTTCTATCTAAAATTTGACTAGCATTAGGCATAGTGGCCTGCTATTTTGATGGAAACTCACCAACGTGGTGTGACTGGCAGTAAGCTGGCTGGCAGCAGTAAAAGGGGCCTGTCATTATAATGATAACTGCACAACTCAATTTTAACTGGTGGTAGGGAAGTTGCCTGCTATTATAATAAAAACTCCTCAACTGTAATCTGTCTGAAAGTAGGAAATGGGTCTGCCATTGTAACTAAAACTCCCCAAGTCGATTGTGACCGTGCAGTAGGCAATGGGACCTACAATTATAATGTAAACTTGCCAACTCGATTGTGAATGGCAGTAGGCAAATGAGCCTGCCGTTATCATCACAACTCCGCAACCCTCACTTAACATTGGAAACAACGTATGGGGACCTCCCCATGCTATTTCTCGGATAAGGCTAAGAGACATGCAGTTTTAAAACAATCTCATTTACTGCACGCACAGTATTCAGTCGATATCCGTATACAATGTAGAATACCGTAGCGAAGCACGGGTACATTTGCTAGTATATATATATATAGATATAGATATAGATATAGATATAGATATAGATATAGATATAGATATAGATATAGATATAGATATAGATATAACAATGATTGTCTTTATGGGTTCCTTTCCTTCATACTCTTCAAAATGAATACACCTACAGTGTATTTCATCTTCATTTTATTAAAAAGTTTCACACACTGAAATTGTGTTTATTGTATATCCACACGCGAAGCCCCAATTTTACTAACCTCGATTGAACTTCTCCGAGAGATGCAGTCGAATATTACTTTCCACTGTGTTGCAAAATATGTTTTTATCCTTTAAACACATCGGTGGTGTATAAGGTACACAAGAAAAACCCACGGCACTTAACGCCCTTGAAAGTGCCTTGGCCTGCTCAGCGACCGCTGCTCAACCCGAAGGCTGCAGATTACGATGGGTCGTGTGGTCATCACGATGCATCCTCTCGGCCGTTATTCTGGGCTTTCGAGACCGGGGCCGCCATCTCGCCGTCAGATAGCTCATCAATTCTAATCACGTAGGCTGAGTGGACCTCGAACCAGCCCTCAGGTCGAGAGAAAAATCCCTGACCTGGCTGGGAATCGAACCCGGGGCCTCCGGGCGAGAGGCAGGGACGCTACCCCTACACCACGGGATCGGCCTAAGGTACACAAGCCGTATTAAAGAAGGTCATTTGGTTGTTGTTATGTTGCTGTGGGCTCTTAGGCGCCATCTAACCTATTCCTGGGATGTACACCACGCGTGTAGAAACACCGTTATAATTGGAATACGTTGCTCAGTGTCGAAAAGCAGCTAACAGAAGATTAAAAACCTCTGATTTTAGTTTCCTATAGCGGACACGTGCATAACTAAAATATTCTTGGAGTTCCTAGCACAAAGCACATATCGTCAGCTATCTATGGGCGAAATATGAAACCATTCAGGGGTAACCGAACATGGTGATGGGCTAAATGAAAACATCACCAAATAATTATTATTAATCATATACAGTCGTATCAGCGCACTCTTTTTATATATGAATTTTTAATGATTATAATTCATCACCAAATAAGGTTATCACCATAGGTACTTTTACCCTAAATGCATACTTTTCCTTGTTATAGTTTGTCGATTACTTAAACATATATAATCAACCGTAATAAATGTTTATGTCCATTCTCCAAATTATTATTTTCTTTTTTTGGTCCTAGATCTAAAACAATTACGTAGTATGCACTACGGGATTAGAATTCCAGTAGAATTGACCGATTCAGGATTTGTCTTAGAACTAGTAGGACAATCGTAATTCCTGATGTACAGTAACATCAGCATTAGATACTAGTTGAAAACGAATTGGTTAACTAGTAGATATGCTCTTACTGTAGAGAATGAGTATTCGACAAAACAAGCAGCTTTTCAAGCAGTGATGCTCAGCTAAATAGTGAATGCCTTCTTTACCTGTTCATACGCAATAAGTTTGCAAGCAGTAGCTAACAAAATGTATAGGTAATTTTAGCTCTGAATGGTTCCATTGTAGTGTTCTGAGATATGTCCTAATCACACTTAATGTAATTTACAACTCAAGCTATTGCCATCGTTCATTCAGCCGCACTGTTCCTGAACTTATCTTCTCTGAGCAGAAACTCAATTTGCTTGTGATGGGTAACGTTTTTTCACTATTTGTTGTCCCTAAACCATGTTTTCCCCCAGAAAATTACGCTCGTACATCTCACCATATGTACAGCTGAATGGTTAGCGTAGTGGCCTTCGGTTCAGAAGATCCTCGGTTCGCTTCCCGGCCGGCAGACGGACTTTAATCTTAAATGGTTAGTAAAATTGGTCCGAGGACTGGATGTGTGTGTTGCTTCTAACACCTCTACCACTAAACCACAACCACTAGTATAGCAGGTGAGCGATATACAACTGACTGATGTCGATATTGATGGCTATGATGTTGTTTTGTTTAAGGTTTCATGAATGTTTGGAACTTCAGAACTTGGAAACCACTGGCAGAAATATTTACAGTACACCCATTGAGTTATAACATAGCGAGTTACGTAGAATAACTAAAAGCATTAATTAAGATACATGTATCTTCCAATTAGATACGTAATAGGAAATACGGAATTCATTTAATACCACTATGAGTCATGCGCGGTGTGAAGGAATTCATGACAGTATAATAGCCGTGTCGGCAGCGGCTATACTACCCTACCTTTGTGGCATACACAATGAAGCCTCCTTACATTAAACCCAGCGCAATCTCCTTCTGCGGTTATAATAAAATAAATGACGCAGCTGAAATCTGTCATGTAACTAAGAGAACATATTTCATTCATTAGAACTGTTAATGCGGTCTTTACGCTGAGCCTTATATAGTCTAGCACAGGTCAGAGGCTAATTACGACCGCGGCTTCATATGGCCGTTGTAGCCAAAGGCGAGACACACTTAAATGCTCAAGAAACACGTAATTCAAGACGTACAACAGTAGGTGAAATTCTACAATTATTCAAAGTATTGGAAAAGTGCTCTGAGGTGCGCTGTTACCAACTTTAGGGAAACTGAAAGAACTGGGCTCAAATGTTTTATTATTTATTTATTTTTTATGTATTTATTTATTTATTTATTTATTTATTTATTTATTTATTTATTTATTTATTTATTTATTTGTAACTTGCCCCGCGGTCTAGGAGTAGCAAGCTTACTTCTTACACGGAGAGTACGTGTTCCATTCCCGGCCAGGACAGGGATTTGTACCTGGATCTAAGAGAGCTAGTTCGAGGTCAACCCAGTCTACGTGCGGAGAATACATTGAAGAGTTATCTGATAATTCGATAGCGGCCCCGGACTAGGAAGAGGATTCTCCGTACATCGCCCTATGATCTTAAGGCTTTCGGACTTAGCAGTAGTCGCTTGGTAGGCTAAGAACCATCAGGACCGCAGCATTGGTTTTATTTATTTATTTGGGGGGGGGGGTGGAAGATGGAGCAATTGTCTACCCCCAGACTGCACGACGATAATGAGTTTCCTCCCAACATATTACGAGAGGTATATTATGAAGAATATCGTGGTGATAGATATCTTTCGCTCAAATCCCCTACCAGGACCAAAGGTAGTCCAAGTCGTCCAGTACCCTCATGGATATGTTAAGATATTGAAATACAAGGGAATTATTTATGTGAAGAATAACGGGAAGGGAGCAAGTATGTTTTGTGGTAGGAAAATGCCTACGAATCTCAAAAGACAAAGTGAACAAGATTATTGTACTTCCCGCACATACATATGAACTAGAAACGGAGCCTGTGACCTAAGCACTGGATACGAGACCAGACGTCGCAGAAATATACTTACTAATATGGTTTTACAGTTTAGGCCACCATGGAGGCAAAGAAACGTGAGCGGTAAGAGGAGCATACCGTTGCGAATAAAACACAGTCTGTTTAATCACTCTAGTCTAATTCTAGGATGATTCTAAGTACACAGACATATCATGTACACACACAGCTGTATTCAGCGATAATGACTACACTCCAATTATTGCTGTATATTTTAAAAATAAGTCTCTGTACGTCCTCGCCGTAGGTAGTCCGGCTCGCTGGTATTACATGAGATGGGCAATAATCTTGATTGACAGTCCGCCTTACTTTTACTTTCGCTCGCAAGTCCAGTCACCCCGAACAGCAGCTGCAGGCAGGCAGATACGAACACACGGATACTGGCCACCACAACACATGACTGTTCCTTGGTTCTACTTCAGAAGTCCACCACTCTCACGTTCAACACAGTGAACTATTCAACACCGACACTGAACAGCGGTCACACAACAGCAAGAACTCAACAGTGCCGGCTAGCACTAAAATATAACCCACACGTAACTGCACCAATCTACTTACACCAACTATTCCACACCCGACTCCAAAACGATCTACAGTCCACGCACAGTACTCCAAGGCAGTACACACAGTACTCCGCTCAGTAAACGACGTTACTCTGACTCTAGCAGGAGACTCACGATCAATACCATCCCAGTCCAACTGCTCCAATTATTGACTAATTAATCCCTTCCAGGACATACTGAAGAGAGCTGCGAGAGGGCTAGCACGTACCAAACAAGAACTTAAGATACTTTAGTAAGAGTCTGTATTTAACTAGTGGGTAGAAGAACGGGAGGCAGTTGAGCTGGTGATCTTTTTTTTTTTTTTTTTACAATTTTCCTTACGTCGCATCGACACAAATAGTTATGGCGATAATGGGCTAGAAAACGGTAAAGAGTGGGAATGAGTGACCTTAATTATGACACAGAACCAGAATTTTCCTGATTGAAAATGGGAAACCACAGAAAACCATATTCAAGGCTGCCGACAGTGGAGTTGTAACCCACTGTCTCCCGAATACAAGCTGTTAGCTTCGTCACCGAAGTCGTGTGGCCACTATTTCGGTAGATAACATAATAATAATGATAATAATAATAATAATAATAATAATAATAATAATAATAATAATAATAATAATAATAATAATAATAATGAATAACCATTGGGATCATCATACACATATACTAATTGATGAGTGAAGCGATCAATCCACGACAGTTGTCGATTATGGGTTCTTAGCTGAAGGAAGGAAATTTAGAACCACTAGCTCTGCAGCAGTGCCGCCGGCACATGAAACCCATCATAGCTACATATTGTTGTATAACCTGACGCTTATTCTTCTTCTCTCATTTTCTCGTTCCTTTATATAATGTTTCATGAGATTCATGCGTTGCTCGCTGTTGTTGAAAATGTTGTACGCATTCATAGATGGTACGTCTCCAGATACTCTTATTACATGAGAATAAATCTGTACTCATACTTTTTGATTCTACTTGTCGATCAAATCGATCTGGTCTTCTGACGTAAAACTCTGTCTTTCCATTCCTCCCATTCTATCCAGTTAGAGAACATAATGAGATGAATGGTGAATGATGACACACAAGTGATTTGATTAGCATTTGTAATATGCTCATCATCCTACTGATATGAGCTAGGGTGTGGACATACAGTGAGTCTTAATCTAACGTAATTACAGGATCATAAACGCTGTTTTATAGTTTAAATTTTGCACTCCGGGACGAAATACTAAACTACGCTATCTTCACGTCACCACAGATTTGACTAACGCCAGAAAAATGAGATGGACGGAAACTAAATGAACAAATTCCTTTAATAAGAAAAGAGAGACGGTGATCCGGAGGCGGGAGGTGAGGGGTAGGGAGAGGATGCGAAGTATCGTTCTAAACACCGCCGATACGGGTTGCTAGCACTTATTGTGGTCAGTTTTACATAAAATCTCATTAAAAATTCTTACTTACAGAAAACTGGAAACTGAGAGAGATGCTTGTGAGGTGGAAACAGAAACAACATGATCCTCAGCATCATCAGCAGCAAGATTTATTTGCTAAGTGCAGCTGTTGAAACAAGGTAGGTAGGCTGCCTAATGAACGGTGAGTCGGAATGATGGAGAGATGTGAATAAAACCAATTTTATAACGGAGCTACAGGGTCACCTATACTAATACCACCTAACTTAACCTCACTTCTAACTCAGCCCTATCTAATGAAATCTTTACAGTTTACGTAGCGCTTGCATATCCCGACCAGAATCAACCATCATTCGAACAGGTATATTAATCTCTCTACCAAAAAGCAAAGCCGTGCCAGCAAGATTAATAATGAAAGAGAGACGGTGATCCGGAGGCGGGGGGTGAGGGGGAGGGACAGGATGCGAAGTATCGTTCTAAACACCGCCGACACGAGCTGCTAGCACTTATTGTGGTCAGTTTTACATAAAATCTCATAGAATGTAGACGTATAGACAGTGAATACCATAACTATTCATATGCCTGTACATCTGTGCGTGCAAACAACTTAGCCTAATCAGCTTTTGAATGATAACGGTTAGGACAAGGTTAATGGTACAAACCCCATTTCAAAGACAGTGCATTTCTTACGATCTTTATTTGTTCACAATGTATACTGTGAAGTATAACGAAATAAATAAGCAACACTAAAACATTTCAAGCGTCAAAAGTATTCGTATGGGCATTAAATTTCTCCGTAAACAGTTACACTTGCGCAGTTCTGACACCGTGAGGGCTCGTCCGACAAGCTGTAATTCGGTCGGAAGTAGACTGCAACTGTGTGTGGATGAGTGATTGCAAAGTGGTGTCAGTGGGCTGAAGTGGAGCGCTAACTTGTTATTAGACTTCACAATCAGTGGGAATCTTTGTGGAAGATCTCAGCGTTCGTCGGGAAACGTCGGTCGACAGTCCAATAGACGATAGATAGGTATTGTGCAACTAACTCTGTGCAAAACGTGACAGGAGAAGGACATGAAAATCCACAGCCTGCTTCCAGTCATTCGACCGGGTCAGGAATGGAATGAATGAAAACCCCATCTAGCGGCGAGGATAGGAATTGTGCCGGCTGCCGAATCCTGTTGCACTCTTCTGGGGCAATGATTGATGAATGACAGGTGAAATGAAATGATATTGGAGAGTGTTGCTGGAATGAAATATGACAGGGAAACCCGAGTACCCCGAGAAAAAGAAGGACATGCAGGTATACTAATTTCCAGGGAAGCGTAAGGAGGTGAATCCAATATTTTAAGAACCAAAGTTAAGTGCCCCAAAGATTTTTACGTAGCTAACCAGTCAAGGTGTGTCAGTATCCGAAAGCGCGGTGCATCGTGAATGTAAGTACGAGCGGTACAACGGTCGCGGTACACGCAGCAGGTTTTTCGTCTCCGAAGGGAACATGTCGATAAGAACCTATTATTTGGAATAAAGTTATTCTCCAATTAAAGTAAATATAATTTACTTCGGCCGTACGGATGGCAGATGGTATGATGGGAAAAGAATACCGAGCGGGGATGAATGAGTGCTGCCAGAGTAGGCAATCTTCATGTTAGAGACTGCATAATGGATCACAAAATGTGTGTTGACAATTTGAAACCACACCTGGCTGCCAGTGCCGAACATATCAACTTCCAGAAGAAATTCATACTTCAAAAAGACAACGATTTCAAACATTCTGCCTATAATACTCAGCTGTGGCTCTTGTATAATAGCACGAAGCAGTTTCATACACCTTCACAGTTCCTGGTTATTAATCCAATTGAACACTGTTGGAGTAATTTGGAGAGCACGACAATTAAAATAAAAACTGCGAGCAAGGCTATCTGGATAAAAGTTATTCAGGAATAATTTGCCTTTATTTCCGAAGATGTTACAAAAAACTCGTCGAACCAATGCCGCGGCATCTTCAGGGCTCATGCTAAGTGCAAGGGGCACCATTCGTAAACTACTGGCCACCTATTTACGACGCTCTGATGTGCCGAATTAGACCATAGTGAGATGAGGCATAAAACATTGAAAGCCTCGATATCGATCTTGAGGCATCACCTCTGCGCTCCACCCACTTAATTAAATCAGTTAGTTTATCTTATCAATAGAATTGTGGTTTTTATTGTGCCCGGCTCTGCCACGAAATTTGAAAAGTAGTACGAGCGCTGGAACGGGGTCCACTCAGCTTCAGGAGGTCAAGTGAGTAGAGGTGGGTTCGATTCCCACCTCAGCCATCCTGGAAGTGGTTTTTCGTGGTTTCCCACTTCTCCTCCAGGCAAATGCCGGGATGGTACCTAACTTAAGGTCACGGCCGCTTACTTCCCTATTCCTTGTCTACCCCTTACAATCTTCCCATCCCCCACCAAGGCCCCTGTTCAGCATAGCAGGTGAGGCCGGCTGGGCGAGGTACTGGTCAGCCTCCCCAGTTGTATCCTCCGACCCGATGTCTCACCCTACAGGACACTGCCCTTTAGGTGGTAGAGGTGGGATCCCTCGCTGAGTCCGAGGGAAAACCAACCCTGGAGGGTAAACAGATAAAGAAAGAAAGAATTTCTCTGTATCAAACTAAGTGGAGGAAAATAAAATCAAGCACCGAAGGCATGACATCACAAACACGTAGTTTTACTCTAAATTATACCGGAAGATTGCCTGCACAAATGACCCCTTTGAGTTTTTAAACAATTTTGATTTTCTTTTGACTGGTTTCACATGACATCAAGTAGGCTGCATCGTTGCTTGATTAAAATGTTGAAAAAATTAAATAACTTTCGTTTAAAAATATCGTCCATTGTATTCAAACAATACGCCTTGTTCGCTCTCATTAACTCCGGTACTAACTCTTGATTTTAGACATCGGTGGAACTGTTGCAGCTTCTACACATGTTTGATAATATACGGCTTGAAGAAGTTCAGTTACTCGAACAGCAGAGATGTTCTCTAATATATGACTAATTATGCTCTTATGAGGTAATAAACCAAGATGTATAAAGCCACGGCTGTCGTCGGGACAATGACTTGTTAAAAAGAAACTACCAGTAAAGGTTAGGTACTTCTGAGCGTTAATTGGCATGATCTTTCTCTCCAACTTGGGTCAGCTAGAGCAGAGTTAGTTCTTCTTATACTATTCCTGATGTTTTTTGTTAGAATCCAGAGTAATTCATTCTGTATAATATCATTTCATTAACTTATATTACAGCGATATTTGTTTTGATGTCTATCCATGCATATTAAGAATCGTATTAATATGCCCGCCCCGCGGTGTAGGGGTAGCGTGCCTGCTTCTTACCCGTAGTCCCCTGGCTCGATTCCCGCCCAGGTCGGAGATTTTTACCTGCGTGTGAGGGCTGGTTAAGGTCCGCCCAGCCTGCATGATTACAATTGAGGAGCTATTTGACTTTGAGATAGCAGCCCCGCCCTATAAAACCAAGAATATAGGCCAAGAGGATTCGTCGTGCTGACCACACAATACCCCGTAATCTGTAGGCCTTCCGGCCGAACAGCGGTCGCTTGGTGTGGCCATGACCTTCGGGTCTGTTATGCTATGGGGTTTGGTTTGGATTAATATCCCTATAAGGCAACGTATACTCTCCTGTCACTGGAGTTCAAGCATTCTGGCTACCATGGCCGACACTTCATTCTACTTACTAACCGAATTTGTTAAATAGTGAGAGACTTTCCCTTTGATTCCATACTCTAGATACGGACTATTTTGTGGTTTTCCCCGACTCGTGTGGATAATTATATTTGATTAATTTTCCTCTCATCGTGCCGTCTACAACACCTAACCGCCAAACTCGTTTGTGATAAATAATATTCCTGCCGAATCTAACCATGTACTTTTACGAACGAAGGTCATATAGCAGCATTATAAACATAATCGAATACCCTAGATCGGTTTGAATTGTGGGCGTGAAGATAACGTAAAAGCCAAAAGAAAAAATAAAGTATACCCCACACTGAAAGCAAAATATTGATCCTTAACAGTTATGAACAAGTGAAGTAGGTGGGTAGTTCAGAGATAAAGATTTTAATATTTTGATTTTACTTCCCATCAACTATTTTTGACGGTTTTAGGAGACGCTGAGGTGCCAGAAGTTTGTTGTTCAGGAGTTCTTTCACGTTTCAGTAAATCTACGACACGAGACTGACGTATATGTGCACCTTCAAATACCACCGGACTGAGCCAGGATCGAACAGGCCAAGCTGGGGTCAGAAGGCCAGCACTTGAGCCGTCTGAGTCCACCGTATTATCTATGATAAAATTGAACATACATACATACATACATACATACATTATCATTATAGACTGTTATGCCTTTCAGCGTTCAGTCTGCAAGCCTCTGAGAATTTACTAAACGTCGCCACAATCCTCGATTTGCAACTAGTGTTGTGGCCTCATTTAGTTCTATACCTCTTATCTTTAAATCGTTAGAAACCGAGTCTAACCATCGTCGTCTTGGTCTACCTCTACGTCTCTTACCCTCCATAACAGAGTCCATTATTCTCCTAGGTAACCTATCCTAATCCATTCGTCTCACATGACCCCACCACCGAAGTCGGTTTATGCGTACAGCTTCATCTATCGAGTTCATTCCTAAATTAGCCTTTATCTCATCATTTCGAGTACCCTCCTGCCATTGTTCCCACCTGTTTGTACCAGCAATCATTCTTGCTACTTTCATGTCTGTTACTTCTAACTTATGAATAAGATATCCTGAGTCCACCCAGCCTTCGCTCCCGTAAAGCAAAGTTGGTCTGAAAACAGACCGATGTAAAGATAGTTTCGTCTGGGAGCTGACTTCCTTCTTACAGAATACTGCTGATCGCAACTGCGAGCTCACTGCATTAGCTTTACTACACCTTGATTCAATCTCACTTACTATATTACCATCCTGGGAGAACACACAACCTAAATACTTGAAATTATCGACCTGTTCTAGCTTTGTATCACCAATCTGACATTCAATTCTGTTGAATTTCTTACCTACTGACATCAATTTAGTCTTCGAGAGGCTAATTTTCATACCATACTCATTGCACCTATTTTCCAGTTCCAAGATATTAGACTGCAGGCTTTCCGCACAGTCCGCCATTAAGACCAAGTCGTCAGCATAGGCCAAACTGCTTACTACATTTCCACCTAACTGAATCCCTCCCTGCCATTTTATACCTTTCAGCAGATGATCCATGTAAACTATGAACAGCAAAGGTGAAAGATTACAGCCTTGTCTAACTCCTGTAAGTACCCTGAACCAAGAACTCATTCTACCATCAATTCTCACTGAAGCCCAATTGTCAACATAAATGCCTTTGATTGATTTTAATAATCTACCTTTAATTCCATAGTCCCCCAGTATGGCGAACATCTTTTCCCTCGGTACCCTGTCATATGCTTTCTCTAGATCTACGAAACATAAACACAACTGCCTATTCCTCTCGTAGCATTTTTCAATTACCTGGCGCATACTGAAAATCTGATCCTGACAGCCTCTCTGTGGTCTGAAACCACACTGATTTTCATCCAACTTCCTCTCAACGACTGATCGCACCCTCCCTTCCAAGATGCCAGTGAATACTTTGCCTGGTATACTAATCAATGAGATACCTCGATAGTTGTTGCAATCCTTCCTGTTTCCTTGCTTGTAGATAGGTGCAATTACTGCTTTTGTCCAATCTGAAGGTACCTTACCAACACTCCACGCTAATTTTACTACTCTATGAAGCCATTTCATCCCTGCCTTCCCACTATACTTCACCACTTCAGGTCTAATTTCATCTATTCCTGCTGCCTTATGACAATGGAATTTTTTTTTACTATCCTTTCCATTTCCTCAAGCATAATTTCACCAACATCATTTTCCTCCTCCCCATGAGCTTGACTGTTTGCAACACCACCATGATGATTTCCTTTTACATTGAGAAGATGTTCAAAATATTCCCTCCACCTCTCCAGAGATTCCCTGGGGTCTATTATGAGTTCACCTGAATTACTCAAAACACTGTTCATTTCCTTTTTCCCACCCTTCCTAAGATTTTTGATTACTGTCCAGAAAGGTTTCCCTGCTGCTTGACCTAGCCTTTCCAGGTTATTACCAAAATCTTCCCATGACTTCTTTTTGGATTCAACAACTATTTGTTTCGCTCTGTTTCTTTCATCTACGTACAAATCCCTGTCTGCCTCGGCCCTTGTTTGGAGCCATTTCTGATAAGCCTTCTTTTTACGTTTACAGGCTGCTCTCACTTCATCATTCCACCAAGATGTTCGCCTTTTCCCATCTTTACACACAGTTGTTCCTAGGCATTCCCTTGCTGTTTCTATTACAGCATCCCTGTAAGCCGCCCATTCACTTTCTATATCCTGAACCTGCTTATTGTCTACTGTTCGAAACTTCTCACTAATCATATCCATGAACTTCTGTCTAATTTCCTCGTCTTGGAGATTTTCTACCCTTATTCGTTTGCAGACAGATTTCACTTTCTCTACCCTAGGCCCAGAGATACTTAGTTCACTACAGATCAGATAGTGGTCTGTCTCATCGAAAAATCCCCGAAAAACTCTTACATTCCTAACAGATTTCCTGAATTCAAAGTCTGTTAAGATATAGTCTATTATGGATCTGGTACCCCTAGCCTCCCATGTGTAGCGGTGAATAGCCTTATGCTTGAAGAATGTATTCGTAACAGCTAAACCCATACTAGCACAGAAGTCCAGCAAACGCCTCCCATTCCCATTAGCTTCCATATCTTCCCCACATTTACCAATCACCCTTTCGTATCCTTCAGTTCTATTCCCAACTCTCGCATTGAAATCGCCCATTAGCACTATTCTATCCTTGCTGTTGACCCTGACCACGATGTCATTCAATGCTTCATAATACTTGTCAACTTCATCCTCATCTGCACCCTCACATGGTGAATACACGGACACAATTCTTGTCTTAATTCCTCCCACTGACAAATCTACCCACATCATTCGCTCATTTACGTGCCTAACAGAAACAATGTTGCGTGCAATGGTATTCCTGATAAAGAGCCCTACCCCAGACTCTGCCCTTCCCTTTCTAACACCCGTCTAGTACACCTTATAATCTCCTATCTCTTCCTCCTTATCTCCCCTTACCCGAATATCACTTACTCCTAGCACATCCAGATGCATCCTCTTTGCTGACTCAGCCAGTTCTACCTTCTTTCTTCCATAAGCCCCATTAATATTGATAGCCCCCCCCCATCGAATTCCATTTCGTTCGCCAAGTTGTTTCCAAGGAGTCCCTCGCCTGTCAAATGAGAGTGGGACTCCATTACTCCCATAGGTCCGAGGCTTGCTTAAAGTGTTCTGAGCTCGGTAAATTCATGAAGCAGGATGCTGCCCTACAATTGAACAATATTCGGAAAATGAGCAAATAATGAGACGAATAATATTTGAATGGGAGATAATATCTCTTGTGTGTGTGTGTGTCACCTATGTAGGATGGACTTGGAACCTTTAGAGTAATGACGAGAGTCGCATTTCTGAGACTGGAGTACCGTGAAATTTTGGCCAACCCGTTCACCTGTCTCTACTGTTTCTTCGTTTGCGCAGCTCTAAATTAAATAGATTTTATTAGTTAATCTAAGAATAATCGAAATTCCGATTTTTTCCTCGCAAATTTCTGATGGGAATGTGTACTGATTGAATAGTATAAAAAGTACGCTTACGGTGAAAAATTATCATTTAAATTAAAGTATCCTTTAAGAAATTTAAAAAAATGCAAACTAGCAACTCAAATGTAAATCAACAATACATTCGTAGGAATATATTTTACTACTAAGCTTATATCAATAATAACTGTAAAGAATCTTCATGAACATGCGTGAAGTAGTGGTAGTTAAAGCTCTAATTCCACAGTACTTGAACTTGACGCTCCGTGGAGTGGAACGGTCATATTTAGAGTTCCCCAGTCAGCTTTGCCCTAAAAGTTTTTTTTTTTTTTTTTTGCTAGTTGCTTTGCGTCGCATCGACACAGATAGGTCTTATGGCGACGATGGGACAGGGAGGGACTAGGAGTGGGAAGGAAGCGGCCGTGGCCTTAATTTAGGTACTGCCCCAGCATTTGCCTTGTGTGGAAATGGTAAACCACTGAAAACCACCTTCAGGGCTGCCGACAGTGGGATTCGAACCTACTATCTTCCGAATACTGGATACTGGCCGCACTTAAGCGACTGCAGCTATCGAGCTCGGTTCCCTAAAAGTGAGCCTGGAATATTTCTCTACTTTCTGCCGAAGTATTGAAACCACTTCTTTCCAAGAGAATCAAACATAGGATCTATCTTTAGTTTGTATAGCTCCAACACAAGCTCTTGAACAAGGGAAATAGTGTACATTCATATCTTGCGCTAATGATTCACATACCAGTTGTCTGGGAATTTTACTATGATACGTCATAGTATGTACACTTTAACGTGGTATCCGAAACGGGATGGGGCCGATGACCTTAGATGTTAGGCCCCTTTAAACAACAAGCACCACCACCATCATCATCATTATCATCATCAAAACAGGCTGATGTTCAAGTTATTAACATGCTGGCTTCCTTTTGCCGAACATTGTGGATCTTCTAAACGTAGAATAATCCAAATTCATGTTCATCGTTAATGTACAATTAACTGTTTGAATAAAATTTTGTGTACAGTACAGCCGAGAATTTGGCGAACTCCATAAAACTCCATATGAGTACAATTTCAGATTTGTTTCTTACAATCTGAAATGAGTGGAATATTGATCTGACGCCCCAGTTTATGGAACAAAACGTTGTTGTTGCTCCATATGCGGGAACAAGTACGGAAAATTCAATATCTCATTTATTCAACATTCAATTGTGCCGAATAACACGCAGTTACCGTTTGGTGCATCAGAGCAATTAAGTCGCTCAAACTAATTGGGGGCAAAAGTCAGTCAATGTAATGATTTTAAACGAACTGAGCAAAACGAATAGAAAGCTCCATAATACAATTTTAAAACAACTGGTAAGGGACAAGCAATAACAAACAAGCTTTTAATATTACGCGACTCTTCAGGTGATAGTGGTGGTTACTGTTTAAATTGGGTAAGTGTTCTCTTTTACCACTAATCAGGAGGAAAATAAAAGTTGTTCGACTCGTCGGCTGAATGGTCAGCATACTGCACTTCGGTTCAGAGAGTCTTCTTCTGGCTCGGGGACTGGGTGTTAGTGCCAGTCCCAACACTTTCCTCTTCATAGTCAGACGACACACTACACTACCAACCACAACAGAAACACGCAATAGTGATTACATCCTTCCATACAGGGTTGGCGTCAGGAAGGGCATCCGGCCATGAAACAGTGCCAGATCCACATGTGCGACACAGTTCGCACCCTCTACTCCACAGAAGTGGGAAAAGCTGTAGAAAAGGAAGAAAAGAAAAATGGAAGAGGTCCGAAACTTCGAAGAATGCAATTAGCTTTACGTCATACCGACACAGATAGGTTTTATGGCGACGATGGGATAGGAAGGCCTGGGAGTGGGTAGGAAGCGGCCGTGGCCTTAATTAAGGTACAACCCCGGCATTTGCCTGGTGTGAAAATGGGAAACCACGGAGAACCATCTTCAGGGCTGACGACAATGGGGTTCGAACCCACTATCTCCCGGATGCAAGGTCACAGCTGCGCGCACCTAACCGCACGGCCAACTCACGCGGTCTTCGAAGAGTGAAGATTTCGGCAAAAGTAAGGGAAGGATCACGAAGGGTGTGGAAATGAAAATACTCCCTAGGCCTCGTAAAACTAATGCCGCTGGGGTGGGAGGAGAACAAGTGTTGATCAAAGAAGGTCGGAGAGGAAAGATGAAATCGAGGAGCATTACACAAGTAATGCTAGACTCAGCTAGGGGAATCGTGGTAGCCAAACCACACTCCTAAGTTGAAAGAGCATAGTCCCGCTATTTGTTGCTCCTTGGAATAGGTAGAGGATACCGTGTATGTGATCGAACGCACCCACCTACAGGGGGTTGTAACTGTTGATATTTTGGTCATAGCTTCGGGAGTAAATTACTAATGTGATATTATTCAACGCTACCGTCTAACCTGATAAAATGAAAATCCACAGCCTGTTTCCAGTCATTTGATCGGGTCAAGAATGGAATGATTAATGACTGACAGATGAAATGATATTGGAGAGTGTTGCTGCAATGAAAGTTGGCGGGGAAAACCGGAGTACCCGGAGAGAAACCGACCCCGCCTCCGTTTTGTACAGCACATATCTCACATGTCATAACCAGGATTCGAACCACGGAACCCAGCGGTGAGAGGCCGGCTTGCTGCAGCCTGAGCGAAGGAGGCTTCTTACCATCTAACCTACTACAACGTGATAATAAAACTTACATAGAATCATGCGGTATATTAATTAAATCAGTGGGATAATTTCGAATACATTTTGAGCAGTTAATCATGAACAAGGCAAAGGGACTTACAGAACACATCGTGTAAAGCTGCCTTTCTAACTGCTTTGTTGTTTCCTGATACCAGCTATCAAATGGCCCTATCCCGCGAGTAAGATGCTGAGGACGGTTGATCCGAATGGGGTTGAAAGTATTCCAACCGGAATCTCGCACATTTCTTGAGCAATGGCGCTACGTATTTGGTAATGTCTGGTATTGCAAAAGAGCACCCTGGATTTAAGTAACTGGTGAATTAGGTATGCTTACGTATAATTGGCAGGATTTTATCGAATAGTAATCACATTTGTATAAAATACAAAAAAGCGAAAGGAATTCCAAATATGTTTCACCCTTAACCGTCTGAGGATTGGGTAGGTTATCTTGACATCCCATGGAAGATTCTTTAGTTCAAAACATGGTAATAACTGCTGGTGTGTAACGCCACGTTTGCAATCCGCTTCATATTCAACATGAAAGCTCCCTCTGTTTGAGATTTCCTTTATACAATTAAATAATGATAGCTGGGTGTCAAATACCCCCACCTCCGTCTTTCTTGTTGATGAATTATTTACTTACATACTTTCTTTCTCACTTACTTGTTTAATTACTTAGTTACTTCTTAGAAGAAATATAGTTTATCTTTGATGGTAGGATGATATGTTTAAATGTCTATATGAGTTACGTTGTCACACATGTTTCGCTCCTTGAATCCAATGTTGACACTGTTTCCCTATCTCATAGATGGCACTGTAACTAATAGAAAACGCGTGAACCGAAATGATTTTATAAAAATGCTGAAATGCAGAAGGTTTGAAAGTTCACATACTTAAGAAGTTAAAAGTAACTGTGAATGACATATTTTATTCTAAGACAGATGTCAGAGACCGGGAGAGTTGGCCGTGCGGTTAGGGGCGCACAAGTGTCAGCTTGCATCCGGGAGATAGTGGGTTCGAACTCCACTGTCGGCAGCCTTGAAGATGGTTTTCCATGGTTTCCCATTTTCACACAAATGAAATGCTGGGGATGTACCTTAATTGCTTCCTTCCCATTCCTAGGCCTTTCCTACCCCATCGACGCCATAACACCTATCTGTGTCGGTGAGACATAAAGCAAAATTGTAACAAAAAAAATTTGTCACAGAATTATGGAAAAACGTGATGATAGAATATTATCGCCGATGAAGAGTTTCATGAAGATTCAAATAAAAATAGTGTTTTAATGAATCAACATTCTGGAGACACCGTTGGTTAAAATATTAACAGTCTCGCTACTATTCTTTTATTTACATATAAGACTATATCAAAACGCAAATAATTATTCAAGGTTTCAAACATTTAATTGAGTATCTTAATCAGTTTTAAATTCATAAAATGTACTGAGATTAAGACAATCTACACATTTTGTAAAAAATAAATATAGTGTCGAAACATTCCACATTGTCTTCAAAGTAATTTTCCGTATACGGTCCTAAGAAGGTTACTTCTTATGGCCATTCCACCAGAAACTTTGTCTGCGCTAATAACTCCCCTACCGGGCGAGTTGGTCGTGCGCGTAGAGGGGCGCGGCTGTGAGCTTGCATCCGGGAGATAGTAGGTTCGAATCCCACTATCGGCAGCCCTGAAGATGGTTTTCCGTGGTTTCCCATTTTCACACCAGGCAAATGCTGGGGCTGTACCTTAATTAACAAGGCCATCTATGCCAAATGACAAATGATAGAGTCACAAATAACTGGAATTAATTTCAAAAAAGTTCGTCCCTTACCTTTCAGGTTCAGAAAATTACATTGAAAACCATGTCCGTTTTGGGAACTCCATTAATGATTTACGAAATTTAGATTTAAACGTATTTTGTTGAATTTCAAGAATATTATTAACTACTAACCGAAATTTGTTAAATTGCAGGTAACCACTAAACTGAGATAGATACCTTTCCCAGTGTGGACGAGCAGCTGATTGATCTAACAGCTATTCCAGGTCCCTCCCACTTACTGACAACTACTGTAATGAATCAATCATTCTGTATCCTAGGGCAATGATGCAATAGTGAAATGTATTTTTCGAAGCTTTAGCGTCTGGCAGAGGAACAACTTCTTTTCACATGAGCTGTCACTTTAAGAGTAATTGATTACCAGAGCGACTAACCCGAATCAGATATTTCAGTTAACAATATCTGCAAAGCTATATTCATAGCAGCATTCTTCAGTGTTCATTTTCCCACTTTTTGTAAATATCGGAGTTGCTAATTAATTCATGTCCACCGTAGGAGACTAAAATTAGAGTTAGGCCTAAATCTATATGTATTATTAAAAAACCCTGGCCATTCCACCAGAAACTTTGTCTGCGCTAATAACTCCGCTCACAGTCACCAAGCGCTAGCATTCGGCTTGAAGAACCTAGGCTGCAGTCGACTATCACAACGTGCCGTGCTTAATATTAATATTTAGTGACATAATGTCAGGCTCCATGGCTAAATGGTTAGCGTGCTGGCCTTTGGTCACAGGGGTCCCGGGTTCGATTCCTGGCAGGGTCAGGAATTTTAACCATAATTGGATAATTTCGCTGGCTGCGTGTATGTGTAGTCTCCATCATCATTTCATCCTCATCACGACGCGCCGGTTGCCTAAGGGTGTCAAATCAAAAGACCTGTATCTGGCGAGCCAAACATGTCCTCGGACCCTCCCGGCACTAAAAGCCATACGCAATTTCATTTCATTTTTAATGACAGAATGTCGATTGCCATGGTTTACTGGTGTATTCCACTCTGTAATAACTCTTAATGGTAAAGAGAAGGTGTCTTCCCATGAGTTTTCATGTGATAGTCTTCTATGTGAGTGTACAAGTGGAGTGAAATAGCCATCAGATATTGCGTTTTATAGCAAAGCAATATCATTCTACGAATGAGTTTGTTGAAAATGTGCTCTGTTCACAGTTCTCAGCAAATCAACCCTAAATCGCTATGTTGGCACCTGTTCAAAAGAAAACATTACCGGGCTTGTGTCACAGATACTATCAGAACGTCGGTTGGTTACGAAGGAGCCTTTTGTTCTCTTATTACCGACGATATGACTATTCGACTTGAAGTTCAGTATTTACTGTAGGTGCAGCAGTTTCTGTTATATTGGCACGGTGGATGTGATTGAATAGAGAAGGAATGTAGCAAGCTGGAGGATGTTGCTCTACGCACTATGTCTTTGAAAAATGGAAAGGATATGTTTTTCTCCTTTATAAGCATTTCTTGGTAAAGTCACTAGTATATTTTATATAATACTGCAAGAATAATGCATATATTTTTCAAAATTAATTTTTTCTGAAAGTCTGCAGAACCACTAAAAATAGCTTGGCATTCTTAGCCAGAATTTCAGAAAATGGCTTGGCACTAAGAGGGTTAAGACGACATTGCACTGCAGTTCAATCAACTGCAGCGGAACACTGTCTGCACTAACTCTTCTTGTGACTGGCGAATTACCTGCAAGTACTCATCAAAGTCAACACCTTCTTTCACTGTTTCAAGCAATGAAATATGTCCTGCGTTCTTTGCACACAATTCGTTTTTCTTTTGAACTCTTGAATTTTTTTTCACCAAATTGCAGATATTGTGCTTTTCGCCCTTAAGCGACGTGTTCGAATTATTCAGATAGGCAGTAATGTCACTTAAAAATAACAAGTCCACCACCCACTTAGAATTACGCGAAATAATTTCGCATCGCCCTTTCTTATCACAAAAGGCATCTATTGCATTCCGCAAGCAAAGAAACACGATGAAGCATCTTCGCCTTGCTCAGCCATCTTACTTCTGCATGGTACGGAATAACCGGATACTCCGCTTCGATGCCATCTAAAACTCTTTGAACTGACGGTGCGGGAGTCCATGGGAGCGAAGATAATTTACTATTCGCACAACTGTTCCAATTACGTCTTTAAGCTTGGCGACTTTCAAACAGATCGCCTCTTGATGTATCAGGCAATGGATCGCCGCCATTAGGGTACTACCGCTCTCAACCATTTTTAATTTTACATAGCTGAGGAACCCCGTGCGTAGACCAGGTAAATCAGGAGCTCCATCAGACTTTACACTCGTCAACCGCTCCCATTTTAATCCCATTGACTCAAAAACACCCTCCACAGCTTGGAAAGTATCGAAACCGGTCCTAGTGTCTTTGAGAGCTACCAAGTCTAGGAAATCCTCGGTGACCCGAAGATCGTCATCCACCCCTCGAATGAAAATAACGAGCTAAGCTGTGTCCGTAATGTCAGTTGATTCGTCGGGGGCGATGGAAATTGATACAGTATTTGCTGCCTTCTCCATTAATTGCTGTTTCATATCAATGGCCATATCGTCTATTTTGCGAGCCACAATTTGAGGAGAAAGAGAGATCTTGTCAAATTTCTCAACTAACACCGTAGGACAAATACATGCGGTCGCGTCCATTAGGCACTCCTTTATTAAATTCCCGGGCCGATGACCTCGATGTTAGGCCCCTTTAAACAACAAACATCAATCAATCAATCAATCAATCAATCAATCAATCAATCAATCAATCAATCAATCAATCAATCAATCAATCAATCAATCAATCAATCAATCAATCAATCAATCAATCAATCAATCAATCAATCAATCAATCAATCAATCAATCAATCAATCAATCAATCAATCATTAAATTCCCTTCCGCGAAGGGTTTCCCAGCTTTGGCGATTTACATCGAACATTTGTAGTTTGCTCGTAACATGGGTCCACCAACCTCACTCTCTTCTGACACCTGTCAGACTAAAATACGGCAAGCCACAATTTTAGTGTTCTTCAGACAATTAATCCATTTCTTCATTCCCATTTGTAAACAAGCATTTTAAAATTAAAACAATAATACTTACAGAATAGTGCTGCTTGAAATTTTCTTTCAATTCTTCGAACTTCGATTAGGGACTGGCGTCTGTCAAATTATCGTAATCGTCTCTGTGGTTGGCACTAAAGTGCCGTTCCAAATTGTGTTTTTTAAACACATTAAATCTCAGTGGCACACTAAACATTTGGCATGCCCTTTACAAGCTGTACAGATAAATGAACTGTCCCGTTCTACTTTAAAGGCTGCTGCTTCACCACACTTTTTTTTGTATGATGTTCAGTCATGACAACTGCGAAATTGATCTAGTTACACGCTGTCAACAAAGCGCATTGGACTAGACTAGAGACTGATGGATCGGCTGCTCACTTCGACGCGGTGGGTATGGCATCGAGAAAGAAACTTTTCATGTTCTTAATCATATGACAATAGTCATACGACAAAATAATGGCCTGGTAGGGTCACAAGAGTGAGACATCTCAGAAATTGGAGTTCCCTGCCAAAGTCCGGGGAACATTTCAACATTTGTAGCATGTTTATCTGTCACTATATTAATAACTTTTCCTTCTGTAATGACTTTCAGTGTGAGTTTAACTCAGACCGTATCTCAATGTCAGTGTAGAAGAAGTAGTGGACAGGAATTACAAAATGAGATGATAAACATTCATGGACATAGTGCGTAGAGCAACATCCTCCTCCATGCTACATTCCTTTGGTTCGGAAATTACCCAGAAGAAATCGGCGAGGGTACCATACACTGGAACCATAACTCTAATATTGTAGTCTTACCAGATATGCCCTCTCCTTTATACCCTTATCACAATCATATGAACATATCTGTAACCTTTATTTACAGTCCCGTTTATGTGAATACCCCCAAGTAATATATAAGTATATTTGGCAATGTACGAGTATGATATAAGAAGTACATTGCACGAAGAAGGAAACCCGTCAGCCGGATTGCCTCAGAATGCTGTTAATTTCAACAAGGGGAAGTGTTGAAGTCTATTCCATCTATTGACATAAAAGTAGCTTACACCTAGCGTTACTGTAAAAGATGAATGTGAATGACGGTACAAATTTTCTAAGACATGGTTATAGCATCCCTTCGCAAAGATCACGGTAAAACACAGTTTACAAGATTGTGAGTCCACCATTTTCTTGGAGGACTCCATTCTTGTTGTTATTCTACGGAAGTTTCTATGACGATACCTTACGAATTACTTCAAGGGATCCACAGAAACTTTGAAAATGAGGAAATGGGTCCTCAAAATAAAACATTTCCACGCAAGTTCACAAGATCAGATACAGAAAGAAAAGGGACTTACAGCAATATAACCTGCTGTTGGTGATCGATGATGTGTATGAAGAATGGCAATAAATATTTCTAAAGAAAGCAAAGGATTATTCATTGTATACAGTAATGAAATATTAAGGCAGGAAGTATATTTTGCGCAGCTATTGATACATTTTCTTCACTGGTTCTGTTTATCATGGTTTTCATTCGACGAGTTTTATCTTTAATAAAGAACAATTTTATTTATTTTGCACATGTACATTTGAGTCTTCCTTGATATTTATTTCATACAGAGTGTTGTCCCGTAGTAAGTTTAATGTTATGAATGAAGGGATGAACCGTGATTTCTTCCCTTACTTGAACAGTATTCCACCTTGAAATGTGATCACTCCTAAGTGAACATGAAAAGACATTGTCCAGGAAGGGAGTGAGCAGGTCTTTTATAATAAATGTAGGTCTAGGTTAGACTTTGTGTTTCAGATCTAACAGTCCTGGAACACTGAACTCCGTACTATACTAAAATAGATTAGGACTTTCTGTTCCAGATCTGACAATAACAAAGTTTCCTGCATTTGTTTTACTTTCATTTTGGTCAAAATTCCTCAGTGCCGGATTTAAAACCGGACCAGTTGGATCTAGGCCCAGGGCGCCGCATTTTGGCGGATGAAAGTTTGCCGTAACGTAATAATGTATTATTGTGTTCTATAAAGGAATAATATTTTTAACGTTAAATTATTTACATTTCCATTGAAATAAGTGACAGTGTTTTATAAATCGGTAATTAAAATTATAATCATCACTATCATATCATATGTTCAAAAATGTAAATGCCGTTAAATTTTACCAGTTATTTAAATATTCCAAAGTTATCCTAATCATTGATGATTTTATAATATTATGATATTAAACGTATATATAATGTATATTTGTGTGTATCTAACGTCTGCTTTTGTACTTCCATTTGGTATGGAATTTACGACTAATTATATAGAGCGGTAACAGGACAATAGGGCATTTTAGTAATACAATTTGTAAGTATTTTAATTTATATAATAACGCGTTCGAATGATAACATTTTATAAAGTAAAATAATGTATTATTATACAAAAAAATGAAAGAAACATGTTTTTATAACTCACTTCATAATCCAATGTAACAAACGCTTATTTTGTAGATCATTATTCAATGACCGTTGGCCTACACTTAAATATCGTGTGTTATTGCTATCCTGTACACTTCACTCAATAAGGTCTGTACCGAGAGCTGTAAGCACCTTAACTTCAAGCCTGATTGTCCACGGGATAATTGTTATAAGGAAAACATAGGGCCATACACATTACATTATTGTATTTTTAGTGTTTTGCGCGACTGGGTATCATTATTTACTTGGATCATGAATTTGAATTGGGGATGCTTGGGTTTCTTAATATTTTCTGAAAGACGACACGGTTGTACCATTACATGACGGAAGTGCCGAATTCTTATGGTTCTCTTGGCATTAGTAAGCTGCTCTGCTGTATGTAGTTATACAATCAAAATATATATCGCATGCAATTTTCAGTTCATTTCGTTCATGTACACAGTAATATAATATTGATGAAGAAGTTTATTTGCACTTGGTGTAGCGTCCACAATTCATAACTGTATTACACCAGGAAAATCTATAAATACTTACTGTCAGTTATAATAATAGAAAAGTACTGCGAAACAGATAATTAATTTCAAATATGCTCGTTCAAAGTGAGTACAGCTTTCTATAATTAAGGTAACCTCTTCTAATAAAGTAGCCAAATTCCTTTTTTATAAGACACATTGTTCTAGGAATTTGATTTGATCGTAAATCCAGTAAAGCATAGCGATCTCGGTTTTAATTACGAAAATGTATTACCTCCGATTAATGATGTATCGACGAGGTCAAGTTGAGATTGGTTGAGATTGATTGATAGCCATGATCGTTAAAGCGTTAACTCTTTTATGTTATTTAACGGTTCGTGTCCCGTTGTTTAAAAAATTACCATCAGAATGTTTCCCGACAGGGTACAAATAGCAGTACCGTATATAGTTTCTAATTATTCGATTTCATTCTAAATCCTGTATTCACTTCCAACCTTTTCCGCAGTGCCATTTGGAGTGAAGGCATATGACTCTAATGATGGTGATTTGTCCGGCGGATGGTGATGCTAAGCCGTGAGCAGACCTCTTGATGTTATTCGACAACAGTAGGAGTAGGACAACGGGTTTCAGACTCTCTCTACCTCATTATCATAATGATCTCCCCATAACCAGATACGCAGGTCGATCATGGGCGTCAAATAGAATGATCTGCTCCAGACGAGCCGAACATGTCGTCGGACACTAAAAGCCATGCTCTAAATAAATAGAAATAGTAGGCTATCTTCAGAAAATCACCTGAAAAAATGAGAGGGGTATGCCAACTTCGGAAAGACGAGCATACTAAGCAGTTTACACACCAGCTGATTATTCAGAATGAATGCAACAACGCTTAAGATGTTGTACGGTAATGCAAACTGATCATTTTTCAAGCGGGAAAAGATGTCCGAAAGAGCAATGCTTAGGCTCTGAGGGACGTCAAAATTTGGAACCGCTTCAGATATGGCGATTGGTACTTATTACACATTGTAACAAGAAACCTCCACTAATCTAACAAGAACATCATATCGTGCTTTACATTATGAAAGACTGAATGAGTTGACCTTGTGATTAGGGGCGCCCAGCTGTGAGCTTGCATTCTGGAGATAGTTGGTTCGAAGGCCACGGACGCCTCCTTCCCAGTCCTACCCATTTCCTATCCCTTGGTCACCATAAGATCTACCTGTGTTGATGCGACGAAAAGCAGATTGTAAAAAAAGAAATCATGAAAGTGTTTGCGATTGCCGACCCTCAGTTTGACTACGGAGCCTTCATCGATGGTGCAGGGGTTGTTGCACATGGACTAAATGTGTGGTTGTGAGCTCAGAATTTCAGTCGCTGCGTGGATTTTTGAATTAAGGTCCTACTTCGATGATACAGGAGTCTCTTGAAATTTCCCCAAACAATAACGTAACAAAATATGGTGCACACGCCCATCATCATATCTGAAGAGTTTTTCTAACTTGGACGCATCACAGCACCCAAAGAATGAATTTCCGGACATGAGTCTCCTCTTGAAAAATGATAAATTTGCCTTCCCAGGTAACATGCTAAGAGTTGTCGTATTCATTATGAATCACCCTGTGTAGTATCGACATCGGACCGGTGAAAGTATAAGTACTTAATGAGTCAAAGTGTCCCTTCGATCCTCACGAATGTTCCTCATTGCTAACTTTATCTAGGATATCTGTAACATTGTCAACTGATACCATAACTCGAACGCTTGGAAGTTGAAATTTCAAAAATTATCCTTAACCGATTTCAACCTTTATGACCTAACCGTGGATTGATCGTATACGTAACAATGAAATACTCTAGCTCCTGAACGAAGATTTAGAGGTCATGCACAACATCAAAATGAAGAAACGGAAGTACTTTGTGTTTCTGTCTATAACGGTCCCTCAAGTTTGAGGATCGTGATCTCTGAAGATATTTGTTTGTATCCGTTTTCATCCCCCACGGCCTTCGGCTATACGAGTAGATTGTATGAACGATGTTTTTGTTGCATGTTTTATGCCATCTGTCCAGTGTGTAGGTGCTCGCCCACGCTCCCTCTTTTCAGGCACGTTTGCCAGGTTATGTGCTTTTCAAGGCTTCCTTCTCCAGGACGCATAATATGACCAAAGAATTGGAGAATCCTCTGTTGACATTTTGCCGATAACCTGATACTGATGTTCTGCATTAAAAATGATAGGTATAGACGCCTTCAGTTTAACTTACAAGATAAAATTGAAAGAGGGAGAAGTAAGGGAGGAAGGTTAGTGCTGTATCTTGGCCACGTAATCTACGAGACTGGTATGGTGTCAGTACCTCAACTCTTTTCCGCCTTGCTGAGAACAAGAATCAGATCGGTCTGTTGACAGCTGACATCCGATGAGAATTTGGAACGAGAAGAGGACCAACCGTCTGATTTCTTTGTTTGTTTGTTTGTTTGTTTGTTTGTTTGTTTGTTTGTTTGTTTGTTTGTTTGTTTGTTTCTCTTGGTAAGCGTATCTTCTTTACGTGTATTCCACGAAACAATCTTGCAACCTGAAAACGTACCCTCACCCCCCATACACCGTCATTGCAGATTTGGAACTGGAGTTGGAGGTCCTTCTAATCCTCACCTATTCACAGTCCAAAGAACAAAATTTCAAACACGAGACTTCGACGACTTAGAAGTTGATGTCTAGACGTAGCTGCGACGTACTACAGACACGTAGGTCCCGGAGGGACTGAAGTTCTTGCAGATGAAGGTATATTATATTGAGAAGGTGGACTCACGCATTGAGCTGTAAGTGATCCATTGGTGCGAAAGATGTGCAGTCCATTATGGTATACCCCTCGTACACAACTCGACAAGAGAAACTCGGAAATCTAACGTTATAATCCAAACTGAGCTGATAGTCCAGAATCGCTTCCCAGCTACCGTTATACAGAAAGTGTAGTTCCATTGGTTCATATAACGAGAGATCCATCTCCATAGCTGAGTGATCAAAATCTTGGCCTTCGGTCATCGGGAGCCCGGGTTTGATCCACGGGTAGGTCAAGGGATTTTAATCTTAAACGGTTAATTCCCTTAGCTTGGGGCCTGCGTGTTTGTGCTGCTCCCAACATCTTTGCAACATTATCGTTCACCACTATAACATGCAGTTTTCCATACATGAAAATTGTCACCCACCCTCACCAGAGGGTCTGCCTTATAAGGGCTGCAGCAGGCTCGCAATGACCACACGGAATAAAAATTTTAAAACGACGAGAATGGGAAAGATCGTTGTTGTGAAAACTTCATGGCTGCTAACAGTGGACATAGTTAATAATGCCAACGCAACGATTTACATAGTTATATCACATATTAGAAAGTTAGTTCTTACATTCCTGTTATACACTGATATAGAATACCTATCAAGAGTTTGTTTATTGCGCAAATGATTGAGATTCAAAAATTAATTATTAATTGCGAATAACAGCTATTATATCCTCTGATGTTTTATTTTCTGGAAAGCCAACTTAGTTCCACGATTTCGTGAAGAAAGTCGGCCCTATAAAACGTGCTTCTAAAGATACTGTTCATATTTGTTTTGTTTTTTTCTTTAATCTTTTTTGCTAGTTGCTTTACGTCGCTCCGACACAGATAGGTCTTATGGCGACGATGGGACAGGGAAGGAAGCGCCCGTGGCCTTAATTAAGGTACAGCCCCAGCATTTGCCTGGTGTGAAAATGGGAAACCAAGGAAAACCATTTTCAGGGCTGCCGACAGTGGGGTTCGAACCTACTATCTCCCGAATACTGGATACTGGTCGCACTTAAGCGACTGCAGCTATCGAGCTCGGTAGTGGTCATATTTATGAAGGAATCGACAGAACGACATATATTGTTAATTGGACAGAGGATTTTAGAGGTAGCTCCCGTTGACTTGCACAAGTACTAATCCGCTTTCTTAATCAATATCAATCGGTTTATGAACTCTCGGATTCGAGACTCTGATAAATTTAATGTACAAAAAGCCTAAACGGAGTATCTTTACAGCCTACCAGATAAATGAAAATGAAAATCTACATCCGGTTTCCATTAATTCGACCGGGTCAGGAATGGAATGAATGAAGCCATCATCTAGCAGCGAGGATAGAAATTATGCCGGCTGCCGAAGCCTGTCGCACTCCTTTGGGGGGCAATGATTAATGAATGAAATATGAAATTAAATGATATTGAAGAGAGTTGCTGGATTGAAAGATGACAGGGAAAACCGGAGTACCCGAAAAAAATCCTGTGCCGCGTCCGCTTGTCCAGCACATTTCTCACATGGAGTGACTGGGTTTTGAACCACGCAACCCAGCGGTCAGAGCCAGGTGCGCTGCCCCCTGAGCCACGGAGGCTCTCTAATGTATCAGATAATATGCTTCAATTTCAGACGAGTTCTCCTAGGAAATGAAACTAATCTGAGAGAAATTCAGAAGCAAGAAATCATGGGATTATTATTTTGTCTAAATATCCACACTATAGCAACAAATTACACTGATCCCGTTCTGTGCCTGTGACCTACTTGTTGTCCTATTCCCTAATAGCTGGTCTAACGCGACGAAACTGGTCGGAGGTCAAGCACCAGCCATTGTGTTGAAATGTGGACGTGATTGCGTGCAGCCTACTTTACACCATGACGTTCATGGGCACTAGAAAAATGAAAACGGAAATATTTAGTCGACTTCTCTCACGAAATGGAAGTCAAGTACGACGTTTTAATAGGGTTATTATTATTATTATTATTATTATTATTATTATTATTATTATTATTATTATACCGAGCTCGATAGCTGCAGTCGCTTATGTGCGGCCAGTATCCAGTAATCGGGAGATAGTGGGCTTGAATCCCACTGTCGGCAGCCCTGAAGATGATTTTCCGTACTTTCCAATTTTCACACCGCCCTTTCTGTCCCATCGTCGCCATAAGACCTATCTGTGTCGGTGCGATGAAAAACAACTTGTATAAAATATTATTATTTTTATCTGTTTATGAATTGAAACACCTGATAAATTAATCAGTTATGTTTCATTTATTGATTGAATTTAGCAGTTTGAAAAATATATCAATTTACGTCAGATTACGCTGGCGTTTACACTATACATAGGCTACCGTTGTTGGGCAAATAAATTAACTCCTACCTAAAATCGATAGCCACCTGCAAGAACAGAAGATCTATTATCAATTTAATGTAAATTCTTGACTATTTTATTGCGGTCTGATTTTGAAGTTAATATTCCTAAATTCATTTACGATAAATAATATATTAACTCATTTGCGGCTGTTGAAATTGGCCAGAAATACGTCAGTGACGAAATTAAAAACAGTTGCTAATAATGAGGGGACACGGAACTCCCTATGCTTACAAAGGTACATTTTTCTAAAAACTTATTACAGCTATCAATTTAAAAATTACACAGCATGTACCTACACATCTTGGCTTGGTAATGAAATAACTGGTTTTGAGTAATATGAAATACTTTCTGATTTTTGAACTATTATTTGGAAGTTACAAATTTTGGTAATATTTGCCAATTTTTACTCTAATAAAGTACGTAATATCTGACCTACAACAATAATAATTCTTTCAGCATGTGTACAACAACATTAGAAAGTGACCCTGAAGGTTTGAATCCTCTGTATCTCACACAACCTGAGAAAATGTTCTTTGTGTATTAAAAACAATTACTTTCAGGAAATGGTCTTTAAAGTCACAGCTTTAGTGCATGCCTGCTCCATAGCTTGGATTATCTTTATTCTCTTCTAGGCTTCTCTTACTAGCTCTTCTGACTTGTCTGGCCTTCTGGTGCAAGTTTTTAACAGCCATTTCAGCATATCTCAGTCTTTCCAAGTCGAGTTGCAGCATGGCGTCACGGGTATGAGAGCCAATGCCCAGGCCCAGTCTTTGCACCACTTCACATTTTGTGATTATTTCCCTGGTTAAATGATGCCACATCATCATATACACCAAAATGAAGTATCTTTATTGTCACAAACACAGTTTTTTGCAAACGGCTCCATATAATGCTATTTACACATTCATTAGTATATTGTGTGCGACCATGGAAGCATTTTTTCAAAAGGTTAATGTATGACAGATCCCTGAAAATAGATTTTATTTCCCCCATAATATCATATGCCAGACTGTGAGGATGACTGTAAGCTTCTCCTGTCTCTATTCCTCTGTTGAACATACATCAGCTGTCTTCTCCCCGTGGACACAGTCCATGCTGGAGCTTGTCATCAGTTGATGACATACCACAGAACATTACTAGTAGGAAGACTGGTTATTAAACGGTCAGCAACAAAGTTCTCTCTAACTCTGGCCTTCTTCTTCGAACACTCTAGTATTAACACGAGGCATACTGGATCATCAAAATACAGTAAGAACACTGAAGTAAACAGAAACACATGTCATGTAATCATATCAACCATAAACAAAGCAAACAAATGACAGTCAACAACCAAATCCATGACAATGCTGCCAACAGTGAAATTCCACAGCAATATATTTCCCTCATCTACTTAAATCTACCACTCTATTGGCATATATATAAAAAATACTGCTTCCATCAGTCTAAATGTCAAATTACCTGCCTTGCGGGAGTCTGGACACTATGCATCATATTATAAAAGAATTAATTAAAAATACTTCCAGCAGGAGGATTATCAATATTGATACACCATTGGAAAGGGGAATGGTCACAGATACAAAATTCAAAATAATAAAATAAAAAGTTTTTTTCATTTTTTTCTTTCCGTGTCCCCTACAGTACGGAGATCCTTCAAATTACTAATGTATTAAATTGTGCTTACACATCTCGAGGGTTAGCGTGTTGAACGGTCCATTTTCGTCATTTTACTGTAGGTCGTCTAGTATGGCTTCTCTAATTTCTTTAATATTTTATGAATGTTTCTCACATTAATATCCGGCTTCAGTGGAAAGAAAAAACATTTTGATTCTACAGGTTAAGGAAAGTAACATTTTACGTGCATTAGCAGCGTGCTAAATAGGTTTCTACCGAGTCGCTTCTTCTTCAAGGCATACGATTGGATCGTACTCGATTATCGAGAGATTTATATAAAAATACCGTAGCTGTTTTCACAGATGATATTGTTGTCACAGGGGACAATATGTCAGCAGCTCATGTACTAGTTATGATGGTAAAATCATTACTGAAAAAATTATGTTTCCTACTTAATGAAAGCACATCTGTTTCTATAAATGTTGAACATAAAAGGCCCTGACTCTTTATACCGAATGTTTCATAAGAGGCATTAAACAGGCGGAATCCATTAATATTTAGTTGTTTCATTGAACGAAGAGAGATAATTTGATCCTGATTCATTTACATTAAATCTTTAAAATCTTGAAAACAGTGTCAGTGCCTATGCTGTGTCTGGGCCCGAATCTAAACATACAGTAGATAATGGCCAGTATATACACTGACTGACAGAGCAAATGCAACACCAAGAAGGAGTGGTTCGAAAGGGATGAAAGTTGGGGAAAAAACAGAGACGGCACGGACGAATAATTGATGTTTATTTCAAACCGATATGCAGGTTACACAATGCGCACGGCATCGACTCAGTAGGATGTAGGACCACCGCGAGCGGCGATGCACGCAGAAACACGTCGAGGTACAGAGTCAATAAGAGTGCGGATGGTGTCCTGAGGGATGGTTTTCCATTCTCTGTCAACCATTTGCCACAGTTGGTCGTCCGTACGAGGCTGGGGCAGAGTTTGCAAACGGCGTCCAATGAGATCCCACACGTGTTCGATTGGTGAGAGATCCGGAGAGTACGCTGGCCACGGAAGCATCTGTACACCTCGTAGAGCCTGTTGGGAGATGCGAGCAGTGTGTGGGCGGGCATTATCCTGCTGAAGCAGAGCATTGGGCAGCCCCTGAAGGTACGGGAGTGCCACCGGCCGCAGCACATGCTGCACGTAGCGGTGGGCATTTAACGTGCCTTGAATACGCACTAGAGGTGACGTGGAATCATACGCAATAGAGCCCCAAACCATGATGCCGCGTTGTCTAGCGGTAGGGCGCTCCACAGTTACTGCCGGATTTGACCTTTCTCCACGCCGACGCCACACTCGTCTGCGGTGACTATCACTGACAGAACAGAAGCGTGACTCATCGGAGAACACGACGTTCCGCCATTCCCTCATCCAAGTCGCTCTAGCCCGGCACCATGCCAGGCGTGCACGTCTATGCTGTGGAGTCAATGGTAGTCTTCTGAGCGGACGCCGGGAGTGCAGGCCTCCTTCAACCAATCGACGGGAAATTGTTCTGGTCGATATTGGAACAGCCAGGGTGTCTTGCACATGCTGAAGAATGGTGGTTGACGTGGCGTGCGGGGCTGCCACCGCTTGGCGGCGGATGCGCCGATCCTCGCGTGCTGACGTCACTCGGGCTGCGCCTGGACCCCTCGCATGTGCCACATGTCCCTGCGCCAACCATCTTCGCCACAGGCGCTGCACCGTGGACACATCCCTATGGGTATCGGCTGCGATTTGACGAAGCGACCAACCTGCCCTTCTCAGCCCGATCACCATACCCCTCGTAAAGTCGTCTGTCTGCTGGAAATGCCTCCGTTGACGGCGGCCTGGCATTCTTAGCTATACACGTGTCCTGTGGCACACGGCAACACGTTCTACAATGACTGTCGGCTGAGAAATCACGGTACGAAGTGGGCCATTCGCCAACGCCGTGTCCCATTTATCGTTCGCTACGTGCGCAGCACAGCGGCGCATTTCACATCATGAGCATACCTCAGTGACGTCAGTCTACCCTGCAATTGGCATAAAGTTCTGACCACTCCTTCTTGGTGTTGCATTTGCTCTGTCAGTCAGTGTATATTGTAATAGTAAAAGTTTGTTTTGATGGCTAGCTCGAACATAAGACTCGGCCCAGGTGGTGACCGGTCACCATCTGAATGGTTACGGAGGAGAGGGAGGTCAGATAAGTATAATGGAACACTGATTGTTAAAAAAAAAGTTTATTCATGAAAATAAAGTCAGATCCCAACATCACCTCAGTGCAGCAGTAGTAATGAGTACTTCTCCTTGGGGTGGAATTGGCCTTGATGCATTGCGGGTTATAATGTCTGCTAGGATGCCAACATCTTCCGAGTCGATCTGGAAGATCTCGAATATCTCGGAGGTCTGGATGGTCTAGGAGCAACTGTAGTCGTAGCACTGGGCATGAAATAGACCCTAAGTAACTGGTCTGCACAAAGGAGATAACAGTTAATAGTAGTTTGCACTCAGCTGACTTCACGGTGGGATTCACAAATAAACACAGTCATTGCCGATGGCTTGAATTGAACTCAAAATCACATCCGTTATGTATCAGCCACAGAAGATAATAAGTCACTTCATCAAAATTAAATATGAAAATTTCGGCTGAATAGTGACGTAAAAATAAATATCCCACTTCCAGACTTTACACAGTTCAAGTTCGAAAATAAACGAAACCAAGGAATTTGGTCCGGGATGAATCTAGTCCCGTTCACGATTAAATAAATAAAACACTGTCTTTCCAAGAACCGTCCTGGTTTCGACACAAGAAATGTTATCTGCACCAGCTTATTTAACCACAGTTCTAAGGCTAGGTTCTATCGTGAATATGGTCCCTTGGAAAATAAATCCTAAGTTCAATAACACTGTTAAATTCAACTACTTGTGTCAGCAGCTTGTAACATAAACGCATAGTTTGTCGAAATGTTCTAACACCTTGGTAGAGTAACACTGTCAAAAAATTCAATCACCTGTACAGTTTGAAATACTAAATTACGTCTCGCTATTAGCACAGGTTTATCACTTGTTAGAGTTAAATGCAAGATTATG
Organism: Anabrus simplex; assembly: GCF_040414725.1. Taxonomy (NCBI): domain Eukaryota; kingdom Metazoa; phylum Arthropoda; class Insecta; order Orthoptera; family Tettigoniidae; genus Anabrus; species Anabrus simplex. Next base: position 1,509,540,009 of record NC_090265.1, on the reverse strand, counting down.
CACAGTTTGAAGTTCTATGAACGACAAAGTTGTCTCACTCAATGTTAAATCAGTTTGGTGAAGTTGTAATCTCTTGTAATTTAAATATAATTACGTCTGAGCACTTGGTAACGTAGTATCGTATTAGTTCGAATCACACTGTTCCTGTAAATAGTTAAACACCTTAACTGTTCACGTCTCAACTCATACACCACTTTTATTATCACACGTAAACGATACTGTAATATTTCTAAGTCTTGCAGATGCGCCTGCAGAATCAGAGTTCAATAGAACACGAACTTGGACTTCCATCGGAGAGTCAAACTGGCGACTAACATCACGGCAACAGCATGACCAACAGTCGACCGACCGGCCTCTACTGTGGCACAAGGTAGACTGATCTGACAAGCGGAATGCTTGCCTATTTATTCAGTATTCCCTGGGAACTGTAATTGCTAATATCTTTCGTACATTTTAACGGATCTCCATGAAACTTGGGGATTGTGACTATAAAAAATTAGTCTACGCAGTGATGTTGTTCGTTTTTTCATATCATTAATCCATCTGAAAGAAGTTAACGATGGAAAAAAATGGAACATTCCATCTGACGTAACACAACCTTGTCATGTTACTCAGCCGTGACGTTTCACTTTCCCGCTGCTCGCAACTGACATGGTCGCAGGGGAAGCGTGTTCGGCGGGTAGCATAACTCCGCATACATCGGGACTTTAATTGAGAACCGTGTTACGGGTATAATATATATATTTCCTTTGCAACTGGCACCAATTCGACAACATCTAGCGAAATAATTGGAAGACATAGATAAAATAATCCGTAGCTTCGTCAAGGAAATTCTATTTTTAACATCACATGTATCCGACAGAATGTTACATCCTGTAAGAAGTTCCGAGGTTTGGGTTTGATACGAGTACCTCAAAAGGCTTACCTTTAACTGTAATATTATTAGTTTATTAATCTGTAATAATCCCATGTGAAAACTTTAAATCATCTAGAAGAAAAACTTAAAGCATCATTTAATCATCTGGATCTAACCTATCCAACGGATTATCGTAAATCAGCCGCTAGAAACCTCAGGGAAAAACTTCGTCAGAGAGAATATGACGTTTGGAAGGCGTTGCCTGCTAATGGCAAAGAGATAGAATTATACAGTGAGGTCACCGAAGCCAATAACTAGACAGCCAACAAGTCAGGACTATCTTCCAATGAATGGCTTATCTGTCTGAAAATGAACGCAGATGTTGCGGCATGAGGAGTAGCTCCCGTTCGGTCCTTGGATGGTTCCCAGTGCTGATATGGATGCTCCGAGAATGAAACCCTTGCGCAGATTCAAGGGTAACGTGATCGAGATCTTTTTTTTTTTTTTTTTGTTTGTCTGGTTTTTGTTTCTGAATTTGTCCAACTACAGACCACAGATAACTTAAGGCTTCTTGGTCTTTCTTCAGTTCTCTTCCCAGAAACTCTTCATTCTTTCACTTCTCATCTTCAAATGATTTTAGATTGTCGACTTTCTTCTGAACTCTCTTATATTGTGGATCATCTCTAGTGTAATTCCAACTTCTTCCGCATCCATTTTGACCTCCCCTACCCATCTGGAGGTGGCCTTTAATCCCATAGTGCATCTGAAGATCATTTTGGTCAGTCGTTTGTCATCCACTCCTAATAGGTATCGGCAGAATTACAGCCTTTGTTTCCGTATTGTGTCCGTGATCTATTTAGTGTAATTGTAGATCTCCTCTATCTCCTTTTCTTCCAAGTTCCTTCAGTAGTCCTCTACCGTACCAGAAATTTCCTCAGAATCTCCCTTTCCTTCTTCTTGAGTTCTTGCAGCTTCCCTTTTTTATTTAAAATAATTGCTATTTTAGTTGTTTAGTGCTTGCTGGTGGAAATTGGGAATAGTATTTATTTGAATTTTATATGAAGTGGTTCAGTTGCTGTTCGGTAGATTACGTTCTTTCCGGTCAAGTAGCCTAGCTCGGTGTAGCCTACTTTGTTTAAGTTTAGGAAATAATTTAGGTAGTAATATTAAATTTTTAAATTCTTTTAAATATCTATAGGTTTGTTGGTTGGTATAATACTTACAAAGGCAGATTATCAAAAGGATGTGTATCTTCCGCAGCTTTTACGTTTGTGAAGATATTAAGCCCGGTATTTCGTATAGATATCCGTTCAAACTATCACGAAATTAATAATTTATCATTTAAATAACACGAAACGCCTGCACAATTCGATTTAAGAAGTTAAAGAGAATACACAATATTTCACTGGACAATTACTCAACAGTCTGTGGATTTTTGATGATTGTCTGCTGCATTCCGACGAGATCAAAAAGTATATGGTAAGTGAGTAAACAAATGCAAGAATCAGCTCATTACTGTATTCCGATAATTTGTAGTTCTAAGTCCGCGGCGTAATTAGTACTTAGCACCGCCGTTTATTCATCGAGTAAAAGTTAATAATCAAATTCCTATATCCCAATAAAATTGCAATTCAGGTCCCCGGCGTAGTTTAGACAGAAGATTTTTTGGGACATTAGTGTAGACAACGTCTTATATTCCACCATTTGAGGACACTTTTATTCACCGTTCCACGTACTGAGGAAAATAATAGTAATCCAGCTGCTGTAAATATCATATAACGACACTTCAGTTGAAAATTGTAGTTTGGATACGGTATATTAGATAGTACCTTGCCTGCTATATTCGTGTGTGTCTCTGTGTGTGTATCCTTATTGTCTATCTATTAGAGCATAGTAGGATAGAATAGCATAATAATAATCTGTCTACGCATTTAGCCTTGTTGGTAATCTTTGAGTACTTCTTGCGAATTTCAAACTTGTAATTTTAATTCCTGTTTGAGCTTAGTAATAACATATTGTAATTAGGATACGCCTGAACGTAGTTTAAAATTACTGTAGTGTATTGTAGTATCTTACTAGAAAGCGTGCTTATTCTATTATTGTAAAATATTAGTGTAGTATAGTAGAAGTACCTGTAGAAACTCTTGTTGTAATTAGGATAGTCTTAACTCCAGTTTAGAATTGTGTAATTCTTACGTATTTCTTTCGGTATTCAGTAATTAACGGCAGTTCTTATCCTGTTAGGATGTTTTGGGATAAAAAATAGAGTAAAACTAAGTAGTATTGTAGTGTAGTAATATATTAATTACCTTATTGTCGCGTGATCTTTATGTGCTATCCTAGACAATATTTCTTCCGTTTATTTTTTTGCACATAATAATTATTTTATTTTTCCTTTTCTTTTCATTTTTACGTAAAGAATGACTAAGGAGTGCAAGTGTAGGAACTGTGAGTGTGGCCAGGCATTAAGGTGTATGAGGGAGGAGTTGGAGAGTTTGAGAGAGATAATTAGGATTCTCTCAGAAGGCAGGAAAGAAGGTATTCCTCCCTCAAACCATATACAGGATACAGTAAGTGTAAAAGAGGGATGTGAAGGAAACGAGGAATTGTAGAAGACAGGTGGTCTAATGTTTTAAGGGCGAGTAGATTGCAGGCTGAAGGCTCAATTCAGGATCAGAATTCAGGTCAGGTGTCTGTGAGAAATCGGTACGAGACTCTGCAGGTGGAACAAAAGTGGGAAGGTGAGGAACAGGGAACTGTTTCTGAGAAGTGTAGAAATAGGAGGAAAGGAAAAGGTAGAAAAGGGAAATGTAGAGTGTATAATAGGAAAAGACAGTGATGCGTATAAGTTAGGACATTTGTTTGGGAGGGTTATAGGGAGATGCATTCAGGAAACAGGGTGGTCTATGGAGCGGTGATAAGTGGTCAAGATAAGAAGTAAAGTGGGGATGACTTAAAAAATGTTAGTGTTGAACTATAGAAGTATTGTAAAGAAAGGAATAGAATTAAGTAATTTAATAGGTATATACTTACCAGATATTCTAGTAGGAGTTGAGTTATGGCTGAGAAATGATATAATGGATGCAGAAATGTCATCATAGAACAGGAGTGTGTATCGTAGAGATAGGATACGAATGGTAGGAGGGAGAGTATTAATTCTGGTGAAGGAAGAACTTGTAAGCTACGAGAAAGTTAAAGATGATAAACATGAAATTCTAAATGTAAGGTTCATCTCTAAAAATAATAGGCAACTTGATGTCTTTGGAGAGTACAAACCGGGAAATGGTAGCACTGACGCTGTTTCAGAATTATTTGATAAGATTATCTGCTATGTGGGAAACGAATGTGTTTTGGCGGGAGATATCAATTTAGAGAATGTCAATTGGGAAGGTAATGCGAACGACAGGAAACATGATCAACAAATGGCAAATAAGTTAGTATGGGAAGGACAGCTGATTCAGCAAGTGATGGAACCAACTAGTGAGAAGAAAATCCTAAACGTGGTACTGGTGAAATCAGATAAGCTCTAATGAAAAACCGAAGTAATAGATGACATTAGTGATCTTGAAGCTGTTTTCGTAGTAGTTAAAAATAAATATGATAGAAAGGAAGGTCTTAAAATTAGGACTATTAGGCAGTACCATATGGCTGATAAAACAGACATGAGGAAGTTTAAAAAAAGTGAATATGATCGATCGAAAACGGTAAATAAAAATGTGAACATACTCTGGGATGGGCTTAAAGAAATTGTTGTGGAATGTGACAACAGGTTTGTACCTTTAACGGTGGCAAAGTATTGCAAAGACTCACTTTATTAAAACAGAGAAATGAAGAGACTAAGAAGGAGGTGCAGACTGGAAAGAAATAGAGTTAGAAATAGCTATGGAAGTAAGGGGAAATTGAATCTAGCAAAGAAGTCAGCTAAGGATAACACGATGATAAGCATACTTGGCAGTCATACACATTTTAATGGAAAATTTATGGGTATGTATAGGCACTTTAAGGCAGGAACAATCCAAGAAGGACATTCCATGAATCATTAATGAACTAGGGGAGTATGCACGTGAGGATCTCCAAAAGGCAGAAGTATTCAGTCAGCAGTATGTAAAGAATGTTGGTTACAAGTATAATGGTCGGATAGAGGAGTTGAATAATCCAAAAAGCTATTCAAATTTACCTATGATAAAAATTACATTTAAAATAACATACAAAAGTTGAGAACTAAATGAGAGGCTGGAATTTGTATGATTTCTGGAGATATACTAAAGACTGGGTTGGGAAAATGTACGATATCTGAATTCTTATTTGATCATTGTTTCCATGAAGGAAGTATACCAAATGAATGGAGAGTTGATATTGTAGCCCATGAAGTGAAATGAAGGCTTTTAGTGCCGGGATATCCCAGGACGGGTTCGGCTCGCCAGGTGCAGGTCTTTCTATTTGACTCCCGTGGGCGATCTGCGTCGTGATGAGGATGAAATGATGATGAAGACAACACATATACCCAGTCCCCGTGCCGTAGGAATTAACCAATTAAGGTTAAAATCCCCGACCCGGTCGGGAATCGAACCAGGGACCCTCTGAACCGAAGGCCAGTACGCTGACCGTTCCGCCAACGAGTCGATTGTAGCCCGTGTGTATAAAGGAAAGGGTGATAGACATAAAGCTGAAAATTACAGGCCAGTCAGTTTGACATGCATTGCATGTAAGCTTTAGGAAAGGATTATTTTTTGTTATATTAGATATGTTTGCGAAATTAAAAACAGGTTCGATAGAAGGTGATTCGGGTTTAGTAAAGATTATTCCACTGATACTCAATTTGCAGGATTCCAGCAAGGTATAGCAGAAATCGTGGATTCAGGAGGTCAAAAGGACTGTATCGCGATTGACCTCTCTAAGGTATTTGATAGCGTGGATCATGGGAGACTACTGGCAAAAATGTGTGCAATTGGACCAGACAAAAGTTTCACTGAGTGAGTTGCTATATATTTAGAAAATAGATCTCTGAGTATTAGAGTCGGCGAAGCTTTATCTGACCCTGTAATTAAGAGAAGAATTCCTCAGGACAGTATTATTGGACATTTATCTTTTCTTATATATTTATGTTTAAAGAAGTGGAATCAGAGATAAGGCTTTTTGCAGATGATGTTATTCTGTACAGAGTAATAAATGTTACAACATTGTGAGCAACTGCAAAATGACCTCGATAATGTTGTGAGATGGACAGCAGGCAATTGTATGATGATAAACGGGGTTAAAAGTCAGGTTGTAAGTTTCACAAATAGGAAACCTCGTCTCTGTTTTGATTACTGCGTTTATAGGGGTGAAAGTTCCTTATGGGGATCATTTTAAGTACCGAGGTGTTATTATAAGGAAATATCTTCATTGGGATAATCACATAAATGGGATTGAAATAAAGGGTACAGATCTCTGCACATGGTTAAGAGGGTGTTTAGGAGTTGTAGAAAGGATGTAAAGGGAATGCCATATTAGTCTCTGGTAAGAATCCAACTAGAGTATGGTTACATTGCATGGGACTCACACCAGGATTACTTGATTCAAGAACTGCAAAAAATCCAAAGAAAACCGGCTCGAGTTGTTCTGGGCGACTTCCGACAAAAGAGTAGCGTTACAAAAATGTTGCAAAATTTGGGCTAGGAAAACTTGGGAGAAAGAAGGCAAGCTGCTCGTCTAAGTGGTATGCTCCGAGGTGTCAGTGGAGAGATGGCGTGGAATGACACTAGTACACGAATACGTTTGAGTGGCGTCTTTAAAAGTAGGAAAGATCACAATATGAAGATAATGTTGGAATTAAAGGGGAGAAATTGGGGCAAATATTTGGTTATAAGAAGGATAGTTGGGGACTGGAATAACTTGCCAACGGAGATGTAAGATATAATTCCAATTTCTTTGCGATCATTTAAGAAAAGGTTAGGAAAGCTACAGAGAGGGAATCCGCCACCTCCGTGACTGACCCAAATGCAGATCAGTAGCTATTGATTTATTAATAATAATAATAATAATAATAATAATAATAATATTAATAATAATAATAATAATAATCGTATGGCCTCAGCTACCGTTTGCAGACATTTCGAATTGACGCCATCTGGCTGTCTGCTCGTCAATTTCGACGTTCCGGTTTACTCTGTCTGCCATCTAGCGGACCTAGAGTAAACCGGATCTCTCTTCGGCGTCTATGGCTGAGATTTAATTAATTTTGTCGGGTAAATACCAAATGTATCACCAGAGATCTTTTACATGCCGACATCGTACGACATGGAGTGTCGAATGGACTTTTTTCCGCCCTTCAAAAATCCGACTACCTCTGCCGGGTTTGAACCCGCTATCTTGGGATCCGGAGGCCGACACTCTACCACGGATCCACAGAGGCAGCTATTGATTTATTGATTGCATAGGACTGTCTGAAGCTTCCAATCCTTCCGGTTATATAACGGAATTATATGTTTGTTGTTTTAAGGGGCCTAACATCGAAGGTCATCGGTCCTACGGAATTATAATGTCAGAGTTTGGACGTGAGGTTATTTGCTTGTTATACATGCATTGTGTTAGCTTGTAGGCCTGCTATAAGTTTTTGGCTTTTGCCTTGTATGCCTCTTTATCCAATCCGTTGGGATGGATCTATTAACTCAAGTATCTGAACTCTTCTTTTCTTTTTTTTCTTTTAATCTTCCCTTGATTTACATCCATACACTTTTCAATTTGGCGCTTGTATTCTATATATTGCGTATTTTCATAAGAGACATTAAGAATTTTTTTGTGGCGATTTAATGCAAGTTCTCCAGCTTCTTCTGAGCGTCTTCTCGGTTTCTAGCTTAGATGGCGATGTCATCTGCAGAAGCCCACTTAATTTCTAGGTTCCGTCCTTTCTTCTCCAAGTGTATCCCACTTATTCCTTCCAATTGGAGAGCTTCTCCCCAGGTTTTCATTACTTTCTCCAGTATAATGTTCAATTTATTATTATTGCTATGTGCTTTACGTCGCACCGACACTGATAGGTCTTATGGCGACGATGTTATAGAGAATGCCTAGGAGTGGGAAGCAAGCGGCCGTGCCCTTAATTAAGGTACAGCCCCAGCATTTGCCTAGTGTGAAGTAGAGAAACTACGGAAAACCATCATCAGGGCTGCCGACAGTGGGATTCGAACCCACTATCTGCTGGATGCAAGCTCACAGCTGCGCGACTCTAACCGCACGGCCAACTCACCCGGTATAATGTTCGAGAGGATAGGAGATAATCCGTCTCCTTTTCCTGTCCCCTGTCGTTATTTCAAACGGAGTAGAGATTTATCCTAAGAACTTTACTTTATTATTTCCCTCGTTATATTCCAAACTGCACTAAGACACTAAACAAGGTTTGTTTTTCAATCGAGTCACATGTTTTTTTTTAAGTCAATAAAGGTGAGTGCGGTGTTCTGGACCCTTATCGCTCTCGTTCTCAGAATGCTTTTAAGGTTGAATATATGTTTAGAGCACGACCTCCATTTATGGAAACAAGCTTGGTACCATCCTGATCTTCAACTCTGTTCAGCAGGGCTTCAGAGTGTATCTTGTAGGCGATTGGAAGTAGAGAGATCCCTCTGGAGTTGTTCGGGTCCATTGGGTTACCTTTCTTATGAAGCGGGTGTATGAGCGCACTTTCCAGTCATTCGGGATCTTTTCAGTTTTCCATATATCTTCAATAAGACGTTGGATTCCCTGTACAGCGATTTATCCTCCGATCTGTGAAATTTCTGTCTTCACCTGGTGCACTTTTTAACTCTGAGCTCCTTGATCATCATTCCGTGTCCGGTCAGCATTTCCAAAATGTAGCAACTCCGGTGGCCTTGTTGTTCGCCTGGATCAGGTCCTGTGTAGTGCAGGGTTGTTGCAGTAGAGGACAGATGAGCAGATGGTTCGGATCTTGTGTTACACCACACTCACAGGGCGCGTCTCCATCAGCTGGAAGTATGCCCCATTTTTGCATGTTGGTCTTGCAAAGAGCGCTCACCCTAATACGATTAAGTGATCACCAAATAGGGTAGGGCAGGTCATTTCCTGGAGCTAGCTCTTCCTTTTCAGGGATATCCGACGGCAGCATGCTCTTCCACCTGGTGATGCGGTTAGACTCCGATGTTCTTACCAGTGGTTGAGTCCTGGTGATGAAGCTCTTTCTTGACTTTACTCGACAGAGTATAGACTGGTGATCGTGCAGTGGATGGCGAGAATCATTAGTCTGCTTAGTCCTCTCCGTATTAGCAGCAACCGCCATTCTGATAGTGGTGGGAGCTATTCCAACAATTGGGTAGTTTGTCAACTGGATTTGGCTTCAGACACCCCGACAAGATTCGTACGGCCTCGTTGATTGCAATGTCAACCTGCTTGGTGTGAGTGGATGCACACCACACAGGTGAAGCGTACTCTGCAGCGGACACACACAGAGGAAGAGCAGAGGTTCTCAGAACACAAGCGCTTGCTCTCCAGGTAGTGGCTGTGAGCTTTCTCAAAATATTGTTCCGTGAACTAATTTTCAGCCTGGTGTTGTGGCAATGTTTCTTGAAGGACAGTGTTCGGTCAAGAGTAAAACCTCGATACACAGGTGCTGGACAATGTTCAAGTCGTTTGCCTTGCCATGTAATGTCCAGTTCCCGCCGAGATTCTCTATTCCTTAAGTGAAATGCGCACACCTTTTCTTGGAATTCTCTTGCAGAGTAGAAGATTCCTAGTCTCTCTCCATGGTAAGTAGAGCAGATAGCGCATAAAAAAAGAACGATTTACCTCAAGCCAATGTGATAGCCCCTGTGCTCTTTAATATTTACACTAATGATCAGCCTATAACGGAACATACCAGACTTTACAGCTATGCCGACGATACTGCAGTGGCTGCCCAAGGAAAAACATTTGAAGAGGTGGAGGGAAAGTTGACTTCTGCACTAGATACTCTTAGCTCCTTGATTACCTGCGTGATCTCATCAAGGATTGGTGTTTTGGAATCTGGATTGTCGTGGATTTGTTTCTGGAAATATAATGTAGTCTTTCCAGAGGTTCCTCGCTGTTTAGCAGCATTTTAGAATAATCTGCGAAGAGATGGCAGTTTTCTTTATCGTTAGTAACTATACTTGGTGGTTGAAATCCCTGCAGTTCCTCTTTGAATGTTCTGTAAACCTCCCTGAAGTTTTTCTTCCTAAACACCTCTTCCACCTTGTCATATTATCTCTTCTCGACTCTTATGATCTTACTTTTCCCTTCCCTTCATTTCTGATGTCTTCCCATTTTTCCTCGGTCGTACTGGAATTCCACTTCTTCCATATGAATTTTCTTTCTAGTGCTTCGTCACATTTTACATTTCACCACCTGTGCTGCAGTTTTCTTGGAGGATTTTCTAAATTTTCGGATGCTTTCATCAAGGATTCTTTTATCTCTTTCCAGCAATTCATACCCAGGGCAGACAGGTTTTCAAGATATTTATCTTATTGATTCTGGGCTTCTTGATCGCTCTCGGTTTGGGTCCGCCTGGCTGGAATTTGACCTTGATCTCTGAGTGGTCGTGGTCTGAGTTGATGTTGCGCTCTTTCTTACTTTGACTACCCATTTGCTTGTCGAAGTATACGGTATATTTCTTGATGAAATGATTGGATTGGATTATTTATTCAGCGATAATATCAATATATTTAATGAAATACAAGCCATAACTTTAATCTTCAGGCCACAAATTGTGTTTCTCATTAATAGTTTGGCATTTGTTACGCCGGGTAATGGAAATTAAATTCTTAGGGGTAATCCAACTCTAGTATGGGACATTCCACGTCACGTTCAACCCAAAACAGCAAAACATTAACTTGGCTTTTTTAATTAAGAAAATTTCCAGATAAACATATCTTGAAAATCCAGTCCAAATTATTCAAATACTATTATTCTATCTAATAGCACATAGAAGAAGTCGTTAAATTTATCGTATCAATTATTCTTCGTGACTTTCTAGATCCATATCTCAGTTATTTTAGAATATTGAATGAGGTTCAATTTTCACACGCACAGTACAATATAGGCATTTCCATGATGCATAAATCATACGTGTTGTCCACGATATCATTGAGAAAATATCTTTTTCACAACAGAAAAGTATCTGTATACTTCAATCCTTTTAATTTCGACAGTCGAATAAAATCTCCTTTTTCCAGTCTACGAGACCGTGAATGATATATGAATTGCTGAGCCCTCACACGAAGCACGTAGATACACGACAAGCGGGTAGTAATGCAGTGAGTGTTCAACTTGCTCCCCTGGCTGAATCGAGTGACACACATACACAAACACAAGAAGACACTGCTCTCAGCTAGCAGAAGAGTTTTAACACCTGGTCAAAACAAGGTTATCCCAATAAAATTTAACACCCGCAAGACGAAAAGGTAAATTATATTTTTGTGTCTATCCTCCCACACTTATAATCCATGCAGTTAATGTGACGCGGAGAGTATCCATAATGAATTGACACCATTTACTGTATCAGTTCTCCAAATGACAGAACATCAAGATTTGTTGGCAATGTTCACAGTACTCCAATGAGGCTCCCTTTCTTTTCAACTCGGCAGATATCTCATCTGTACGAAAGTGTATCCAAGATACGTGGGTTGCGTATCTACCCGAGCAAGAGCATATTTATTTTTATCGTTATCTTTAACGTGTACCCATACAGAAAATTCCAGGGTCGTTATGTCAAGAGAACTAGGTGACCATGCTGTGTACCTACTACGTCCCATTGAAACAGGAGCAGGTACGTCACAGGAACGCACTGACCTTGAGGTGGTAATGCGGAAAAGCTCCATCTCATTGGAAAATAAACTTATCTCCCATTTCCTCCTGCAGATATAGTATCAGGTAGTTGTTCAACATATCTAGATCTGTGAAGCCAGTCACAGTCTTCTCATTAGAAAGGTATTCTATATGCACTTTCACGGAACTTAATGCACATAGACATTTATTTCAGTTGAGTCCCGTGTATGTTGCAGGCAGTCCGTCGGTTTTTCCACAACATTACATTATGGCTGTTAACGGTACCACTAAGGTGAAATGTTACCTCAACACTGAACACAATCTTATAATGAAAATCATCTTCATATTCCATTCTTTTATCGTGTCCACATAGAACTCATGCCGTTTCTGTTTGTCTCTTTGAACTTCGTGCAGGCATTTCTCTCACAGCATCCACAACGTTGTCTCCTACACGTATTCACCTGTATGGGAGCTTTCGGTTACTGTACTCGGAAAAGTACTTAGTCGGTAAGAATGACATGCGCTGCAGATAACAGATGGGTAAATAAGCGGAGCTGGAAAGCGGTGTTCTGCTGAGGATGAAATGTTGATTTTTAGAGGACTGATTAATATAGGGCAGGTCTGAAGGTCATAAGTAAATAAGTGTGTGTAAGACTTAAGGTAGAGGAGTTTAGAATAAGTCAGTCATGGGAGTGGCGCTCACATGAGGATTGGTCTCCGCCCATGTGAGTGTCCACATAGTTGTACTTTTTAGGAAGGGGGAGAGAGAGAATGACACAAGAGGGAGGGATAGGGCGGGCCTATCCCAAAGGTTGTTGACAAAGGTGAATAGATGAAGGTCGAGAGGGAGAGAGAGAGAGTGCTGGATTCCAGCGCGCGGGTGGCCTGTAATAAAAAGGAATGGTGAGGATATAGCTTTGCCGACTGTGTGAAGGGCTGGACTGTCGTCCCAGGGATGGTGACTCCTTTTCTTCCTCTCCAGGGCGGGGCGGAGGGCCTGCACGACCGGTCAGTAAGGTAGTTGTAAAAGTGGCGCTCACATTTGGATAGGTTTCCCGCCCATGTGAGCGTCCACATAGTAGATTTAGTTTATTTTTATGTTTTAAGGGTAGCGCTTTCTTGTGGCTCAGTTTTCCAACATCGTAGACTTAGTTTATATTTATTTTGCGTCCACATGGTAGATTTAGTTTATACTTTTGTTTTTTCTCTCTGTAACGGGAACATATATTTGGGCCGAAAGCCTGTAATGTTCTTCTAAAAATATCAATATCAATAGTTGTTCTGTAATTCATGATTTAGTTTTATGGTACCTCAGACAGTACTGAGCACATTCCACTGTATTCCTGCATATAGGCTAAATCTCATTTCCAATCAGACGAGCTAAAAGATTGCGTGGAGGAGTCTGCTGGCTAGATAAGCGATATGACGTGAGGTATGTAAACATTTGAAGAAACTTCGGCCAGCAATTACGAAATTATTCACTGGTACTTTCACGTAACTAATTTAGAATTATAAATGGTGAACCATATCGTTTCGTGATTTTTAGAGCTACTATTTAACGCATCACGAGTATTAGAACGAGATACCGGGTCTCGAAAGCACGAAAAGTGCCAAAGGAAACTTGAAGTTTCTAGGGGGGTAGCGGGAGCTAATTTGGGCGTGACTAAATGTATGAGAGAAAGAGAAAGGGAATCAGAGTAAAGTAGAGATCGACTCGAATGCTGTCTTGGGATTCACAGATACCGCATTTATAACAAGAAACGCGGTATGAGACAAACCTGAAAATGTAGAATACCTGATGCTAACTATTTATGTGACCAAATTTCCGCATGTATAAAATGATAGGAAATTGTCGGGTAATTTCCTGAGTGTCTGTAGGTTGAACCATTTTGCTAATTTTGATTTCCCTTATTTAATATGATGTACGCGGGACGACCGTGGGAACAAAGCTTTAGTTCGTCACAAGAAAAAAGTGATTGTATCATGGTTTTCACCCAGCGTGGCGTCTCTTTCGGGAACATAAAAGAGGTATGAAAGAGGACGCGCGGTGTACATTGGAAGACTGATGGTGTGATAAGTTGCGTCTCGAGGTTGCAGCAATTGCACAAAGCCAGTGTTATAATAGACAGCGTTGGTCAGTTTAACCGCGCATAGCCTGTGAGCAATAGCAATTATACGGAGCTAAGAATACATACTTTAATATATCTTTATCGAGGAATTAGTCCGCAGATGTGAGTCGCAATTTGAAATAAATAATTTCTACATGTGAGGGTAGCTTACCCATGATTAGGAGCTTTACGGGACGAACTGTAAACCCGGATAGATGAAATACTCTATAGATTACTGACTCCTAACCCGCGAGATGATAAACTAGGAATGACAGGAGTGCGCAATCATATTAATTGTGTGCGTATATTGCAGTTACCGGCGGTACAAGGATCTACGACAAGAGCTGATTAAGCACGAGACTTTCCTACAAACCAGGCGCTGAAGCAGACGGCAACACAATGGACCATGCCATGGAATGGAATAGAGGACCTGCAGCGCAAGACGACGTTAGCACAATGATGTGTTAAATCCATGTAACCAGTCCATAATGGAGGAGCCGTGATGTCTCAATGGTCGTAATGAAACAGGTAAGTCTGCACATATTTTTTGGCATGAAGGAGGGACAGTTAATCTGCGCATTTTCTTTGTAAATAAGTGTTCATTATGCCTTAATGACGATTATGTAAATGGTTAGTATTAATGCATGTGTTTTTCAGTGTTACCAGCTTTGGATTAGTCATGCAAGGTTAGGAGGGTATTAGGTTAAATTAAGTTTGTTCCACAACCATATAAAGTAGTGTTATTCTTATATGAGAGTGATTTATGGAAGCTGGAGAAGCTAAGATCATTGAAAACTAACGGACGGAGGTGCCTTATAAGTTATCGAACGGAGAGACTCTTACTGTGAGTGCTAGACGACCTAAGGAATAGGGATTGCACGTTATGTGCATGAGATTGTCAGCTGTGCAGATGAAGTTTTGGCTATTAAATCCCAACGTTGCAGTAGGAGGGGTTTTCGAAATAATTCCGGCAAGCTATGGCTATGCATGTGGCATGGACCGTGGTCTGTTTCATGAAGAAAAGAGATTTGCCGAGTATGTTCCGGATAGCCTGATGTGATATCAAGCAAGTAGGCCTATGTAATATGAATTACTAGTCTGAGAAAAATTATTCCAGACCAGTGAGGTATGTTATTATAAATATTGAGAGACCATAAGCGCCCGCAATGTTTTGATGTCCCTAGTGAAGGGATGAGAGTTGGCTCAGCTGAACACTGCCTTGTACTGGCGGGCAGGAACGGGACCCATTACCCATGTGACGATAAGCAGACGTGTGAGAAGATTTGCAGTGTAGCTATGTGTATTTGCGGGCAGGTGAATGTTATGTTTGGAACAGTCGACCTTGCCATTTTCCTAGTCTATGTAAGGTCAATGAATGTCGCCGCAGTAGATGACCCAGAAGTTCGATTACGCATTCAGCCACCCAAGACCAGTGTTTATTTGTGATTATTTCTGATTTAGTTGAATATTTTTAATTTATATTGCTGTTATTTTATGTGTCTTAATGCTTGTGCTTGTCATTTTGTTGTCAGTTGTTAAGATTGTATGGTTTTTCAGGGATGAGAGGTACATTCCTCATCTTTGATTATGAGACGGCGCCTGTACTAGTCTTACCGTTCTTTTGGGGGTATCAGAAAGTCCTGAACCAGGCATTATTTTGTATTTGTGTCTCGTATTAATGGGAATTAATTTTAATCTTATTTTGCATTTTTATATCCGAAGATTTACATCTTTTATCTTATGTATCAGGACGTTTAAGTAGGAAGCAGATGGTCGAATCTGTTCAAGCTGTTCTAATTTCCAGTGTAGCGTTTAAGTAACTGAAACGCGGATTCCTAAGTACGATGATTAATCTCGTTTAAGGATCTGCTGTCACTTGATTACTTGTAATAAAGTTCTGTAATGGAATTTATGATGTTTTATAGGGGAAATTTCTTTATCCAATTTTTATGCTTTTGAGGATTAAAATTATTCAAGCCCGAATTTTTACTTTAGATTATCATTCACTCATAGTAATGCAATTTCTGTCCTACTTAAATATATAAGTAATTTTAGTTAATTTATATTGGAGAACAACACCAAGCGTTCTGAGGGCGCTGCCCTTAAACTAGCCAGGAAGCAAGAGGACAGGATTATAGAATATAGTTTGACTCGTAGTACGTGGCATAATATCTTTGTTTTTGTGGATCTATTTTTGCCGGCGCTGTGTAGTGTACAATATATTCAAGTTAGCAACTGTGTAAATGTGAGAAGGGATTCACTAGTTTAGCGCTTATATCTGTCAGTTATTACTTCGTATTGTTCCTATTATTTATTAAGAAGCCCAACAGAAGCCTAATTCAATTGAATGCAGAGTTTCACTGACGCCTTTTGCAATATCAGAAGCACATAACGGAAATCCGACATTTGGAAATGGTAAATTTCTGAAATGAGAATTCATCTACAGAATATATTTTGACGTATACACTGCAAGCATTCCCTGTTTTCCATATCTAAACTATTGAAGGAAACAGTTGTGAAATAATCAAATGGAAAACAAGGCATTGCTAAGTTGGTAAATTTTGAGGAAGAGATCACATGTTGACAGATCGCAACTCGTTTATTATAATCTACTCCAGGAAAAGACATATGTTTATCTAACGATATTCTTAGAGAAACGGAACGAAATTCACTGGAATGTATAGAAGATAGAGACCTTAATTTTACTACAACAATATGTTCGGAAGAATGTTGGGATTTGGAGCACTTGAAGAAGGTGTTCAGTCTGAATTTATCAATGTACGACCATCCGGCTCCGTGGCTGAATGTTTAGCGTACTGGCCTTCGATCACAGGTGTCCAGGGTTCGATTCCTTGCAGGGTCAGACATTTTAACCACAATTGGTTAATTCCGCTGGCACGGGGGCTGGGTGTATTTGTCGTCTTCATCATTCCATCTCATCACGACGCGCAGGTCACCTACGGGAGTCAAAACAAAAGACATGCACCTGGCGATCGGAACTTTTCCTCGGACACTGCTAGCACTAAAAGCCATATGCCATTTCATTTTTTCAACCTATAACCCAAGGATATTGTAGAAGCCATGAGTACTTTCTTACTGAAAATGATGTTGCTTATGCACGCAAATGAAGGTCATTTTGAGCACCTAACATTCGTGTGCTACCTCCATATTATCACGGTGCACACAATAAACTAAATCAATTATCTGATATTGAAATGATATTTTGTCAAGCAGCCGTCACACCAAGCATTATGTTTAACTTACATATAAATAACGCCGTAAATAACGCCTAGAGAAAAGTGGGATTTCTAATGAGAAAGACGAGCAAATTTTAAAATATCAAAGCCATTATACAGGAATACAATTCACGAGTTAGTACAGTAATAGAATATGCATCTATAGTCTGGAATCGTTCATGCAATAAAATAAAATATTCAAGCTAAATTTTTATGATCTTTGTATTTCTATATCTCTAAAACTAGTGCAAAATACTGAACCCATAATTCTACGATGAGAAACATATTTCTTATTTTTCTCAATATTTATTTCAAATCAACAAGCTACTTTTATTTTTGAGGGCAGCCATGTTGCGCTCCTAAGAGCCTCGATGTCGCGTGGGAAAGATCTGACCCGCGGCAAGCTCGTGAAATACCGTGACACCTCGGCGGACTTCGAGCACATAATAATTCTTTAAATTCCCGGAATTCTGCGTGACGAGGGATTTTGGCAATACAGTAAATAAAGAAATAAATAATCTAAATTATTCTTAAACCCTACGTGAAGACAGAACCCCCAGGGTAAAATATAAATGCAGTTAAGCCTAAGTACAAGTCAGCGTCAGATCAGTGGACTAGCTCCACGTACCAAGGTCAATGGATGAAGAAAACCCGCGAAACGCCCGGGCAGAAATAATTTTTTTCACCTGTTGCGAGTGTGGTAAAATTATGAGATTAACATCTAAAATAATTACAAGTCTGTCCGGAATTCTGGGACAAGTCTCATAAAAATCGGTCCATTGGACGCGAAATTACCAGATTACGCAATCAAGCTTAGTAGTGTGTGTAGCGTCCCTCATAAGACTATAAAGGGAACCCCCCACTGCATATTTTTCAGTGTCGATCTGGGTTTTGAAACGGCGGTAGCTTACGCCCGTCGTCAGCAGAAAATTGTACCAGATTGATCTACAAACAACTTAGTATATGTTCATGGCTGAGGTCCACATATTCGGTTAGAAAGGGAAGGTGACAGAAAATTTCTGAACTTTTGCCGACAAACTGTGAAAGTATAGGCGTCTGTTAAAGTACACAGCCAAATTTTATTGTATCACCTCATGTGCGTTTGAAAGTGGTAAGAGAGTTGGGAAGCTAGTCAGAGTAGTTCTGATTTCGTTATCTGTTGAACACCTGTTATATATGTGGGTGACAGAGAGAGACAACTCTGGGAAGGAAGCAGACAGTCGCAGTTGACTGCAGAACAAGGGAGGTTCGTGGTACAAATTATAACGAGGAAAGTGCGTGATTTGTGTTGTAATTTAATATCGTGTGAAAAAGGCAGTGTTTTGTAAGATTGATATGTTGGAGATGATGATGTTATTTGTACCAATGTACCGCTAAAGGCACGAGGTCATCTGGCGACAATGTAGCCAGAATACTGAGGATGACTCCATTTTACAGGTCTGTCTATATTTGTATTATGTTGTAGTTAGATTTTATTGCTCTGCCCCAACAAATTTTTCAAGATGATTGTCGGGTTGATATTTGTAATTATCAGGCGAAAAGTCTTATAATTTTGGTCAGCGTGTGAAAATTTTAGTTTGTAAATTTCACGTCAAGAAACTGTAAAATGCGACGTTTAAATCTGGTGTTAATGTTCTATGAGATATTGTCCAAAGTGAGGAAAATTAGGAAAGCTATAATGATAAAGTAATCGTGGCGAATGTTTTAATTTCAAATGTCAGTTGAATTCAGAAATGTTGGTCAATAATAATAATGTCTACCGCGGGATAAAATTTTCCTATGTTAAAAGTGCAGTTTAACCAGTGTGTTTTACAAGGATCGCAGGCATTTAGATAATTCCACTAAAATTCGATAGAGTTATATTTGTTCATGGGAAGAACATTTTTGTGACATCGTGTATATCAATGATACGGAAAATCGCGGTGTGTTCTTGGATTCTCGAGGTCCGAAAGTGTAGTAACAGTAAAGTAAAGAGGTGTATTTTATAATGGTTGTTGTTTTCACTAGAGGATTGAAAAATGAAAAGGGTCTTGGAAATGTAAGAAAAATGGATTGAGAGCGAAGAATTTATATATGTGGAGATGAGAGGGATAGGAATATTGACGGTTAGAAAGGAAGCCTGGATTTTAAGTGATACCGCTGGGATAAGGCGAGGAGAATGAGTTTGAGACAGGCTATGTTTGCCGAGGAAGTATTTGGGAAACAGGCAGTATTGTGTGACAGGCTGTGGAGTATTCCGCTACCAACCCGAAATTTGAGACGACTACTGTGTGAGGCACCGTAGATTTCTAGTAAGATCCCAAGTGAAAACGACTCTAGTAAAGATTAAAAATCTTGGTAGTAAAATTCATGTGACTAGTTACGTAAAGCCCGTATGAATATTAAGATAATGTGACCTCAAGGATAAAAGAGCATTTAGAATACATGGTTGGTGTTGTATTGAATTTCGTTTCACTGGATATGTCATTGATATAAATATTTGGAATTGACGGTAGGCGATTCGAGAGTTTCTAATGCGGTAGTGATGATTATTATTTTGAATACATCCACTAAATGGTAGACGTGTGTTGGGAATTATCATTGCTTCCCTAAAAAACTTCATTGCACAGACTGAGATTGTGTTTGAGTTGGAGAATTGTTCGTCACGTATATTTATTTTCGAGTTCACGTATTTAAACGAGATGGAGACTTACTGCAATTTCCGACTTGTATTCGTGTAATAGTAAGAGACGTGGTTCCATGTGTATTGAAATGTTAGAGTTGGTTTGAAATTGTTAGTTCGCCTGATATGCTAGGGGATGCGTAGTACGACCCATTTTTACGCCCGACCATAGATTTAGAACGTCACATGTTATCCTTGGAGTTACTGATGATGAGGCGTCCTAGTTCACGCCCGACGATAGAATTTGGAAGGTATTGTGTACATAGAGATTAGTGTTAGGATGTACAGATTTTAAGTGAGCCCGACGATAGGTCTGGGATGTCAGCTGTACATACTCAAGTCTCAGATTAGATGTTTCTTTTGTTTTTGCGAAGTGACCTGGGCGAAGGTAGCATCTGCAGTAAAATATGAAATATGAAGAGGGTTAGATCGATAATAATGAGGCCAAACAAGAACGCAGCTCCAGCAGCTGGAAGGTGTTCCCTAAGATAACGGGGCCGCTATCGGCGAATGAGGGTTGCCCAAATATTGGATATCGACCTGATGGAGATTAAATATTTTTACTGTAATTCTCCATGCGTGTTGAGTTTTAATGACTTCGATATGTTATTTTATTTTACGGACTTAATTGTTTTGTCGTTCTGACGTCCGTTTCGTTTTGATAGTGTGCATATTGACACTCAGTGTATTAGTGTGAGACTTGAGTTGCGAATGCGGTTTCGATTCGTCAGCCAGTAATATTATATTTTTATTTTCAATCTTTGCCGTACTTTCATTTTTTTCGTAGTTGAATTCGATTAAGTAATCACTTTATAGGTAGTGTGTTGGGACAGACAATAAGTAGATGGATCTGTAATGGTAGTCATTGTTTTTTCAAAGGAAGGAATTCCTTAAAGTAGTATTTTTCAATGTGGACTGGTAATTTTATTAAACGTAACATAACCTTTTCTAACCCGAAAATTGGTTCAATAATAATACTTTTCAAGTGATTTACCACTTTTTAATTAACTTCAGTGTTTGGCATTTCTCCTAAATGCGTGATGAATAAGTGTTTCCTGCATTTCGCAGTTTTGTTCCTTTAGAACGACGTAACGTAAGATCCTCGCGGATCATGTTGTTGTTGGTTCCTTCCGAACAGCTGTTTGGGTGATGCACATTTAGCATCGGGATTACCTTATCACTTAAGGGTGTCATGAATGACAAATACATGGTGGAATTTTATTTCAATTGTGAATGATGCTGTTAACTCGTAGTGAACACCATGCTTTCCCATAATATTTCGAAACCTATCCAAAGCAACTGATAGTCAATTGGTTCGATTAAGGGTCCATTCGGCGGGTGTTCCGTGTCCGTAAAGAGTATTCGACTGGTGCATAACCTTAATTGGGAGGAAATCAGGCGTTCTACTTGTTGAAAGTCAGATTTTCCACGGATCGCGTGGATTAATTCTCAGTTCTCGTTTAGAGTAATAGGTGCCCGGTTTTCAGGTCTTTCCTTTTTCAGTTTTTCAGTTTCGTTGTCCACTAATGTACTAACTTTCTCCGAAGCAACTCTTCGATATTGTGAGAAATAAATCAACGCTATGCAATGTGACTGCGTTTGAAACATTCAATAATAAAAGATTTATATTTTTTTATTTTCAAGGATTTATATTAAAATAATAATGTTGTCGTGCTATTTCGATTTTAAATAAAAGTTATTAAGCACATATTTGCTCCTCATTTCAAGTAGTTAGGCTCTCTTCTGAACCCCATCGTTTGGTTAAGATCGTGACCGAATTTATTCCCGCAACGACCCATGATTTAAGAGTTCTATATTGTTCTACTGTAGCAGCCGTGGCCGACCAACGATGGAATGGTAAGTTCAAGGGTTCAATACGTGGCACATAATGACTTAATAACAAATTTTTGGATAGGTATATTGTATACTAGGAGAACATTAACAAGTGTAAAATACCAATATAGAATTCTCAAAGATAAAGCAGATAACCGAGAGTTACTCCACTAATTACAAGTCTCCTTGATGAACAGTATTAAATACTGTAAATCACACTACATTTTCTAAGTATCACATATTTATGTTCACAAAAATTCACATGTAAAATATATACAACAAATAAACAATTAAGCAAGAATAAAACTTTTAAAATATTATAATTAAATAGTGGATCAACCAACTAATTATTACTTTATAATAACATCCTATAAATTATCAAATGTAATATGTATGCACCGTTTGGAAGTAACATAAATAATTTAGCTCTCTTTATTAAAAGGTCGAACAAGAAACACCACATGAATTCAACATTTAAGAGCATATGCCAGTCAATTAATAAAATGCCAAACGTGGACATATTTCAAGAGGAGAGTGTCTTCTTACGGTCAATCAGAAGGGAACTCACACAGAGATATGACATAAATTAAATAGAGTACCGTACTTGTGTACCATGGATAGATTAGTCCTTAGATTACAATCGGATTAACAATGTATATTTTAGAAGACATTAAAATATTAAATTAAAACACTTACCACTGTCCATAGTTCATTAGTATAGCATTAGGTTTCATGTATTAATTTTTGTTGTATATTATTTATAACATTAGAAATAAGGAATGGAAATGTTCTGTAAATATTCAGAAGTGCCTGTTGAACAATAAATAAATAAATAAATAAATAAATAAATAAATAAATAAATAAATAAATAAATAAATAATGTAAAAAATAATGGTGCAAGAGAAAATTGATGCACGACTGTTAGAATATGCCTCAAGCCACTTTCAATATTTAAGTTATAGGGCCCATTTCAGGCTAACGTATTCTAATTGCTAATTCACTAATGCGTTAATACGGTCCCTATCCATGGTATTTCGTCACATAACCATTATGTGAAACTAAGGTGAGGTATGAAGGAATGTACAGTGGAAGCACTCCTTTCGTAGACAGACTTGCATCTAGTATTATACAATAATAATTTATTAAGGTGCGCTCGAAAGAACATTACTTAACCTAGTGAAAGCATTTACAAATTTGTACGTATTATACAATAAAAACCAACGAAATTCGTAAAACGTCTATAACAACTTTGCTTATGGATTTTCACATGACCACTGTCAGAGTTTTAGACCCAAATAATTATTATAACATTTGACATTTAAATATGAGAAAATCACAACACTTTCTATAACATATTCAAAACATTACAGTCCCGTTTATGTGAATTATTAACCGCAGACTACGAAAATATCCTTTTCTGAGGGATGGTTCATGGTCAAGCAAGATCATTACAAGGGACCGAAGAGGTTGAACTAGCTAGTTACTAAATACTGTACATGTTTAAAATAACCGCATCTGTGCTCATCCTTGTGAATAAAACATTATTCTCCAATTTTCCCCAGCAAATTCCTTGTTTCTAACAAGACTGATGTATTTGAATTGCATTTCATTTAGTGCCAACGTTATAATTCCTTTCAGAAACATTTGTTACATGGTGTATGGTCACAAGATGTTCAAAGCAGTGATTGTGTAATACTTTTACATTTTACCTCAGTGTTCGTCAGTTGAAATATTAAGGTACGGTGACACGTGGTGTCGTAACGTTACCGAAGGGAAATGCAGTTTCTACTGGGAGCTGCACTTTTGTACGGTGTCCTTCAGAGCAAACTAAATAAGTACGTTTTATCAGGTGCGAGAGGAGCGAGAATAACTAATATGGTAACAAAAGAGGGTTCTTAAAAACCTTGCCGTGTGTATAACGTGTTCGAAGCAGATTGGAATTATTCACGATAGCAAACTTTTACTCTAGTTGCGGGGTTAAAGCTACATTGTGAGCTGTAAAAGCGACTAACTTATTTACAATGTATTCACGTTTCGAGGGAAATGTATCCCTCAGACATGATGCAGTAAACAAATCCCATGCAGATAAGCTAGTGATGACATTGGCAGACTCCATTTAACGGAAGAGAGAACTCCTACCCCATAGAACCTGGATACCAATATATATGCTAATGTCATGTCACATCCAAGAACCGGGATTTGCCTACTTCTGTGGTTGTACCTGAAAGGTTTATGACAAAGCAAGATGATTGGGAAATATCTCTAATATTGTGTAGCGATGTGGCAGTCATGTAAGAGGACTTTCTTTATTTTCGCCAGTTCTTCCTTTTTGTGATTTGGGCAAGTGAGCAGGAGATTTGTGGAATTCGTTTCAGTCTTGATTTTAAAATAAGCTACAGTAATACCGGAGGATATACACAATTAAAATGTTGCCCTGACGAAAATCACTGTTTCATTCATATGAAAGTGGAAGAATTTTACTGAACGCCCATCGAGATGTTCAAGATGACTGACACAAAGAGGAATAACAACATATGAAACACTATGCTGTTGTTTACTCTGTACGAAGTATGGTCATGAACAACTTTACACTGTGAGATTTTTGGAAGAATTGAATCAATACGTGTTTGAATGTGTTGGGCATACTGCTCAGTCGATATGTGATTCTCCTAATAATTTAATTCTAAACATTCCATATTTGTGATATAACGAAGTGCCGTGATGCTAATACATTGTCATGACACCTTGAAAAGCTTGTCTTTTGATAGCATAAGTACGAGGACAGGCATTATCTTGTTGCAAGATACGATCTGCAATGGAGGTATGAATGATACGATAAAAGGAGCAATACCATATCGACGTACTGATTGGCTGTCACTAAGCCTTCAAACCCACCAGCTCAGTTGCCTTAATATAATTACCTTCAAGCCGTTCCGCCAAGAGCTGAACAGTTGCCGGTCTAGATCACTACAAGGTTGGCCTTTCATCCAACAATCTATGGATCATGTATCTAATTATTACATTTCCCCAACACAAAATGAATTGGCACCTACACCTTAACTTCTAATTAGTTGGTGAATAATTACATTTTAATGGATCTATTGTAATTTAAAATTATAATTTAAGACATCAAATTTTGGATTAGGATATGACCAACACTACTTACGTAAGTTCAAAGGCTCTATTCAGTTTTTCTATGTATTTGGGAGATTGGCAGGTCATATTCTACCAACAATTCCACTTATTTAGGGAGATGTTCCTGCTCGTCAATCCTGAATATCGCCCAATCCCTATTCTAAGATATTTACTATCTGCGCTATTTTGGTTAGGTACTCTGTAAATAGACATTTCAGAGAATAATATATCTGATTTCACATGGGACATGGTAGAAAAGAACACCCCACTGGGAGAATGAAAATGGATTTGATCGTAACGTAGACACAAATAACGATTATAACATGTAAGGTAGACTATAAAGTGTTAAATATAAATTGGAAAAGAAAAGAATACATCGGTTAAGAATACATGTAATATTTATTAAGGTCAAGAAGATCCAAACAATCTACTAAAAAGTAGTTGTGAGAAATATTAAGTAGTAGTGTAACACACAGGGTGCCGGGCTGAGTGGCTCGGACGGTTAAGGCGCTGGCCTTCTAACCCCAACTTGGCAGGTTCGATCCTGGCTCAGTCCGATGGTATTTGAAGGTGCTCAAATACGACAGCCTCGTGTCGGTAGATTTACTGGCACGTAAAAGAACTCCTGCGGGACTAAATTTCGGCACTTCGGCGTCTCCGAAGACCGTAAAAGTAATTAGTGGGATGTAAAGCAAATAACATTATTATTATTATTATTATTATTATTATTATTATTATTATTATTATTATTATTATTATTATTATTATTATTATTATTATTATTATTATTATGAATACACAGGGCAAGCAAAAAGTTGCTTAGTACGAGTTTACATCCCCTGATTCCAAGTTTCTATAGCATTAACCATTATTGTAGTTATATGAACAGCATTTTTAATAAGCGTAAGGTGAAGCCATTATTTCATTGCTTGGTAGTGTATGGGGGCCCTAAAAGTTACTTTTGTTTATTTTGTACAGGAGCGGTTCATTCACGTTATTTACAATTCGCTTAAAATATTAAAAACGATGCAGACATGTCACAATGTCAGTGCCCTGCCGCTTGGAAAAACAGAATAGAAAAACTTTTATTCTGGACTTCATCTGCATACATTTCACTGGCTTATTCCATGATTGGAGTAATTGAGTCAAATGTCAAAGGTTATAACCGGTGTCATTGCATGCAACTGTGAATATAATAACGCCACCTATATAAATAAATGGATTAATTGCGTTTTTCTTTGTATGTATCACGTTTTAATTAACAATATTTTAATATACAGTATGTTGTAGTATGAACACAAGATATATTTACATTCGTAGTTATTGTAAATGTAACATTAACCATGAGTTCTCTCAGGCATTCTTTTAATGAATAAATACACTAGTATTGAAAACACCACAACCTCTAAATATTTACTTAATAATGGCGTGTGGCCTCCGAAGAGACCTGGTGCAGGTCTTTCGAATTTACGCCGTATAGGGGACCCGCGCGTCTGTGGGGATGGGACCCTACCTGAGATAAATTCTAATGGTTAGAACGGTACACATACCCAGTCCCGAGCCACTGGAATTAACCAATGGAGGTTAAAATCACCGACCCTGCCGGGAATCGAACCCGGGACCCTTCGGGCCAAAGGCCAGAACGCTAACCATTTAGCCATCGAGACGGACAAATTCGTGTCCTCATTCTGAGGTGGTGCAGCTCTTTTCAAGCAGACCCCCAATGGACGTGAGCTACGGGGACAATTTCAACCACATACCAGCTCTCCTGTCATTCTTAAATTTCTGGCAGTACCGGGAATCGAACTTGAGGACCCGAGGACTGTAGTTAATAGTGTTAATCGTACGCTACGCTAATAAATCAATTGTGCAAATTATAGTCATAATTCCGTCAGTAGTTCCTTGTGTCCTTCTCTTCGTGGTTTCATCTTTTTCGTTTCTTCTTCCTTTTTGTCTGCGTCTTTACTGATTGTAAATAAACACCACATATAGGACAATAATTCACTAAGCACAGTGAGGAAATATTTGGGTTGGATCAGAGAAAATTCAATAAAACTTGGGTATGATCAATTAGTTTATCCTAAATTTAAAGGTGATAATCATTTTGCCTTAAACTTATCGGCAGACTTCATAATTAATTGATGGAAGTTGCTGGATGGTTCTGATAAGTTGGCTGACGATGGCATAGAATCATCACCTCACTTACGCGCTTTAGAATTGTACCAATAATTCTATCTTATATAAAGCACATTATAAGGAAATAATATTTTGATAACACGAAGGGAATTGCACGCTCTACAAGTATATTTAACAAACAAGTCAAAAATCGTAACGACCGATTGTCTGTAAATTGACTATTTTCGTACAGTTATCAAATTCAGGTGTAATAATGATCATCTGCATATTTTTTAGCTTTAGTTTTCCGAAAGTTCTCGCTTTTAGCCCCTCCCCCCAAAGCAAGATTTTGGCACAATCTGCCAGACGAGCTAGAATATTGACATTTGGCAAAATTATATGTCTTAACCTGAAAGCGACGGAATGCTTCCAAGATGTTTAAATGTTTTACATTTTACCCGCGAAAAATATCGAAATGTTGAGGCAATTTTAATGTCAGTGCAGACCTTCGTTCCGAGGTATTTCGTGGCTAAACGTAAGTCGTATCATAGAATGGATGGCACAATCTCCGTTCAATTTGGAGTGATCTATGACTTCGGTCTTATAACGTTTTGTCGTATCCCTATTCTTCATAAGTTAGATTTGTCTCTATTTCTCGATTGTACGTACATTTTTGCACTTTGTACACGTATAATTCGTAGTTCGAATCACACATACGAAAGATAGAATCATCCAATTCTACACCAATATTGGCCCAGCCAGTGTCCATATGTGAGCCAAATTCTATGTTTTTAGCTGTCACGTAAGTATCCAAATGTAATATACTGTAAGGAAACCTTACCCAGTTTCACACTATCCAACGTTTCTAACTCAATCTTATCCATGAATAGATGAGATAGGATAAAATATCATAAGACCAGCTATTTAGACCGCTAAATGAGACGTCTTGTGGTACATTCAGTTTGTCGATGTGACTTATCGTTTAACAGCAGTTAATCTGTAAATGAAGGTTTGCAACATCGTAAACATGCATATACTTCGTATGTCGATCTATATATCGACTGAAGTCGATTTTTGGCTATGGAGAAAGGGTGTGCCTGTCGTTATAATTAATATTCTACAAATCGATAGTAAACCTCAGTAGGAAGGCGTCTACTATTGTAATCATTACTCTCCACATTGACTTTGACTAATAGTAGGAATGAGATCCTTCTCCAACTCCTGTGTAACTGGGATTAGTAAGGAAAGACTACTTTTGTAATGCATAATTCCCTTCTCGATTTGACTGGCAGAAGTCAAGAGAGCATGCAGTTTTGTTCAAAACTTGCCTAAGCGATTGTGTTTGCGAGTAGGCAAGTGTCCCCGGATTATAAACAAATTTACCCATCTAAAATGTGACTGGCGTAGGCATAGTGGCCTGCTATTGTAATGGAAACTCAACAAATCGGTGTGACTGACATTAAGAAAATGGGCCTGTCATTATAATTATAACTGCACAACTTAATTTTTACTGGCAGTAGTGAAGGTGCCTGCCATTATAATAAAAATTCCTCAACTGTAATCTGTGTGGAAGTAGGAATGAGGCCTGTCATTGTAACGAAAACGACCCAAATATTTTGTGAACGTGCAGTAAGTAATGGGGGCCTGCCATTATAATGAAAACTTCCCTACTCGATTGTGAATGGCAGTAGGCAATTGAGCCTGCCGTTATCATCACAACTCCACAACTCGCACTTTACGCTGGAAACAGCGTATCGGAAACTCCCCCTGCTGTTTCTGAATGACGCTTAGAGACTTGCAATTGAAAAAAAAAACCATATTCACTGCATGTACGGTAATTTACTTCTACATCTGTATACAATGTAAAATACCGTAACGAAGCACGGGTCCATTTTCTAGTATAAATATATTACAATATTAGGGTTTTGATGCTTCTGTGAATTAAATAATGAAAGTTAAACTATTACGTAGTATGAATCTTTTGTTTGAAATTAGTATAACATTCATTAGCAGAAATGAACGAACTGCCAAGTACGATTCACAATTACTCATTCCGCGATGTAGTGGACAGCCTATGTAACAACGTTAGGCGTGGATTGATATTATTGTGCCTTCAATGGTCAGTCTACCAAGTTTGACTGCAATTGATGCGTTCGATACATCACGTTCTATTTAAAACTGCAAAATAATACTATTTTATTAACACATATTATTTTACGGTAGAATAACAATTACTATGAAGTTTATGATGTCTTAATTGATCAGTGTAGTAGTGCAGTAGGTATGGTCCAAAACAACGGTTCCCTCGCGAGAGTGAATAAAATATTTCCAGAAACGATGCCTCAGTTACATTATCCCTAAATACTCACTAAGGCAGTCGTGGTTCAAATCCTGTCCAACTGCATGTGGAGTTTTTGATATGCAATATTTCGTCCTCGTTGCTTAGACACAGCATAAATCTGTGCGTCACGTGTTTTATTATAACAAACTGCAAGTTTGCCTACTTGGTTGTTCCCTTGCTTGCCTGCTTTTAGTACTAGCTTCTTTACCTTTCTGCTTGATTTCTTATATAGTAAAAGGGGGCACACGTACCTTGAACGGACCGATGTCCTTAGCCGTTCGGCCCCTTTAAACAACAAGCATCATCAACAAGCGTACCTTGAATAACATTTATTTTAGGAAAGAGAATGGAAGAGAGGATTAAGAAGATTCAGTATTGCAGTCACGTTGTCCTTGCATCTCTCTAGTCCATTAATTAAATGAAATTATGATTAATTGGTATCACACACGATCAGATCTGTTTGCTAACTATTACACGATTACTGCGGTAGTCGCAATGCTCGTTGTCACATCAATGAATGCATTAAACACAATGGGAACTTTCTATTAAGAAATTAAGTTTCCAAGTGCTTAAAAATGCAGACTGTTACATTTTATTTACAAAATCATTAAACTTATGTGTATTTTAGGACATCTTTAGATGTTTTTCCGAATGAAGGAAATAATTTGCAGAAGAACTTTACGTTCCGCAAAGACTATGCATTCCGCCTTCAGAACTTCGACAAACCATGGCTGTCATAATATTGCAATTTTTATTTTCCGTACTTTAAACATTTATGTATTACATATTTTATGATTGTCCAAAATATTCAAAGCAAAAGAATCACAAAATATTCAAAGAAACTGATAGGAATTCAGACAGCACCGGAAAAGGCAAGTACTCAACAAGGCTAGTGGCTCCACCATCCAAACGAAAAAGGAGTGAATACATTTAGAAAAGGACAAAAGTAGCAACGGGAAGGGATACCAAGTCCCGCAAATGAATGATGTTAGAAAGTATACTACTGGGGCACGGTTGCCCAATTGAAAGAGGGGATAATCCCGTACTAGAAGCAACTATGGGACAAGAAAGCAATAATCCGAAATGATCAAAAAGATTTAAAGTTGGAAAGGACATATTCGCAGTAAGAGAAAGTAAGAAGGATACCGTGGGTAACACGCACGAAGACCTTTATGACATTTATAATTAACGTCTGATGCTTAAGATAGCCCGGCAAGGTGATGTTAAATAAGGTGAACACAACAATTGTTCTTTTTTGTCCTTTATTGACACAAAACTTTCCCACATAATTTTATAATAAAATTGAAGGTGTGAACCTAACATTTACATAATTTGTATAAAGCAACTTGTTTTAAAATGTCTCCCGCAATCAGGAGAGGAGTTACGATGATAGTGGTAGCCTTCTTCATCTATATAAATAAAATTGTAGGGGGTCCGCTGTCTGTAATTTCTTTTGTTTTGCCAATTTTTCAGATATTTATCCGTTTTAGGTCAACTCAAGATCGAATCGGTGGTTTTTACGTTTCGTGTCTGTTTGTTTGTCTGTTTGTCTGTTTGTCTGTCTGTTTGTCTGTTTGTCTGTTCCACCATCACGTCGAAACGGCTGGATAGATCTCAACCAAACTTCATATTTAGAGTAAACTCATCCCGGGGAAGGCTTCCATATGCATATCATTTTAAAATCTTTGAATAGACCGGGGGTTTATAGGAAAACCAGAATGGTTTTTCCACCATCACTTCGAAACGGCTGGATAGATCTCAACCAAACTTCATATTTAGAGTATACTCATCTCGGGGAAGGTTTTTATATGCAAATTATTTTAAAATCTTTGAATAGACGGGTAGTTTATAGGAAAACCATTCTGGTTTTCCTCCATTTTCTCTTATACTATTGATTTTCTGTAAACTTCGTTTACCGTACGTGAAACGTCTCTTCATTATAAACAACTTTCGTTATGTTCATAATTTACCTTACTCTTCACATGACGGAGAAATTTACAATTTTCCGCTGGTATCATGCTCTGCATTGAGTGACCGACAGACCGACAACGAACCTACAGGTTACCATGGCAACGTCTCTGACTGCATGCCAGCAGGGAAGTAACGTATTGCCATTTTCCTCATCATGCTTTTAAATTCGTGGTTGTTCCTTGGGTAGAAGGCAAGAGAGGCGTCAATCGGCCTATCTGCAGGACATTGGCGGAATATCGTTGGATATTATAACCGCCTTCGAATAGATTAAGTAATAACACCATTAGTCATCTTCTTATTATTTGTTTACCTAAGAATCACTGACCTAAATTTCTCCTCTGTTACCGCTTTATTATATCCATTACTCACACTAGCATAATTTATTGAGGGGAATTTGATTTTCCAATACATTCACTTGGCATTTATATATTTGTCGTTATCCGGCTGTCCTCAGTTATAATCCATTTTCTATTACTTTCAACTTTCTTAACTGTATTATTTCTTCCTTAATTACGCCGTATGTACGCGAGTGCTACAAACTACTGGATGTATTTCCACCAAGACTCATATTTAGAATACACCTGTCCTTGATAGGTTTTAGGGCAAATATTGTTTCTAAATCCCTGAATTGACTGGGGGTTTATACGAAACCGAAACAGTGATTTTGCACTTTCACAAAATATACACAACCAAACTTAATGGAAATCTACCTACCTTGGTAGATAATAATTTCTAAACCTTTTTTCTCATGTGCATCATTTCGATACGAGGATTAATAAGGGAGATATCATTAACGGACCGTTTTTCTGTACAAGTCCCATCGGACTTAACTCACGAGCGGGTGCGTGTAAAGCGTACTCCTTACAATTTGAAAACTACTGAAGACATTCCAACCAAAATTTATATTTAGCATCCACCTGTCCAAAGGTAGGTTTTAAACGTAAATAACATTTCATGTTCCGGAATGGACTGGCGGTTTATAGGGAACCGAAATGGTGATTTTACTCTTCCACAACATATACAGAACAAGACCAACCTGACTGGAAATCGACCAAACGTGATGGAATTCCACCTCTAAACCTTTTATTCATGTGCATTCTTTCGTCAGGAGGATTACTAAGCGAGATATCATGAATGGTCACTTTTGCAGGTTAAGTCCAGCGGACATAGCCCAAAAGGTGTTTTACATGGAGCAGATTCCTTATCTATATAAATCAAATCGTAAGGACTGTGTGCCTCTACACTGACTATTTTGGCGAAATTTTCGTACAGCTTTCCGTTTAAGGGGTAATAATGACCATCTCCATAATTTTTGGTTTAGTTTCCTGAAAGTACTAATTTTTACCCGCCTCGCCCAAAATCCAAATTGCGCCATAATCTGCCAGAAGAAAAAGAAGATAATTGAAATTTGACAAAATTATACGTTTTAGCCTGTAACGAACGGAAAACATCCTAGATCATAAAATTTTTCACTTTTTATCCCCGAAGAATATCGAAATATGCAGGCAATTTTAATGATGGTGCACACCTTCGGAAATTCCTATCACATAACGGATTGCACAATCTCCGTTCAATTTGGAATGATCTACAACCGTGGTCTTATGACTTTTTGCCGTATCTGTATCCCTTTTACGTTTGATTTTTCTCTATTAATGGATGTTAAGTCAATTTGGAATTTTCACATGCATAATTCATACTTTCAATTACTTATATGAAATACAGAATCATTAAACTCTTCACGAAAATTGGCCCACCCAGTAGCCATATGTGAGCCAAATGCTATGTACGTATCCGAAAAGTAATGTAATGTGAGATAATCTTACAAAACCTTTACCCTGTTCCACGTTTCTAACTCAATCTGACCCAAGAATAGATGACATATCATAGGACCAGCCATTTAGGCCACTAAATCCGGCGTGTCTTATGGTATAATCCTTTGTCGATACGACGTACGTTTAGTAGCAGTTAATCTGTAAATGAAGGTCTTCAATATTGTAAACACGCATATACTTTCGTATGTCGATCTATATATATTCACTGACGTCGATTTTTAGCGATCGAGAAAGGGTGGGTCTGCTATTGTAATCAGTACTCCCCACACCGACTTTGACTGGCAGTAGGAAAGGGTTCCTTCTCCAACTCCTGTGTACCTGTCATTAGTAAGGAAAGCCTACAATTGTAATGAACAGCTCCCTTCTCGATTTGACTTGCAGAAGGCAAGTGAGCATGCAGTTTTGTTTAAAACTCCCCTACCCGATTGTGTTTGGCAGTAGGCAAGGGTGCCTATCATTATAAAGAAATGTCCTCATCTAAAATGTGACTGGCATTAGGCATAGTGGCCTGCTATTTTGATGGAAACTCACCAACTTGGTGTGACTGGCAGTAAGCTGGCTGGCAGTAGGAAAATGGGCCTGGCATTATAATGATAACTGCACAACTCAATTTCGAGTGATAGTAGGGTAATTGCCTGCCATTATAATAGAAACTCCTCAACTGTAATCTGTCTGGAAGTAGGAAAGGGGGCTGCCATAATAACGAAAACTCCCCAAATCGATTCTGTCCGCGTAGTAGGCAATGGGGCCTGCAATTATAACGTAATCATCCCAACGCGATTCTGAATGGCAGTAGGCAAGTGAGCCTGCCGTTATATCACAAATCCATAACAAGCACTTTACATTGGAAACAACGTACGGGGAACTCCCCATGCTCTTTCTCGGATAACGCTAAGAGACATGCAATTTTAAAACAATCTTATTTACTGCATGTACACTATTTACTTCGATAACCGAATACAATGTAGAATACCGTAGCGAAGCACGGGTACATTCGCTAGTTTCAAATATATTCTACCCTATCAGCCCACCATCTGAAGCACTATCGAGCACTCACGTTCACAAGTTCATCCCCACATGGAGGACACTCACTGAAGAAATGGTCGGCTCTTTTATAGCTAGCTGGCCAGGCAAGATAAGAAGAGTCGTTAGGTGCCAACATGCTGTAATTTATCGTAGTGAAATCAAAATCCGAGAATTGGGTCTGGATTGTGCACATGGCAGGTGGATGTTGTGTTGTCTACGTGCAACAACAACAACAACAACAACAACAACAACAACAACAATAATAATAATAATAATAATAATAATAATAATAATAATAATAATAATAATAATAATAATAATATTAATCAGTTGTTATGAATAATCATGTGTTAAATGAATCCCATTCTTGAGATAATTTCAATTTATGCAGTGCATGGTGATAGGCGATGATTTTGTGTGAGCTCCCATTGGGTATTGTTAGAGTTAGGGTTTATGCTGTTTGTGATACAGTTACAGTTGACTGACATCTCAAATATTTGGAACATTCATACAAATTTTACGAAGATGCTATTTTCTCTCTCGTAATATTTTTTGAACGCTCCACGGATGATTATGGATCCGCCATTCCATCCACTCTTATGAAGGATTCCAAATCGCGATCTAACAGATACGATGTCGCCTTCTCATAGTGAATTAATACTTCCGAAGATGAGGGATCGTTGATGTAAATTCCAATTAGCCTTATTATTACATTATCGACATGTATTTCTGATATTTTCAGTATTTTGACGTCGGGGATAACACATTCCTTTTGTGATATTTATGACCATGTGAATTACGTGATTGCCCAGACAAGTGGCCACGTTTTTGTACAGTCACAATTCACTTTACTATTTTACGTTGGAGAAATACCAGCGTGTGGATATAACATTGAGTTATATAATTATAAACAATTTTTACACGATTTGAGTAGTTAATCTCAATTAAGTGTCATTTAACTTATAACGCGGAAATCAATGCGTATGTCTTGTGATATTTATTATTTTGCTTTGCATTTGTTGGGCATATTAATTTTTTGTGTGCTGTTGTGATATGTTTCTTTATCAGCCATGTGTTGTGTCGTATTATATCTGTATCATATATGTTAGTGATGTGATGAATATTTTTTAGACTGATGTATCATTGCCGACGTTAGTGAGATCATTCGCCCAGCGTTGTTTCTGAAGTTGAGAAGTGGAGAGAAGACATTTATTCGCATTAATTAATTCAGAGTTTATATATATTTTTTGAACAAAGGTCGACTGAACTTAAACACATCGTATAGTTAAACGTGCTTAATTAAATAGTATAATGAAATATTATAATTTTAATTCAACGCCGTAAATTAACATTCATGTGTTCTGCTTATCTCAATGGAGGTATTTTAATTATCAGTTGACTTTTATTTTGAGAAATTCTGTATACGAATCTTATTTGAAGATTTTTATCTTCTAAGTATTTCAGTATAAAAGTAAATTTAAATAGTAAATTTAGAACCGAATTTGTACTGAATATAAAATGTCATGTATTATAAATCCTAGGGCAGTTTTGTGCAACACCACATTTGCTTGCTAATTTTGATGTAATTAAGCTATATTTCTCAACGTAACAAACATTTATTCATGGGACATTCATTTATTAGTGCCTAGTTCAGTGGCGAAGTTAGGTCTCTAGGCCCTTTATTACACTTAACCAATGTTTACAATCTAAAATAATACAATAAAAATGCATTGATAGAATTAAAATGATTTAACTTTTATAGGTATTAGAAAAAACAAAGTTTTCTATCACTACTGACTACGCAAGATTCCACGTCGATATGAAGTGTACAATGCCAAATTAATTATTTCCTCGTTGGTGCATCGTTCTAGTCGAATTGTTAACGGCCCTTTCAAAGACCACGGGATTAATTTATCTCAGACTATTTTCCAATATGGTTATGCAATCACTTAAATTTGTACGAATTTATAAACATATTGAAGAAGGTCATTAGGCCATGAATGTAGAGAATTGCTTCAGATAATATCATGTGAATGCTGTGAACGAATTATTCTAACTTGGCAAGCGATCTGTAATATCTCTCATGCAGACTGGTGATATCGTTTACAATGAGTTTTGTTATTCCTAACAAGGTACAGACACTACAGTCTCTAACTGCATAAGCTAATTGCGATCGTCAACCGTTCGGTTACCAGATAACACACTATGGGCAATTTATTGAATCAAGCAAATTTTCATGCAGTGGAGTATACTAAAGAATACAATGAACCCATTAAGCAGTGCACAAATTAGCTGTAATCAGAAAGCCGTTTGCAGTTGTTTTGGTTTGTAAGTTGTTCGAATCCACCATGATAAAATTAGCATTGCCAAAGGTCAGTAATTGGAGAACCGCACATTCATACCAACACGACTATTAGGTTGTTCCCGAACATGCAATGGCGCCGATGGACGAGTGATTACGAAGGTAAATACAGGATATGTTACAATACGTTCCAGCAAGACAATTAGATGCTGGCCGATAGACATTAGATTTGAATCTCTGTCACAGTTTAATTCAGAATACATGAAGTTTGTACAACATAATGAAGCATTAGTGTCAGACATAACTAGCGCAGGATTTAGCGGCATAGGTATCTGCATCAAACCAGTCTATAGCTTAATGAAAATGTAGGGAATTAAGTCAGAACTTTGGAAAGATAACAAGAGGGACACGAAGAAAGTTTGGACAGTAGATGATAGAGAGGAACCTAGCTCAATGAAATGGAAGCAACACTATATTTAGTTCGAGAGGGGGTGGGGGAAGTTGCGGTATGTATGTGAACCACATCTCAGTTTATACGCTTCCCTTAAATCGCACCAAGTTTTCTAAGTTTCCTGTTCCTGCTGACTGCAACTATTATAATAGCAATATAGTTGGTCCGTTATTGGACATTACTGGACAGCGTAAAAGCGGCATTGATACCAGTACAGCTTCAGTCACAAACATTTTAATAGCAATGCATACTTTTATTTTGGACGTCGAAAGATTTACATCACTTAGATAGCGTAGATTATATCAAGGAAATCCACATTTTCTACAAAGAACGCTTTGTAAATAAATACATTTTCCTACAGTGGACAATGAAATTACTAAGGTCTTTGAACAACATATTGTGCTTATTATTTATAACTAATATACGGTACTTACAAATTCTATTTAATATAGAATACTGCCCTAATGTAAATGGCCAATAACTACATAATAACAATAATAATAATAATAATAATAATAATAATAATAATAATAATAATACACTGACTGACAGAGCAAATGCAACACCAAGAAGGAGTGGTCAGAACTTTATGCCAATTGCAGGGTAGACTGACGTCACTGAGGTATGCTCATGATGTGAAATGCGCCGCTGTGCTGCGCACGTAGCGAACGATAAATGGGACACGGCGTTGGCGAATGGCCCACTTCGTACCGTGATTTCTCAGCCGACAGTCATTGTAGAACGTGTTGTCGTGTGCCACAGGACACGTGTATAGCTAAGAATGCCAGGCCGCCGTCAACGGAGGCATTTCCAGCAGACAGACGACTTTACGAGGGGTATGGTGATCGGGCTGAGAAGGGCAGGTTGGTCGCTTCGTCAAATCGCAGCCGATACCCATAGAGATGTGTCCACGGTGCAGCGCCTGTGGCGAAGATGGTTGGCGCAGGGACATGTGACACGTGCGAGGGGTCCAGGCGCAGCCCGAGTAACGTCAGCACGCGAGGATCGGCGCATCCGCCGCCAAGCGGTGGCAGCCCCGCACGCCACGTCAACTGCCATTCTTCAGCATGTGCAAGACACCCTGGCTGTTCCAATATCAACCAGAACAATTTCCCGTCGATTGGTTGAAGGAGGCCTGCACTCCCGGCGTCCGCTCAGAAGACTACCATTGACTCCACAGCATAGACGTGCACGCCTGGCATGGTGCCGGGCTAGAGCGACTTGGATGAGGGAATGGCGGAACGTCGTGTTCTCCGATGAGTCACGCTTCTGTTCTGTCAGTGATAGTCACCGCAGACGCGTGTGGCGTCGGCGTGGAGAGAGGTCAAATCCGGCAGTAACTGTGGAGCGCCCTACCGCTAGACAACGCGGCATCATGGTTTGGGGCGCTATTGCGTATGATTCCACATCACCTCTAGTGCGTATTCAAGGCACGTTAAATGCCCACCGCTACGTGCAGCATGTGCTGCGGCCGGTGGCACTCCCGTACCTTCAGGGGCTGCCCAATGCTCTGTTTCAGCAGGATAATGCCCGCCCACACACTGCTCGAATCTCCCAACAGGCTCTACGAGGTGTACAGATGCTTCCGTGGCCAGCGTACTCTCCGGATCTCTCACCAATCGAACACGTGTGGGATCTCATTGGACGCCGTTTGCAAACTCTGCCCCAGCCTCGTACGGACGACCAACTGTGGCAAATGGTTGACAGAGAATGGAGAACCATCCCTCAGGACACCATCCGCACTCTTATTGACTCTGTACCTCGACGTGTTTCTGCGTGCATCGCCGCTCGCGGTGGTCCTACATCCTACTGAGTCGATGCCGTGCGCATTGTGTAACCTGCATATCGGTTTGAAATAAACATCAATTATTCGTCCGTGCCGTCTCTGTTTTTTCCCCAACTTTCATCCCTTTCGAACCACTCCTTCTTGGTGTTGCATTTGCTCTGTCAGTCAGTGTAATAATAATAATTTTGTGGAAGATAGGCCGTCCGACAAGGGTGAGCGGCGTCTGCAGTGTGTAAGAACTGCGTGTAATTGTGCTGGAGTATAGTGTTATGTGTGATGTATGAGTTGCAGGGGTGTCGGTGTCTGCACGAACATCCGATCCACAAGCCAAGGCAATTTACCATGTAAGGAATAGAAACCTGGGGCCCTCTGAACAGAAAGCCACTACGCTGACTATTCAGACGAGAAACCGGGCGACTAATCAGTGACACTAAGGCTATTTTATGAACATACAAATTATTGAGTGCATTAAACGCTCTTTCCTTGAGTTGATATTTCCTAACTGCCAGTATGTGTCAGTCCAATTCAAGGGAAAGGAGAAGGCCTTGTTTTACAGCACATCCCTTTTTCATCCATTCCGTGTTCCTTTGGTGACTGTTAACGTTGTGTTTTGTATGGATATGAAGAGGTGTGTATCGAAAGGAAACGAAATTTCCCAGTCCCCGAGTCAGACGACGCGACTGAAATCCGGCCAGGAATCGAAACCGTGACACTATCAATTGAAGGCCGCGACCATAGCCATTCACCCAACGAGTCGGATATCAACGTAGATTTACTATTCTATTGAAATTAATACGTAAACGTAGATTTGTTTTCCTTTATACAAAGTAAATAGGATGCTCTATTACTACAACTAACTCTTTTATTCCATTTTGGGATCTAATTTTCACACAAAAGATGAACCGTAGGTCATAGTTTTTCTGCGGAACGCCACCGATGCGCATTTCACTGAACTGTTGCATACGTGAACACCGTAACTTATCAAATCGTTCTCAGCATGATAGAATATCCAAGTAGAGCTAACAGGAGTATAGGCATATAGTTTTAAAACCGTGAAAGAACTCGACGCAAGTTGCGGTGAGACTGAATTCGTGAAACTGAATGAAATGGCGTATGGCTTTTAGTGCTGGGAGTGTCCGAGGACAGGTATTTCGGTTTGATCCCCGTAGGCGACCTGCACTTCGTGATGAGGATGAAATGATGATGAAGACAGCACATACACCCAGCCCCCGTGCCAACAAAATTAACCAATGATGGTTAAAATTCCCGATCCTGCCGGGAATCGAACCCAGGACCCCTGTGACAAATGCCAGCACACTAACCATTTAGCCATGGAGACGGACACTGAATTCGTTAAATGTTCAGATGGGACTGAGCGAGTTCCTCGAGGACGAGAATTGACCCACATAGGTCACGTAGGAAAAGACACACAAAGAAATTGGTAAAAGTAAGTGGAAGAAATGCTAGATTCGTATATTGAGAGCCGTAAACACCTAGAGTGGTCGAAAGATTTAATTTCTGGCCTGTTTCATCGCTTAACTGACTTAAATTCTTACTGCAGTTCGCACTTCTGTACGGTGGAACGCGGATAAACACCAAATTCTTATCCTCGAGCTCGTCGTCGTCTTACAGGATGCTTATTTGAGTGTATTCTCGGTTCTGTGTTAATCAACGGAGGGTGGTTGATAACCAGACGGGTGACAAGAGTCACTGCAAGCAGGAGATGGCTGCTGCGGCACTTAACCTAATGATTCTCCTTCCCCTCAAACGGAGGGGTGGCATTGCATTTTCATTTACCAACTGAAAGTAACTGCTCTTTGTTCTGCGGGTAGTTCTAATGAGAGTTTCGTGGTTCTATGCATCATCCAGCATAGTAATATCCATTTTCAGATGGCTAGGAAATAATCCTACGTTGAAAGATGAGCAGCCTGCAACACGACAACTGACCCAATAATTGTCGCTAAGAGTAATACTGTAAGTGAATGTACGAAAGAAACGTTTCAGCTTGAATACGTAGATTAATTCACAAATTTCACTCCTGATTTCCATTTGAACCTTATGAAATGTACAACATTCTCAGTGGGCATGTATTATGTTTGATTGGCATAGAATGAAGAGAGAGAATTCAGAATAAAATACAATATTATTTTCCTGCAAGGAAGACTCTGTTGGCATTGTGGTGTTGGGGTACCGTGACCGTCTCTTACGCGGAGGCCTCGGGTTCGATTCCTGGCCAGGTCAGAGATTTTGGCCTGGTTCTGAGGGCTGGTTCGAGGTACACTCGTTCTACTTGATTACAATTGAGGAGATATCTGACGGTGAGATAGCGGCCGCGATCTAGAGAGGATAGTAACCTAGTTGTATTCCCCCTTGAAACAATAACTACCACCACCATCACCCCGGTCTAGAAAACCAAGAATAACGGCCGAGAGGACTTGTGGCGCTGACCATGCGACACTTCGTAATCTGCAGACATTCGGGCTGAGCAGCGGGCACTTGGTAAGCCAAGGCCCTTCGGGGCTGTTGCACCATGGGTTCGATTTGGTTTTGCAAGGAAGATTGCTGCCCTGCCTAGTGACCTCCAGATCCTGGAACGTTACGTGGCCATATTGCTTAGCTGCCGTGACTGGATTATCTAATTTTCATAGCAGACAGTTCATCCTGGAACATACATAGTATATTTTTTTACGTTAACCTCACAAGGCCGAACCAAATCACGTCGCAATATCTAAGTCAGAGTTAAAATTTCTGCGCGAACCGTGTATAAATTCAGGGGTATTGAAGTAGGATGCATGAGGATGACTAAGCCATCCTACCTTAATCCTTTCGTAATTACTGTCGTAGCGTTATAGTAAATGACAAGTCATAGACGCTAGTTTGAGGCAATCATATCGTTGTTTCGCATCGCTTTGTGTGTTTAATATGTTCAATACTTCATTTAGGCCTCATTGACAAAATATAAGGTCGCCTGCCGAGACTACCTGCTGAGAAGAGCTGACTGAATGGTTGCAGTACGAACATGGGCCTGAGGATTAGTTAGATAATTATATTTATAGCGGAATTGTATGGGACCTATGGAATAATGTTTAACTATAGCTGAAAGAAAAGCTATTGGGTTATTATTTATTACTAGCAGAAGCACCCGTGCTTCGCTACAGTATTCTACCTTGTACACGGAGTTCTATGTAAGTTACTGTACACGCAGTGGGTAACATTATATTAAAATGCATGTCTCTTAGCGCTATCCGAGAAAAAAAAAGGGGAAATTTTGATGGTAATGTCAGGCCGCATTTCCTACAGCCATTCGCAGTCGAGTTCGGGAGATTCTACAATAAGGACAGACTCACTTGTCAAGTGCTATTTACAATATAGATGGACAGTTTTTATACTAATGAAAGGTACCATTTCCTAATGACCGAGTTCGATAGCTGTAGTCGCTTAAGTGCGGCCAGTATCCAGTATTCAGGAGATAGTGGGTTCGAACCCCACTGTCGGCAGCCCTGAAAATGGTTTTCCGTGGTTTCCCATTTTCACACCAGGCAAATGCTGGGGCTGTACTTTAATTAAGGCCACGGCCGCTTCCTTCCCACTCCTAGCCCTTTCCTGTACAACGTCGCCATAAGACCTATCAGTGTCGGTGCGGACGTAAAGCAAAAAAAAAGAAAGCATTTCCTAATGTCAGTCACAATCGAGTTGGAGAGATTTGATTATAATCGAGAAATCTGAAGTATAAAGAATCGAGAGACGACTATAAGGCATAGAACCAAAGTTGAAGGACTCTCCAAATTGAGCAGCGGTTGTGTAACCGGCTTTGTGAAATGACTTACCGTTTAAAAGTAGTTACCACGAAGCGAAGGAAGACAAATCATTCAATGTGCCTCCATATATCGACATCTTTCGGGGCCTAAAAGTAATACATTTGGACAGCCTGGAACTTTCCCTCAAACGAAAGAGTGTCCAGTGACTAAGCGAAAGTATGTACATAACAAAAGTTGTTTAATAAGAAGCGACGATTCACACATAGCGCACGAATTCTACAGAAAATCAAAACTATAAGAGAAGACGGAAGAAACATGTTGTGGTTTCCCTATAAATCCACATTTCTATTTCTAGCCGAGTGCAGCCCTTGTAAGGCAGACCCTCCGATGAGGGTTGGCGGCATCTGACATGTGTAGGTAACGAAGTGTTATTGTGGTGGAGGATAATGTTATATGTGGTGTGTGAATTGCAGGAATGTTGGGACAGCACAAACACCCAGGCCCCGGGCCATTGGAATTAACCAATGAAGTTTAAAATCCCCGACCCGACTGGGAATCAAACCTGGGACCCTCTCAACTGAAGGTCAGTACGCTGATCATTCAGCCAACGAGTCATACATTCTAATGAGTGCATATCTGAAACTTTCCCTTG
The DNA here is from genome assembly GCF_040414725.1 of Anabrus simplex. Taxonomy (NCBI): domain Eukaryota; kingdom Metazoa; phylum Arthropoda; class Insecta; order Orthoptera; family Tettigoniidae; genus Anabrus; species Anabrus simplex. The sequence continues at coordinate 1,509,497,172 of NC_090265.1, read as the reverse complement.
GTGAGTATACTTATATATGAAGTTTGGTCGAGATCTATCCAGCCGTTTTTCGCCTTGATTGTGGAACAGACGGACAAACAGACCGACGGACAAACAGACACGAAACCTAAATCGGAAAAATATCTGAAAAATTGGCAAAAATAAACGAAATTCCAGACAGAAGACCGCCTACAACTTTATGAGCAGGGAGTAATTAAGGAAGAAAGTATTACAGCTAACAAGAAAACAGGATTATAACTGAGGACCGCCGGACAGGACAAATGTATAACTACCAAGTGGATGTATTATAAAATGGAGTGTCCCTCACGGGTAAGAGAAGGCAGTAACAGAAGAGAAATCTAGGAGCAGGGTTTCTTAGGTAAACAGATAAGAAATGACTTATGGTGTTATTAAGCCTAAAGAGGCAAGAAAGAGGCAAGAAATTCAAGCGGAAAATAGTAGAAAATAAATTTATAGCGAATGCCCGAAAACGCCTTACAGTGTGAAATCATGGGCTACATTGCACGGTACTGCCCATTTAGAGCTATTCCAAGATGATTGTAACCTCCAAGAGTATTCCGCAAATTTTCCGCAGAATGGCAGCATGAAGTCTCTCTCGCATTCTACGCAAGGAACAGCCACGAGTTTACAGGAATGTTGACGAAAATGACATTATGTTACTTCTCCGCTTGCAAGCAGACAGAGATGTTGCCATGATAGTTGGTAGGTTCGTTGTCTGTCGGCCACTCAAGACACACGCATAAAGTAGTAATTTTCTCCGTCATTTGAAGAGTAAGCGAAATTAGGCTCAAAGAAAAGTTGCTTATAATGAAAGGACGTTTTACATGTAGTCCACGGATTTTACAGAAAATGTAAGGAACATGTTGTGGATTCCCTATACATCCACATTCTGTTGAGTGATTTTTAAATCAAATGCATATCTAAACCTTCCACTGGATGAGTTTACCCTATGTATGAAGTATGGTCGAGATCTATCCAGCGGTTTCGCCGTGATGGTGGAACAGACGGGCAAACAAACAAACAGGTACGTAAGCTAGAAACCACTGATACGGTCTTGAGATGACCTAAATCGGATAAATATCTGAAAAATATCCAAACAAATGAAATTATAGACAGCGGACCCCACACAACTGTATTTATAAAGATTATGCATACAGTTTTTATTATGTGTCTTTTATTTCATTCATAGAGAATCGTGCACTGCATATTTTAATACATTGCAGTATTTTGTTACATTATTGTGTTTATACTTGCTCTTAAATATGTTCAAATTTTCTTTAATTTAAGGTTCAAATATTCCACATTACTTAACATAATGACCTAAATTATTTGAATCAATACAATGATCTCAATTTTTTGGTTAACTTTATTGCTTTTGATATTTATCTTAAGTTTTAAATTTAACCCAAATTATGTCAGTTTTTAATATTGATCTAGTTTGTTGGTTATTTATTAAACTATTTTAAATTCCATTAATTGCATTAATTTTATCTTGTTCAATTTCTTTTATTCTTTTATTATTTTAATTTAGATTATGAACATGAATTGGTTAAGTGTAAGAGAGGGAACAGAGCCCTAAACTCTCCAATGAACAATGCACTGATAAATAAAATTAAGTAATTAAATAAATAAATAAATAAATAAATAAATAAATAAATATTATTCCCGTTAACAACAGAAATGTGAAATCAGCAGGTGTTCATAATCCATTATTATTGAGAACAGCACGGAAAACTTAATAAAAGGAGATAGGTTCATACTATTGCATGAAAAATATTTGCAGTATAGATAGGGCCAGAATGGGGGTATGTCCATCTACATCCCTTTTCAATGTGTACAAAACAGTAATTATGTAGGCTTATTTACGGACCATTATGTTGATGTATTCACGAAGACGCACACAAAATGCTGTTGTACACTGTTTTCATTTACAAGTTATTTGCACATATTCACACGCACTAATGCACTGCCATCTTGGACAAACATCTAACTCCTACAGTAGCATGTCACAACCAAATACCAACATAACCAATTCACATAATTGACTTCAAACACTCGGTTAACACGACTTCTACACAAGTCTCATTGAAACAAATCAACTCTGTCACCAAGACTGCCTCTTTATAAACGTTGCCTGGCCAGGCTTCTAGAAGAATATAACATAACATGTTTTCTCATAAATTCGAGAGTCTTCAATAGCCTTACAATGTAAGGAACTTTCTACATAATTCGAGTCGCACATAGCATTGCTCTGGACATTACAATGTGTTGCACAAAGTTACATTGGATTATACTTCACGTATACAGGTAATAATAAATTATAAACTATTAATTACGTGTTCTTACATTAAATAAACTCATATTTATATATAAAGCAGATGTTTCATGACATACAGTAACCTCACAAATAATACGATCGTGGTTTATACCAAATAAAGTTCGGACATAACTACGTAAATAATAATAATAATAATATTAACAAGTCTAATAGATGTAAACAAATTCATAGCCACACTTCGCAAGTAATAATAATAATAATAATAATAATAATAATAATAATAATAATAATAATAATCTTTTTTTGCATTATTTACCCAGGAGTTAAAGAATATGTGTCAAAGCCATATTAGTCTATTACACTTGCCTCAATGTCTGCTGCTGAGGCACTAAGTGAGAAACTCACTTGTACATATTGTAAGGATGAAAAGGAACGTGAACTGAAATAACCCTTGGACATAATTATGCCACCTGACCCAATATTACCTGTTACCATTTCTAGACGGGTACAATATACATTCAACAGTGTCTTCACAAGGATTAGAGAGAATGTAGTAGTCACTGATGACTCAGTTTCATTCAGTTTGTGACGTTGTGGAAACTATTGAAGCGTGAATGCCGCTAGCGTGTGACATTCGGAAAATATGCTGGGAAAGTTACTGAATGTTACTGATGTCATACTTTCTGACCTGTTCAGGAAAATGACAAAGCCTGAAAGTCAACTTCGCTGTGATATTTTGTTGCTCAGAAAGCTGCTGTTATGTCATTTTTGTTACATATAAATAAAAATGTTGAAGAAATCGAAAAAGAATCAGGGAAAAAGTTTATAGGGGAAACGTACAAGAATCAATAAACAAACATATTATTTTAGAGAAAGCAGAAAAGGTAAGTTTAAGAAAATATCGTTTAACCGTTCATCTTCTATATTGAGCAGGTTTCGTTAATCATAATTTTTGAACGTAGAAAGAAGTAGTATTTGTATTTTGAATCGCTTTCTAAGGAAGCGTAATAAATGAATCTGCGATCCAAACACAGCTTCGTACGTACTTGTTTTAATCGCAGAACGGGGAGCACTGTTCTTTATATTTTACTCTTTGTAAATCCTTCTGACCATTTCTGTACATTATTTTCAGACATTTAAGCTACTAACATGTCACGGACGTCTTGATTTGACCTCTCAGCTGAACCTTGACTTTGAGAATGTTTACCATCAACATGCTTCATTCCGGACCACATTTATGTTAAATCTTTCATTAATTCATTAGCAAATTCACGAACATTGTCATTTTGTAATATACATGGGGTACCGAACAAACAAAATATATCCAAATATTGATAAGCTACTCCTTCGGCAGTTTTAGTTTTCAGCGGACGAAGAATTGTAAATTTAGCCAATTGATGCTAAATAAATAATCTCAGCCTACTTACAGTTACTTATTACAGTGTGTTGCACAATGTTACATTGGATTATACATCATATATACAGGTAATAATACAGTAAATTATATACTAATCATTACATGTTTTTATATTAAAAGAACTCATATTAATGTATATGCAGCACCTCATTTTGGTATTTCTTTTCAGTTGACATTGTACACAATAGCTTAAATATAAATGTATAATTTGACGTGCAATGTTAATTTTCTTTTCATTTCAGCTTCCATAACAGGAAAAAACATAAAAAAACTCATTATTCGTACTATAAAACAAGGGAGAAACGAATTAGCCGTGGGCGAAACTGGGGGGCATTCACTATCAGCATTACAGTTAACGGGCTGTATTATTTGGTTAAGATGAGAATAGGATCAAACCCGCGCCATACTGTGAAGTTGCAACTGTCAAACTCACCTAGATCTGTTTTATTTTGGTACCGTGTGAAAAAGAGACGTTATTAAAATATTCACAATAATAAAGTTTACAAGATGGCTGCTAAAAATCGCCTAGTCGCATTCCGAAAGTTGATCAACTTTCTATAAAAATCTTCTAGCACAGTTTCTCGGTCAAACATCGTCAACTGCACGTGGGCTATGAAGAAAGGAAGACTATTTTTAATTAACGCAATACTAATTAAGACGAATAATAAATATTGTTATAGAATTTGTTTTCGAACAGATATTCTTATATTGACCACATAATATAGTGAAAAACAAATGGAAATTTGAAACAAGGAAACCCCATGACCCTCAAATTAAAGCTTCCGCCCACTGTGCAATGCTAACAGAAATTACATATCAAATCAAGAAAGACAAGATGTCAATGTAATTATCTCTTGCCTGTTTGTGTCCGACGTTAGCATATGCTTTTTCCATAATATCAAACAGTTCATCCGCTTACAATAGTAACGGATTTTTGAATTACTAATGCAATCATATCCACTTTCAATCAAGTTTTTCAGTGTCACCAATTTGTAAGGCACCATATCGTTTAAGACGATGATACTGCTTTGTCGATAGAGATGGGTTGATTTTTTAAGAAGCTACGCCTGTATTATTTCTTGAAGTATCGTTTCGTATCGTTGGTCACTGATGAAACACTGCAATCAGTACTTTCCTTCAATAACTCACTTAATTTATCATAAAGTACGCTATTTTTACTATCCATGATTAGCGCACAGATATTCACATCCGAGAAATGATAGTCAACAATGAACACAAACTAGACGGATGTTTACAATGCGCCCGTGTGATTACATCAGTTAACGTTCAGAACGCGTATTGGCTTCTCTTAGTTACCACAATGAGTATCGGTCAAATATCGTGAAAGCCACGACGCGAATTTCGTTTGTGGTTCTTCTGAGTTAGTCACAAAGCGTGTGGTTGTTTCTACAATACCACAACACGGTGTGAATGAAATGAAGAGAGCACAACGCGTTGTGAGCGCACTTTTTATTAACTCGATGAGCGTTTCCGGTCTTTAAGCCTAACGCTGTGGCTGTTTCTTCAAGCGCCACAAGACGAATATCGCGTTGTGGTTGAGTTTAAAAGAATACAGCGCGTTTGGACTTTTTTCGCTCAATGAGAGTTTTCGTTCTTCGAGCTTATACCTTGTAATTTTTATATACAGATCGGGTCTTCCTCTGTGGTGTTGTGGTTAGTGGGATTAGCTGCCACCCCCAGACGCATATATTGGAAAGGTATGTAAAATAATTTTCATTAGACATGAAAAAGAATCGTGGGTTAGTACCACACTCAGAAAAGTGATTAGTTTAATATCAGCACTGGACGGATGGCTGAACACTTAGGTATAAAGTTACATAAGAAAGGGAAAATAGCAACTTTTGACTTACTTGATGTTTCAATTTCAGTACTAAATGCATCGCTGAAAGGTGACAACACATCAGTTTACTTAGTACATATTCACTAAGAAAACAAAAAATATAATTAGCATCCACTGTTTCAGCCAATTCTTTTCCTAGTACTTTCTGATTCTACTTCATAATAATACTTCATAATTCTTGCATAAATTCTGTCATTCAATGCCACCAAAAGTACTTATATCTGTCGCTATCCGATTTTGAATAACAGATCTGGTTCCCAGTGTTTCATCAACAACGTATTATGAGATCTGTATGTCTCGAACACTTATGCAAACGCTCAGTCTGGCTTAAGAGGAACGTTGAAAAAGTTAAATATGATGTATGGGCAATAAGGCAATGTCAAGCTGGGGTCAAAATTGAGACCTTTGCATAACAGATCCGGTTACATTCTATGTTTGTTGGTTCTTCAAGGTAATCTCATGAACACGTGGGCAGCTAACTACACAATAAAAGGAAAGTAGTCGTTTGCTATAAAACAACCTAAGACGCGAAAGTTGTCGAGAATTTAGTAAGTTGGGTACCGGTGCAAGGTCGTAACTAAGAACATAAAAGTAAAATATATTTCTATCGCATACATGAGATGTGCATTCTAGACAGCCATAAGTTGATGAGATGGGAGTTATAAGCCACAGAATATCTACAACGATATCACATTATAAATATTTCAACAACCTAATCAGGTAGTCAAAGTGGCTACACATCTTACCGTAATACAATATTGGAACTCTTTAAACAACAATCATTATCATTATCATCATCATTATCCAGTCTTCAAATATCGTCTAACTCAAAAATTGTTCAGTGGATCAAGGGAAAGATGGGAGTTTTTGATTACTTCATCATTTGAAATAATATACAAGTATGTTCCATTTTTCTCATCTTTTCGCAAATATAAAATGGCATCGTATTAGGGATTGACTGACATGAAGTTGAAGTCCAAATTTTCTCCGTTTGAAAGTGGGCCAGTCTTATTGATCTATCCGGAAGAAAAAGAAAAGGAAGAAAAGAAGGACAACAGTCCAAACGTTTCATTTCCAGTTTTTCTTGACTCTACATTAGCCAAGTTATTCACTTAATTACTATAATTGAAGAAGAAATTTGCTGTAACCACGCAAGTACAATCAAAGGCAAACAACAATTTGTTGTTGAAATAAATTCTCCTACTTTAATCTTCCTATACGAACTTCCATAGGTTATGTTTTGCAACGCGTTGTATGTTCTCTGCTTCTCTTGACTCCATTTTGACATTGGCAGGGGTTAATTTGGATTATGCTTGCTAACACCACGTGACTCTACAATTGCGAACCTCACCAAAGGCCACCGCAATTCAAATACTTCGAGTAACTAAACTTCTGTATCGCTATGTCCCCATATTATTATTATTATTATTATTATTATTATTATTATTATTATTATTATTATTATTATTATTATTATTATTTTTGCTAGTTGCTTTACGTCGCACCGACACAGATAGGTCTTATGGCGACGATGGGACAGGAAAGGGCTAGGAGTGGGAAGGAAGCGGCCGTGGCCTTAATTAAGGTACAGCCCCAGCATTTGCCTGGTGTGAAAATGGGAAACCACGGAAAACCATTTTCAGGGCTGCCGACAGTGGGGTTCGAACCTACTATCTCCCGAATACTGGATACTGGCCGCATTTAAGCGACTGCAGCTATCGAGCTCGGTATTATTATTATTATTATTATTATTATTATTATTATTATTATTATTATTATTATTATTATTCCACTTGGGAGATGAATACTTTGAAAACAAAATTAAGGAACGAAATTTGATATATTAACAGCCAAGTCCCGATTTAGTGTTGTTGTTCTTATACACTTTTGTGGCTTAGTATTTCTTTGTTTATTTTCCTTGCGAGTGTAGTGTGTGAGTTGTTGTGATATTAAGTGTTGATACTAAAGATGTATCATTTAATGGGGCTTTAGATAGCCCTTTTTACTGCCCAAAATTTAAGCTTCGTGTATATTTAATGAATGAATACACATCGAGGAAGAGAATACGCACTGATACCTGATGAAAGCTGAAGAAAGTTTACTTTGTCAGCAGATATACTTAGATTTCAATATCCAACATTTTACAGTAGTAGATTTCAACCGATCGAATGTATCTGCAGGTGTAGATACCCTTGCTACAAAAGGTATTGGCAAGCCCCATGTTGTTGTACTATTGGGAGCAATGATCGACAATGTAATATGCAAGATATACGTGTAGACAGATATACAGTAGATACAAAAAAATATTGCGTACGATATTGTGCAGGGACACGAGCAACGAGCGATTTAAGCGAAAGTAAAATACAGTATTAGAACCACCAAATAATTATTGGCACAGTGGAACCCTCGTACGCCTCGCTGGAGTAAACAGCATAGAACACAAGGTCATGTGTCTGTATCGTCACTAACGGCTCGTACACACCGAGCAACAATGTTGCGGAACACGTGTATCGCGACAAGTCCCAGGGATGTCCTGCGACATTTTTTCCGTGTTTGGGACTGTCGCGATACAAAAGTTGCATGTCGCAGGTCTCCCATTCTAAATAGGATACATGATACAAATGTTGCGCAACATGATATAGTCTCTGGACGTGTCGCGAGACAAAGTCCCGGGACACGCCGATGCCAGTGTGCAGATAGCCGCCACGTGTTGGTGTTGTGTTTCGTGTTCTGTTGTTTGGCGATGGAAAGTACTCTAAAAATCATTAAGGATTTACACATCCTCCCTTACGGAATCAAAAAATGTGGCTCTTCCCCCTAGAAGATTTTACTGCAAACTGTTCCACCTCAAAAAGAATTTAGAAGTCCAGCGATACCCAAAAGAAACAACAGCGTTGATCAAAATTACATCGCGAAGAAAACTGTTAACTGCATGAAAACATTGACAGAGGCGGTTACTCGAAGAGATGAATTTTCGGTTTACGGTGAGCATATATTGCTTATAAACTGAGAAACTGCGGAAAGAGTCCAGTGGAAGTTTCATTAGCTCAGCGTGAAATTGATGATATAATAATTAAATTGCAAATGGGAAAGTACAGCACAGACCAGTCAACTTCGGTAACGCTGGACTTATTAACCCATCCAATCAATAGTTCATCATCAACAAGCCGTCACATAAATAGCAATCACTCAGTCTATTCGGGTTCCTTTTTCACCATCTTCTGAAAGTGTCCCTGCTCCAGATTCATATGCGATGGGACAAGACCAAACAATACAGACTTTTTTAACCGTTTTTAAATGATGAAATACCACTAAACTTGTTACCAATTTTGCGTAAATTGGGAGAAATATTTCATTCATTATCATGTTAATTAGTTATAATTATGTTCAGCATTTTGTTCATTAGCACGGACAGAATTGAGTCAATTCATTGTTACCAATATTGTGTTATTTTGGATACACATTTGTTTCATTATTAAATATAAATAAATTACGTATGTAGTAGGTAAATAAAGTTTTTATTATAGCTTTACAAATCCTTTTAGAGAAGTAATTAGAGCCTCACAGACTTCTGGAGCGATACCTGAAATAGCTTGTTTTGGAATTCGAAAGGTATACATTAAGCTGGTAAAAGATTCACCACTAGCAAGGAGCCGCAGAGTGACAGCTAGCCTCACAGAAGCTGAAATGGTATCCCGAAATACAGTCTGATTCTTTGAAATCTTTCCTCCAACCATTTGCGAAAAGATTTCAAAATCGGTTGAGTTCATCCTTAAACAATGACGATATCCCATGCCATCTTGTAATTTCAATCTTTCAAGAAGTTTAATGCGACGGCAATGCCTCCCTAAAAAAAAGGATTTTCCTCCAGTACCGCTTACTTTTTCGTTTTTTTTTCTTTGTACGGACAATAAGTAGTTTAAGCACAAATTAAAAGCACATGAAGCAATTTCTTGCGCCATTTCGGGCCGATTCCTGTGGTGCAACTGGCTCTATACATGTGGACGCGGGACATTGTATCGCAACAGTCTAGGGACAGTGTCTCGCAACTGTCCTCATACACTGTCCCGCGACTTTGTCGCTTCGGAAAACCGCTGGAATTCCGGGACACTGTCATATTCTCAGACGAGTCGAAGTTCAACCAGTTTGGTTCTGTCGGACGAAAGAAAGTGTGGCGAAAACCTAACACCGAATTACACCAACAACAGTAAAGCATGGTGGTGGACATGTTATGGTTTGGGGGTGCATGGCATCCTCGGGAGTTGGAAAGATGGCCTTTATTGAAGGACATATGGATCAGTACAAATACGTTGGTGTGTTGCGGGATAATTTATCTAAGAGTGTACACATGTTCGGCCTGGATGGGGTTCTCCATTTCCAACAGGATAACGACCCCACACACAATGCTTTAAAAACTCGAGAGTGGTTACTGTATAATGCCCCCAGACGACTTCTTGCTTCACCATAGAGCCCCGATTTGAATCCCATAGAAAATGTGTTGGATCATCTTGGAGAAGATAAGGCCAAGCACCGCCCGTCTGGTAAAGAAGAAGGGGGGTTCTACAAGATGGGTGGTCGGCAGTTGCACCTGAAACGACGAGGAAGTTGGTGAATTAAATGCCGAAACGTCTGAAGGCTGTCATTCGTGCTAATGGCTTGCATACACAATATTGACACGTGCACACGAAACACCCACAGTGTTTAGTAGTATACTGTGCCAATAGTGCCAATACTTGTTTTGCAGTATTAAAGTGGATGTCCTTTTGTAACTACATACTTCTTTTGTGTTATTGTTATGATGGCAGTGCATTGCAGTTTGGTTGTACATGATATTACGACCTGCACATGTTATTTTATTTCACCCGTCCGTTATACACATAGTTTGAGGAAACATAGGGTGTGCCAATACTTTTTTTAGCAAAGTGTATTCTTTTAGTACCACTTCAAAAATGAATATGTTGAAATTGAATTATCATACGTTCCAGAAAACAATGATTGTTCCGTATTTAAGAGCGGAAGATTGTCTCGACTGGTTTAGTAAAAATTATCAAAACTCCCGGATTTGTTTGTATTTGCCAATGAAGTGCGTATTATAGTACAAACTTAAAAATAATTTTAAATTATCACCATTAGGCGACCATTTTCCTGACGTGTTGCATAATAGATGGCAGGGAGAAATAACATTCAAAGTAACACTCAAAACCAACAATAAAATCTCGCAAAAATGTGTAACTCTAATATGTTAAACAAGAAATATATCTACATTAATTCGGGAGTATAATGCTCACACGCAATGACTGCAACAAAATCTATGTATATAGGACTGGCTGGATACTAACTCAGTGATACCTTGAACACATGAAGGCCATACATTATATAAAATTCTTAGCATTTTCTGAACGTATCTATCATAATACACTTTAAAGGTACTGAGAAGGATATGCAAATATTTTTATAGGTAATGATAGGTTAGGAATAAAGATCCGGGAAAACATTCAAGTATTGCTTGTTGATGCTTGTTGATTAAAGGGGCCTAACATCGAGGTCATCGGCCCCATTGAAGTATTCCTAGCTCAGAAAAAGGAACATGAAATTTTTTTGAATGAAACAACCACAGAAAACTTCTGTTAAAAACCTTGACATGACGTAGGAACCATGTGCTACTCACCGGCACGTGGCGCTGCAGGGAACACTTCACTCAGAACCGGTAGAACAGCTGAGCAGCAACGGTTAAAAATTAGTGACCAGGTCGAACTGCACTGCAAAGAAAAGAGTAAATGGATAGAAATGTACGGAAGAGCATTCGTTGTTGCCAACATTTATTTTGAACAGTTTTAAAGTTTTGGTAACTTATCACAAATTGACGATACAATTTATGCGGATACTGTATGTTTTATATCATTTTAAATGTACTGTAATTTTAATAATTTCAGTGCAGATGGAATATAATTACAAAGACTGGTATTAACAAATTAAATTTATATTCTGACTTTGTTTTGTAAACCATATGTTGATACAGAATTTAGTTCCGGATACCCAAGTGCTGCATTCTGGATCTACTTCCGTGCCCGGCCATTTCCTCTTAGTTTACTTTTCATTCACGTGTTGATCCCTTTGGTGCGAGGACTCGTGTTAGTTCTGTACACAACTGTATTTACCACCATAATCGTAAAACATGTTTATGGTTGTGAAAGTATATTAACGACATGTGTGAAATGATAGCGTTAAAACGGAAGACAAGATTTAAATATTATTTTTTGCTAGTTGCTTTACGTCGCACCGACACAGATAGGTCTTATGGCGACGATTGAAGAGGAAAGAGCTAGGAGTGGGAAGGAAACGGCCGTGGCCTTAATTAAGGTACAGCCCCAGCATTTTCCTGGTGTGAAAATGGGAAACCACGGAAAACCATTTTAGGGCTGCCGACAGTGGGGTTCGAACCTACTATCTCCCGAATACTGGATACTGGCCGCACTTAAGCGACTACAGCTATCGAGCTCGGTAAATATGATTACTAGGTCCGTACGTAAGAATGTAGTAAATATCACTTAAATATGTAATATTCATAAATATATAGTAATGCTTTAAATGTACTAAAATATTCATATATTCCTCTTATTATGATTCACGGTTATAATATGAGACAGTAAATTTGTTTTAAATACTCCATATTTTACGACAGAATTATCGTGGTGCTTAAGCATATTTACATAGTCTGCTGTTCTCTAGGCTGCCCCATCGTGTAGGGGTAGCGTGCCTGCTTCTTACCCGGAGGCCCCGGGTTCGATTCCCGGCTAGCCCAATAATTTTTACCAGGATGTGAGGGCTGGTTCGAGGTCCACTCAGCCTACGTGATTACAATTGAGGAGCTTTCTGAGGGTGAGATAGCGGTCGCGGTCTACAAAGCCAAGACTAACGGCCGAGAGGATTCGTCGTGCTGAATACATGACACCTCGTAATCTTCAAGTCTTCGGACTGATCAGCGGTCGCTTGTTAGGCCATGGCCCTTCAGGGCTGTAGCGCCATGGGATTACTTTACTTAGGTTTACTTCTCTATAATTTTATCAGTAAGTATAGTTACTTATTAAATAATCAAATTAAAGACACAATCAAAATACTTAAAAATGATTTAAAACGAAATATTATGTACTGCAAATGGCTGAGTGTATTACAATATTTAGTGTTGCAGTATATTTCCTCTTGTCCCAATGCCCTGAAAATTAAAACATAAACGTTACTGAATGACATGTATATAGAATCTGACTTAAAACCCCATACTGAGTAACACAGTTGGTACAGTAGCTCCTGTATCATGGTGTGGCACCATCTTTTCCGTTGTGATTTTCTGGCGCGGATCCGATAAAACTTCCCTTTTAGGCTGTGGCGGCTGTTGGTATCTGATGGTGGGTGTTGCACGAACATTTTCAATGTCACATTTTTATATGAAAAGCTTACAGAAATAACAAGAAACACTATTGTCATTAAGTAATGAACTACATTCCTATTACAGCTAAATATAGCCGGCAATTAAACCACATGAAACAAGAGTCTAATAATTATGCAGTATAAGTACAGTTATTCTTACCTCAGTTGAAATGAAAATTTTCCCTCCAGTTTTTCAACATGTTGGTAATATTGTGGGTGCTCCAAGGATGATCTGTTGTGGCGTACCCTAGTGGCGTAGAAAAGAAATTACCGTTGCGAGAGGAGAGAAAGTAGGTGCAGAATGGTGCAAACTAACGAGGTCATTAATTTTGTAATTATTCCTCGCTAGGGAGGTTGCTGGTCTCGTGCAACACCCAAGGAACGGAACTGGCGAGCGTGCTAGCTGATGCTACTATAGTCTTAAGCTCATCCCTACTGAAACTACATTGCCCTGCCTGGTCCGCTTGTGAGTTGATATAGGAAAGCAAACTCCCTGAGTTTGATTGGAAGCTGGAAGCGTCCATTGGTCATTACGAAGCAACAACCAAAGTAGTTGATTTTAAAATATTTTATAATTTAATAATAATCGCATGGCCTCAGCTACTGTGTGCAGACATTTCAATTTGACGCCATCTGGCTGTCTTCTCGTCAATTTCGACGCTATCTTGGGATCCGGAGGCCGACTCTGTACCACTCATCCAAAGAGGCAGCTATTTTAGAATAAATGTTAGGTTTATTAAACTGGACAATTAGAAGGAAAGACGACAAATGAAATGTAAAATTATTGGGAGTTGTGCAACACAGCAACAGTAAAACGCACTGCTCCTGTTTGCAGACTAATAAAGACTGTTCAACATCGCAGAAGTCACTGAAGCATATTTAAAAAAATAAAACTTGCTAGGCAAGATATCTTCTGTTTTCTTTCTCAATGAATGTTCTTGCAAACAGATATAACAATTTGAAGCAGGGGCTGTACCTTAATGAAGGCCACGGCCGATACCATTCCAATCCTATCACTTTCCCGTCGTTGTGTCAACAAAAACCTTCGATGTGTTAGTTCGACGTTAAACCACTAGAAAAATAAGAAATTTTTAACAACCTGTGAACAACCTGGATTTCGGATTTCGTTTCAAGACTGCATGGAGTATGTTAGAAACTCTGAGCCGATTTTTCCTGCCATGGTTCTATTTTCAATTTAGCATTCTTCACAAAATTATTGCCCAAGTAAAATTGCTCTGAATGTGTGCAATATCGCTTATTACACTCTTACACTCTGTTCACTGAATGTACTCTACGAACCACGTACCTACTGGTGCTGCCGATTCTGGAATGAATCTACAATTGACTTCTTAACAGCTTAAAATGTATTTATTTGTTTATTTATTTGTTTATTTATTTATTTGCTAGTGGTCAAACTTTGAAGGTTTTCGCAGACGCAAGGATGGGAAAGGGTTAATATTGGGAAGGTAGTGGACGTGGCCTTAATTAAGGTACAGTCCCATCATTTTCCTGGTGTGAAAATGGGAAATCACAGAAAAGCATCTCCAGGGCTGTCGGCGGTGGAATTCGAACCCACCATCGCACGAATGCTAGCTCACATTGAGGCCAAGTGTCCCACCGTGCCTCTAGGCTAGGTGAGATAGATCTCCTTTATACTGCTGAAATCTCACTGGGGCTTAAAAAAACGACGCTATTAATTTACGTTCATAAAATCATTTCTCACTTCTTCAGTGACACGTAATAAACATGTGAAACTCACAGTATTATGGTAAGAAACGTGCAGTTTTTCAGCGGGTCTCGAAAAGTAGGCTGGAGCATTTGAATACAAAACAAGTACTTTTACCTGCTTGTATGCCTTCAGACCACAAAACTTTCAGCCCGTCGTTAACGACTCGTGCAATTGTTGCACGGTTTGTTTGTTCCAGGATTATCGATCACATTAGGTGTGACTATTAGTGGGATTCTGAATCTAGTTTCCCAAATGTAAGGTTGGAAATGTAGCGTTTCAATGCGTCTGTCGTCTCATCTACTCCTATCCAGGTATAGAGCATTCATTATATCATGGCAACACTTGTTCAGATTGCCTTAAATTGACCTATTGCCATACTTTCCAAGAAATGAAACATTTTCCGTCACATGAAGTTTGTTCTGCGGAACGCTAGCAGCTACCATTGACCGGCACGTGTCTTTCAAAAACGCACCTTTTAAACCTGACTGTCCCATTGAGTTAAAAGTATCTGTTTAGAAGCCAAACGATATTTATTGCTTGTGTTAAACGCGCTACGTAAATGTTAGTCAAGTTGGGACGTCAAGGAACACCCCATAGGTTTGTTACATACTTGGCACTTTACCACTTCCCTATCCGTTGTAAAATATTTCTCAGTACTCAAGCAAGAATTCAGTTCTGGCGCAAGGCTAGATGGAACTGTATCCATTTATAACAAGTTCAGTTCACGTACCTTAAGAGACTGA
Organism: Anabrus simplex; assembly: GCF_040414725.1. Taxonomy (NCBI): domain Eukaryota; kingdom Metazoa; phylum Arthropoda; class Insecta; order Orthoptera; family Tettigoniidae; genus Anabrus; species Anabrus simplex. The sequence goes on along the minus strand of NC_090265.1, from coordinate 1,509,481,719 downwards.
ACAGAAAACCATTAATATACACTCGTCAGCCGACACAGCTAAACTCGTCATTTGATGTATGAGGATGCATCCTGGAAAGCCCATGCGTTATTTTAGCCCCATTGTATTGTCTCAGCCACGTTCTTGGCTTTCACTTTTTCTCTAAGATTTCCTAGAATAATAGTTTTTTATCTCACACAAATTGGTATTTATATTTACCTGACACCCGACCCTCACTGACAGCCATTTGTAAAAATGGTTAAATGAGCAACGCAATGCACCTGACCATCCGAGATTCTGAAAAAAAGGATTAGTGCTATAATATAGAGATGAGGCACTTTGGGCTATTTTAAAGGAACTATTCTCTTAAGCCAACTTTAGCAATTTAAGAATTTTCTATCTGAAAGGAAATTTGCTAATTATTTTACTAGACACTAAAAAATAAAACGAACTGAAACTCATACTATTTTTTTAAATACCGAGCTCGATAGCTGCAGTCGCTTAAGTGCGGCCAGTATCCAGTATTCGGGAGACAGTAGGTTCGAACCCCACTGTCGGCAGCCCTGAAGATTGTTTTCCGTGGTTTCCCATTTTCACACCAGGCAAATGCTGGGGCTGCACCTTAATTAAGGCCACGGCCGCTTCCTTCCCATTCCTAGCCCTTTCCTGTCCCATCGTCGCCATAAGACCTATCTGTGTCGGTGCGACGTAAAGCAACTACCAAAAAAAATTTGTTGAATAATTACTTAGATATGGACGAAAATGTTACATTCTTCATAGAATAATGTAAAATATGTAATATTACTAAGAATATGTCAAATGAAACCCAAATAAAATCGTATCAGAACCACAATTCACCGACATAAACTGCCTAGAAGTATAGGAATGGAATATATAATTATATGAGTATTCGGGCACTAATGATTACAGACAAGAATTTCCACCAATGAAACGTAGTCGCATGCACATCCAATAAAGGTGCCAATTATGCAAGAAAATATATCGTAAGGTGAGAATAATTTATGTCTGAATAAAAGCTCCTGTTCTCTCAAAACATCGCGTAAGTTATAAAATAATTATCTTTACAGTAGATACTTTTCGAGTGGGCATTTGGAAAGAAGTGAAATGGGACACCACATCATTATTGCGAAACACGTAAATGCTGTGATGTGTTACTCATGCAGTAAACGAGTGACAGAATTTTTCACAAACATCAAATCCGAATAAATTAAAATAGCTGCAGGACAGGCAACGCTTGCTCTTTTCTTTGCTAAGGACTTTACGTCGCACCGACACAGATAGGTCTTATGGCGACGATGGGATAGGTTAGGCCTTGGAGTTGGAAGGAAGCGGTCGTGGCCTTAATAAAGGTACAGCCCCAGCATTTGCCCGTGTGGAAGTGGGAAACCACGGAAAACCATCTTCAGGGCTGCCTACAGTGGGGTTCGAGCCCACTATCTCCCGGATGCAAGCTCACAGCCGCGCGCCTCTACGCGCACGCCAACTCGCCAGGTCGCTTGCTTTTTGTACTGTAAAATATCACTCTTCATATAAATCCACAACGTGTACAAACAGGTTGTTTCATGAAGTTTTCGGAGACTCTAATATTGCCAAAACATATTTGAGAGCCAAGAGCAAATCTGAGCAGTAGAAAATAATGTGATTTCCCTTTGCATTGAGTCCCATTTATGAGGAAAACCTTTATAAATGTGTCTTTATTGATATTACTACAGACACTAGAAATCATAAATTCCATTAAAAGTGTCCAGTTATTCTACAATACTTTGACAATGAAGAGGGTGTATAGTCGAAACTTTCAGAATTGGCGGAGTTGAAAAATGAAATTTCTGACACAACCAGGCTCTACTGAACTATGGACAAACTAGGTGGCTAATAATGTTATTAGTTAGTGGTTCTTGCAAATGCTTGAACTACTGAAATCTCACTGTTTTGCCTGTGGAAAATTGTCCATTTCACCAGAAATGTTGTTCTCCGATGAAGTAGGGGAGGCTTGTTTATAATTCTCACGGATGTGCGTTACAAAATTATATAAGCAGGTTTGAAAAAAACATATTTCAGTGAATCAGGTTAGAATCATTTTGTTACTTGTGAGGGAAACGTCGAGGAAAAAGGCAGAATATATGTTTTGTTAGCATGAGAGTAAAGACTTTGCTGGCAGTCGTACCTAAAACAGAACTTGTAAAATACCCAGATGAAAGTATATGTCATTTTATGAAGATACTTGGAGTTATTTTACGAAATGTAGATTCTCTCTGAGATCGATCATTGTTATTGCATATTTCTAAATTGATCAATATAGTGGGATGAAGTAGACTGTACTTTTAAGTGGTCTGATAAAAACAGCTATTGTGAGCTCGGTGATAGTAGTATGTTTAATCAAATTTTTATACCGGAAGCATTTATTATTGAGAATCAAATAGTTGTTAATGTTGATATTTATTCGCACATGAAAAATCAGTGGTATATTTTAGAAGCTGTGCTTGAGAAGAACAGTATTCTGAGCTTCTGTAAAAAAAAAAAAAAAAAAAAAAAAAACCACAGTTTCACTTCTCTCTTAATATTGAAAGAGTACCTTCGATTATAAATACCCAGTGGACTGAAGACGGTCTGCAATCTCTTAGGGCCATTTTCGATGTTCAATACAACGTGGCCTATCTAAATTGTATTATTTTAAACTCATATACAGTGAAAAAAAATGAAATGCCTTGACCAAGTTCAATATTCTGAAAAGTACTCGTAGAACGCGTACAAAAAGTAAACTATCGTAATACAACAATTACAGTACGAGAAATTGATGACCGACTGGATAGCTGCAGTCGCTTAAGTGCGGCCAGTATCCAGTAATCGGGAGATAGTGGGTTTGAACCCCACTGTCGGCAGCCCTGAAGATGGTTTTCCGTGGTTTCCCATTTTCACACCAGGCAAATGCTGGGGCTATACCTTCATTAAGGCCACGGCCGCTTCCTTCCTATTCCTTGGCCTTTCCTGTCCCATCGTCGCCAAAAGACCTATCTGTGTCGGTGCGACTTAAAGTAACTAGCAAAAAAAAAAAAAAAAAAAATGATGTATTAGTTTTGAAGGAGTTTTTACCATTATCATTCAACTGTTTAGTTCATAAAATAGTTATAAATGGGTATTCTCGTCAGTCCGCCCTATAGAGTGTGGTATACTTTTGTCCCAGTTTGGTGGAAGAGAAATATGGCAACCCTAATTTGAGATAATATTCAAAATTGACATTTTATGGCGATGAACGTCAATGTGACAAGATTTGAACATTTCACTATATCTGCTTGCCAGATTCGTGAATTTATGTGACGTTAGGCCATTAAATTAGTTACTATTCTGACGTTAGTGAAGCACGGTGAAGTCGCTTCTACAGACATCGTCAGCGATGGTCGGATGTAATAAACACAGTTTCTCTTTCCTGCTGCGGAAGTTAGCTTACTCTGGCTCGTTCCGTGAAGGACACATTATTCCGCAGCTTAGCATGGCCCCAGTGCTTTCGCAAGTCAACATGGCTTTAATGAGAAACAATTTTGAAAAACCAAATTCTGTAAATAAGTGATCCACCAGTGCGCATATGTGCCTCTTACTACCAACAATTCAACCCTGTTTAATTGTAAAAGCAATAGAGCCGTGCTATTTACGGAATACCATGTCCGTCATTGAATAAGGAGACATACAAAAACAGCATTCCACAACAGGTGAACCCATGTTTATTTATATCGTCAAATCATCGCTGAAGATATCTGTATACATAATGTCTTTCAAATTTGTTATCACGGCGGAAATCCTATTTGGATGGAGCTATAACGGTGATCATTGGACCTCAGCGGCCGTGTACTGATATTTGTGATATGGTGAGCATATGTAAGTATTTGAAATTAGAATGTGAAACTGAACTGTACTTGTAATACTTTGAATATGCCATATAGAAGTACATGAGAGTATTTTCCATTATCGTGTGGAAATAATTATGATATGATGATAAACAGGGTTAAATTTCATAAATAGGAAAAGTCCTCTTAGTTTTAATTACTGTCTTATAGGCTGAAAGTTCCTTTCGGAGTTCATTGTAAGTACCTAGGTGTTAATATAAGGAAAGATCTTAACTTGGGTAATATGACTGTAAGTAAAGGGTACATATCTCTGCACATGGTTAAGAGCGTACTTAGGGATTGTAGTAAGAATGTAAAGGAGAGGGCATATAGGTCTATGGTAAGACCCCAACTAGAGTGTGGTTCCAGCGTATGGGGCCTTCACCAGAATTACTCGATTCAAGAACTGGAAAAAATCGAAAGAAAAGCAGCTCGATTTGTTCTGGGTGATTTCCAACAAAAGAGTAGCGTCACAAAAATGCCGCAAAGTTTGGGCTGGGAAGACATGTGAGAAAGGAGACGAGCTGCTCGAATAAGTGGTATGTTCCAAGCTGTTAGTGGAGAGATAGCGTGGAATGACATCAGTAGAGGAATAAGTTTGAGTGGTGTTTTTAAAAGTAGGAAAGATCACAATATGAAGATAAAGCTGGAATTCAAGAGGGCAAACTGGGGCAAATATTCCTTTATATAATGGGGAGTTAGGGATTGGAATAACTTACCAAGGTAGTTCAATTAATTTCCAAATTACTTGCAATCATTTAAGAAAAGGCTAGGAAAATAACAGATAGGGAATCTGCCACCTGGGCGACTGCCCTAAATGCAGATCAGTAGTGATTGATTGATTGATTGATTGATTGATTGATTGATTGATTGATTGATTGATTGATTGATTGATTGATTGATTGATTGATTGATTGATTGATTGATTGATTGATTGATTGATTGATTGACATTTATTGCTGTCAGTAACCATCGAACCGAAATGCTAAGCTAAGAAGGTGGCTTCCGAATTCTTGCGGCATTAACGTTCAGATTTCTTTAAAGTTGAATACACCCTCTGTATCCTTTCCCCATCTGCTAAACTTTTATGTCTGTGATTATGTTCCTCAATGCCGACATTTTTGCTATAAAAGTAGAGAAGTAGCTTCGGAACATTATTATTATTATTATTATTATTATTATTATTATTATTATTATTATTATTATTATTATTTTTGATGTTTGAGATGTTTTACCTGTAAGGAAACATCCTATATTTTACTAAAGTGTTAATTGAACTTCTCTGCTGTAACGTCAAGAATGCATTTCTAATGAAGATAAGCACACGGAAGCTTGATGGATGACACCAGTATGTATTACTAAATTAATCTAGCGTGTGTCCGAGTGAATACATTAATTATGTCTCGTACAAGTTTTCAATAAAGCAAGCGAGCTGCAAGAGTGCTGCCACCCAAAGAGCGAGCGCTGGACTAATACATTCTGACATGGTGATCCTTGACAGCGCACAAATATATTCCACACGAACAGGACATAACTTAGCGTGCTGTTTATTAATGCACTGAATAATGCCGTTATTTCTTCTTCTGAAGTTTACCTCATATATTATCATAAAAAGGAAAATCACATAAAATTAGTCAACCAAAAACAAATCAATTAATAAACTACTAACTGCCTCTAAATATCAGTAAAATTGAGAGGATATTTATGGAACTGATGACAATATTCGTGGATAATCAAAGAGACGAACACAATGGTAGAGACTATAGATTTATTGTGATATATTTCAGTAATGTATAAAGAAGAGCGTTTCACTTTGGCCACAAAAGCGTTTGAAGATTAAAGTTGTAATTCTTTGTAAATGTACATGTACAAACAATAGCTTCATAAACCTAAATTTTTGAAAAATGCATTTGGGGGGAGCAAATATCGGCAAAAGTAAACTTTAGAGTGAAATCATCTACATGAAAATATGTTTTAAAGGAAAAATAGCAAATAGAAGTGATTTCTCAGCCAAATGAGAAATTATCTCGTAATAAGGAGTATGACGTTTTTGTCAATTATATTTCCTGAGTGCGTGAAAACTCGCACTGAAGAGCCAGAAACGATAAGCTTCTACTTCCTTGTGAGTTCATGGATGCGGAGGGACATTTTGTTAGTGGAAGTTAACTATTATATTAATTATATTAATTATATGAATTATGTTATTAATCTATATAAATAAAATCGTAACGACCATGTGTCTGTACATTGACTATTTTGGCGAAATTTTCATTAAGTTATCCGTTTCAAGTGTAATGACCGCCTGCATATTCTTTAGCTTTGGTGTCTGTTTGTTTGTCTGTCTGTTTGTCTGAGTCCTCATAAATTGAAAACTACTGGATATATTTCTACCAAACTTCATATTTAGAATACACCTGATCTTGGGTAGGTTTTAGGAACAATATTGTTTCTTAATCCCTGAATTGACTGGGGATTTATACGAAACCGAAACCGTGATTTTGTACTCCCACGAAAAATACACAACCAAAATGGAAATCTACCTGCCCTAATGGAAATCAATTTCTAAATCGTTTTTCTCATGTGGATCATTTCGATACGAGGATTAATAAGGGAGACGTTATTAACAGACTGTTTTTCAGACTAACTTCGAGTGGACTTTTTTTTTTTGCTTTATTGTCAATTTGTCTGTTCCTCCGTTTGTTGAGTTCTTATAGCTGGGAAACTACTCTATGTATTTCTACCAAACGTTATATCTGTCCTTGGGTAGGTATTAGGATCAATAATATTTCTAAATCACGGATTGGTTTGAGGGTTTATAGGAAGTAGAAACAGTGATTTTACCAGCCCAAAAATTATACGTGACTAACCTTAATGGAAAACTACCAGCTTTAATGGAAATCAATTTCTAAAAAGAGTTTTCTCCTGTGCACCTTTTTGATTGGAGGATAACAAGGGAATTACCATTAACGGACTGTTTTATAGGCTGTCATGACATTTCAAGTTGGCTTCAACGGTTTAACCCAGGAGCCATTTTAATCTTTTCCATGGAAAAGATAATAAGATATGTTATCCTCAACGATTGGTTTCATGAGTCTTCAGCCTCAGTGCCACACCCGGTTTCAGACGAGCAACAATTTATAACCGAGAAGTAGAGAGAATTACGCACAGCTTCAGATCAAGAACTGTATCGTTCAATAAACTCTGTGATCTACCCCATTCTGTCTCCACTTTGTTCAGCTTTATCGTACTTCACGTTATTGCCACGTGCTTTCGTAGCAGAATATCAGTTTAACATGCCGTATTAAATGTTTGAATACATGTGACTCCGCATAAATTCATCAAGGAATCGTGAAACTGATTACCAATTCCGTGCGAAGAAAGGGGAACGTATGCAAGTTATCTATATGAATAAAATCGTAACGACCGTGTGTGGCTGTACATTGACTATTTTGGAGAAATTTTCATTCAGTTACCCGTTTCAAGTGTAATGATGACCATCCACATATTTTTTAGTTTTGGTGTTCGTTCGTTCGTTCGTTTGTTAGTTTGTTTGTTTGTTTGTTTGTTTGTTTGTTTGTTTGTTTGTTTATTTGTTTGTTCGTGTGTTTGTTTGTCTGTGATCTCATAACTTGAAAACTACTAGATATATTTCTATCAAACTTCGTATTTAGAATCCACCTTCCCTTGGGTGGGTTTTGAGGCCAATATGGTTTATAAATCCCTGAATTGACTAGGGGTTTATAAGAAACCGAAACCGTGATTTTGCACTCACACAAAAAATATGCACAAGCAAACTTAATGGCAATCAACCTGCCTTAATGGAAATCAACTTCTAAACATTTTTCTCATGTGCATCATTCTGATACGAGGATTAATAAAGGGAGATATCATTAACGGACCGTTTTGCGGTACTAGTCCCAGCAGTCTTAATTCAAGAACGGGTGCGTGAATAGCGTATTTCTTATAACTTGAAAACTACTGGATATATTTCAACCAAACTTCATATTTAGAATCCACCTGTCCAAAGTTAGGCTTTAGATCCATGCCATGTCGAATTCCCGGAATGGACTGGGGGTTTATAGTGAACATAAACAGTAATTTTACTCTCCCGCAATATAAGACCACCCTGGCTGGGAATCGAAAAACCTCGACGGAAATCCCTTTCTAAAATGTTTTTCTGATGTGCATGTTTTCGATTGGAGGATTATTAAGGGAGATATCATGAACGGTCGGTTTTGCAGGCTAAGCCCAGTGGACATAGTCCAAAAGGTGTTGTACGTGGAGTACATGCCTTATCTATATAAATAGATTCGTAACGACCGTGTGTCTTTACAAGACTATTTTGGCAAAATTTGCGTACAGGTATGCATTTCAGGTGTAACAATGACCATCTGCATATTTTTGGCTTTAGTTTTCTGAAAGTCCACATTTTTACTCCCTTAACCTGTCCCCCGAAAGGAAGATTGTGGCCCAGTCTGCCAGACGAGCTAGAATACTGAAAATTGGCAAAATTATATGTAACTGACGGGAAGCTACTAAGATATTTAAATATTTCACTTTTTACTCCCGAAATATATCGAAATATTGAAGCAATTTTAGTGCCGGTGCAGACCTTCGTTGCGAGGTATTTCTTGGCTAAACGGTAAGTCGTATCCCAAAACGGATGGCACAGCCTCCGTGCAATTTGGAGTGATCTAAACTTTGGTCCTATGCCGTTTTGCCGTATCTCTATTCCTTATATGTTATATTTGTCTCTATTTCTCGATTGTACGTACATTTTGCACTTTGTACACGTATAATTCATAGTTTGAACACTTATACGAAAGATACGATCATCTAATTCTATACTAACATCAGTCCATCCAGTGTCCATATGTGAGACAAATTCTATGTTTGTAGCTGTCCCAAAAGTATTCAAAATAAGAGAAAGAGTATGAGAAAGTGAGAACACCTTACCCAAATTTCACCCTATTCAACGTTTTTAACTCAATCTTACCCATGAATGGATAAGATAGGAGAAAATACCATAACACCAGACTTTTAGCCGCCTTATGGTACAGTTCGTTTGTCGATATGACGTATCCTTTAGCAGCAGTTAATGTGTAAATGAAGGTTTGCAATATTGTAAAAATTCATATAAGTCGTATGCCGATCTATATATATTTATTAAAGTCGATTCGTAGCGATATAGAAAGGGCGTGTCTGCTATTATAATTAATATTTTACATATCGATGGTGACTCGCAGCAGGAGGGCGTATGCTATTGTAATAATTACTCTCCATATCGACTTCGACTGACAGTACGAATGAGATCCTTCTCTAACTCCTGTATAACTGGCATTACTAAGTAGGGTCTACCACTGTAATGAATAATTCCCTTCTCGATGTGACTGAAGAAGTCAAGGGAGCATGCAATTTTCTTCAGAACTCCCCTAACCGACTGTGTTTGGGAGTGGGCAAGTGTACCCGCCATTATAAACAAAATTACCCATCTAAAATGTGACTGTCATTAGGCATAGTGGCCTGCTATTATAATGGTGTGACTAACAAAGGGCCTGTTATTATAATGATGACAGCACAACTCGGTTTTGAGTGGCATTATGGAAGGTGCCCGCCATTATAATAAAATTCATCAACTGAAATCCGTCTGGAAGCAGGAAAGGGGGCCTGCCATTGCAACGAAAACTCCCCAAAATCGATTGTGGCAGCGCAGTAGGTAATGGGACCTGCAAATTATAATGGAAACTTCCCTACTCGATTGTGAATGGCAGTAGGCAAGTGACCCCGGCGTCATAACCACAACTCCCCAACACACACTTCACATTAAAACAACGTATGAGAACCTCTCCCTGCTGTTTCTGGATAACTCTGAGAGACATGCCACTTTAAAAATTCTTATTCATTGCATGTGCAGTAATTTACTTCGATATCCGTATACAGTGTAGAATACCGTAGCGAAGCACGGGTACATTTGCTAGTTATATCATAAATACGATCAAAATAACGATAATACGTATCTGTAAGTGGTAAGATTTTGCTGAATTATAATGCGGTCAATAAACTTAGCATACTACCCTAAATTACATTTTCAGTTCTTAAATAGATATTATATTTAGGGTAATAAGTTTAAGCTCATGGTTCAGAGAAGTAATCAAAATCTGGTCCTCGGAAGAACGACAGAAAGGTGGAATGCAACCTCAAGTGTCACGAATGGAATATTATGTATTAAAGAATCATGCAAAAAAAAAAAAAACATCTGGAACACTAACTTGATACAAAGAAATTCAATTAAGATTCATAGTAGCACTCCTTATAGGACACGGACTAATAAAGAAACATTCATTAAATCAAGGATCCCGAAAATAAATAAATAAATAAATAAATAAATAAATAAATCACTACTGATCTGCATTTAGGTCAGTCGCCCAGGATGCAGATTACCTATCTGTTGTTTTCCTAGCCTTATAATGAATTATTGAAAAAAAATTTCTAGTTGTTTTACGTCGCACCGACACAGATAGGTCTTACGGCGACGATGGGACAGGAAAGGGCTAGGTGTGGGAAGGATGCGGCCATGGCCTTAATTAAGGTACAGCCCCAGCATTTGCCTGGTGTGAAAATGGGAAACCACGGAAAATCATTTTCAGGGCTGCCGACAGTGGGGTTCGAACCTACTATCTCCCGAATACTGGTTACTGACCGCACTTAAGCGACTGCAGCTAACGAGCTCGGTTGCAAAGAAATTGGAAATGTATTGAACATCTCCTTTGGTAAGTAATTCCAATCCCTAACTCCCCTTCCTATAAACGAATATTTGCGCCAATTTGTCCTCTTGAATTCCAACTTTATTTCATATTGTTATCTTTCCTACTTTTAAAGACACCACTCAAACTTATTCGTCTACTGATGTCCTCCCACGCCATCTCTCCACTGACATCTCGGAACATACCACATAGTCGAGCAGCTCGTCTCCTTTCTCCCAAGTCTTCCCAGCCCAAACTTTGCAACATTTTTGTAACGCTACTCTTTTGTCGGAAATCTCCCAGAACAAATCGAGCTGCTTTTCTTTGGATTTTTCCAGTTCCTGAATCACGTAATCCTGTTGAGGGTCCCATACATTGGAAACATACTCAAGTTGGGGTCTCACCAGAGACAAATATGCTCTCTCCTTTACATCCTTTCTACAACCCATAAATACCCCCATAACCATGTGCAGAGATCTCTACCCTTTATTTACAATCATATTTATGTGATTACTCCAATGAAGATCTTTCCTTATATTAATATCTAGGTACTTACAATGATCCCCAACGGGAACATTCACCCCATCAACGCAGTAATTAAAACTGAGATGACTTTTCCTATTTGTGAAACTCACAACCTGACTTTTATCCTCGTCTTTTATCCCAGTCTACGTACAATGCAGACTATGCAGAAAGAAACTACCCAACATATAATCTGCTCCAGTGGGACTCTAGCCCGCAAGAGGTACAATATATTTTGCAGTATAACCAAAGGAGTTAACCACAAACACATTACTGGGGCTTTATATTAACCCGCCATCTCCCGAAAGCAAGCTCACAGGAATTCAACTGTCATTTCTCCCATTAAGAAAATAACAAACTGAACTGACCTTATCACTCTCTCCAGAAGGCCTTCTCCATCTCTGAATATATTAATTCCTCCCAGCACTTGCTACTAGCATACTATTCAGCTCAGAGGAGAGGAAGGTTCATCCTTTTTCCACTCTTTGTTTGATACGTCTGAATGTACTAGTATAATTTAAATCTCGGAAGAAGTAAGTTCTTGGTATCCCTTGACATTTCCAACCACTGCGGAGCGCCAAGGAAAACCATTTTGGAAGGCAGACATACTGCCGTCGTCACTCTGATCATGAGACCCTCCACTGTCTGAAGGTTATCTGATTGGCCTATTTATGAATAAGCCGCACTCAACGAATAGAGATTACACTCACAGACACTATTGCATGGGGATGATGACTAAGATATCTCCAACACTGAATTAAAACTATTACAACAGGACTAACGTGTTCTTACATAAAATGCAGCGGTATCAAGAAGACAGTGTTCTGTAGCAACGGTCAGAGGAACTATCACGCCATCTATCTATCAATCACACAATCAATCATTTAGCCAGTTATTCTTAAGGACGATTAGACGGTAATCGAACACATGGCTTCCAACCCTGCTTGACGATCCATGATGCGGACAGAGCTGTACCGATTTCGCATATGTGGAAGTGAGTGAGACTCGCTGAGGGAAGCGCATGCCTTAATATGTGGGACATAATGAGAAAACCAGACAACTATAAAGTGTGCAGAGGATGATCACAAACCGCGGCCAAAAGGCATAATAAAATTGTCTGACTGTTCGGGTTAAGGGGGCAGTAATTCTTAATAATGGAAGTTTCGTGCACGACTTTAACGCTGCACTCCTATAGTGTCATCCCCGAAGCTTTAAATATCTTAGTTTTATGACGTGGTTAGTAAGCTAAATGGCTGTGGGTTCGAGCGGAGGCTGCCTTCATTATGGAAATAAGAGAGACTTCCTAGAGGACAGCAGCTCGTGTAGAAGGATATTATCATCATAAAAACAAGATCCCCAGAGAGTGAGATGGGATAGGGAATAAGGGAAAAGATGAAGATATCCTGAGTTAAGAAATAGATTATATGAGTCTGAGTAAGAAGCCGCGACGAAAAAAAATGTAATGTACAGTTTTATAACCTTCTAAATACACTGAGACTACCCAGACAGTCATGAACGTAAGAAACAATTTATTAATGTTGTTTTGAAAAGGAACGATAATAATAATAATAATAATAATAATAATAATAATAATAATAATAATAATAATAATAATAATAATAATAATAATAATTGTTTAACGTCCATTCAATTACTTTAGACTTCAAGAGACTCCAAAGTGTCAGGTTTGTCCCATACATGTTTTTTTAACGTGCCAGAAGTCAACGATGTGGAGTTTTAAAGAAACCTAAACACCCTCGAGTGTCGCCGATCTCATTCAGGATGGAACCCGTTATCCTGGGAATGGAAGTACTGTGACTAACGGGAAGGTGAGGAAAAGAAACTTATCACTTTTACAGATCGCTCTATCATCATACACTGAGAATAAATCTCTCAGTTCAGAAGAGAAATACACAATATCTTCAGTTTATTCCGCACCATATTCCAGCAGCAAGATTCTTAGAGGAAAGGAAAATACTTTAAGATTTAATTCCTCTATCGGTCTACATGGGAATTAATGGTTAATTCAGAGAGTAGCGGGTTTAATAGACAGAATGCGTCGCAAGCAGTTTTAAGATTTTGCCTGAGAAGCAATGTCTTCTCCTGTGAGTAGGGACTGTAGAATACATCCTGTCATTAAAAGCTTTTGGAAGAGGGGCGCCTAGGGGCTCTCATCTTGGACACATTGCTTCGTGACCACGGGAGCCCTATCTGAGTCTGGCATAGTTTTCATCTACTTATGCCGTCTCATAACATTCATCCTTCTTATTCAACATCTCTCGGTGAACCTCCCATTCTCTTGTGGGCTTGACCGTAGCGGGTTTTGGAGGCCTAGGGTGTGCTTTATTTTCACACTTTTCGTGGGCTTTTCTTTATCGATACTTTCATTCCTGGAAAGGTCGGACCTCTCCCAATTTCTCTTTACCTGATTAGTAGCCTATTTTACTTCTTCAAACACTGATCGCTAGCACCACCAGAAGCGTTGTTGGTAAGGTGCTGTGTTCAATTTTGTGGGTTGAAAACCTCTTAACTTCAGGTACCCTAGACAGATATTAGCTAAGAGAGTGTTAAACAGTTCACTGGTACGGAGAGAAGTGCTCCTAAGGAACTCGCGGGACTATCACATCGGATCTTTCATTGCAGAGGAAAGAGAAGGAAGGGATTCAATATACATAAAGAGGTATGTGGACTGACAATAAACGAACGTTCACAGAGAACACACATGATATTCTTTAAAAGAAAATAATAGTTTTCAGGGACTCAGAGGCTGACCATTCAGCCAACGAGTCGGACAAAAGAAATCTAAATACTACCTTCACTAAATTGAAATAATTGAGTTAATGGCCAGAGGTCGTTTCACCGTTGTTCATCACTTTGCCACCACGTGGAAGCACTTCCAAAAAAGTTAATCCGTGAAATCTTGACTCTCATCATCTGAAGCTCCATTAAGATCCTGAGACACCCTCTGTACAGTGCGGAAGTATCATGCTACTCATAAATATCATCTCTTCATTTTCAGTTATTTACATGCATTTCTAGCGTTTTCTCAGTTATTAAACATGTATAGATATAATTTGACAGGCATTACTTCGCTTTTACGCTATCCTGTAAATACATGAGGTTGGTTATTCTGAGAAATAGGTGTATTATAATAATAATAATAATAATAATAATAATAATAATAATAATAATAATAATAATAATAATATACCAAATGATACGGTACTTAAAGTCCTAGTCTTAAGCGAACTTCCACTTCACAATACTTTTAAATAAATTTGTCTAATTAAGACATCGTTTTGAATATTCCACAGTAGAAATAAATTTTAAACGCCAAATAACACCTAAATTGCTCAATAGGAAAGAAATGAAAGTAGACAAGTATACTAAATCTCATCCCCTTAAATTGAATGTGTTATAAATATTCTTCAGAATTATTTTTTTTTTTTTGCTAGGGGCTTTACGTCGCACCGACACAGATAGGTCTTATGGCGACGATTGGATAGGAAAGGCCTAGGAGTTGGAAAAAAGCGGCCGTGGCCTTAATTAAGGTACAGCCCCAGCATTTGCCTGAAAAACCATTTTCAGGGCTGCCGATAGTGGGATTTGAACCTACTATCTCCCGGATGCAAGCTCACAGCCGCGCGCCTCTACGCGCACGGCCAACTCGCCCGGTATATTCAGGATTAAATAATTGGCGTTGTTTACAACACATGACATAATCCTAAATTTCGTTGGGAGAGTGATCAAATAAATTGTTATAAATTCACAATCTTACTTAAGTGGGGCGTGATTGAGTGCTTCGATTGTTACACAATCATCTTCGAAGTGGTAGATGATATTTTAACTTTTCTATTAGCTATAAATAACTGTTTCTTTAGGATCCATACTTTTCAGTGTTACCTTACTTGAAGAGAGTGAGAACGAGAAAGTATTTCCAGCCAGTTGGACACAATTCTTAACAGACACAAAAATTAAGACTAAGACCTGAAATAAAACCGTTACTAATCCATTAGTATTTCAGGATTTAGTGCGTTAATATTCAAATAATAGATTTGATTTTTTTTCGTATCGAGCCTCTATGGACTGCGTGTTAACAACCAATCATTTTCTAAATGTCTGTGTATTGTTCGTCTGCCGGCTTTGACTTCCAGCCAGTATCTCTTGAGTCTATCGATTAGCGATTTTTTCCGCTCCTCTGGTAAAGGGCCTCTCAGTATTTTGGGCTCTGTCTCTGCCATAAAACCCTGATAGCTATTCACCATCCTTCTGAAACTAACACTGTCATTGATTTTGACCTCCGTAATGCACCTCTCTCAGACCTTTCTCATACTCTTAGAACCATTTCAACTTAGTTGGCTTTGGTTTTAGAAAATTCTAGATTTTTCTTTGTTACGATACGTAGGCCTACAGATATTTTCCAGTTCTCAGTTTTACAACGAGAACGTGCATTTTTTTGAACAGCACTGGTCTAGATTTGTTATTATGCCCATCAAATTCTGGTAAACCATCAAGTAATTTATGAGGAACGCCGACACGTTAATTCAGAAAAATATTCAGAAAACACAGTTTTTGAAAAATCTAAAAAAGAAATCTGTGTTCACTTCATTGGTCTTCACATGTAAATGGTACCCGTATGCGGCGTTGCTTGAAGAAACAGAATATTGCGCAGGCACTGGGAGATGGCTACAAATGTCAGGAAGGAATCGGGGATCGTCAGAAACTGTTGGTGTTGAAAGGAAGCTGACGTTTTTGAGCACCTTCAAATACCACCGGACTGAGCCAGGATCAAACGTGCCGAATTGGGGTCAGAACGCCAGCGTCTCAATCGTCTGAGCCACCCAGCTCGGCAAATAACAAGTAAATACATGTATGCTCTAGATAGGAAAGTGACCAGAATTTTGCCTTTCCACTTCCTAGTGTTCATTTTTTAAGTATAACATCTGCAATGTCTAGAAAAATCGTCTACATATTAAATAATGGATATCAGTTTTATTTATTCATCTACCGATATAAAACTGTACCTTTATTTAAGATAGAATTCCTGTGAATTAAGTATGAGTTAATGAGTTGCATATTGTGAGGAAAAAATATTGAAAATCGCTGGATTTTTAGATATGTCCAAATCTCTACCTACCCCCTAAAGGAGGAATTCTCAGGGATTCTCAGCTTGGGAGCATGGGTTCACGTTCAGAGGACACCAAGCAGAATCTGGCGTTGCTTCAACTTCTCGCTTGTTTTTTTAACTTTGTTATCCGACCTCCTTTGGTCAACTTTTTCTCTCTACCGAACCCGATATAGGTCCACGTGTCCTAAAGAATAATTGATGTCCATGTTTTTTATTTCTCATTCTCTAGCCTGTGCCTTCATTACGTATATGATCTCTTACTGTGCCTCTTCTAATAAGTGTAAAAAGGGGATTGTTCTCTAGTTGTAATTCCCCTGAAAGCAGTAGTTTCTAAGCCAGTTCATGGCGTGCTTCCTGACATGACGCTCTACATCAAAATATGTATAATAAACACATATTTGAAAAGAAGAAGAAGAAGAAGCCGTAAATGCAAGGAAGACTTAGCACGGCATATTCATGTGTTACTGATGTAGAACCACAGTTCAAGTAAATACGATATCTACACTCTAGGATGCCCACTGGTTGATGGTAGGTACTTCTCGTTTCGCCCTCAAAATAAGAATTAGCTTATTATTGTTCAATGAAAGCCAGTCCATTTTCAAGAATACAGCAAGAAATATTTCAAAATCAATTGACTTCGCAACTTCCTCAATTTGAAACAGCAGTCAATTATTGATTTAATGTCTGGAAACGTACTCTATACCTTTCAAAATTGTCAGCGATTTGGCTCAAATTACAGTGTAATAGGACAGCTAGATGACCAATCCTGTCACGTTGCACTGGAATTTGAAAATGATTTCGGAATTATTGTACTTTCTTCGCTGCACCCCACCGAGGATACCGTGCCTGTCTGAGGCTCGCTAGGACGTCATGGCTCACAATTTGGGTACCACTGCCTTGAAGTAAAAATCACAATTGGAGGTAGAGAGTTGCAAGTGGTAACTAAGGATACTTGATGATAGCCGGGCTGAGTGACTCAGACGGTGGAGGCTTCGGCCTTCCGACCCCAACTTGGCGAGGATACCGTGGCTGGCTGAGGCTCACCAGGACGTCATGGCTCACAATTTGGGTACCACTGCCTTGAAGTAATAATGTAACTTGGAGGTAGACAGTTGCAAGCGCTAACCAAGGCCGCTTGATGATGGCTGGGCTGAGTGGCTCAGACGGTTGACGCTCTGGCCTTCCGACCCCAACTTGGCAGGTTTGAATCTGGCTCACTCCGGAGGTACTTGAAGTTGCTGAAATACGTCAGTCTTCTGTTGGTAGATTCACTGGCACGGAAACCAACTCCTGCGAAACAAAATTCCGGCACCTCGGCGTCTCGAAAACCGCCAAAAATGGTTTATGGGACTTAAAAATCAATAATATTACGATTATTATTATTATTATTATTATTATTATTATTATTATTATTATTATTATTATTATTATTATGTGTGTATGGACCCAATGGATCACGCAAAGATCTAACGATTATGTTTTCTGAGTTGCCAAACAGCTCTCATCCTTTCTCCGTGGATCCTTTTTCGTTCTTCTGTCCACTTTGCTCCAGTCTTCTATTTCACTTCGTTCTCCGGTTGCACTTTCCATCCATTAATTTTTTTCCTGTAGAGGTTTCTGTCCGCGGTGTCAGTTGAGTCCATATGGGCTTTTTCCAGATCATTCTTCACTTCCAGTACCCATGGAATATTTTTTAGATGTTCTATGTAGGTGAGAATCTTGTGTGTCAGTCTACTTGCCGGCAGTCTGCGAACGTGCCCATAAAATTATTATTATTACTTGATGATGATGATGATGATAATTATTGTTGTTTAATTGATGCTAATATCTAGGTTATTTGTATTTATGCTACTAATCCTTCAGTCAGCATGAGTATGTTACCGTTACTACACAATCAACAGGGATCAGAAATGTTCATAGCGGTCCTGAAAAACAATATTAACATCAATTATTTTATTTTTTTATTCCCAATAAATCACTGCATAAAATCGTATAAAAGTACTCGGAAAACACTTTTATAGAAAGAGAAATGGATTAAAAGAAAACGATTTTACATATTATTATATTTTCAAACTAAGCTATGTTATTGCATATGATTCATGACGTTTAGATCGTACATCTTTCAGTACAACCGAAGGAGCTCGTAACAACAAAAATTACCAATTATACGAATTAAGTTGACTCTAAAGCATCATTTATTGCCGTCCTCTTGCTCCCCTTCTGCTGTTTAGCGTTAGAAGACCGTCACAGTAGCAATAATAACAATATATATTACAGGGACTTAACGTGGGCAGAACAATTTTCTTTATAGCTCATGGCTTCTTTGTGAGGTAAGATCTGCCCTTCAGAGAAGGGGAGGAAAGGAAGGGAGAATAGCTGTCCAAAGTGTAGCGAAGGAAGATGCCAGCTTTAAATGAATAGGAAGAGATACAATGAAGGGCATCGTAAAAAGACACTGAAGTTAATAAAATCTCCTTTCCTTCCTTTGACTCGATTTAGAAAAACCACGAGGAGAGGAGAATAAGCTTAACAACGGCAAGGAAGTGAGGGGATTTAGGCAGGAAATGTGGGTCTAAAGATGTTCTATGTATTTAGCTACCGTACTTCATTAAGGTCCTATTTCTCGTAGGCTTAAGATTATCGGATGACCCTTAAAGTCCGCCTCTTCCATGTCCCACCAATATAATGTCACCAACGGGAGGGTGACTTGCGGTGTGCACGGTGTGTCTTGCGAGAATTAAGTGATATGGTCTTGTAATGGCGCGCCTATCTTCTAGTTGTGTTTTAAACTTAATTATGGAAGTTGAGATAATTGCTTCCCCCTATACTCCCCTAACTACCACAATGAACCCCATTCAATCAACTGTACATCCTTGGTAACCACGCCTCTTTCCTCATTCCTTGCTATCATACACAGCTCCCTCGTTCGCTTATCTCCTGCAGGGTGATATAGTGATCAACGTCCCCTGCTACGACGGCAGAACTACATCTTAATAAGAAGTTTCATCATCATCATCATCATCATCTGTTTACCCTCCAGGGTCGGTTTTTCCCTCGGACACAGCGAGGGACCCCACCTCTACCGCTTCAAGGGCAGTGTCCTGGAGCTTCAGACTCTTGGTCGGGGATACAACTGGGGAGAATGACCAGTACCTCGCCCAGGCGGCCTCACCTGCTATGCTGAACAGGGGCCTTGTGGAGGGATGGGAAGATTGGATGGGATAGGCAAGGAAGAGGGAAGGAAGCGGCCGTGGCCTTATGTTAGGTACCATCCCGGCATTCGCCTGGAGGAGAAGTGGGAAACCACGGAAAACCACTTCCAGGATGGCTGAGGTGGGAATCGAACCCACCTCTACTCAGTTGACCTCCCGTGGCTGAGTGGACCCCGTTCCAGCCCTCATACCACTTTTCAAATTTCGTGGCAGAGCCGGGAATCGAACCCGGGCCTCCGGGGGTGGCAACTAATCACGCTAACCACTACACCACAGAGGCGGACAATAAGAAGTTTCACGAATTTCAAATTGAACATACTCGTTATTTTATCTGTTTATTTTATTGTTTGATTTATCCAAATTCGAAGATGTTGATAGAAGATAGGCTGATATGTAACAGAAATTTCTGTTTGAATGAGGGGGAAAGAAAGGGAAATATGTGTTTTTATTTCCTTCTTTAGCGACTCCTAATGATGGAACTGCTCATGATCCCAAACATTGTTTGCGCCGACAGCTCAGTATATTCATATACATAAATCCCGTTGTAGAGAATTTTCTGAAAAGCCATTGATGATATTGACCCCACGGGAAACAAATAAACACCATCTGCTATGCAGATGACACCATGACACATACTGAAATGAAAATGAAATGTCGTATGGCTTTTAGTGCCGGGAGTGTCCGAGGACATGTTCGGCTCGCCAAGTGCAGGTCTTTCGATGTGACACCCGTAGGCGACCTGCACGTCGTGATGAAATGATGATGAAGACGACACATACACCCAGCCCCCGTGCAACAGAAATTAACCAATGATGGTTAAAATTCCAGACCTTGCCGGGAATCGAACCCGGGAACCCTGTGATAAAAGACCAGCACGCTAACCATTTAGCCATGGAGCCGGACACCTACTGAAAATTTAGGATAGAAGGCCTTGACTGAAATGTTGCAATTTTCACGAAATCATTGAATTTTCAATTTTAACCGTAAAGATCCCTCAATGTCCGCCTCTGTGGTGTAGTGGTTAGCGTGATTAGCTGCCACCCCCGGAGGCCCGGGTTCGATTCCCGGCTCTGCCACGAAATTTGAAAAGTGGTACGAGGGCTGGAACGGGGTCCACTCAGCCTCGGGAGGTCAACTGAGTAGAGGTGGGTTCGATTCCCACCTCAGCCATCCTCGAAGTGGTTTTCCGTGGTTTCCCACTTCTCCTCCAGGCGAATGCCGGGATGGTACCTAACTTAAGGCCACGGCCGCTTCCTTCCCTCTTCCTTGCCTATCCCTTCCAATCTTCCCATCCCTCCACAAGGCCCCTGTTCAGCATAGCAGGTGAGGCCGCCTGGGCGCGGTACTGGTCATACTCCCCAGTTGTATCCCCGACCAAGAGTCTGAAGCTCCAGGACACTGCCCTTGAGGCGGTAGAGGTGGGATCCCTCGCTAAGTCCGAGGGAAAAACCGAACCTGGAGGGTAAACAGATGATGATGATGATGATGAAGATCCCTCAATTCTTCATTTTCAAATCCCGTTATCAATTTCTTCGTAAGGACATTTTTAAATCTCTAAATGCCGGATTTAAAGGGTAGCGGTTCGGCGTATATAGAGCAACCCCACGCCCCGTTCTTTCAGGCTGTCAGAAAAAAATAGCTTCAATGTTCTTTCGGACTACGATTTCAATAATGCCGCTGGTATATATTTACCTTGTAGTAGACCTGTGCTGTGCGTGAGAGGAAAAAGACAAGTGAAGGGCAATTTACAGTCCAGGGCAGTTTTAAAGCAAGTATGCTTCTTAACACTTTCAGTTTCTTTCATCTGCCTTAAATTTTTTCAGCTCTTTGTCATGCATAAAATGCTCCTTGTAACAGAGTTCTTATCGGGTTCACTTGAAATTTTCAGAGAATATTTGAATGTGTACAGGAAGTAAAAGTAGTTCTGCATGTTATTAACAGATGAATATTACCTTCATATTTTTACTCCCGAAATAGAACGAAACTCGATTTTTGCGTATTGAGAAAATAATGAAAAATTACATCTCAGAGAGTTTATACCTGACTACGAAACCCCGAGTTATTTTAAATATGAGTTTTTCTGATAAGTATCTCAAATTATAGCCCAAAAAATTTAAGGGGCATTTTCCATGCATCATATAGAAAAAACACTTATTTGTCAATAACTTTGAAACCAATTAACTAATCAATTCCAAATTTTGTATGGTGCTATATCTTATTAATATGTGCTTGTGTTTTAAGTTAGTTTTGATAAATGGTAAATTGTACAAGTTCAAAATTTCTTTCATGACTCTCCTTAAAAGTAAAGTTATAAAAACAAATTCCATAGTAATTAGCATACTCAACATTATCACCTCTGTTATCAGCATACACAGCAACACCATTGGAAGAATGTCATATTTAGAATACCTGGGAAGGTTAGATTACCCATTTAACTGGCAAAGTTACGCACTCTTACACTTCACGAGTAAATTCATAAGTATCATGAAAAACCGAAACATAACTTTAGACTACTACTATGATGTCTTGATGTACATAAAGTATATACAAAATAACTGGACATTTTGCTTGTTAAGTATTTATATATATAAATTCAGCCTGCGTACGTTTGTGATCGCAAAACTATAAAAGTAGTCGGTCGATGGACTTGAAATTTTTACACAATGTTGCATTCCAATACGACAGTGTTTAGGAAGTGGTTTGAACGAAATTGGTTAGGTAGTTTTTTATAATGAGTAATTTTATGAAATTAATTTAATTACAAAGCCGTACCAAGACTGGACCGACCTTGATGGACAGATTGTCGCTAGGCGACAACGACTTACGCTATATCATTATAGCCCGATAAGAATTGCTGTATATAGGAGGATGGGAACACGCCGCCATGTTTTATGAATGGTCTTTCTTGTTAGGAGGTTCATGTAACTAGGTAACTCATCGCCTGTTATTTGGAAATAAGAATCCAACATGATGTGATCGAGATGTGCTTTCGTGTAACTAGGCAACTCATTGCCTGTTATTGTAAATGTGAATAAATGTGAATGAACATGAATAAATGTGTCCTGTGCTCGCAAATCTCTAAAATTAGTCGATCGTAGTCTGTTTTCATCAGCCATATTACGAGTTTTATGAGTTGAATTGAGAAGAAAGCAGCACAATAGTCTTAACAACGCCAAAAACAATTAGATCAACTGCTAAGACGTATGCAGTTACAATACGTGAATGATCGAGCTTCATAATTTTAAGTAATAAAAAAGGATTCTTAGTCACAGTACGGCAACCTTTAGTCTTAAGTCATAGTACCACCAGGATGAATAGAAATGAATAGTGTGACGACTCCCTCTGAATCACGTGTTAACAGACACGGTGTAGGCTACATGTTCTCCGCCACCTGCAGCGCTGCCGTCGATAAAAGTCCAACTACGCGCACTTTTTGTCGGCTTAATGTGGATGTGTGTAAACAATTTGTGGTCTTTTTTTCGGTAGTTGTATACGTTCTTCACTTTTATACGTGCAAAATATGTGTTAACTTTTCGTAAACAGAAAAGTGAAAAAGATTAAGCATTTGAGAATTAGAACGTATACTTTGGCATATGCATCAATTTACTAACGCATGTGAATTTGCCTACAACTTGCTATGTGCCGGGTTGCAAGTCGGGTTACGATAAACATTCGAATGAAAAACGGTGGTTTTTTTCACACTCAAAAGATCCCACTCTATTCCCAAAGTGATCGAAGGCTATCCCACGTCAAGATCTGCCTTTAAGTGATAGTACCATTTACATCATTTTTCAGTCAGATTAGAGCCATGGCAAAAGCTGTTGTCAAGGAGAATACCAAAATCATAAGTACAGAATAGGAAAAAAATACAGCAAACTTAACTTTGATCAGCCACTATTATCAAGTTGGGAAGGTGAAAAAAATTAGTTCCTTTCACTAGTTCAAAAATGAATGTTATTCGTCACTTCTGTGGTGATATTGATAAACAAGCAAGCAAAGTGACAGATTTTACAGCATAAATTGGTTCTCGGCAAAACAATACAGAGGAGTCCGGCTCCATGGGTGAATGGTTAGCGTGCTGGCCTTTGGTCACAGGGGTCCCAGGTTTGATTCCCGGCATGGAATTAACCAGAACTGGTTAATTTCGGTGCCACGGGGGCTGGTTGTATGCGTCGTCTTTTCATCCTCATCACGACGTGAAGGTCGCCTATGGGAGTCAAATCAAAATAACTGCATCTAGCGAGCCAACTTGTCCTCGGACACTCCAGGCACTAAAACCCATACGCCATTTTATTTAATACAAAGGAGGCAAAAGGCAGTCCGTTTTCAGTCCTAACAAGTCTACCAGAATATAGTAACTCACCCAACTATCCCATTTACCCATCGAATTAATTATTTATGTGTTCTGATATAGAGGAAGTTGCGAGAAATTTTAGTGTACAAGAAGCATTATGAGGAGAAATATTTCAAGAATGCCTGGATAGTTTACCTCCAATTACTGTTTCTCATGAACTTGGGTGGTGTACTGAACATTGCTCAGGACTTGGTACCAAAATTAATTTTCCATTACAATACGACGCCAATTTTATTTCCGAATAAAAGAAGTAAGAAAAGAAACACACGCTCGTACGACCGCAAAACATACCCGGAAAATGTGAGAGATCCAGTTAACTGACTGATGGGGTGAAGTTCTGGCAAGATTAATTAAGCTAAGCATGTTAATATACTTTTAAGTTCTGCCTCACTCCGGTGGTGTTTGAAGGTGCTCAAATACGTCAGCTTCGTGTCGGTAGATTTACTGGCACGTAAAAAGAACTCCTGCGGGACTAAATTCCGGCACCTCGGCGTCTCCGTAAAACCGTAAAAGAGAAGTTAGTGGGACGTAAATCAAATAACATTATTGATCATTATATTTTAAGTAGTTATACAGGAATTAAACGTGTATGCCATACCGGTACGTAACAATCATATGGGTGCCTGCAAAGTTATAATATGTTTATATTACACGTGTACACTAACAGTTGAACATGGGTTTTTAAGGTTATAATTGATAATTGCAACTGAGTTTGATTTCGGGGTCAATTAATGAAAGATCACTTAGCTCTATAGACACGAGCTATACCAGATGAATGGAGAGTTGTTATAGTAGCCCCTGTGTATAAAGGAAAGGGTGATAGACATAAAGCTGAAAATTACAGGTCAGTAAGTTTGACATGCATTGTATGTAAGCTTTGGGAAGGCATTCTTTCTGATTATATTAGACATGTTTGTGAAATTAATAACTGGTTCGATAGAAGGCAGTTCGATTTTAGGAAAGGTTATTCCACTGAAGCTCAACTTGTAGGATTCCAGCAAGATATAGCAGATATCTTGGATTAGAGTAGGTGAAGCTTTATCTGACCCTGTAATAATTAAGAGGGGAATTCCTCAAGGCAGTATTATCGGACCTTTATGTTTTCTTATATATATAAATGATATGAGTAAAGGAGTGGAATCGGAGGTAAGGCTTTTTGCGGATGATGTTATTCTCTATAGAGTGATAAATAAGTTACAAGATTGTGAGCAACTGCAACGTGACCTCGAAAATGTTGTGAGATGGACAGCAGGCGATGGTATGTTGATGAACGGGGTTAAAAGTCAGGTTGTGAGTTTCACAAATAGGAAAAGTCCTCTCAGTTTTAATTACTGCGTTGATGGGGTGAAAGTTCCTTTTGGGGATCATTGTAAGTATCTAGGTGTTAATATAAGGAAATATCTTCATTGGGGTAATCACATAAATGGGATTGTAAATGAAGGGTACAGATCTCTGCACATGGTTATGAGGGTGTTTAGGGGTTGTATTAAGGATGTAAAGGAGAGTGCATATAAGTCTCTGGTAAGACCCCAACTAGAGTATGGTTCCAGTGTATGGGACCCTCACCAGGATTACCTGATTCAAGAACTGGAAAAAATCCAAAGAAAAGCAGCTCGATTTGTTCTGGGTGATTTCCGACAAAAGAGTAGCGTTACAAAAATGTTGCAATGTTTGGGTTGGGAAGAATTGAGAGAAAGAAGAAGAGCTGCTCGACTAAGTGGTATGTTCCGAGCTGTCAGCGGAGAGATGGCGTGGAATGACATTAGTAGACGAATAAGTTTGAATGGCGTTTATAAAAGTAGGAAAGATCACAATATGAAGATAAAGTTGGAATTCAAGAGGACAAACTGGGGCAAATATTGATTTATAGGAAAGGGAGTTAGGGATTGGAATAACTTACCAAGGGAGATGTTCAATAAATTTCCAATTTCTTTGAAATCATTTAGGAAAAGGCTAGGAAAGCAACAGATAGGGAATCCGCCACCTGGGCGACTGCCCTAAATGCAGATCAGTATTGATTGACATACACGTTTGAGATATTCGTTAAGAGACTGACGAACCAATTTCAGAAGTAATGTTATTAAATCATTACTAAATGCAAACTATTTCCTACGTATTTTTCACTTGTTACTTTCAAAACAAAGAACACTATCTTAACTTGAACGAAACACAGATCGTACACAAACACAGTCATCGGTCAGTAAACAGGATACACTGTCCTCAAACATCACAATAATTAACACACGGTTATAAATCATACATTTAAACGATAAATTCCGAATTAAATCACATCAGATCTCATTTAGAATCACATGTTCGGAGATAGCTGATCACGTTCTATATACACCAGCGCCGCGTAGTGAAGGAGCATATCAACCAGCAGAAGTCGTCACACTATGCATTTCTATTCGTTCTGGTACCACACTCAATCATCCGTAATGCCTCGCCCACGTTCGAACATAGGAATCCGTTCTCAAAACGCAATCACAGAACGTCAATGGACATCAAATCGCACTGATCAAGAATATTTAGACAACAATGAATGCGTTAGAGTCAGTACTTCTCAACGGTGGGAAAAAGAATCGGCAGATCAGCGGCAACAAAAACTTGAAGTCTTACGAGATGAATCGAGAAGAAGTGCAGTACAATCACCTTAACTACGCCAAGAACAACACAATTAACAGCGAAGATGCATGCAGTTGCAGTATATGAAAGATTGAGCTTCATATCACCGAATTGCTTTTTTTACCAACCGGATATTCAATACTATACCTCATGTAAATTCGTTCAAGTTGTAAAAATGGACAAAGTTTGTCCACACTGCACAGCAAAGAAATTTAAAGGAGAAACCCCGAGAATGTGCTGCGCGAGAGGAACAGTGAAGCTATCTGAACGTGAGCATCAAAAATAACCACTTAAATTTTTTTAAATGGAATCACTGATGATTCCAAACATTTCCTCAAAAACATAAGAAATTACAATTCCTGTTTCCAGATGACTTCATTCGGTGCTAACATTATAGCAGAGCATTAAGTTATATGCCGAATTTAAAATTCAGGGACAAATTTACCACAGATCATTAGTATTTGCTTCCTTTTCCCAGCAATACTCATAAATTTCTCCAAATCCATTTCATCGGCGATGAAAATGACCAATCGAATGCAAGCTGCCAAATCTCTACTATAATCAGAAGGCATATTGTTGAGTCGTTGCAAATACTGTTACTAGACAACAATAATTTAACTCGGATTTTCAAAAGTGCGTTATATTTATTTACATACCCATTCATTTCATATAAGATTGAGCCACGGCGAAGCGTGCCGGGTTTAGCTAGTGCAGTAATAAAGTAATATCTACGAATACAATAATGGAAATTAGAATAATAAAAATAATAATAATAATAGTATACTATTATTAGTTATGAATATAACTTTAGAGAAATCATGAATATTAGAGTAAGAAGAGGACTGAACATATACTCTGACAAGAAACAAAATTCCAGCCAAATAAATCCAAACCAAAACGTCCACAAATCCCTAAAATTGATACAAAAGTTTTATCAGACAATAAGATCGAATTCACCAAAAGAGTTCCGTACAAAAAGTAAGAGCAAATGACAAGAGATCAGAGATGTAATTATAGAATCAGCAATTACTGGGACAGACACGAAGAAAAAGGAAACTCCGTTGGTGGCATACAACACATGACGCAGCGATCGAATGTAGACTCGCAGCCTGGCTGCTATAGAACGAGAAAAAAAGCAGATGGCTGGACTAATTTTCCAGAGATCAGAAAACAAACATCCGAAGTCATTCAGGCAGAGGAAAGTAATTATGATAAGAAGCGATTGGAAGAAATAGGCGAAGGTTTTATAAAAAAATAATACTAGGGAAATCTACAAAGTATTTATAGAGGAGACGCAAGGTTAGAAAGCACTATAATAATAATTTCGTGTGGCTCTTTATAACCGAGTGCAGCCCTTGTAAGGCAGACCCTCCGATGAGGGTGGGCGGCATCTGCCATGTGTAGGTAACTGCGTGTTATTGTGGTGGAGGACAGTGTTATGTGTGGTGTGTGAGTTGCAGGGATGTTACGGACAGCACAAACACCCAGCCCCCGGGCCATTGGAATTAACCAATGAAGGTTAAAATCCCCGACCCGGCCTGGAATCGAACCCGAGACCCTCTGAACCGAAGGCCAGTACGCTGACCATTCAGCCAACGAGTCGGACTAGAAACCACTGAACCTTCACTTCAAGGATCCAACAGAGAGATTGATAACTAATGTTTGTCCAACCCTTGCCCCGTTTTTCTACAAAGTCGGGTGTGAGGTGAGATGAATCCGTCATGGAGGGTTTTTATGACCGGATGCCTTTCCTGACGACAACCTCATCAGAGGAATTGATGAGATGAAATGATTGATGTGATGTATGATGGTAGGAAAGAAGAGGGTGAAACCTGGTGCCGGCACATAGCCTACTCCTGTCGAATAGTACCAAGGGGTACGCTCAAGCCTTAACGTCCCCATCCGACGGACGAATCACTATCAACAGCGTCATATGCCCTCACTCCATATGAGCACTGCCGAGAGGTTTGGAATTCAATCCAGGCTTTTGGCATGTGATCTAATAAATATAAATTGTACACCACCACCTCTCCTACCCTGTCGGCCAATATTCGGACGGTGAAAATGTTTTCGACCATCGGGACTCCAATCGGCTTACTTCGGTGTCAGACTGTTTAAACTTCAACGCCTTAACTAACATGGCCACCAGGCGGGTGACGGTGTTCACTAATAATAGTGACAAATGTGAATTACTTGCAAAATACTTTGAGGGACTCCTTAATTGTAAAGAACGTTTATAGAGACTAAATTTTACATCACCTCAACAGGAGAACCCTCCGTCAGAGCCACCGAATGTACAGCAGAAGGATCAAAATATTGACCATCTTAAAAAAGGCACCTTGTGAAGATGGCATACTAATTGCAATGTGAAAACTCGGTGAAGCTTTACACAAAGTTATCGCATATTCCTGGGGAAAGGCAATAATACCACACGATTGGAAACAGGCCATAATCCACCGTTTGCACAAGAAACGGGATAAGACTGACCCCAACAATTATAGATGTATTTTCTTACAGCTAATATCTCGCAAAATTTGTTTTAACGTGTTGTTACGCAATCCAGGACAAGAAGCAGAACACATTATCGGCGAGTAGCAAGTTGGATTTCAAAAAGGTTGATCTTGTCCAGAGCAGATGTTCTCTCTTCAAACACACTTTAGAATCATATCATTACGTAACTTCAACACAGTAATTTCTTTCATTAATTTCCAAACAAGCTTATGATTTACTACATATGCAGTCCGTATTCCTAACTCTAGCAGCATTAGGGATAGATAAAAATACTAGAAAACTGGCTGAGCAAATACTCGCAGAAACACTGTCAAGAGAAGTTTCTATATGAACTTTCAGATCCCTTAAAAATCAAGACTGGAGTTCGACAGTGTGATGGAATTTAACCAATTCTCTTTGATTTGCTATTAAACAAAGTAATTAGGATATGGGAAATCAGATTACATGAAAAACATTCAAGGAATGCATTTGGGGCAATGAAAAGGCAGATTTGAGGAGAAATGTCGTGCCTTTGCTGGTGATATAGATTTCGGAAAACAAATTACAAGCATAAATAATAATTGTGGAAACTCTACGTGACATATACATTGCAACTGGTCTTCAAATTTCGTATGAAAAAACTAAATATAGTGAACGTAGAAACAATGGAGAAAAGTACTTTACACAAAATGGACAGACTCAAAGAGTTGATAAATTTAAATATCTCGGAGAATGGATCCAGTCAAATTGACTCGATAACACAACTTGCAAAGAGAAATTGAAGAACATGGGCATTGCATATAAACTCACTCGACACCGTTACAGCAAACAATAGATATCGTTCCATGTAAAAATCAGGCACTACATAACTGTAATGAAACCAGGCGTACGGTATTGTATGTATTACTGAAGTATGTTTAACTAGAACAAAAGAGGTGAACAAGGTGAAATGAAAAATAAAGAAACGAAAATACTTCAAAAAGAATGAAGATATTTGGATGAAAAGAAAAATGAAAATCTCTACCACAATATAAAGAAAATTACAGATACAATAAAAAAAAGAGAAGACCTTCATAGCATGAACGACAGGCTAACTAAGGAGATTTTTGATTACATCTCTAAATTAAAACACACCGCCGGTTGACTGGAAGAGATACGATGGGACCTTCAAAGACTGAAAATCCCGGATGACATCGTTAACTAACAGGATGGCCTTCCGGCGACAGATCACTTCCGAGATGTATCCCTTTTGCAAATTCAACGTCAACCTGGAAGATTGTTAGCGGAGGAACAGAGGCAGGCGATCAGCCAATGTATGAAGAAGTTCTGGGAAAAAATAAAAATAATGTACGATAGTCTTAGTTTCCAAGCAGTCTACAATTCGCCAAATAATAATAATAATAATAATAATAATAATAATAATAATAATAATAAAATAATCTAGATAAATGTTGAATTTAATGTTGAGTATTTGAAATATCCGACTCATAGAAGGATTTAGTACACATGTTAGAACTGTTGGCGAAAAATTTCCTAAACTCGGAACCGCAGCTGTGAAGAAGGAGAAGAAGAACTTATTTTTGAGCATACTCTTCAAAGCTGACACGATTTATTGCTAGGATGCTAGAGTACAAGATAATATTATACAGATGCAGCAATGAGGAAGTACTCCATCGTGCCAGGAAACCATCTGAAGTCTTAATCCTAGCAAAAGGCATGAAGTCAGTCTAACTCGTTCACATCTTTCGAACTGAAAAATACAGTCCATTACAAATGAAAAGTAAGATAGAAGGGAAAAGTGTACTTTGGTGTAGAAGATTATACTGGGCGCCTAACCTCCTGCAGTAGTTCGACATCCACGATATCAAAAACTTGCTACGAGAAACTCGAAAATTATTACTCCACGATATTCGCCAACCTTCCATGATGAAATGGTACTGTAAGAAGGAGAAGAAAAGTCATTTAGGAAAAATAATTGCACCCAAGATACATACTTGTAAATTTACTGGGAAAATTGATAGAATATAGGAAATTTGTTGTTAAAATGAAATATTGTTTAATTGGATTGAGGCAATGTACGGTACTTCATTTTGTAGATAAATTTTTCTATTTTAATATTATTTCATTTGAAGTGGTTACTATTCCACTGCAAAAGTATGTGCTAATATTAAAACTATTTATTGGAAACATTAACATGTTGGTAGATGTGTCATAAATGGTTCATTACGATTAGAATACCTGAATAAGTCAGGCGAAGTTTGGAAACATTCCGATGAAATACCTTGGGAGTCACAATATCAAGTCATATGCAAATTACCTCAACCAAGAAGTTCCGAATAGCAGGCAAACATGACATTGAAATAAAACATAATTAATGAACCCTTTCTAACATTTATTTTGGGAATATATTGACAACTTCCGTTGGCTAGAACATAACATGTAATTGAGGTGCATGTCAGATACGTAACCGCTGATTACAAGATTCATATATATTAGATATTTAATAATAATGTTATTTGCTTTACGTCCCACTAACTACTTTTACGGTCTTTGGAGACGCCGAGGTGTCGGAATTTAGTCCCGCAGTAGTTCTTTTATGTGCCAGTAAATCTACCGACACGAGGCTCTCGTATTTGAGCACCTTCAAATACCACCGGTCTGAGTCAGGATCGAACCTGCCAAGTTGGGGTTAGAAGGCCATCGCCTTAACCGTCTGAGCCACTCAGCCCGGCTATTAGATATTTTACTCTTTACTTACTAACTGCTACTTATGTCAAAACTGGAGGGATCCCACCTCTACCACCTCAAGGGCAGTGTCCTGCATTGTGAGACTTTGGATCGGTGTATACAACTGGGGAGGAGGACCAGTGCCTCGCCTAGGCGGCCTCGCCTGCTATGCTGAACAGGGGCCTTGTGGTGGATGGGAAAATTTGAAGGGATAGTCAAGGAACAAGGAAGGAAGCGGCCGTGGCCTTAAGTTAGGTACCATTCCGGCATTTGCCTGTAGGAGAAGTGGGAAACCACGGAAAACCACGTCGAGGATGACTGAGGTGGGAATCGAACCCTCCTCTACTCAATTAACCTCCCGAGGCTGAGTGGACCCCGTTCCAGCCCTCGTACCATTTTTCAAATTTCATGGCAGAGCCAGGAATCGAACCCGGCCCTTCGGGGGTGGCAGCTAATCATACTAACCACTACACCATACAGGTTAATTCAGCCAAGTGCAAATCATCCATATTTTATTCACACAGTGAAGTTTTTATATGTGTGCGTGTGCGTGTGCGTGTGTGTGGGGGTGGGTGAGTTGCTATGAAAGATATAAGAGATGTGTACGTGAAGCTATGCGGTAATAAAACATCGTCATTATATTATTTGAAACAGTGAACAGTCCACTAAGCTACCAGACTCGTAAGCATGGTCCTCCGGTCCTGGATTAATGATATACTTTATGATATACTTTGATATATGCGATGTTTATCTGTCGGATATGGATTAACCTATGCATTAGTTAACATGATGATGGTGGCAGATAACTTGAGATGGGAATATAGAGACGGCAATTTTTTGTCTACATGGGTACGGTGCTGCAACCAGGCGCAGAAACAATTCAACGAGGTTAAATTTGGTGTTCGCTGAATTATAATCTCTCTGACTATTCGTGTTTACCTTACTGCGAAATCACATTCAACCAATCAGAGACAATTTCTATTTAAGGAGTGCGAAAGTAATAACACAGTACGGTAAAATTTCATTTTACTCTTTTGAGTAAGGAAATAAGGTAATGACGTCATAGTATAAAATTTACTTATTCCATACTATGACGAATCTTTCCACTCTCAAAAGTATACGGAAAATAACACTTTCCGCTTCATTGGATAAGTTCCCTACACTTCTATTTAAAACGCGTCTCTGATTGATTGAACTCCGGTTCGCTTGTCCAAAGTTTCTCTGTTTGCTTCCAAATTATTGATTTTTTGAACTTACCTGCATATTTATTATTTGGCAGATGCATATTTATCATTTGTTCACCTCCTCTTGTATCAGTTGTGTTCGTCACGGCTACATCGATCATTCATGATTTGGATGGCGACGTGTCTAAATTATTTCTAATACAATATTTAGTTTAAAATAGTCTAAATAAATTTGCCATAGTATGGAATAAAATATTACACGGAATAGCCTCTGAAGTGACAAGTTTACCTCGCTCGTTTCGAAATTCCGTCCAAGTCGCAGGCACGCAGTGCGCTGGAGACTCTTCGTTGCTCGATTTCTTCTCGGTCTTTAATATATCCTGCTTTTATTATTATAAATAGACATATTTTTCAAATAAATAGTTAAGATGTTATACATTCGTACAGTTATAAATAATGCATGATACATTCGGATGAGTTACCTGAGATACGTTTCACTTACGTATAAAACTTTTAATTTTCCCCCCTCAAGTTTTAATATTATTTCGTAATATTTCTAGATAGAAGTAGTGTGAAGTCGCGAAGTATAGATGAGCTATACATACACATTTGCAGGGTTGAGTATCTTACTTACAAGGGAAATGTTTAGATTGGATTAGACTTGGTAAGATGGTCAATTAGACATCGGAACACTGGTACATGCTTACCGTTCTTAGGGTGTCCAAAGTATGACAAACGGGAATCCGAAATTAGCTTTCTAATGATGGAAAAATTACTCAAATCATTTGGTTGATTCCCGATAATACCTTCTACACATATTCCCTGTTTAGATTATTAGCGCAGATGGTAATAATAATAATAATAATAATAATAATAATAATAATAATAATAATAATAATAATAATAATAATAATAATCCTGCCCAGTGTATGGGACGCAGAGCTGACTGCGACCAGGCGGGTCCACAGGTGGCGGATAGTGGGCATCCCTCCAGATAAGGAGGGCAGCTGCGATATAAGCAGGGAAACCTGACAAATAAGCAGTCCCGGACCAACAGCGGCATTGCCACCAGGATGTGGTGGGACTATGGAGGGCACCATAGTCTCTAAAAAATGCCACATATATCCAGTGACGGCAATGTGACAAGGCGAGTGAGTGCCGCCTAAAAAGCACTCTGCCATTCCCGTAGCGTCTGTTCCCCATGTTAGGGGCGGCCTGGAAAATTTCTTGGTGCAGCGAACCAAGTCGTAGCAGATGGAAATGAAAATTTCTAGAAGCACAAGCTCTAAACAAGTATCAGTCATGAAAGGTGCAATGAGTAACTCATATCCTCGTGGTGGCGAAGCTACCGAAGCTGGGCATTCGGATCCGGGGGTCCAGCAGCATTGCGTAAGTCAAGACCAGTCGGAGGGTCTTAGAATCCCAAAGACAAATCACAAATGTAAACACAGAACGTTCATAGGGACACTGAATGTAAACTCGATGTTGAAAATAGGGAAACAAATGGAACTGACTAAAATGATGGATGAACAAGAGATGAAAATATTAGCTATACAAGAAACAAGATACCAAGACGAAAATACGGTACAAACACACAACTACAGGATTTATAAAGGTAAACCAGCAGAGAAAATACAAAACACTAAAGGTCTCTGGATGTTTGGAACAGCATTTGTAGTACACAATTCAATGGCAGACAAGATAACGGAATTCAAATCCACCTCACCAAGGATGTCAACACTAACTTTCAAAAACAAGAACAAGAAATACACAATAATAAATGCACATGCACCAATAAATAAGGACAACCAACAAAATCCACAGAAAGTAGAAAAATTTTGGGAAGGTCTGGAAGAAATTCTAGGAAATACTCCAGAGAAAAATGTTGTAATTCTGCTAGGAGACTTCAATGCACAAATTGGAAGGAATGAACCATCAAGAACCACAGGAAAATTCACGGCTCACAGCAAGACAAACATGAATGGTAAGAGGTTGATAGAGTTGTGTGAAAAATTCAATTTGAACATCATGACCACCAAGTTCCAGAAGAAGCCAAAGAAACAAACAACATGGATATCACCTAACAAATTATTGGGCGAATTTCAGATTGACCATGTTGCAATCAGTTATGAAAACTCCAGAGAAATTCAAGATGTACATGTAGCTAGATGTACTTCGACTCTGACCACTATCTGACAAAAATTAAGATGAAATTAACACCAGAAAGGAGAAAAAGTAGTGGTACAAAAATTACAAGATACAGAATAGAAGATCTGAAGTTCAATCAGCAGACTGTGAATGAATACCAGAACAGGATAAATAAGATTCAAAGTCACAGTTGGACTGAGATGGCAACATCAATACAACAAGCAGCGGAACAAACAATCCTACGAAGTAAAAAGAAGAAACATCCGTGGTGGAATGAAATTTGCGAAGAAGCACTACAAAGAAGGGCTCAGACATGGAAGAAATGGAACTCAACTAAGAAACCAGAAGACTGGGAGTCATTCAAAGCACAAAGAAAAACAACAGCTAAAACCATAAGAGGTGAACGAAAACATTATGACACACAGCAACTAAAGAAACTAGAAGAAGATTTCGTGAAAAACAATACACGTAATTTCTACCAGACATTCAGGAGGAACTTAACAAGATACAAACCGCCAACCCTATGCTTCAAAGATGACGAAGGAAATCTAATCACTGGAAATGAACAGAATTGCCAACACCTTGCAAATTATTTCCAGAAACTACTGAACTGTAAAAAACCTGAGGAAACTCTAATGTTTGAGAAACCCAAAAACCAGACACCGGACTCAGAACCACCTAATAAAGAAGAAATAAGGGGAATAATAACAGGATTGAAGAACAATAAGACGTCAGGTGAAGATTCAATAGTTGCAGAGTTATTGAAATATGCCGGAGAACACTTAGTGACTCAGCTAGAAGCACTGTTTGAGGAGATTTGGCAGACGGAAAGCATCCCAAAGGAATGGAAGACATCATTAATACACCCGCTGCACAAAAAAGGAGACAGAACAAACGTTAACAATTACAGAGGAATATCATTGCCACCAGTTGCCTCTAAAATTCTATCCAAGGCACTACAAAACAGGACTGAAGGGATAATAGAAAAAGAACTTGGTGAATACCAGGCAGGATTCCGGAAAGGGAGATCATGCAGCGAGCAAATTTTCAACCTAATCTCCATAATACAACTACGTGCACTCACAGCCAAAAATCTAGTGATTGTATTTGTGGATTTTAAGAAAGCCTATGATTCAGTCGACAGAGCAACCTTGATAAGCACGTTAGAAGAGTTTGGGATAGATAAAAAAACTAGAAATTTAATCAAAGAAACCATCACTGACACTACATCACAGGTTAAGTTTATGGGTATGTTGTCAAAACCATTCAAGATCGAAACAGGTGTCCGACAAGGGGACGGGATGTCACCACTTCTGTTTAATGTTATACTTGAAAAAGTGGTCAGAGAGTGGAGGAAGAGACTGATGGAATTAGGGGTGAAAAATGGAATATCACTGGGAAGATCTGGAGTCAAAATTGACTGTCTAGCATTCGCAGATGATATGGCAATACTGGCAGAAGACACTGAAACAGCCAAGGTACAAATTGAAACACTTCAAGAGACTGCTGTAAAGACGGGACTTCAGATATCCTTCGAAAAGACGGAACTAATGATTCAGGACAAAAAGGATCCGACACAAAATATTGTCACCAAATATGGAACAATTAAAAGAGTACAGAAGTTTAAATATCTAGGGGAATGGATAACCCCAACAGGACTACCAGGAATAGCATTACAGGAAAGGGCAAGAAAGATGGAAGCAGCATACCAGTTATGTCGAAATGTCTACAATAAAAAATCAGTTTCATTCACTGCAAAAATCAGACATTACAACACTGTCATCAAACCAGAAAGTCTATATGCGATCGAATGTATTCCACTGAACAGGAAGGGCTTACTAGAAAACATTGAAAAGACAGAAAGGAAGATCTTGAGGAAGATACTAGGGCCCAGGAAAGTAGGTCAAGAATTTAGACTGCGACCAAATGAGGAACTATACAAAAGGACCGAAAAAATCACAACATCCTTCAAGAAGAGAAGACTCTGCTTCTACGGACACATTAAAAGAATGCCACCAGAGAGAACAGCCAAGCGAATTCTGGAATACATGGGGAACAGGAAGACACAAACTAGCTGGCTTAAAGGAGTCAAGGAGGATATGGAGGAAAATAATATATCACAGCAGGCAGTATACAACAGACAGGAATACAGAAAAATCATCAACAAAATTAAGGGATTCCAAGATCAAAGTAGCAAAAAAACGGACCGGCAACAACTGGCCACGAGAACGTAAAGAAGCCCACTCCGAAAGGATGAAGAAGTACTGGGCCGATCGAAAGAGGAAGAACCGTAAATGAATGATGCTTAACGTGGTCCATAGTAGACCTATTCGAAAACAAGAATAATAATAATAATAATAATACCGGGCGAGTTGGCCGTGCGCGTAGAGGCGCGCGGCTGTGAGCTTGCATCCGGGAGATAGTGGGTTCGAATCCCACTGTCGGCAGCCCTGAAGAAGGTTTTCCGTGGTTTCCCATTTTCACACCAGGCAAATGCTGGGGCTCTACCTTAACTAAGGCCACGGCCGCTTCCTTCCAATTCCTAGGCCTTTCCTATCCCATCGTCGCTGTAAGACCTATCTGTGTCGGTGTGACGTAAAGCCCCTAGCAAAATAATAATAATAATAATAATAATAATAATAATAATAATAATAATAATAATAATAATAATAATAATAATGCTCATTTTATTGCCACGGGTCTTATATTTTAAATCTTATCATATGAGATGGTATCTGGAGGCGTGGAAATGTTCGCACGATCAAGATTATAAAATAACCATCTGAAGTTATAATTTCACATACATATTCGTTTTCCTAAACATACCAAATTGAAAGCTACTTAACGTGGCTAAGGAAAGCTTTATAGCTGTTCACTCTATAACTGAGGTTAACGAGAGGTGTAGAGGTTTATGTAATCTGAAAATGTTCCCTCCATGATTTACGACTACTGTGGTTGAGCGTTTACGACTACGTGGGCCGAAGCGTATCATTAACTTCCCTTTAGGGTCTTAGTGTGACATATAATTCTTTAATATTTTCCCTATTTAGATGATGCTGATGAACTTTATCCACGTGAGTTAACTAGAGTTTCATTTCTTTTGTACCAGGGTTTTGCTACCATCATCACAATCAACTCCCTTGCGTTATCCCGCTGATGTAGAAGCAAAGCATATTGGAGAAATATATTGAAATTTGAGTACAAGTAGGACCGGTGATCTTTTTCACTGTAATTAATAGCCACTGTGACAAAAATAAATTAATATACGAATATCTAATAAACAAGAAGAGAATATACAAAATAACGTGAGACTCATTTTTATATACATACATACATCTTCGTTATAGACTGTTACGCTTTTCAGCGTTCAGTCTGCAAGCAAAAAGCAAAGCAAAGTCACCTCCGTACAGGCCATGAAGGCCCTTGGAGGAGTGGGAGGTAAAGGCTACCACCATTGTTAACCTCGGCACGTGATGGGGTAGAGTGGTTAGCTCTACGCCCAGCCGCCTTTGCCCCCAGGAATTTACCTGGTACTGGTGCAGGCTGAGTGATCCTCGGGGCCATATGCACCTCCGGAAGTGGAAATCTCGTTTCTTAAATTATACGACTTCCTGACTTCGAATCCACGTCCTTCCGAGCGAACCAAGCACGCCTTTACCGCCTCGGCCAGGCAGCCCCTTTAGTCTGCAAGACCCTATGAAATTACTAAATGCCAACACAATCTTCTTTTGTAACTAGTTCTGTGGCTTCGTTTAGTTCGGTACCACTTCTTTTACCCTCCATGACCATTATTCTCTTAGGTAACCATCCTCATCCGTTCGCCTCACATGACCGCACCACCAAAGCCGGTTTATCCGTACAGGTTTATCAACCAAATTTATTCATAACTTAGCCTTTATCTCCTCATTCCAAGTACTTCTGCCTATAATCACGGTGCTGTGTTGACTGCGGACAGTGTCGATTGCGGACACCCCATTAACAGTCTCGATTGCGGACACAGAATATTTGGGAAGAGTGCCAGCACGTTCCAGGGTTTTCCACCCCTCTTCCACCCGCCTTACCAATCCAGTTCTGCTCTATAATATTTGTCAAACGTTAGATCTACCCCTGTGTTGAGTTTTTAGTTCGTTTGCTTATTTCTGCTCATGAATCGTTGTACTATTATTAAATTTACTGGGACGGAGAAACATAAGCCATGCGCCGTATTGCATGGTTATAGTTTCAGACAGTTTAGAATTAGTAAAAATTGTGTTACCACACCGAATCCGTGGAGTAGGGGTAGCGTGCCTGCCTCTTACCCGGAGGCCCCGGGTTTGATTCCCGTCAAGGACAGGGATTTTTATCTGGATCTGAGGGCTTGTTCGAGGTCCACTCAGCCTACGTGATTACAATTGAGGAGCTATCTGACGGTGAGATGGTGGCCCCGGTAAAGAAAGCCAATAATAAGGGCCGAGAGGATTCGTCGTGCTGAGTACACAACACCTCATAATCTGCAGGCCTTCGGGCTGATCAAAGCCCTTCGGGGCTGTTGCGCCATGCGGTTTGGTTTTGGTTTGGTGTTACGACATGGATTTGTTTGAAGGAGAAAACGAAGAAGTGCAAAGGAAAATTATTTACTAAAGTTATGTAACAGAACTTAATCTTAACAGACTTGAATACTTTTAATATGTATACCTCTCTATTAATTTCAAACTCTGATTCATTTAAAATTTAGTTGCAAATATATTTAAATACTTTATATTACCTATTTGTGATCCAATTTTATTTTTTCCAGATTGACAAACTTAAAGTCTCTCTGCACGTGTCATGAAGCGTGTAGAAAAGTTTCTAACATAATTTGGTTGTATTTATTAGCAACCAAAGTAATGTTTTTTATTATTAAATATTTGATACTCTTATTTGTATTATTAATATGCAATTACTAACTATTATGTATTTGCTTACTTATTTTAGGTATTGAAGTCGTGAGAATTGTAAATCACGATTGCATACCTGATGAGGCTCAACTGGATGTACAGTAAAACAAGCAATATTTTGTGCAAAGAACCGGGTTAGAGGAGAGCCTAGTTCTTCTGTACCTGAGTTTATTCTGATGAATTTCAAAATTTGCATAATAAAGAATATGAACTTGTAACACACATTCCTCAGTTTATAAATAGTAAGCATTCATTGTACTGCGGAAGGAATAAGGATCATGGAATGCAGAAAGAACCCAAGTTAGCGTCAGAAATCATCCTCAGTGAAGAATTGTTGACAATGTTTGACGGAAAGAGGTTTCTCCTTTCAGATGACGGCACAGATGACAGAATGTATATTTTCGCCAGTTCTTCACCTAAGGAAATGTTGCGAGAAAGAACGTTGTTTTTCGTTGATGGCACATTTAGGTGTGTAAGCAGTCAGTTCGTCAACTATACACGATACATGTGGACCTGGGAAATAGTGAAAGTGAAACTAACATCACTCCTATTGTATTTGCACTTATTCCTGACAAGAAAAAGGGAACATATATTCATATGCTCGAAAACATTGTGCAAGCTCTTCCAGAATGGAAATCAGAGAAATTAAGAGTAGACTTTCAGACTGGTGCTATTTTTGCTCTAAGAGAAACATTTCCTCAATCTGAGATTCACGGATGATTTTTTTCATTTCACGCGGTGTCTGTGGAAGAAGGTTCAGGAAATAGAAATGACGACTCTTTGCAAAGAAAACGAAGAAAGGAGACGAAATGTAAGAAAATGTGCTACACTTGCTCTCCTGAAGCCTGAAGATGTAGAGGGTGGATGGATTCTAATTCACAGTCAAGCTCCGCCGGATGTGAAATTAACAGAATTCTTTTTTGTTGAACAATGGCTGCTGAATGAGTCTATCCCGCTGGAAATGTGGAACTGTTTTAACGTTAGACAAAGAACAATCAATACCATTGAAGGGTAGAATTACAAAATCAATAGTAACACCTGAAGGCCTCACCCAAGAATAAGACATCTCATCACCTGTCTAAAGCTGGAAGCAGAGAATTCAGATCATTCAGTTATGCGGATGGACTTATATTTGGAAGGAACTAAAAGAAAAATAAAGTACTGTAAATTGGATGAAAGAATTGCTCGAAGCACGAGGAAGTACAATGAGGATGGTACCTTGGAAAGGTTTTTGGACGTAATGTCATTTGTCCTCAGAATGGAGTAAGCGTAAGTGTCGTTCGTTCAAAAAACGTATGTTGTAAATAATAGTGTATTATTAACAGTATGTATGTAAAATTAGTCCGCCTCTGTGGTGTAGTGGTTAGTGTGATTAGCTGCCTCCCCCGGAGGCCCGGGTTCTATTCCCGGCTCTGCCACGAAATTTGAAAACTGGTACAAGGGCTGGAACGGGTCCACTCAACCTCGGGAGGTCAACTGAGTAGGGATCGATTCCCACCT
Source organism: Anabrus simplex (assembly GCF_040414725.1). Taxonomy (NCBI): domain Eukaryota; kingdom Metazoa; phylum Arthropoda; class Insecta; order Orthoptera; family Tettigoniidae; genus Anabrus; species Anabrus simplex. The sequence goes on along the minus strand of NC_090265.1, from coordinate 1,509,440,292 downwards.
CAGCCATCCTGGAAGTGGTTTTCCGTGGTTTCCAAATTCTCCTCTAGGCAAATGCCGAGATGGTACCTGACTTAAGGCCACGGCCGCTTCCTTTCATCTTCCTTGTCTATCCCTTCCAATCTTCCCATCCCCCACCAAGGCCCCTGTTCAGCATAGCAGGTGAGGCCGCCTGGGTGAAGTACTGGTCATCCTCCCCAGTTATATCCCCCGACCCAATGTCTCACGCTCCAGGATACTGCCCTTGAGGCGGTGGAGGTGAGATCCCTCCCTGAGTCCGAGGGAAAAACCAACCCTGGAGGGTAAACAGATTAAGAAGAAGATGTATGTAAAATTATGACGAATCTTATAGATGAGAAATAATTAGGCCTATAAGCCTAAATTAGTACGTAAATAATTAGCAGTAAAAACGACAAACTTCTCAAAAAGTTCAAACGGTTATTCTGACAATGCAAAGAAAGCAGCTAATTAGGGGGCTAGGTCTTCAATATTTTAAAGGCCGAGTACGGTTGACCGTGCGGGTTCAGGACGTCCGTGGGTCTTCTGAACCCCTGCCGTTAACTTCATGTGCGGAGCTCCAGGGCAGGCCTACCTCGAAAATAAGCGAGGTGCTCTTAAAAAAAGGAAAAGGGCACACGGTCCCGGTTACCACTAACAATGAATCTTTACGCACTTGCACTAGTTATAAAAGTACAATATAAATATTTTATTTCACGAAGGCTTATAAGTAGGAAATAGTCACATCGAGACTACTAGTGATGTGTCCGCAATCGAGACTGTCCACAATAAAGACGCAACTGAAAAGGGAATACCCTGGAACGAGTTGGCATTCTTCCCAAATATGTTGTGTCCGCAATCGCGACGACACCCTAATCACACCTGTTTAAACCTGCAATCATTCTCGCTACTTTCGTGTCTGTTACCTGTAAATTATGTATAAGATATCTCGAGTCCACCCAGATTTGACTCCCGTAAACTATGTTGGTCCAGAAACAGTCCGTGTAAAGAAAATTTCGTCCGGGAGTTGATTTCCTTCTTACAGAATTCTGTCGATCGCGAATTCGAGCTCACTGCATTAGCTTTACTACTCCTTGATTCAATCTCGCTTACTATACTACCAACATGATTTTCAATTCTCTTAGGTTTCTTACCTACTGACCTCACTTTAGTTTTGGAAAGGCTAATTCTCATGTCATACTCATTGCACCTATTTTTAAGTTCCAAAATATTAGACTGCAGGCTTTCAGCAAAATATGCTATTAAGACAAAGTTATTGGCATAAGACGAACGTCTTACTACACTCCAATCTAACTGAACTCCTCCCTGCCACTTTATGCCATTCAGTAACTGATCCAGGTAAACAATGAGCAGCAACGGGGGAATATTACAGCCTTGTCTAACCCCTCTAAGTACGTCGAACTAAGAACTCCTCCCTGCCACTTTATGCCATTCAGTAACTGATCCAGGTAAACAATGAGCAGCAACGGGGGAATATTACAGCCTTGTCTAACCCCTCTAAGTACGTCGAACTAAGAACTCCTCCCTGCCACTTTATGCCATTCAGTAACTGATCCAGGTAAACAATGAGCAGCAACGGGGGAATATTACAGCCTTGTCTAACCCCTCTAAGTACGTCGAACTAAGAACTCCTCCCTGCCACTTTATGCCATTCAGTAACTGATCCAGGTAAACAATGAGCAGCAACGGGGGAATATTACAGCCTTGTCTAACCCCTCTAAGTACGTTGAACTAAGAACTCATTCTGCCATCAGTCCTCACAGCAGCCCAATAGTCAATATAAATGTCTTTGGTTGCTTTTAATATCGTCCCCCAGTACGTCGATCATCTTTTCCCAGCTGCTTCATGTCGCACCGACAGAGATGGCTACGATTGGACAGGTAAGGGCTAGGAGTGGGAAGGAAGCAGCCGTGGCCTAAATTAAGGTACAGCCCCAGCATTTACCTGCTGTGAAAATGGGGAACCATGGAAAACCATCTTCAGAAATGCCGACAGTGGGGAATAGACCCACTCCCTCTCGAATACTGGATAATGGCCGCACTTAACAACTGCAGCTATTAAGGTCGGTAATAATATTTCCCCTCCTCTGTGGTGTAGTGGTTAGCGTGATTAGCTGCCACCCCCGGAGGTCCGGGTTCGATTCCCGGCTCTGCCACGAAATTTGAAAAGTGGTACGAGGGCTGGAACGGGGTCCACTAAGCCTCCGGAGGTCAACTGAGTAGAGGTTGGTTCGATTCCCACCTCAGCCATCCTGGAAGTGGTTTTCCGCGGTTTCCCACTTCTCCTCCAGGCGAATGCCGGGATGGTACCTAACTTAAGGCCACGGCCGCTTCCTTCCCTCTTCCTTGTCTATCCCTTCCAATCTTCCCCATCCCTCGCAAGGCCCCTGTTCAGCATAGCAGGTGAGGCCGCCTGGGCGAGGTACTGGTCGTTCTCCCCAGTTGTATCCCCCGACCAAGAGTCTGAAGCTCCAGGACACTGCCCTTGGGGCGGTAGAGGTGGGATCCCTCGCTGAGTCCGAGGGAAAAACCGAATCTGGAGGGTAAACGGATGATGATGATGATGATGATGAATATTTTCCTTCTTTACCCTGTCATACGTCTTTTCTAGATATACAAGCATAAACATAACTGCATATTCGTCTCGTATTTTTTCAATTATCTAGCGCATACTGAAAATCTGATCCTGATAGCCTCTCTGTGATCTGAAACTGCACTGGTTTTGATACAACTTACTTTCAACCACTGATCGCATTCTCCATTCCAAAATGCCAGCGAACACCTTGATTGGGACACTGATCAAGGAAGTACCTCGATGGTTGTTGCAGTCCATCCTGTTCCCTTGTTTATAGATAGGAGCAATTACTACTTTCGTCCAATCAGAAGGTACCTTACTAATATTCCATGCTAATCGAATTACGCTATGAAGCCATTTAATCCCTGCTTTCCTACCGGGCGAGCTGGCCGAGTGGTTAGGAGCGCGCGGCTGTGAGCCTGCATCCGGGAGATAGTGGGTTCGAATCCCACTGTCGGCAGCCCTGAAGATGTTTTTCCGTGGTTTTCCATTTTCAAACCAGGCAAATGCTGGGGCTGTACCTTAATTAAGGCCACGGACACTTCCTTCCAACTCCTAGGCCTTTCCTCTCCCATCGTCGCCATAATACCTATCTGTGTCGGTGTGACGTAAAGCCCCTAGCAAAATAATCCCTGCTTTCCCACTTTATTTCGTCATTTCAGGTCGAATTTCATCTATTCTTGCAGCTGCCTATGAAAACGTAGTTTATTTACCATTCTTTTCACTTCCTCAATTGTAATTTCATCATCACCATTGCCTTCCTCCTTATAAGCTCGTTTTTTTTTTTTTTTTTTTTTTTTTGTGACATCATCGTAAAGATTTCCCTTTACGTTGAGTTTTTCAACATATTCCTCCCAACTGTTCGGTATGTCCCTGCAATCCATTATGAATTCGCTGTCAATCTTCTTTTTCCCTCCCTTTCCTCATTTCTCTTCCTATCCTCCACTCTACGTTTCCCTTCCCTTTTGACTCGCCCCTCCTCTGTAACATTTTCCTTAGCTGTTCTACCTGAAGTAACTCATACCGATTTCGTGCCGATACATCTCCTGGACTTATTCCCTGAGGAAAACCCCTTATCCCTCAATTTTTCCCTAAAAATATTAGCCCACTTGTCTTCTAAAAATGTTCCCTTTACCCTTGCCTATCTACCGTATCCTTTAGGTTTACCTTCATTCTTCGCCAACGAAATAGGCTGCAATATATTCCCTTGAATTTCCTTCATTAGACACCAATGACAAGATCCGACTCATTGGCTGAATGGCCAGCGTTGAGGCCTTCGGTTCATAGGATCCCGGGTTCGATTCCTGGCCGGGTCGGGGATTTTAACCGCCTCTGATTAATTCTTCTGGCTCGGGGACTGGGTATTTGTGATTGTCCCAACACTTTCCTCTTCATATTCACACAACACACCACACTCACAACCACAACAAAAACACGCAATAGTGATTACATCCCTCCATGTAGGGTTGGCGTCAGGAAGGGCATCCGGCCGTAAAACGGGGCCATATCCACATGTGGGACACAGTTCGCACCCGCGACCCCACATGTGTGGGGAAAGGGGTAGAAAAAGAAGACAAAATTGGCAAGGGTATGGTTTATGTAATTAGAGAAATTTGTACCTTCATGATAGATGTAACCAGTGGATAGGATCCTGAATTGCCATAGGAAATACGGTGTCTATTGCCTGCACGAATTTGAAAGACACAGAACTTACGACTCCTGCCGACATTTAATTTTAAAAAATAACATTTTCCTCTTTCTAAAATCGCGACAAAGTAATCCGAACCTACGTAGCCTAGAACATGTATGTAATCCACCGAACACTACGATAATACAGAGCATTTTCTATAACTGACCACTCGCTAACACGTCCAACAATCAACAACCTAAGTTGATGGTTGCAATATTTACTCTAAGTTGCAACGTTGGAAGAAGTCCAGGTACAAAGCGAAAATAGTGATGAGGAAATTGGCAAAGAATAATATGTAAAACATTAAGGACGTTAGATGTTTGCTAAACATATTTCCAAAAATATTTTTATTAGTTTGAAGATAATATATTGAGACTTTTTGTGTAATACAATATCATTTGCACATTACAATAATGCTAGGAGTTCTCATACTTCCATAAGGTCAACGTTAAAGAAGTGATAGCAGAAACAGACAAATTTTTGTGGAATAATTCATTGTTAAAATGGGGTGTATGTTTCTAAATGCGTTCTTAATTATTTTATGAACATATATAACTTTGCTAAAATTGCATATATTTCCAAACATTTTTACATGTCCTAGTGACTACCAAAATGTACTTCAACTTAGCTTTATTGTGCCTGTCTCAAAATATTTTCTTTGTAACATATGCCCTTTTTAACAGTGGATTCAATTTACAGACGTTGGGTCCTGTATAGTCACCTCGCCACGTCTCACAAGTTGATAATCTCCAGGTTAGAAAAGAATAGAAAGAAGGATGGAGAGAGAAAGAGGAATAAAATATTAGTGAATTAGTAAATAAAATCATGGTAGAACACAGAGATGGAGAGATGGAAGGAGAGCTGGACCATCATAATATGAATTGAATCATATTATTACTGTTATTTTTACGCTACCCACGTATCAGTAAACGAAGGTTATTAAATTATAAGTTGCATTACACAAGTAGCAATCTTCAGGGCTGCTGATAGTGGGGTTCGAACCCACTATCTCCCGATTGCCAGTTTATAAGTAAATGCTTTCTTCCAAGTTAGACTTTTCCTTAATGTTCTTGAAATATCATCAACTAAGATATACTGCAGCTGCTCTTAATGAGATGTAGATCTTGTTATTTTGTCCCTTAAACATTTATCCTCACGATCATAACACTCGTTTTTATTCATTTTAACGCTATATCGTTATTGCCTCTGCTTTATTTACAGTTTACGAACATGTTGGTCAAAAGTATTTATATTCAAATCATACCTTAAGAGGGGGAATGAACTAGGCCTAGTTAAATATTATAATTTTGATTGGGATTTAGAAATCTACTGCGAAGTGAGTGATGATCCCTGCAACAGAGCGTAGTTAAAGTAGGAATTGATAACCACCATAGTCGTGATAGCCAACGGCCGTAGCCGTGTTGAAACACCGGATCTCATGAGATCTCCGAAGTTAAGCAACATTGGGCGTGGTCAGGAGTTCGATGGGTTGCCACGCGCTGTTGGTAGGGATAAAGGGAATGAAGGAACGGAAAGGAACTGGCCACCCTACCGCACGTAAACTCCGGCTCAGGTACACCTCTGCGGAGGTTCGGACCTGCCTTCGGGCAGAATAACCCTTACCTTACCTATAGTCGTAATAGGGATGACCAATCTGCTTTAGGGTAACAGCCCGGAATGCTAATTATCGAAACCATTACACTGCTCAATATTAGTAATAATTCAACCTATTAGTCGCCTGATGTTTGTATTCATTCATTCTGAAGATAGATATTTGAAAATGCCGACGTGAATCTTTCTATGTTAGCATCACTGCACGTTTCATCATGCTATAAGTTATAACATTCACTCTGATACCAATCGGCGAAATATGATGAAACCTTAAATATATCGGAAGGCTTTACAGTGTAATGACTTTCAGTTGAACTATCTGATTTACGTGGTCAGCCTTGAATACGTTTCTAACCACAAATAAAGTATACAATAATGGTATCCAAATGTTTATGCACACAAAAATCTCTTCTTTCCATTTATCTTATATCAGTCTACATCAGTAATAGCCTAGCTCTTAAATGAATATTCCTCTAAGTCTTAAAAGCATTGGACAAAACAGAGGACGGTTTAATAAGAAGTACAAGGAGCACGTAAATACAAACAGGACTGACAAAGCTATCACTTACGAGGATACGCTTACAGGAAATGACGAAACAGAAGTACAGAGTCGTTGTTGTTCTGGGTTAAGTAAATTTCTATGACCGCTTTATTAATGTGTAAAGGTTTTCTATATCTGAACGTAGATTTTAAAGTCAGCTTGCGTTCTTATAGATCGGTACAATCTATTGTAACAAAAATTATGTGATCGAGTACCGACTGCCGACAGAACTGTTCTTTTTACCTGCCGTGAACGTTACACTTTGTTTGACTTTCATATGTGGCGGTATGTTAAGACCTGACATTCTTGTTTATATAGGCCTACTTCTGGATTCTAAAAAAGGGTATTATGTCTTTACGTTTGTTTCTCTTTTCTAAACGAGTTACTACTTCTGAACTTATTTTTATTCCTCCTGCTTTGGACATGTTTCAGTTTGTTCATAAAGTTAAAAATTCCATTATTTTGGAGGTTTAATTTCTGTTTTGTTTCATTGCTTCCATAGCAACTTTGACCTACTAGCAAGGGTGTGTGGTTCCTCGCATGGGTTTCTTAATAGAACAGCAGTAAGCTAATCTAGCTGAACTAGCTAGAGCAATGCAAGAGGGAATACAACGAGAAATACAAAACAAATTAAATATTCCAACAGTTTGTACTCCACTCTAACACAAAACATAATTTTGACTTATTGGCCGACGGACAACGTTTAGCTTGTAACTATTTAAGCTGTTCCTTTTCCTGCCATAGCAACAACTTCATAGCTTGTAGATGCACATGAACATTATAATACCTATTTCTGAGACATTTTATTCAACTTGATGCGAATGATAAATCAGAAAATGTCCGCTTAAAATTGGACGTAACATGTCATGATATCTTATATGTAATATGGAGGTAACAGATATGACAGTAGTGAGCATAATTGCGGGAACAAACGGGTAGACACGATGGCTTGAGTCTATTTGTATTTCAAGGAATTCTAGTAGTGGAGATTATTACCTGAAAGTTAAGTACCAAATGAGAAACTTCACCTTATAATTCTAGTCAGAAGGAAACGAGGAATGGAGATACCAGTAAAGGAAACTGAAGGGCCAAGTAGGCCGTGGGGTCGTAAGAGAAAAAGACGTTGATCAAGGGAGGTTGGGTAGGAAAGATGAAACTGAAGACCCTGGTACAAGTAGATGGAACCAATGAATGAAGATGTTAGATAAACCTGCCTTACGCTGGAGGGGATTTTTGTAGCATGGTAGGTTCGCCTGTGAAAATGATGGAACAATCCATGAAAGGTGAGAGAAGCAGAGGACGACCTAGTTTTTAGTTACCGGAGGAGTTGGCCGTGCGGTTAGAGGCGCGTGGCTGTGAGTTTGCATCCGGGAGATAGTGGGTTCGAATCCCACTGTCGGCAGCCCTGAAGATGGTGGTTTTCCGTGGTTTGCCATTTTCACACGAGGCAAATACCGGAGCTGTACCTTAATTAAGGCCACGGTCGCTTCCTTCCAACTCTAGGCCTTTCCTATCCTATCGTCGCCGTAAGACCTATCTGTGTCGGTGTGACGTAAAGACGTAATTAATTCAAGATCATTATTTATTCGTGTTAGAAGCGATACGCGAAACGAAATCAAAGGCAAACTAAAGCCATCAGAAGAGTTAAGCACATTTGCAGTCTACAATGCCTAATGTTTATGACTAATTTTTGGTTAGATAATAAGTATGTTGTTTAAATAATGCCAACCCTGTCTTCTTCACAGCCAGAAGCATTCATCTCACTACTGGTAAATAAATCCAGTGTACTAGAGCTAAGGTAATGTCCAAGTAATTTGCCAGTGACCTCGCTTCTCTGCACTGTGCACTAAACTGCCTCGCCATTTGCTGTCTATGATAGATCGCATCGAACCCATCACTTACATGCAACATAGAACAAGTTAACGTGTTTTGTTTCATTGTTTTCATAGCAAATTTGATCTACTAGTACGGATGAGTGGTTGTTGAGTGGTTTTCCAACAGAGCAGCTGCAAACTAGTCCAGTTGATCTAGCCAGAGCAACTGTTCACGTGAACCAAATTTTGTCGCCAGGTTGTGGAAAAAGTTCTGAGACGCCAATTCAGTAGCAGATCGACATCGTACGGGCCTTCCATGCCAAACAACAGCAACCCAAGACCGGCATGTGCGTATATCTGCACGTAGACACCCTGCACACACAGATCAGACCGGATTCGACACGCCACAGGAGTTACTGTAAGTACCCAAACTGTGGGCATTGGACTCCATAATGGGGAGCTGTATTAGAGAAAACCCCTTAGGACTCCTCCAGTTCGACGAAATCACTGGCTCGCATTCGATAGGCTTAGAGCACACCAGACTTGGACACGAGATCATTGGTCAAGAACGTTGATGAATTGCGAATTGGTTTACACTCTGATGACAAATCTTTGTGCATATGGAGAGGAGAAGGGGAACGGTACAACGGAGCATTCTCAGTAGAATGTAGTGCATAAAGATGTCAGCACAGTCTTGCTGCTGATTCATATGAAGAGTTTGGATTTGGGACAATTACTTACGTACATTCATTACAATAATTTTGAATAATCATTTATAATAGTTGTATGATCTCATTTGTAAATCATGAAGATAAAGATTAATCGTTGTGATTTAGGAGAGATCATGGCCTTTAATCCATCGTTTGATGATCCAATGACCAATGTACTTCATGAGTTAGACACGTTGAGAATAACATGTAAATTTGTACGAAACCACCTGCTATCACTTGTATCTATTCCGTGGCTCTCCAGTTCGTCTTCAGACAAATTATTAAATGGAACATTTTTCAAAGTTTCAGTTAATTTCCCCCTACTACTAGTTCCAAGTAAACAATAACTATAGTAAAAGAAAACAGACATTTCACACAAGCAGTAATTATAGTTGCAAAATAAAAGGAGAATCAAAATTCATTTTATTCTATAATGAAGCAAAGTATTTGGTACTCGTAAGTTCAGCAGGCCATGTGGGCTTGTAATCGTTCCTGAATAATAAACCTAAATAATGTTGCCTACACAAATCCCTTAGCAAGGTCTCCACCCACGAATATTAAACCGGATCTTCAACCTTGTTGTATCCTTATTATTTTTTTATGTCCGTATTTAGAGGTACGCCTGAACAATTCTATGACACCAGATAACAGTAACTCAAGTGCTTATGCATAGAAAGAGTTGCACGAAATATAGTTATGTAATGGTATCAACCCACAATATGTGATATTTGAAGAGACATATATGAATGAAAATAAACCACAAGAAAATCATGTGCGCTATTTCCTTAGTAAATTGTTCTTCGGTGAAGACATAAAATAAAGAGATAAATTTAACAATATAATCCCTTTCCTCATAAAGATATTTTAAGATGATATGAGCAGCCTAGTTAAAATGTCATCAGATGCTAAATGATTATTATTATGAAAAGAATGAAATGGCGTATGGCTTTTAGTGCAGGGAGATCCCAGGACGGGTTCGGCTCGCCAGGTACAGGCTTTTTGATTCGACTCCCGTAGGTGACCTGCGCGTCGAGATAATGGTGAAATGATGATGATGATGATGATGACAACTTATGAATAAGATGTCCTGAGTCCACCCAGCTTTCGCTCCCGTAAAGAAAAGTTGGTCTTAAAACAGACCGATGTAAAGATAGTTTTGTCTGGGAGCTGACTTCCTTCTTACAGAATACTGCTGATTGCAACTGCGAGCTAACTGCATTAGCTTTACTACACATTGATTCAATCGCACTTACTATATTACAATCCTGGGAGAACACACAGCCTAAATACCTGAAATTATTGACCTGTTCTAGCTTTGTATCACCAATATGACATTCAATTCTGTTGGATTTCTTACCTACCGACATAAATTTAGTCTTCGAAAGACTAATTTCCATACCATACTCATTGCACCTATTTTCAAGTTCCAATACATTTGACTGCAGGCTTTCGGCACAATCTGCTATGAAGACCAAATCGTCAGCATAAATCAGACTGCTTACTAAATTTCCACCTAACTGAATCCCTCCCTGCCATTTTATACCCTTCAGCAGATGATCCATGTAAACTACGAACAACAAAGGTGAAAGATTACAGCCTTGTCTAACCCCTGTAAGTATCCTGAACCAAGAACTCATTCTACCATCAATTCCCACTGAAGCCCAATTGTCAACATAAATGCCTTTGATTGCTTTTAATATGAAAATGAAAACCTACAACCTGTTTTTCTAGTCTTAGACCGGGTCAGGAATGTAATGAATTAAACATATATAGGCTAGTATTACAATGGGGTCGCCACTCCCAAGGTGATTATTAATGACTGATAGATGCTATGAAATGATAATGGAGAGTGTTGCTGGAATGAAATATGACAGAGAAAACCGGAGTACCCGGAGAAAACCTATCCGCCTCCGCTTTGTCCAGCACAAATCTCACATGGAGTGACCGAGATTTGAAATAGATTTTAATAATCTACCTTCAATTCCATAGTCCCCCAATATGGCGAATATATTTTCCTCGGTAACCTGTCATATGCTTTCTCTAGATCTACGAAACATAAACACAACTGCCTATTCCTTTCGTAGCATTTTTCAATTACCAGGTGCATACTGAAAATCTGATCCTGACAGCCTCTCTGTGGTCTGAAACCACACTATTTTCATCCAACTTCCTCTCAACTACTGATCGCACCCTCCCTTCGTAGATGCCAGTGAATACTTTGCCTGTATACTAATCAATGAGATACATCGATAGTTGTTGCAACCCTTTCTGTTCCCTTGCTTATAGATAGGTGCAATTATTACTGATTTTGTCCAATCCGAAGGTACCTTACCAACACTCCATGCTAATCTTACTACTCTATAAAGCCATTTCATCCCTGCCTTCCCACTATTCTTCACCATTTCAGGTCTAGTTTAATCTATTCCTGCTGCTTTATAACAATGAAGTTTATTTACCATCTTTTTCACTTCCTCTAGCGTAATTTCACCAACATCATCTTCCTCCGCCCCATGAGCTTGGCTATTCGCAACACCACCAGGAATATTTCCTTTTACGTTGAGAAGATGTTCAAAATATTCCCTCCGCCTATTATGAGTTCACCTGAATTACTCAAAATACTGTTTATTTTTCTCTCCCTTCCTAAGATTCTTGATTACTGTCCAGAAAGGTTTCCCTGCTGCTTGACCTAGCCTTTCCAGGTTATTACAAAAATCTTCCCACGACTTTTTGGATTCAACAATAATTTGTTTCGCTCTGTTTTTTTATCTACGTACAAATCCCTGTCTACCTCGGCCCTTCTTTGGAGCCATTTCTGATAAGCCTTCTTTTTAGGTTTACAAGCTGCTCTCACTTCATCATTCCACCAAGATGTTCGCCTTCTCCCATCTTTACAAACAGTTGTTCCTAGGCATTCACTTGCTGTTTCTACTACAGCATCCCTGAATGCCACCCATTCTCTTTCTATATCCTGAAACTGCTTATTGTCTACTGTTCGAAACTTCTCACTAATCATATCCATGTACTTCTGTCTAATTTCCTCGTCCTGGAGATTTTCTACCCTTATTCGTTTGCACACAGTTTTCACTTCCTTTACCCTAGGCCAAGGGATACATAGTTCACTACAGATCAGATAATGGTCTGTATCATCAAAAAATCCCCGGAAAACTCGTACATTCCTAACAGACTTCCTGAATTCGAAGTCGGTTAAGATATAGTCTTGTATTGATCTGGTACCCCTAGCCTCCCATGTGTAGCGATGAATAGCCTTATGCTTGAAAAATGTATTCGTAACTGCTAAACCCATACTAACACAGAAATCCAGCAAACGCTTCCCATTCCCATTAGCTTCCATATCATCCCCACATTTACCAATCACCCTTTCGTATCCTTCAGTTCTATTTCCAACTTTCGCATTGAAATCACCCATTAGCACTATTCTATCCTTGCTGTTGACCCTGACCACGATGTCACTCAATGCTTCATAAAACTTGTCAACTTCATTCTCATCTGCACGCTCACATACTGAATATACTGAGACAATTTTCGTCCTAATTCCTCCAATTGCCAAATCTACCCGCATCATTCGCTCAATTACGTGCCTAACAGAAACTATGTTGCGTGCAATGGTATTCCAGATAAACAGCCTTACCCCAGACTCGGCCCTTCCTTTCTAACACCCGTCAAGTACACTTTATAATCTCCTATCTCTTCCTCATTATCTCCCCTTACCCGAATATCACTTACTCCTAGCACATCCAGATGCATCCTCTTCGCTGACTCAGCAAGTTCTACTTTCTTTCTTCCATAAGTCCCATTAATATTGATAGCTCCCCATCGAATTCCATTTCGTTCGCCAAGTTGTTTCCAAGGAGTCCCTCGCCTGTCAAATGGGAGTGGGGCTCCATTACTCGCGCAGGTCCGAGGCTTGCCTAATATGTTCTGAGCGCGGTAAATTCATGAAGCAGGATGCTACCCTACTTACACATAGTCCAAGTGAGGATCTTTCCTCTAACGGGTTGTTTACAAGTGATAATAAAGTAAACTTAGAACATAACTCCCCAACAACAACAACAACAACAACAACAACAACAAGAGTACAACAAGCAATTCCATGGAAAGATAATATTACAAGAAATACTACTAGTTTAATATTCCAAATCCAGTATCATCATACGAACTTCTATACACAACTCGGAAGTTCCAGTGATTAACACTACGGCTTACAATACTATAGTCTGGGCTTACTAGTACCTTAATGACAAGTGATGATAAAGTTAAAACAAAACTACAGAACAACAACAACAACAATAACAACAACAACAACAACAACAACAGGAGTACAACAAGCAATTCAGTGGAAAAAATACTACTACTAGCTTAACATTACTGCTAACTCAACATTACAATGACAATACATTAAACTTGAAAATATAACTATCCAACAACAACAACAACAACAACAACAATAACAACAAGCAAATCCATGGAAAGAAAATATTACAAGAAATACTTCCAGTTTAACTTTCTAAATCCAGTACCATCATATACAAATTCACACACAACTTTCACAAATTCACTGTCCGTATTTTACAACTTTTACTTTTCACTTTACACTGGCACATATGATCTTCTTAAATGATTTGATACCGGGAGGAAATGTATCAAAAACTGCTGCAGGTAATTTATTGCAATCCCTTATGGTCCTGTTTATGAAGGAAAACTTGTCCACGTCCGTATGCTGGATTCTAAGCCTAATTTTATGCTTGTGATCATATCTCGATAATTATGAGGGAGGTTCCAACCTATTCCTAATACTACTCCAGACAGTCCTTTCCGTATACCTCCCGTATTGCAGATCACACAAGCGACCTCTTGTTCTTCTACATTCAAGAGTTTCTTAATTAAAAGTATTCCTCCTATTCCCGGTCACGAAACGCATCGCTATTCCTTGAACTTTTTCTAGGGAATTTATTAAACCTACCCTGCACGGATCCCAGCACACTGATTCATATTCGAGAATCTGTCTTACCAAAGCTTTAATTTTGGCACCAGAATTAGCTTTTTTGAGATTCCGCATAATAAAATGCAACGATCTCCAGGATTTCTTACCTACATTTTCCACTTGTTCTGGCCAGTTTATGTCTTTTCTAATAGTAACACCTAAGTACGAACAACTATCAACTTCAAAAACACTTTCCCCTCCAAGTTCGATATCCCTCTTTCTTGTCTTGCATTTTACTGAAACATAATTTCTAGCTTTTTCCCATTTTTCAATCGTTTCTATATCCTACTGAAGAAATAGTTTGTCCTCCTCTGTCTTTATCTCCCGGTATATGACGCAATCATCAGCAGAGAAGCCCACTTCCAATTTTATCGAATCAGCCATATCGTTCATGAAAAGTATGGAAAGAATTGGCCCAATAGTGCTACCCTGAGCCACACTATATGTAACGTTTATTGTTGACAATAGCGCTTCTCAGAGTTCTTCCATTGAGGAGCTCTCGTATCCATTTCACAACTCTGATGTCAATACACGTACGCGCTAACTTGTTAAGGAGGATGTCATGTAGCGCAAGATCGAATGCCTTAGGAAAAACAAATACTACTGCAACAAACCTTGATCCATTTTCGAGCTTATCCCATGTATTTTATCATAAGGAACAGAGCTGGCTTTCACAGGAGAAGCCTTCCCTAAAATTATGCTGCCCCTTCAATATCATTCCAGAAAAGTCCTATTTTAACGTCAAATAATCTACTATTAATTTCTTCATGTGTTTGCATATGATCGACGTCAACCTTACCGGTCTGTGGTTATTCAAGTCGCTCTTGTCACCCCCTTTGTGAATGTGAACTACAATGGCCGATATCCAGTTTTCTGGAAACTTCGTATTGTTCAGTGATGTACTGAAGATTCTTATTAAATACTAGCAAGATACCCGTGCTTCACTACGGTCTTAAAATGAAAGTTATCATTAAAAATTTTACATTTTGGGGAGTCCACTGTCAGCTGAGCCTGTAAAACGCGCCTTCAATTCGTACGTCAAACGGTTGTCGGGGATTGATTTTCTGATCTACCAATCATTTGAACCCCATACGGAGGAATTTGAATGTAACATCTCATGTAACATCTAGGATATAAAAGCGACCAACCGGTGAAATTTTGATTTTGTACCTCGAACAGTAATGGAGAAACCTTTTTAAGGAGTAAATGTGTTTATTTTTTTTCAATTGACTTAACGTTGCACGGACACAATTATTTCTTTACGTGACGATGGGATAGGAAAGACCTAGGAGTGGAAGGAAGCGGCCGTGGCCTTAATTAAGTTACGGCCCCAGCATTTGCCTGGTGTGAAAATGGGAAAACCACGGAAAACCATCTTCAGGGCTGCCGACAATAGGGCTTGAACCCACTATCTACCGGATGAAAGCTTACAGCTGTGCGTCCCTAACTGCACGACCAACACTTCGGGAAAAATATTTATTAACATCTTGGACAAAGAATACCACCCTTCGTACAAAAATAAGTTCGTGTCTGAAACTGTTTCGGAAGAATGGATGTTGTGATTTTGAGACTCTACAAAACCATCTAAACACCTTAGGGGAGAAATATTTTGAAGTATACGATATTTCACACCTTGTACATAATAGAAGACACTTCTCGTAAAATTATAACACTGTACGTCAAACGGTTTTTGAGGAATGAATAATTTTGTTTACGGAGATAACCTTATTTAACACTTAAGGGGTGGAACTTATAAAAATATTTCCAGTTTCACATCTAGGATTTAAAATATATACCGCTATTTGGAGATTTGTCTTCGTACGTTAAACCCTTTCGGAGGAAGGAATGAATATGTTTTCATATCTTAACCCCCATTTAACTTTGTGAGGGGTTAAATTTGTTTCCAACCTTCTGTTACTTAACACCTTGGATATAATTTGAAATTTTAACTTAGTAACTCAAACGGTTTTATACAAATGCATATTTTTGTCATCATTCCTCACCCCCAACAGTGAAAACCCCTCAGGGGTGTATTGTTTCAAGTCCACTTCTTATTTTTATCCTCATATAAAGAATTCAACTCCTTTTACACCCCTCTTAAGTTGACTCCCCTCCCTATAAAATTCGTGTTTCTTTATTTAAGGTGATTCCAAATATCAATTATCTCGTCCGTAACATCCTTCCTTCTTGAGATAAGTATCCTCATACAAAAAATTCAACATATTTTAATTTCATTCCCCCCCCCCCACCTCACCAACATTAATCAGATTATCCGTGAACAAAGCAATATATATTTCTTTAATTTTAAAATAGTTTACAAATACAAATGTTCATGTGAATTTTCCAGAACAAACAAATACGTGTTTCCTTATTTTAAAGGAGATTCCAAATACCAATGTTCACTTCAGTATTTCATATTTAAGTGTCCTCATAAAAAGGCTTCAACACTTTCTTCATTTCTTTTAAAAAATACGTGTTTCTTTATTTTTAAAGATGATTCCAAATACAGATTTTCATATCTGTAAAGTTTTCAGTTTTTGAGATATAAGTATCCTCATAAAAATAATTCTACCATTTTTCCGTCCTTTTCAGAATCCTCTTAAGTGAATTTTCCAAAACAAACAAATACGCGTTTCTTTATTTTAAAGGAGATTCCAAATACCAATGTTCACGTTTGTAATATCTTCAGTTTTGTATGTACCAGTATCCAAATAAAAATAATTTAATCCCCCCTTTTATATAATTTTTACCCCTCCCCCTTAAGCGTTTTACTGAAAACAAAAAATGTTTTACTTCATTTTTAAAAGGGATTAAACATACGAATGTTTACACCTGAAATATGTTAAGCTCTTGAGATATACTGTAGATATACTCATTTTAAAAATTAATTCCCTTTAACACTTTCCCTCTAAGGATTTTCAGGAAACAAATTATGTGTGTTCCTTTGCTTGTTCAGGAGATTTCAAATATGAATTTTCACGTCTGTAATGTGTTACCTTTTTTATATATACTGAAGATATACTCAATTTCACAATTCGCACCCTTTGTCCTCCCTGTTCACACTCCCATAAGTAGATTTTCCAAAAACAAAAACAAAAATTAATATGTTTCTTTATTTTTAAAGGAGATTCAAATACAAATTTTCATGACTGTAACAACATCAGCTTTTTAGATATAAGTATCCTCATAAAAGGTATTCAACTCATGTTTCACCTTTTTTCACCCCCGTTAAGAGGATTTTAGAAAACAAAAAATGCGCGTTTTCTTATTTTATAGGAGATTCCAAACACCAATCGTCACGTCTTTAAACGGTTAAGTTTTTGTGATATAGACACACTCATTTAAAAATCACCTCCTCTATTTTCCTATTCAACTGTACCGCTCGAATTCCCGGCAAGCACTGACTTATTTTCCTGTCCTATATGCCGCACGATAGAATCGAGACTGCTAGACAGGGTTTGTCCGACATCAAATTTGAGTATCTATACCATTATCTTGATGATGTCGTCGTATTTTCTGAGACCTTTGAAGAACATCTAGATCATCTGAAAAGAGGTCCTGAGTCGCCTTCGTAAGGCGGGGTTAACGGTGAAGTTGTCCAAGGTTGCTTTTGCTAAGCCTTCCATGTCATCTCTAGGGCATATTATGTCACCCGATGGTGTCGCTGTAGATCATTCTAGAACACAGGCCATCCGTGATTTCAAACCTCCTAAGGACATCAAAGGAATTGCCAGATTCATTGGTATGGTAAATTTCTTCAGGAAATGTATTCCTAACTTCGCTAATAGAGCGGCGCCCTTGAACTTACTTCGTAGGAAAGGCGTCAAATTTGAGTGGGGGCCTTCTCAACAAGCCGCTTTCGAAGATCTCAAATTAGCTCTGTGTAATGCCCCTGTTCTTCCCATGCCTGATTTTTCGAAGAAATTTATCGTCCAAACCGACGCGTCATCGTCGGCGGTGGCTGCAGTTCTTCTTCAAGAGACTGAACTAGGGAGGCGACCCATCGCCTATGCGTCTTGAACTTTATCGGCTCAAGAAGCCAAGTATTCAATTTATGAACTTGAAGGTTTGGCAGTTTTATTTGCTCTAGAAAAGTTCCGCATCTATCTGGAGCATGTCAAGTTCGACTTGGAGACAGATAACCAAGCCTTAAGTTGGGTCTTAGGTAGGCCGCGTCGCACTGGTCGCATAGCCCGCTGGGCCATCAGAATTTCTCCCTTCCAATTTGATGTTAGGCATATAAGAGGCTCTGAAAATGTTGTTGCTGACGGACTAAGCCGTATGTTTTCCAGTGAGGTAGAGCCCCTTGAACAGGAAGACAGTTCTTCACTTCCCGAGTCCATATATCCTGGTGTAAATGCCATTCTAACAGATGCTCCCATGTTGTTTCGGGATATCGAAAAATATCAATGCGAAGATCCTCTGCTGGCTCCTATTATGGAAACCCTTTCCTCTGGGGAACAT
Organism: Anabrus simplex; assembly: GCF_040414725.1. Taxonomy (NCBI): domain Eukaryota; kingdom Metazoa; phylum Arthropoda; class Insecta; order Orthoptera; family Tettigoniidae; genus Anabrus; species Anabrus simplex. Next base: position 1,509,421,871 of record NC_090265.1, on the reverse strand, counting down.
GTCCCTTATGTATTGAGGAATGGTGTTTTACGTTGCCCGTCGGGGCATGATAAGAAGATGAAAGTTGTGGTTCCAGCTGTTCTTGTACCTATGATCTTCAAATACTACCATGAGACCCCATTAGGGGGACATTTAGGCATCTTCAAAACTCGAGAAAAGATCCGAGAAATGTTTATTTGGAAAGGTATGGACGGTGAAATTCGTGAATTGGTAAAAGTTTTTAAAACTTGTTGGCTGAGTAAACCTACTAAATCCACTAAGCTAGGTTTATTGTCTTCTCACCCAGCGTCGCGTCCCATGGAACGTCTTTACATCGACTACGTAGGACCCTTCCCCCAATCTAAGGGGAACGCCAACAAATTCATTCTTGTGTGTGTAGATGGTTTCACAAGATTTTCCTGGTTATTTCCGACTAAGCTGGCTACCGCTCAGTCCACCATTTCGTGTTTGCATTCCATATTCGCTTCTTTTGGTCCGTGTCAATATATTGTTTCTGATAATGCTAAAGCTTTTACCTCTAATCTCTTTCGGAAATTCTGCTTCGATCTGTCCATCTCTCATGTGACTACATCGGTGTATTATCCTCAACCATCTTTGGCTGAGCGGGTCTATCGTAATCTGAGGTCGGCTCTTACTGCCTATCATGACGATGATCATTCCAGGTGGGACATGTCCTTGCATTGGTTAGCTTTCGCTTTGAATTCGGCGGTTCATGAATCTCATAAGTTTACTCCAGCTTCCTTGATGTTTAAGTTTGTACCCAACACGCCGCTCTCTAACCTTTGGTCTCTTAGAGATATTCTACCTGAGACAATAGATCCAGATAATATTAGAGATGTTTGGAAGAAGGCTAAGGCCAACCTTAAAATTTCTCATGAAAAGGTTAGGGAAAGATATGATCGTGGACGGAGGCCCACCAATTTAAAGGTAGGAGACCAAGTTATGGTCAAAAACTTTGTTCCCGCGGGCAAGCTTGCCCCCAGATTTCATGGGCCGTGCACCGTTTTGGATTTCTTAACCCCGGTGACATTGTTAGTGAGCAATCCAGCTACCGAGAGGATCTTTAGGGTTCAGCTGTCTCAGGTGAAACCGGTGTAGTGTAATTGTTAACTTGCCATCTGTGTCTTGCAATGGTGTGAAGGTTATATCTTCTATTAATGTTAGGCCATCTGCCCTTTGTTTTCTCATATGCTCTGTATAAATATGTAAAACCTTCTCCTAGGGTCACTCTGCTGTCTCTTCCTAGCGGCCATTACCATGCTCCCGTCTCCTGCTAAACCATACCAGTGGCTGTAAAAATAAAAAAATAAAAAATACATTTTCTACGCCGCTAGCCCCTCAGCCTTTCCTCCAAGATAGTACCCTAAAGCACTAGTTCCAACAACAATTCTACCGCCGAGATTTTATTGTTTCAGCGCCCCGCAGCCCTTCGGCGTCTTACCGCCACAGTGGTGGGGTAAGGGTCCACTCCTCTACCGTGATGACCTTCTGTGTACGGCACGCCGGAGTCTATGTCCCGGCACAGGCTGAAGTGCGGCGCACCAACCGCAAGCTTATCTGGGGACTGTAAACAAACCTCTCATCTGCGGCATCCTTCACCACGACTACCCCTCAGGGTACTTGAGGGGTCCGGGCGACCTCTACTGGACATTTTCAGCGGCGACTGGTCTGGCCGTCAAAATTAGCAACATGTACTTGGCAGCATATAACAAGAAAGACACTCTAAGTCTGAAATTTATATCGTCATCCACCAAATGGACTTGAAAAAAAATTGTTTTCTTTCTTCAAAAATTCTTCTTCTATTCAAACTATTTCGTTTATTAATGTTTCTTCCATGTACTTCAACAAATCTAACACCAAGGAAAAAAATTTCTTCAAGTTGGGTTAAACAAAACTTGGACTTTTGTTTTGGAAAATAATTTTATTGAACATTTCTCTGTGTCACCCCTTGGAAGGACTTTTGGTGGGGGGGAGGTCTGTACCGGTTGGTACACTTATACGCAGCACAAATTTAATTTTCCGCCTTAAAAACTCCTCTAGAGCTGAAACTCTGAACTTTGAAACTGAATTGATTCAACCGTTTATCCGAAGATGTCACTGTGTTAATTTTGAATTGTTTTTGTTTACTAATTATCAAGAAGTGTGGACATTCTCTCACAGATGTCTCTACCAAAAACTATGATCATGCACCGAGGTGCGAAGTGAGGGAACTTTTTTTGAAGATATTTTGTATTCATAAGTTGTCTTTACTAAATTTCGTTCTTTCGTTGATGGGTTGGCAATATTAATTTTTCTTTCCGCCAGTTTTGAACTTAGCCAATCCAGAATTTCTTTAATTAATTTTGGACCAATAGAATCCTCCTTCTCCAATTTTAATGTGTAAATTTTGGGCAACCAATAAACGCCTGTGGGTGTGTCTTAATTATTCATGAAAGGTCTCGAATCTTCCATGAGGGTTTAAAAACTGCTGATTTTCATGGGCCGTGGCCACTTCAACAATATCTAGCTTAGTGCATGGAAGTATAGCAGGGGGCGGGTTGCGCCTTTTCCTTCGAGCAGCAGCTGTTCAGCATAGGTAATGGCCTTTTAACATCTTTATTTCTTTCTTGTTCAGCAATTTAACCCCCGGGGAAGGTTCTAAACCTTTTCAAAGTATCCTACCTGTTTAAAAACGTAACTTAGTGCCGGCTTATGTAAACGTTTTCTTATTACTTTAACTGTAAATCGGGGATAGAGAGTGTTTTACCCTCTCGAGCTCCCTTTCAATTTGTATTTGAGGTGACTACGTTTTCATAACCGATTTTCTTCTCTTCATTAATGTGTTAAATTATTTTTCTTATACGAGTCACCTCCCTAGTGTGGGAATAGCCCCTGTGTAATCGGCCTAGTGCCCCTTACGTTTTAACAAGTTGCATTCATGTGCAAGCAACCCTCTATTCATATTGGTATTTTGGGCCATTTCATTAACCTACTATTTTTCTTTTAAGGCCCGGTAGGCTGGGTACGAGATACCCCTGTTTAATTCGTGTAAGTTGCGCCTCGATGGCAAGTGATTGCAAAGCTTTGTATTGCCTTTAATAGGCTTGAAAGATTTTTTTTTTTGCTAGTTGCTTTACGTCGCACCGACACAGATAGGTCTTATGGCGACGATGGGACAGCAGGAAAGGGCTAGGAGTGGGAAGGAATCGGCCGTGGCCTTAATTAAGGTACAGCCCCAGCATTTGCCTGGTGTGAAAATGGGAAACCACGGAAAACCATTTTCAGGGCTGCCGACAGTGGGGTTCGAACCTACTATCTCCCGAATACTGGATACTGGCCGCACTTAAGCGACTGCAGCTATCGAGCTCGGTGCTTGAAAGATTGAGAGCGGGTCAACTCTTTATGGTGTTGTGATAAAAGTGCCTCAGAGAGGCTTGAGATGTGAAGGTGGGAGCAAGTGCTCCATGTTATGAGGGGTTTTCTGCTCTTTGGTAATGTTTGGTTGTGAGCTGAGAGCTCAGAAATAGTTAAACTTTGGGGCTCGTAGCCCAGAATTTGTAAAGACCCCTTAACTTGTGCTTTCGTTTGTTAAGTTACATTGTATCTGATTTTTCTTTGTTATTTCACCTAGCGAAAATTGTTAAATCTTGATGTCTATTGAAAATATAACCTTTTTTAAATTTTTAAATTCATCTTTCGGACTTGTAGTTAGACCCATTCCAGCCCGCACCTTCTTTCACCTCTGCCGATCCACCAAAACACGGTAACAATTATTATTATTATTATTATTATTATTATTATTATTATTATTATTATTATTATTACTATATAATGCTCCGCTCATTTGTTTTATAAACTGTTACTTTATAATATTTTGGCTTCATTGCTGGAATGATGTAGTGTGTCCATGTATCTTTAAAGTTCATCGTCCTATAACTATGGTAATTGTGTTCACATAAAGCTTAATCATTAGATTTCGATCGAACTTGAGGTAGCGTGCTCAGGGCACATTAGGGTATTGTTTATTAAAGAAATACGGTTCTTCGCCCACAAGCAAAAGTGAAGTTATGGTTGGTCGCTCTGTTGCGTGGCTTCGAGTCGTGCACCCCATATAACACATTCTTGTCACCGACAAGAGGGTTTCCTCCCAAAAGGCGTAGAACAAATTAAATCGTATTTAAAAGAAGGCTATTAGCTGAAGTATTTCACATGTGGAGAGAAACAGATGTGTTGAGCATGTCACCTTATGAACCCGGGCTGTTGATAGCAGCAGTGAAATACGACTTCCCCTGGCTCTTAAATTTAGTATGCAGCTATAACAGAGCATGTGTGGGTATTTCTTAGGGTGACCAGACAGGACATGAGCCAAATGTGGCATCCTAAGTTCGGAGCTGTTCTGGAGCAACCTATGAAGTTTTAAATTTATTGACAATTGAAACTGAGTGCAAATTAGCAGACACGCGAGAACGAACCGACTGACTGAATCAACTAATCGCGAACATAAAGATTAAACACTTCAAAATTACGGTGGTATTGTTCGAACACCATATGACTAAGAATGTCTGATCATGTGCATAGCATAGTTAATTTGGCACCCATATTTTATGCTCACTGTCACGAGATCGAATCCCAACTCTACATTAATCCGTAGAATCCGCCTACATAGAATTGCCAGCACAATACAAAGGGCAAATACAAATATCTTGCGCTTAACTTATATAAAAATGTAAGAATTAATACTGCTAAATTTCGTGTAACTTACGAAAAATGAGATTTACTAGTAAATTACGTTTAACAATCGTAAAGAATTGAAAGAGTTCAATACTATGACATTATCGTGTGAAAACGTAACAAATAAACTTACCTACCTAAAAATATATTTGTAAGATACTGTAACCGTTCAAATCCCGTTACAAGATGATATCTGTATTTTATTATTTTATCTGTATTATTATTATTATTATTATTATTATTATTATTATTATTATGTCAGTATTATTATTTCATCTGTGAGATTACTATTATTTTGTTATAATTATTATTCAATTCCATTACGCAAAGCTTGTCGCTTGCGTATTTGTAATTGAGTGTATGCATATATACGTATATGTAGATTAACATTAAATACCTGTACAGTGAGAGTTTCGATATATCAGATGTTGAGTGCGACATCCTTACATTGTGCAATATTGCTGGCATTTCTGCCAAGTCATCGCCACGTCATGGCTACGTCATCGTGAACTTTTGGCAATGCGTTCAGAGAGTCGGCCGCCCCAGGGCATTTCACCATTACATGCAACAGTTTGAGGCGTTGTGGGAGTATGTCATTGTTATTTCTGGAGATTACGTAGCTGTGTCAACCAACGTCTATAAAAGGTGGCTACATTTTGTAGCGTTAGTCATTACTTAAACGGAAGCAGTACAATGAAGAAGTCTACTAGATGATGAGGCCTCAGTCGGTCAGTCAACGAGTGTGAACGAGACATGGAGAAGACTCAATGAGCCATTAATCATTGGTCATTGAGAGAGTGAGGCCAAAGGTTGGTCGGTCACTTAGTTGAAGACATGCACGCAAGGGCTTACCATGGAGTCAGAGAGGGCAACCCTGGACCTGCTATGAGGTAATACCATATTGACTTACAAAGAAGTCAGATGATATGGAGAAGAAGCAGTCACAAGGATGTATCACCAAGTTAGGCGTGACACATCTACAGTAAATACCAGATGAAAGGAATACGTCGTAATTACACTCAAAGTGTTGAAGGTACAGTCAAGTGAATCATTGAGGGAAATATTTCGTATAAATTGTTAAATGTCCGGTCAAGAAGAATTCAAATTCATGCCTAGTTTCTTTCAGTTGCAATATCATAATTTCATATTCTCATCTGTTTTATCGCAACAAGACTCACTATTTTTTGATATATTATTTAAAGAATATATATTGTTCTATCAAACGAATTCATAGTTTTATTTCAATGACAGTAAAATATCTTAACCTCAAAATTAATGGGGAAACCGAACGCCAATCTCCTTTTCCCAGAACTTATATGGTATGTTGTCAAAAGTAAGCGTATTACCCCACACCCTAGAGATAGTCAAGAGTCTCATTCTATTATTGCTGCACTGAGTGGCAGCTGGCGCCCTTCAAATAACGTATGTGTAAGTAAGCAGGTAACAAGTAAGTGTGAGTACAAGGTCCGACGAGTGTGTAATTTAATTTAATGAAGATTAATTATCATAATTTCCATTTTAAAAGCAGTTTTATAATATATTTGTAAAATTAGTCAGCGACTTAGGAAAGTCTCAATACCTTGACAGTGTTCATAACCGTGTGAGAGATTATGGAAATTAATGTGGTAAGGTGTAATTACAATAATGCCTTTCTGGACGTAAAATGGGTTTTGTTATTGTTGAACATAAGAGTGAATGTGAAACAGTATCTAATATATAGTAATTATGCAAAAGAAAACAAATAACAAAATTAAACATAACACAGAAGGACCCGTGAGTAAAATGGTATGTCTATTTTAGTTAGAATACTGAAATCTATCAGTCAATCCTTCCCTATCCTTCTCTATATTTTAATTATGTACACTAAGCTGTTTGATTTTATGATCGAATTTATTGTATTTTAAACATTCTAATGGATTGTATAATTATATAATAATGGGAGTGGCACATAATTCCAGATAATAAACGAGAAGCACGACTTAAATTTTATGGCCATGTTGTCCGAAGCCCTGCATACTCAGTGATACATGCAGCCCTCCAATTTGATCCTGGAGGTTCTCGATCCCGGGGTCGTCCCAAGAAGCGATGGTTTGACTCCATCAACGAAGACATGTGTCTTGTAGGCATCAATTTAGTCGACGCCTTAAACTCTAGGAAGTATAAGATGGCATGTTTAAAGGCGGACTCTGCCCCAATGCTAGACTAAAAGCTAGGAAAGAAGAAGAGAGGAAGAAGAAGAATGGATTGTATAATTAAAATGGATTACAAAATTCTTGGATTGAAATTAATGTTACTCTAAACAAACATAACCTCAGATGTTGAGCTGTGAGCTTGCATCCGGGAGATAGTGGGTTCGAGCCCCACTGTCGGCAGCCCTGGAGATGGTTTTGCGTGGTTTCCCATTTCCACACCAGGGAAATGCCGGGGCTGTACCTCACTTGAGATCACGGCCCCTTTCTTCCCATTCCTAGGCCTTTCCTATCCCATCATCACCATAAGACCTATCTGTATCGGTGCGACGTAACCCAAATTGTAAAAAAAAAAAAAAAAAAGTGCACTTACTTGCTTAATCATCAGTCAGCCAGTAAGTATACTAATGACAATTTTCTTCTTCTTTGCTAATGCACTTGTCAAATACGATTTTTTAAAATAATCTGACATGTATTATTTTAATCAAAGAACAATACTTTACAATGCTGGTAGCTGGAAGCAGAACCGCTTGAAATAGTGCTCTGCAGGTAAAAACATTTCTTATTACTCCAGTTAAACAGTTTGTATGACACAGGGTTCAAATAAACCATTTCTGTGAATTCTTCCTTGAAGGTCTGAAATTATGAACAAATCATTTTTCGATGAGGATTTAAACTACTGTACGTAGTTTGGTGGAAAAATGATTCTTCGAAACTCGAACAGGAGAGCAACTGTTACATAATCAGCTTCGAGAATGCATACAAACACATACATAGAGAGACCAAACACTCTTACCCTCTTCTGAAACATGAAAGTAGCTTCAGAGCTGGGTAAATTACATAAGGTTCCGTTTTATTAGAGCCCCTGCACCCATCGAATTACAGGAAAGTGAGCAAATAATGTACTGAGTAAAAATATATTGTCTAAGACCCACGACACCCATAACAATTCTGACATTAGTAATAACTTTTGTTACTCAATGAAAACTGTTATCTGTAACTTTCCCTGCTTCTTTGCAATCATTAGCATTGTCGAGTATGAGTTTTGTTCATACAAGCAAAGACACGGATTTCTAAAATATAGATTCGTATTAGAGCTATGTATTTTTCCAGGAGATAATTTGAAATAACTAAACGCTATTTTATAGGAAAGTCTACACTGGGGATTTCAATCATTTAGTTCAAATCCTGACATTCGTTATTCTCTCGTTAATGAAGAGAACTGAGTGCTCCTCCATTTAATGGTTGTAGGAATATACTAGGATAGAGCAAACTATCCTAGGAAGCAAGATTAGTAGTCTGGTAAACAATAAACTCGTTCGGAACTTTTTAGATTTATGTAGGCTATCTATTTTCAGTTGATAATATTCACGAAGTACAAAGTCTTATTCATTGGTTGACTCTAAGCGTAGAATTGAGATAAAGGTCTCATGCTGTGATAATTATTTCTGAATTATTCGTTTTATTTATTTCTTCTGATAATTATTTTATAGTACCGCCAAGTAACGAATTGAACCATTCCATCCTTTACAAATCAACCGTATTCACTGCCTCTCTTATCAAAGAGCGTCAGGTCAGTTTCAGTGGCTCGGAAACTATGTTTTATATGCATCTCTACATTTAAATACAAGATGCCATTATACCAACCACCACAAGAAGTACACAATAGTGATTGTATCGCTCTATATTGGGTTGGTGTGAGGGCGGGTATCCGACTGTGAAACTGGGCTTCATTCACATATAGTGCCTGCCCGAAGTAATTGAGAAAAGGCCAGGAAATAAGGAAGAGGAAGGAGGAGAAGAGAGTGCAATTACAGGATACATGACTAAAAGTAAGACATACTTGAACTATACCACCTTTGGTGAAAATGTAGTTGGTGTGAAGTACAAATACGGACATGATTCACTCAGACGTAAAGAGAAAGACAATAAATGGTCTCATTTCCTAACTGGCGACATGTTAAAGAAAGGTAAAACATTAGACAAGGTGTCATTTAAAGAAATAAAGAATATATTCTCGTTTGATTACAGGAATGCAAACGCAGATACATCTTAAAATTAGCAAAATTTATAATAATATATAAGAAAAATATAGGGCTAATCGATGTAAATGTTTTACAAACAACCATGCAAATATAGACTGAATATCGGATTCATTCAGTTAACAATTTAAACACTCATTATGCTGAGTTAATGATTCAAAATTGTGTGTAGAGCTCTCACAGCTCAACTAATTTGCTTAATTACAGTCAGATACAAATGCCTTTATACCAATCTCAAAATACTAGTTTCAATAGATGATGTCGAAAAAATCACTGTCAATGCTTATGTACATTCTGGACATAACAGCACCAGTATTACTTCATTCATATACGGTGTTGCTCCTTTCGCTCCTTCGTCCATGCCTTTCCAGTTTTCAGCTTCGGCTTTGGTTGGAAACTCCGAAGTTCTTGGAGTTTTTTCTTAAGTGGGTCACGCTCCTCAATATCTTCAAATGAGATGCCAATCTCCTGCAGATCTTTCTGTACCTTACTGAATTATGCCCCCTCTGCCTTTTTCTCTTGGAGGAAAGTGAAACTGCGGTTAGTTAACCGTGTTGCCTTCATTCGGGCCATGTGTCCATAAAAAGTAAACCTCCTTTTCCGCATCACGTCGGTTATTTTCTCCACATGCGAGTACAACTCCTGGTTGTGCCGTCTCCTAAGATTTTCCTCAAAATTATTATTATTATTATTATTATTATTATTATTATTATTATTATTATTATTATTATTATTATTATCTAACATGTCTAGAGATACTTGTATCATATTTTTACAGATATGCAATTCTATAGATGTTCAGGTTTAACAAAATAATTACACAACTGAATATTCCTTGAAGTTGCATAAGGTGTACATGCTGTTAAACACGTGTTAAAAATGGATATTGAAGTTTGTGAGCTCCTTCGGTGATTGCATCTATCTTCTGAACGGATCCACTAAATCTTCTTCGAGAACATTCCGTAACTACTGTATGTGATGGACTGTATGAGGTATATCGCCAGAATCATAATAACGCCTTTCGAATTCTTCCCATTTTTTAGACTGGACTGACACCATTATAATAAAATGTTACCGCGGAGGACCTGGGATAACTTTACGGTTCGATGAAGGATGTTAATTCTGTACTAAGGGCTTGAAAGTAATTCATTCAGCCTCATGAGACAGCTGGGGAAGCTCCTTTATATGAGAGGCAATGAAGACGGTTGATTTGTAAGAGACTGAAGGGTTGAATATCTGAAGGTGGTCATATACTTTCTAATTCGATACTTGAGTATAATCTACTATTAAATAAAGCTCAGAAGAAAGAAATAATAATAATAATAATAATAATAATAATAATAATAATAATAATAATAATAATAATAATAATAATAATAATAATAATAATAATAATAATAAGCAGTTCAATAACTCGGATGGAAAACTGCCTTACAATGACAAAGATTATTGTCAGATTGTAGCGAAGTGATTAGAATCTCTTCTCAATTGTGAAATTCCAATATCCACTTTCTCATTTGAAAATAACATACACGTCCACCCAGATTCATCCCATCCAACGAAAGAAGAAATCAAACACATTAACAGGGCACCGGGTGAGGAGTCGATAACCGCTGAATTGTGGAAGTATGCTGGTGATAAAATGATTAATAAATTGACTGACATCATCAATAAGATTTGGGAAACCGAGAAACTTCCACATGACTGGACTTCTGCCTTGATTCACCCACTGCATAAGAAAGGGGACAAAACGGATGTTAACAATTTCAGTGGCATTTCCATACTATTGGTGTCTTACAAAATTCTCTGAAAACGTCTACAGGTTAGGGCAGAACAACAACTGAATCCACAACTGGAAGAATGCCAAGGAGGGTTCAGGAAAGAGCTCTCATGTGCCGAGCAAATTATGAATCTGAAATCTATCCTCTCATACATGAAACTAAGGAACAAGAAATTTGTTTTAAGCTTCGTCGACTTCAAGAAGGCCTATGACTCGATTGATAGAATGCCTGATGACGATGCTTGTTGTATTAAAGGGGCCTAATATCTAGGTCATCGACCCGATTGATAGAATCACTCTTATTCGAGTCCTAAAGGAATTTGGCTTGGATAACAAAACCAGGGCAATCATCGAACGGGCCCTGGCTAACACAACCTTCAGTGTTAAGTTCAGAGGGGAAATTTCAGACTCTTTCAACATAGAGACAGGAGTTAGGCAGGGAGATGGGCTATCGGCCCTGCTCTTTAATTGCGTCCTTGAAAAAGTCATCCGCGAGTAGTGCAAAGAAATTAACAACGATGGACTCCAAAATACTGTGATATTGGATTAAAGAACATGAACCTTTCAATTGATTGCCTAGCTTTTGGAGATGATCTACAATCAGTTTTCTCTGATTCTTTAGACATGGCTATAAAGCAAATTAATCCCCTCAAGACACAGGCGGGAAAAGCAGCCCGCCAGATATCTTTGGAGAAAACTGAATTCATAACTATCATCAAGCCAGCGAAAAGAGATCTAAAAGTAAACCAGTGCGCAATCAAACGGACAGATAAGTTTAAATATCTTGGCGAGTGGATAGAACCAAATATCTCTGAACAGGAAGCTTTCGTGACGAGCATGAATAAAATGAAAATGTCTTATCAACTCACCAACGACGTTTACACCGGGCGAGTTGGCCGTTGGCGGTTAGGGGCGCACAGCTGTGAGCTTGCATCCGGGGTTAGTGGGTTCGAACCCCATTGTCGGAAGCTCTGAAGATGGTTTTCCATGGTTCTTCATTTTCACACCAGGCAAATTCTGGGTCTGTAACTTAATTAAGGCAACGGCCGCTTCCTTCTAACTCCTAAGCCTTTCCTATCCCATCGTCGCCATAAGACCTATCTGTGTGAATGCGACGTAAAGTAAATTGTATAAAAACGACTTTTACAACAACAAAATCCATATCCTTGAACGCAAAACTCAGACATTGAAATGTAAATGAAATGTCGTAGGGCTTTTAGTGCCGGGATATCGCAGGACGGGTTCGGCTCGCCGGGTGCAGGTCTTTCTTTTTGACTCCCGTAAGCGACCTGCGCATCGTGATGAGGATGAAATGATGATGAAGACAACACATACACCCAGCCCCCGTGCCATTGGAATTAACCAATTAAGGTTAAAATCCCCGACCCGGCCGGGAATCGAACCCGGGACCCTCTGAACCGAAGGCCAGTACGTTGACCGTTCAGACAACGAGTCGGACACTCAGACATTATTACACTGTCATAAGACCAGAGACTTTGTATGCAGCGGAATGCCTTGTTACGAACAAGAAAGGTCTAATAGAAAAATTAGAAATTAAAGGAAGAAAGATCTTAAGGAAAAGTCTTGGCACAAATAAAGACAAAGCTTAATATAGACGTCGGAATAACCATGAACTGTATACTCGTGTCCAGAAGACCTCTGATGTCATGCGGAGACGGAGAATTGTATTTTATGGCCACTTACTAAGAATGAAATCCACACAATTATCAAACCAAATCTCCACCTCCTACTTTAAATATAAGAAGACCCAGCCAACATTCCTGTGGAAAGGGACTTACAGGAGATGGGAATCACTAACGAAGATATACAAGAACTCAACTCACTCAGGGGGGAACCAAAAGACCACCAGGGTTTTCAAGAAAGCCCAAAGTTGAAGACAGGAAAGGCGTGGACGGAGGAAAGAAAAGAGCGACACCGGTATCGAATGAAGTAGCACTGAGCAGAGATCAAAGCCGAGAGAAGACAGCTGAAATAACGTGTTCTTATTAGGCCGATACGAACAAGCAATAATAATAATAATAATAATAATAATAATAATAATAATAATAATAATAATAAGTGGGCACAAATGAGCGGTAACGGTTTAATGATTGCAATTCCAATGTCAAATTACCGCAATACATTAATTGCCTCAATTCGTTAATATTCTGTTCATGGATGATCATATCGTCCTAGGTAATGTGAAATCGGAAACTAGTCTTGACATTGAAGACCATTCTTAGCGTCAAGGTCGATTCACATAGAAATAACCAAGAAATACCCTTTCAACCAACATCGGTGAAGGATATCTATACTTTAATCGTTTAGCGTTCTCTCTAGTACAGTCCTGATGGGGTGAAGCCTACACTAGCCTGCACACAGTGCATCCTGCGTAAGGTGATAATGTCGTAGCCTAATAACCTACACGTTAGGCTCCCGGCGCAAAAGTTATATTTGGGGATCATGAATTCTATTCCGAATGGCTCCTTTTATAGGCAACCAATAAGGAACATAGGACACGAACTGAAGATCCTGTAAATTAATATAGATCTAAAATTGACTTATACAAAGGCCACTAGGAAAGTTTTGCAATACGCAAAAACGATTGGCTGGACACACGTGTTGTGGTGAGGGGTGAAAACCGGTCTAGAAGACAGTAAGGCACAACCTTCACACCAGTTGTTACTAAGCAGCGGGATTGAAAGCAAGTTAAGATATCAGTATGGTCTAAAGGTGAATATCGTGCAACTATCCGCTACAATTTTGCTTGTGTATTAACTGTTGACCAGTGCCTGGAGGAAATGACTCCTGTGCTGGGGAAAGACTGTCCACATCGGACAACAATTTTCCGCTGGCACAAAGAGTTCCAGAGGGGAAATTTTGGTGTTGAAGATGATCCTCGTTCCGGGCTACCGTCTGAATCAGTGACTGAGGAAAACTTTGAAGTTGTGAGGAAAATGTTGCAGCAAGAGAGCGGTTGACATATCTGCACGTAAGAAGAGACCTTCCACATCCCTTCACCAGCTATTCATTCAATTCTACACGACCATATCCATGTTAGAAAGGTTTGTTCCCTTTGGGTGCCCCATTCACTTTCAGAAGAACAAAGGGCACCTCGAGTGAAAGGGTGCCGAGAGATGCTAAAACAGTTTGAAAATTGGACTTCGCGTAACGTCAATAGCATCGTTACAGGTGAAGAATATTGGCTTTATCATTGTGATGACCAAACAAAATCCCAGAACAAGGCTTGGCTGTTTGAACATGAGGGTACTCCTGCGACTGTGCGAAAATCAAGGTCAGTGAAGAAAAGGATGATTTCAGTATTCTTCACTAAACGCGGCATCCTGACTCGGGTTGCGCTAGAAACACAAAGGACAGTTACTGTGAAGTGATACAGTGAGACTTGTCTGCCTCAGGTCATCCAGGCTCTCAAGCAGCTCCGTCCAAGGTCACGGCTCAACACTTGGCTCTTGCATCACGACAATGCTCCAGCACATCGTGCTAATGTAACAATGGATTTTCTTGCCAGATCAGGGTTGACTGTGCTTGAGCACCCTCCATACAGTCCTGATCTTGCCCCATGTGACTTCGCACTCTTCCCAGAAGTGAACATGAATCTGAAAGGGTGGCGTTTTGCATCCGACGAATAGCTTCTGGCAGCGCGGGACCAAGAGTATGAAAATGCAACCGAAGAAAAGTGGCAGAGTTGGTTCAGTGACTGCTTTCGATGTATGGAGAAGTGTATTGTGTGTGGTGGAAATTATTTTGAAAAAGTCTAAAGCGTTCACTCACATTGCGAACTTTCGTAGTGCCCTTTGCACATCAGGCCTTTGATCAAAGGAAGTGTTCAGATCGCTTAAATAATGCCCACCTTTAGTGTTAGCTTTATTGGCCACTGCCCTCGGAGACCTGAGTTTGATTCCCGATACTGTCACAAATTTAAGATTGGCAGGAATAATGGTACATGCAGCTCACCTCCATTGGGGTTGTAACTGAAAATAGTTACACACCTAAGTATTTAGTGTTACTAGTTGAATTAATAGAATTATAATTATAATTAGTTGAATGTAGTGTTACTCCGTGACTAACTGGTCAGCATGCTGGGCTATGGTACAAGGGGACCCAGGTTCGATGCCCGGTTATTCATTGACTATTCCCTCAGGCTCGAGAAGTGCGTCGCGCTCTATTTAACCTTCATCCAAGGTAGGTTCCCCGACCTTACAGTCGCGTTGGTCAGCCACGAGTGTCAACTTGAAAATTCTGCACTAGGTCTCTCCGGAGGTCATACGCCATTATACCTAAAAATGATTGTGTTTTATGAAGGCAGAGGACGTTACTGAATGAGTCGAGTCCTTAGATTGGCGTCGCCGATAAAATTCGGGCCAAGCACGTTACGGGCGCCAAATTTGTACTACCTGCCCCCGTTTTGCCGGGCAGCTCAGCCGGTAAGCAAAAGTCCCAGAGGCGGAACGTTCGCTTACAGGCAACGCTAAATTATAGGGGTCAGGGACAATCTAAGGACTGACGACAAATGAAAACAGAGAAAATAAATGGGTTTTAACATTTATTAAATAAAATATCAGCACTTTCCAGATTCTATAAATATTTTCAAAATCTTGAAATAAAATATTTATCTCTTCCCTGCTGGAATTCACCCGCAGTTCTCCATAAAATTTCATTCTGTAAAAATACGAAAGTGGGTCTTAATGAATGGTCTTAGAAAATTTAATATACTATTATTTGAGAGAATCCTATCTCAAAATATGAAAATCCGAATCATTTTCCTTTTTTGAATTATCATTGAAATTAACAATATTCTGCGCTTCATTTTACCGTGAGTCAAAATTTTCACCTCAGACGGAAAATCAAATAAATCATTTCTATTAATTAAATATTAATCTAATTAATTATTTAAGCTTCAAATTATATCGCCGTGTAGATCATCTAGCTGCAAGCTCACATTCGGAAGATAATGAGTTTGAATTCCACCATCGGCTGCCCTAAAGTTCTGTGTTCCATTTTCACACTGGGCCAAAATCTCGTGGCTGTTCCTCAAAGACCGCTACGATCATAGCCCTAGACCTCTCACATAAGAGCGTAGTCGAAGATGCACTTATTTTAGGAAAAACGGAAGGAACGTTGTGGAGGACGAGAAACATTCCAAGTCTCGCATATCATAATGAGGAAACACAAACGAATACACCATCAAGGTAGATCTGTCACCAAAGGTGAAAGAAAAGGTACACTTGTAGATTTACATAGATTTCACGAAGGGTGTGAAAATTAATTACCCGCTAGGCTTCGAAACCTCGGGGTAGGAAAATAAGATTTGATGAAAGGGATAGAATAGATTAAAGTGAGGAGCCTGGCACAAGTAAATGGAAGCAATGCCAGGACACAGCCAAGGGGCCCGTGGTCGCCAACCTACGCTCTCAAGTTAAGAGACCCTGGGGCCTCTCTTCAGTCACCTCTCACTGCAGGCATGGGATACCGTCGATGGTATTCTACCTTCCTCACAGACAAGGGGAACTTAGTGACGAACGGTAAATGATATTCAGACTATCATGATTCCAAGATAAAGGCCTGAACACAACTAGATAAGATGTCATACTCCGTCAGAAAATCCGAGATCATTAAGTATATCACACAAATCTAACCTCTGGAATATTAAGGTACTATAGATATAGCCTGCTTGTATCGGAAGAAATGCAAATGAGCGTTAATATTGGATAGCCCACTAACAACAAGATATTTTGCTTGGTATTTTAGAATTGTATTCTTTCAATGAAGAAGTAATTCTACCCTCAAATTAAAATTAAAACATTACTAAAAATTATTCATCATCTTCTTCTACATCGTCTATCTACGCCAGCTGTGGATCAGGGTAACTAACCACGATTTTCTCCCTCTCCTCAACCTCCTGTCATTCCAGTTCTTAGAATTTGCTTTTTACGCAGATAGGTCGTTTGGCTATGATGGGATAGGAAAGACCTAGGAGTGGGAAGGAAGAGGCCGTGGCCTTAATTTAGGTGCAGTCCCAGCATATGCCTGGTGTGAAAATTGAAAACCACCGAGCTTGATAGCTGCAGTCGCTTAAGTCCGGCCAGTATCCAGTATTCGGGAGATAGTAGGTTCGAACCCCACTGTCGGCAGCCCTGAATATGGTTTTCCGTGGTTTCCCATTTTCACTCCAGGCAAATGCTGGGGCTGTACCTTAATTAAGGCTACGGCTGCTTCCTTCCCACTCCTAGCCCTTCCCTGTCCCATCGTCGCCATAAGACCTAACTGTGTCGGTGCGACGTAAAGCAACTAGCAAAAGAAAATTGGAAACCACGGACAACCATCTTCAGGGCTGCCGACAGCGGGGCTTCGAACTCACTGTCTCCAGGATGTAAGCTCACAGCTGCGCGCCCCTAACTGCATGGCCAACTCTCCCGGTCAAATATATTATTAATATTATTATTATTATTAATTATTTTACTATCAAAGTTTATTGTCTTTCAGTTTAAATTTATCACTGCTGTACTAGGCTTTCGTCTCAATAAAGGAGGCACATATTTAAATGAAACGTAACATATTAACTACAGCGATTCCAATGTCGTATTGCCGTAATAAAGTATTTAATTTACAGTAATTTTATTTTAAATACGTATAATGTTGTAGTGGTAGTAAGTCCGTTAAATTGCTTAAATGTCTCAGGTATTAAATTACAGACCTCCATTCTTTAGATCCAACTAATTCTGAACTGTATAATATTTTAAGTTGTGTCACACACTACGGCTAAAGTGACGGCATACTCTAAGCGGATGGTAGTAAAGATGAGCTTGATGTCAATTTATGGTCTTTGACATGGTAATTTAGTTCAGTGTGGGTGAAATATCTTAGCATCAACGCCTCCATCCGTGAGGAAAGGTGTCGGGAGCGGGTTCTAGGCAGCCCTGTGCCGTGCAGGCTACAGGAATAACCAATAAAATTGGAACAACGCCCATGTGTTGGTGCTTTACGACCACGATACAGCCACAAAGTAAGGTGGAATACAAAAGCTGATCTTGATCTTCGCTGAATTACCGGTTATCGTGAAGCCCACTTGCACAATCTTATTCAGCTTGTTTCTAAATTGCACCTTGCCTCACGTAGGCGAGCACTCGGCCAAAAACATGCACCATTCAGATTAATGGGCCCGTACAAGAACGATGTCAGAGAAGTACCGCATGAATGTCCTCTATCTCGGCTCTTATGCCACCTGCTTGCTCACCTAAGCAATAACTCACAGGAAAGTGCAGTATTTATTTCCTCTTAATGGATACGCAATTAAGCCTATTCCGACATCTGACTTAAAAGCATGTGTTCAAGGGACGACCAATGTCTCATTCATTCTTCGAACTTAATCTCTCCACTTGGTCCATTTTTAAAAATTTCTTTCATTTCTGGAAAATATTTAAAATTGTATTTTTCCTTCATTCTCATTGATCTCAGACACCGCATTTTATATTATTGCAGATGATTTCATCATTGGTGCCTTCCGCACGAAGCACATAGGGCAGCAAGCTTCCGCCAAAGAGTCCTGCTCGAAGCGGCGTTCTCGATATCGCCCCTCCTCATGGTAACTGCTCATAGGTCTTCTTTGAACGTATGGCGCCAAGTTTCGCAGACCTTCCTTCTGGTGGCTCCCACCACATAGCGTTCTTCGAGTATCGGCTGTCTGGTAAGCGAAGAATGTAGCCGGCTAGATACATTCAACGTTCCGTCACAATATGATATAATTTCTTAGAGCCACCCTGTCATAATGTTATTGGTTACTCGGTCGCGCCAAGTAACACCCAAAATAATGCGTAAACAATGAAGGTGGAACTCGTTGAACTTCTGTGCTGGCTGCACCGTAATTGTCCATGTTTCACTGGCATACATCGCTGTCGACATGACAAGCGTTTTGTAAAGTTTCAGTTTCGTTTCTTTGCCAGCCGTGTGACCATGTTTCAGCACTGACTTAAGGAAAAAGTAAATATAAATAAATTCTTCGGATTCTGAACAAGAAAGAGCACTGGCCTTCAAATGTTGTGTTCAAAATAACGACCACCAGCTTCCGTACAAGCTTACAGTCTGCCATGTTAATTGATTTCTGATTTCATCAGACATTTCAGCACAGGCAGCAGTAATACGTCGTTTTATATTATACTAGCTGATGTACCCGTGCTTCACTACGGGATTCTTAGAAAGACTGACTTTGTAGTTTTCCTAACTGAAGTCACCATAGGTCATTACAGAAACATCAGTAAGAAAGTAGCGATTAAAAGGAATGTTATCATATAAAATAATCAATCAAATGAATAACTGCACATTTTCCCACTTTTAACGAACAATACTACGGTGCCGATCTGTCAGTCCATAGTTTTAGACCTGGAACGACCAGGACAGAGAGCCGCGAATGCTCCTCTGCCATTATTCCGTTAAATATGCACACTGCTCACTCCAATCAGTGCCTCAGAGTAGGGATTGAGTAGCACAAATGCTACGATGAACCAGTGTGTTACGTACCAGTAGTATAAGAAAATTTATGAACCAGAGGAATAGCATGCTAAAGAATAAAGTTATCTAACTCCTCAGCTGCTTCCCGCCAATATTCAGGCAGGCTATTACACTCGGTACGATCGGGCGAGTTGGCCGTGTAGTTAGGGGCGCGCAGCTGTGAGCTTCAGTCAGGGAGATTGTGGATTCGAGCCCCACTGTCGGCAGCCCTAAAGACGGCATTCCGTGGATTCCAATTCTCACACCAGGCAAATGCTGGGGCTGTACCTTAATGCCAAGGCCACTTCCTTCACTCTCCTAGCCCTTTCCTATCCCGTCGTCGCCATAAGACCTATCTGCGTCGGAGCGACGTAAGGAAAATTAAAAAAAAATATTCGGTACGCAGCAGTAATCCTATCTATCGGAGTGAGTGGCAACAGAAGACACTAAGCACAAAGCAATAAAAAATGGTCAATGTAATGTTATTGTTAATCAAATCTATGACCTTTCTATAGTGTAGACCTTCACATTTAGTTTTCTTTCGACTCTGTGATATTAAGGCGTCTTATAAAATTATTTATAGCGTAGACTGTAGTTCCTTTTTCGCCGACTTTACATACCGATTTTCATTAAATTTTGTTTACTCATTTTCACGTGACTCGGCGCTGATATCATGGCCGGTACGGTAAAAATCTATAAGACATAAATGATCGGAAATTTAATACCATACAACTTCAGTTATGTAGTATTTATCGATATGACCACTAATAAAACAAATATTTGAGAATAAAATTTTAGGCCTTCCTATAAACTATCATTTCACTCAGCGTGACCTAGATTGTAGCGACTTATTCCCCTAATTCGCCTATCGAGTTTGGTTAAGGTACGACCACTAATAACATAAATATTTGACAATTAAATTTTAGGCCTTCCGCTAAACTACCATTTCACTCAGCATGAATGCAATTATTTATAATCTAGATTATAGCGACTTATTTCCTGGCTTTGCATATCGAATTTCATTAAGGTACGACCACAAATAACAATTTTTTGAGAAAAGTGTTAGGCCTTCCCCTAAACTACCATTTCACTCAGCGTGAATAAAATTATTTATGACCTAGATCGTAGCGACTTATCTTTCGACTTTGGATACCGATTTTCATTAAATTCTATTCAGCCGTTTATCGTGATGCGTGTACATACATATATGCAGACAGACAGACAGACAGACAGACAGACAGAAATTACGGAAAATTAAAAAGTGCATTTCCTCGTTACTGTGGACACGACTGATACAGGAATACCACCCTTTTTAAATTGTAAGCAATGTACAGACAAAACTCTTATTTTATATATATATAGATGGTGTACTCGGTATGCCCTTGCAAACACTGTCTTTTAGCTTTCCCCAGAGAAAAGGTCAAAAGGGGCAAATCTGGTGAATGGACCCACCAAAGTAAAGGTTCCCTTCGTACAATACAACGATTTGGAAACAATCGGTGAATACAAGCTCTAGTACGTCGTGCACTATGCGCTGGACTACCATTATGCTGTGCCTTATATTCCTCCTAGTGTGCAGCGGGACGTCCTCCGACATCTGTGGAAGCTGGTCTATTAAAAGGTTGAGTTACTTTTGATAATTTAGTGTCCCTTCTATGAAAAAAGGGCGTATGAGCTGATCGTTCACTGTTCCACATCACACATTTAAGCTCCATAGACGGTGACGTTCCACCTAACGAAGCCAATCGGGACTGTTTATGGACCAATAGTGTATGTTTCCGAGGTTGACGTGACCATGATTTGTGAATGTTGGTTCATCGCTAAACAAGAATTCAAGACAAATCTGGTGTATCATGCCTTAATGCTCACGTTCAAAAGTTAACACGATTCTCAAAATCACTTCCATGCAGCTCGTGATGGAGAAAGACAGGATACGTGCGACAGCAGCTAGAACAATATTTATACCCTCTTCTCCAGTCACTCGTTCGTTTCTGTTACATTTTCCAGGTGTTTCTGAAGAAATTGTAGGTGATCCTATTCGCCGTTGTCTGCACTCAGCTGCGCGGACATGTCTCAATAGCTCCGTTGGATCTTAATTTATTGAATGAGGTTCAGTACAGAGTCTTGCGTTTTTACTCATGCGGCATTATTAATATACCGTGAATTCTCAAAAAATAACGTCGTCCCCATGAAATACTCATCTCTCAGTAGAGTCCATATTGTATATGGCAAGCATTATTATGATATTTCCGAGAAAATACGTCATGACTGGAGGAAGAAGTTCACAAATAATTGAGTTTCTATTGGGATATGGTTCCGCGAACAGAGCACAAGAATGAACAGTGTTCTTCCTTCATTTTCCTTACACCATTAACTCTTCCTAGTTCCTGAATTATCACAAAGTAGTTGACAAGAAAGTTGCAATGTTTTCAGTGTACTGTAAAGGAAACAAACGTAAGAATATTATAGCCCCTTACCTAAGCATGTAATGGAGCAGACTGTCGGTATTTACATCTTTTAACCGAGCTCGATAGCTTCATTCGTTTAAGTGCGGCCAGTATCCAGAGTTCGGGAGATAGTGGGTTCGAACCCCACTGTCGGCAGCCCAGAAAATGGTTTTCCGTGGTTTCCCATTTTCACACCAGGCAAATGCTGGGGCTGTGTCTTAATTAAGGCCACGTCCGCTTTCTTCCAACTCCTAGCCCTTTCCTGTCCCATCGTCGCCATAAGACCTATCTGTGTCGGTGCAACGCAAAGCAACTATCAAAAAAAAGAAAAAAAAATTTAAACGGCGGTAGCTCGTAAACTACTTGTACTAAAGTGTACTGAGAAAGAAAACACCATTGACATTATAATTTACGGTAATTTTATTTTGTTAATGTACTGTAAATAGGCATTATTTCAAGTAGTATGGGCTACAATTATCAGGCATTGCTTACACTTCATTTTTGTGAGAATAGCATCTTTCATTTCCGAAATATTTTACAAGTTTATAAGTTTTTACGTCGCACCGACACAGATAGGTATTATGGCGACGATGGGACAGGAAAGGGCTAGAAATGGGAAGGAAGCGCCCGTGGCCTTAATTGAGGTATAGCAACACCATTTTCCTGATGTGAAAATGGGAAACTACGGTAAACCGTCTTCAGAGCTGCCGACAGTCGGGTTCGAACCCACTATCTCCCGAATACTAGATACTGGCTGCACTTAAGCGACTGCTGCTATCGAGCTTGGTCAGAAATATTTTAGGTGATTCACTCTGTATACAAAATCATCTTCCTCCCCGTACCTTTTTATTTATTTATTTATTTATTTATTTATTTATTTATTTATTTATTTATTTATTTATTTATTTATTTATTTATTTATTTATTTATTTATTTATTTATTTATTTATATATTTGGGAAACCAAAACAGCCAGAAGGTGAATTACAGAGTTCCGCAATGGAAAACTTATTTACAATAGAGTAGCACAAGTCAAACATAAAAAATGAGTGGAAGAACGATGACGAAGAAACATCTAACGATAAAAATAGAGGAAAAAATTAAAAACTAACAAAATAACTGTAGAGACACAACAAATAAAAACAAAACATAAAGGCTAAATTAACAACGAGATAAATGGAAGATTGAACGTAAAACGAAGAGAAGAACTTATTGCTAGGCACAGTAAGATAAATACAGATATAACACCAAGTAACGGTATAGTACAGTAAAAATTAAATAAATATTATATTAGAGGACAGCAATGAGAAGATAAAAAAATAAAATGAAGAAAATGAACTAGGTTAAGTTAAGGAAGAATCGATTAAAGGAGGCATGCGAAGAAAAAACGTCCAATTTCCTGTCAGAAGATAAAGAGTTAAGGAGGGTTGATATGCGAATAAATAGACTTCTTTGAACGAGAGAGGGGCGGGAGTACGGAATATGAAGGGGCGGATTAGTCCTGGTTATGCGAGTTGGAACATGTAAGGAAAAGAATGATGCAGGTTCAGGAGAACGAAATAAACCGTTAACAGCGTTGTATAGGAATCAAAGGTCGGGTACTTTTCTGCGATTAGATAACTGGTGAAGGTTTAACTTGTCTAGTATCTGATTATTGCTCAAGTTTCGACAATCGGATACTCTGGCTCTAACAATGGCACAGAAGAATGACTGCACGCGGTCAATATGATTCAGATTAGTGGGTGAAGAGGTAGACCAAATGGGAGACGCGAATTCAATAATCGGTGGGATGCAAAATACATAGTAGGCTCGGAGGGCGTGGATATCGGTAATGTCAGAAAATCTATACAACAAACCGAGAAGTGACATTGCTCGTGCGCTTATCTTTTGTATATGGGGGACAAATAACAATTTACTGTCAAACATCACTCCTAAGTCATTTTGTTCTGTTAGACTTGGGAACGGGTTACCGAGGAGGGAGTATTTACTGAGAATATGGGATTTACGAAGCGTAATCGAAATAGAGGAACACTTGGCAGGAGTAGGCTTAAGACGTCATGTGGAGCACCATTCAGAGAGTGAATTAAGCCCACTCTGTAAGGAGTTTACGTCTGATAAAGAATCGATTTGTTTGAATATTTTATAGTCATCTGCAAATATTAGAATTTCACAAGAAACGGAGGCTATAGAATTAATGAGATCGTCAATAAATAAGATAAAAAGAAGCGGACCTAGGACACTGCCCTGTGGGACGCCAGAATGTATTTTGAATATTAACCTGATGCTGGGATTCTACACCGAACAGTTCAGTCTGGTTCAGTTTATTCCTTGTCTGATACGACATTATGCTGCCTTTGCTGGCAAGACCCAGTGTTTACACTGTACTTTATCTTCTGACGTGGGCTAGAACAAGTATTACTTTCATCGTCCCATCTCAGTATCATCCTTGTCTTTGACAACATGAAAGTGATTAAGCTATGAGTGATGCTAGTAATGACATTCCTTATGCAATCTGATCCTGTTACAAGTGGTATGAAAATATGGCCATATCAATGGGCTTGGCAGACTGAGATGTGATAGGAACTTTTGGCTCAGTGAGGAAAGAAACGGGAAACTTCCTCACACCTCATTTCGACATCAGGGCTCAATGGATAGGTGGATTGTCATGAAAATTCGTACTTAAGTTTAGGATAGGGGCGAATACGATCTTAGCTATAATTCATTAAAACATTCAGCAGGAGTGGCTTCAGAGGAGCTCAATGCATCTCTTTTTACTGTTGGTTTTATAGGAAAACCAGCTGACGTGCCCGTGCTTCGCTACGGAATTGTACGTTGTACTCAGAATTGTATGTGGATAAGTCTACACGTTATAAGATTTAATCAAATTGCATAGATCTTTGCCTTACCTGAAAAACACTCTCATATTCCGGGATGCTTGCTTGTTGTTTAAAGGGGCCTAACATCGAAGGTCATCGGCACTATTCCGGGATGATACACAGCCTATGTTACCCGGAATCATATTATTATTCAAATGGTGGACCAATTTCAAAATAGGTCAGGTGGGTTCTAAGATTACGCGATAAAAATATAAATAAACTCTCATTCTCTTTTTATATGGGGGTATTAGTGCAAACATTTTAGTCCCGTGCCTCTGTGATAACTATGAAGCTTGGTCTTGGAGTATGACGGTGATGGTGTGAATAAACTACGCCCAGCAAACAGTTTAGCCAAGACCAACTATGCAAAGTGATCGACTATTATGTCCCTGTTTATGCTTCACTGCTATTCCGTTAGAAACGGTATAATATTACCACTATACTATGCTCTATTCCAGGGCCTCTCAGGGTGCATGCACTGTGCACGGTGCAAAAGACGACTTCCCTTGGTTGACCAGAGTGCAGACCCCCCACTCCTCGATTTGGAGCAATAGCGCTTACTCTCTCCTTACGCCTGTCTTGCTCGCTCCCCCTGTCTCCCTCTTCCGCACTTGCTCCGTAGCGCCCTAAATCTGAGCTGACTTCAGCCAAGTAGAGCCGAGCTTAGCCGAGTAGCCTAGAGACGAAGCGTTGGTCCGAGCTGAACCGAGCCGGACCGATGCACAGTGCACGGAGCTCTTGCGCCTCGATTTGCATGCGTGAGGTTTTGGGCGTGTGAGAGGCCCCCTGCTCTATTCTTTCCCATTACGTAATTGTTATCTGATTCTTATATACCGTAACTGTTGTTTGTTCCAGGTCTAACGTCAAATAATTAAAGATGACCCAAAGGCTAAACGTTTCTGACCGTGCTCGGATTGCAGCTAGAATGGAAGTATGGGTAGAAATTCAGTAAGACTTACATTACTTTTATAGCATTACAAGGATGTAATATGTTGGAAAACTTAAGTGGAATACCTTGTGGAGGAGCGATGTGTTCACTGCGACAGTTAAGAACCCACCCGCCATCCCCCAGAAGTAATTTTGCTTTTATAACCTAATAGAAGTTATCATGCGCCATAGTCCATCGCCTAACTACGTACCAGCATTTCCATTGGGTGAGACACTATGGGATATGACGTCACTCCTAGCAATGAAGTAAGTGAATTCCGTTACCAACCCGCGCACAAGAAATACAAAACTGCCCAGACAAATGGAGGTGTCCCGCGGGATACTAGAGGCCTAAGGCCGCTTCGCGGCTTCTAACATGGATGCCCCTAGGTCCCCTTTGCTTGATCCAGACCAATGGCTTTGTCACTGACCAATGGTCTAACCAATCCAGACCAATGGCTTTGTCACGCGGGATACTAGAGGCCTAGGGCCGCTTCGCGGCTTCTAACCTGGGGCTTACGCCCCCAGAACCCCTTTGCTAGATCCAGGCAAATGGCCTAACCAATACAGACCAATGGCTTTGTCACGATATTCGTAAATTCTAAATGTAGCGCCGCTGCACTAGGACTAGTTCTTTATATGAACAGTTGGCAGCTCTGTCCACCGCACGATCAAGTCCTTCGCGAGAAGCGAGCGAGAGAGAAACAAATGACAGTGCAATCGTGCCTGGATGCGTGGCGCTGGAAAATGTAAGGTGTTCTGAACTTTTGCCGAAGTATGTCAATCGCCTACAACGGTACAGACATCGTGGAGACGGGAGAATGGGAGATATGCAACTCTGGATGCGAAAACAATAAAGAGACTGCATGCGTACGGGTTCGGTTACTCACCAGTAGCGTGCGGGGCCCCCAAAGACAGTTGTCACCGACGAGGGTTAAGCTAACGCTGCAGCGGCGTTTACGCAATATTCCAAAAAGTCCCTGACACAATATCAGAGAGAATTCTGTTTATCGAAGGACTGTGGCAATCGGATGGAGATTGCTGAATCTACGTTACAGAGGGAACCAGATATCCTGAGTAGCTTTCTGTGGTCAGACGAAGCCATGCTCCATGTGGGTGTGTTCATAAATATCTACAGCTGCCATTATTGGGGCCCTAGCAAAAACAATCCTGAAGCTACAATTGAAATATTGCAGTCAGGCCCATCGTTGACAGTGTGGTGTGGTATAAGTGATGATACGCTTATTGTTCCTTATATTCTTCATGAAAAAATAAATGCAGTGGGGTATGTGCATATGCTACAAACTTTCGCTCATCCCATTGTTGCGAACTGGGACGATGTAGACAACGTGCACTTCATGCAGAATGGCGCACCTCCCCACTTTGCATTATTCACGAGAATGGCTTGACAATGCTTTTCCTGTCCGTGTTATTGGATGTCGCCGAAATGTTGAGTGGCCACTGAGGACTCCAGACTTGACCCTATTAGATTTCTTTCTCTGTGGGTATTTCAAATAGAAAGTGTTTACCAGAAAACCCGTGATAGCAGTGATCAGAGAAGAGTGCGTGAACG
This sequence comes from Anabrus simplex, assembly GCF_040414725.1. NCBI lineage: Eukaryota > Metazoa > Arthropoda > Insecta > Orthoptera > Tettigoniidae > Anabrus > Anabrus simplex. The sequence goes on along the minus strand of NC_090265.1, from coordinate 1,509,394,823 downwards.
TACCAAACGATATGTTACAACGGTCTGTCAGAAACGATGAACCTCGACAGCAACGGAGTGATACTAATCCTGGTACCTCAAATGCCAAGAACCATAGTATATGATACAAGTGAAATAACCATGAAACAAAATTTATGACAGATCTATAAAGAGATAATAATAGGTATATAACAGTGGATCAGCCTGTATATATATCAGACTGAAATGCAAAATCCAAAATGGCTGTCGACTTGAGGCGTAGCCTCGGTGTTTTGCTGTTTGTTGTGAGATTAGCGGAAAGCGATGCTATATAAAATAATTAACGCTCATAATATTCACAATATCCGCAAAAAATAATTACAGCCTATTTATCATAAACTGCGTTTCCAAAGTTGAAAACCGCGAAATGATATTACTGTATCGTCCAAAATAAGTATTAAAAACATAAATGAATGATCGATCTTCGTCCAGCTACAACCAGCAAAGTTGAAAAATCTCAAATATTTACCCGCATTCACCAGTAAATCATGGCATGTAAAATAAATAAATAGAAGAACACAAAACTCTAATGCCACCTGGTATTTCTGCCAACGCTCCTCATCGACGAAATATACATAAACTGTTATCAGTGCATAACCACCCCCTTGTTAACCTTCTGCACGCTGAAGAAGGCTTATACCTGTAACACCGATTCATCGCAACCAAATTGTGGCCGACTGATACAATGAACAATCCACGGACATGAAGATACTTGCCTGGCCCTCAAGCTCACCCGACCTCAATCCTATTGAGCACAACTGAGATGCTGTCATGAGGGATGAACGGTCCCTGGACACTGCTCCACCGCGCATCGCAGACATCATCAGGGCAAAATGAGGTGCTACGCTGCCAGCCAAACATTTCTTATTCAATCGCTCATCACTGTAGTTCTGTACAGAGAGACTGACAAACCTGAATTTAATGTTATCAGAATTTTATGGGATGGTTACTGAGAATGTTAGTAAATAAGTAAAATCCGTACCGTGGTACAACAAGCCATTCAGTCCTTGGTTTGTTAAAACGGTTACTGTCCAGACAAATGACTTGCAGATACTAGAGTAGCACACAGTCAGCGTGATGCCATCATCAGCCGTATTACTTAGCATTATTGAACAGACCCGCTGCCTCTCGTATCATTATCACCTCTGCTTCTTTCCCGCATTTAAGTGAACCACATTCAAGCCCTCAGTTCAGAATTGAAATCCCCGAAGTGACCAGGAATCGAAAACTAAGCCTCCGGGAAAGAAGTAGGCACACTACGCCTACGCCATAGGGAAAGGAAAAAAGAATGAAAGGTTAACAACTAAATAAAAATAAGTCAGTACGACCAGCCGATATACACTGCGACAGGTGTAATTTAAAAGGATTGAAAGAATTTGTTAACGCTAACACTTCCTGTTCTCTGTCCGCGGACGAGTGCCAAGGAATGTGATCGATGGGAATACACTTGTAAGAAGACGAGTCTGAATATAACTTCCTTAATGAGACACCTTGAATGTGTCGGGATAGAGGGCAAACAAAAAGTGACAGCCAGAAACAATGTGCGACGTTTAGTTGAGCAAAATCAGATCCTTCATCGTTCAGTAACAGGTATTTCATTAAAGGCATGAAGTAGGGGCGTGACTGCACGGTAAATCAACAGGAGGTGACAATAATTGCTTCACAGCGAGGAGACTAATGTGTAGTTGATTTAACTTGCTTCACGTATCTGTACTTATAAAATACACTTGTACTGCTTATCCTTCGTGAGTGGGCCATGACCTAGATGTCAGGCCACTTTAAACAACAAGCATCATTCGCGAGTGGATTGTAAAATTAGTCTGAAATAGTTTTAAAGTTTGCTTGAATATAATGAACTAACGCACTGCATTAAACAGTTTCTTTATAGTTGTCTGCACTAATTATTAGCTGGCCCGGGTGTATCAGGGTAGCATACCTGCCTCTTACCCGGAGGCCGGGGGTTCGATTCACAGGCAGGTCAGGGACTTTGACCTGGATCAGCGGGCTGATTCGAGGTCCACTCAGAGTACGTGATAACAATTAAGGAGCTATCTGACAGTGAGATAGATATTCTTTTACGTCGCACCGACACAGATAGGTCTTACGGCGACGATGGAACAGGAAAGGGCTAGAATAAGGTACAGGCCCAGCATAAGCCTGGTGTGAAAATCGGAAACCACCGAAAACCATCTTCAGTACTGCCGACAGTGGGGTTCAAACCCACTCTCTGCCGAATGCCGGATATCGGCCGCACTTAGGCGACTGGACCTATCTACCTCAGTGAAACGGCCGAGAGTATTCCTTGTGAGGATCATATGGCACCCAGGAATCTGCAGGATTTCCATCTGAGCAGGGGTTGCTTGATAGGCCAAGGCCCTTCAGCGGGTTTGGGGTTTGATTCATAAATGTTAACAAATACGCTGATCTAAATTCATTCTTACTTCTGTCATGTTCTTCAATTTCATCTACCCTATCCGACCTCCCTTTATCAACACTTGGGTAAGTTTTTTTATCAAATTAATATGGTAACCTCTGCAGCTAAATATATATATATATGTTATTGACATTTATTTGTAGAATTATCATGGTTGTTACTTGCCATATAGGTACTGTCTTTCATAAATTTGTATTTATTCGGATATAACTATTAACAGAAATAATGAAACAATTGTGTGGAGAAATATTGTTGTCTTCCTTTTGAAGGGCTAATAATTTAGTGAACATTAATATAATTGTCCTGCTGAAATGATGTAAATAGCCTACATATCAATAACATTATCTGTAACCTCTAATGCATTCCTTGAAAGAACATATTTTATCATTACACTTCGTAAAATGTTATTTAATTGTAAAATCTTCCCGCAATAACAGCAAGTTTCCCGAGGATAAAGAAACCATACTTTCATTTTTGGATGAATGTACACAAATTCTTCTAACCCATATATCTATTGACCCTATAGCCTATGAATATCACAGTCCACTAGTGGAGACTTCCAGAAATAAGTGATGTTTCAGTAATGGAGCAATGTGGCCAAATGTGTGGGAAATTTCGACAAAAAACTGTACACGTTTCTTTTTCTCAAAACTCTGTTTGTATGTTATAAACCAACTTTGACAGAAATTATTTTTCTAACAAGTTTCATATTTACTTCTTGCAAAAATTTATTTGCAGAATCATCAAGGTTGTTTCTTGCCATATAGGCACTGTCTTTCATAAATTTGGCGTATCTATTCGGATATTTCTCCTAAAAGAAGTAATGGAACAATTATGTGGAGAAGTAGTGTTACCTACCTTTTGAAGGGCTTATTCGATAGTGAAGTTTACAATCATTTCTATCACTTCATTATCAAAAAACTATTCAATAAGCGGAACTGGTGTTACATCCTCTTTTATGAAGGCAGGATGTTCCCACACCCTAGGTTCCCATTCAGCGATGTCTCTTCTCTCCCATTCCCCTGTTGCTTTTCCTTGATGTCTTCCTTCTATTCTCACTCCATCACCTGAACTACTCCTATTTATCTCGGTACCATATTCACAGGAAGTGGTAGGACATTCATACTTCTCCAAGAAAGTGGTTTTGCGTTTGTGATGCTTCAATAAATTGTCTCAGTATTCTTGTTTCCCTAGAAGGTGGCTCTGAATCCCTGTTTCTCACAGAAAATGTCTACATTTCTGTTACACCCAGAAAGTGTCTCTGCTTTGCTGCTGCTCTACAACGTTCATATGCGCCTGCCTTGATCCCCAGAACATTCTCTCACAACCCGTTTCCGCCCAGATTACAGCTCTCCGAATCACAAACCATATTTTTCTTCCTGGCTCTGATATTTCTCTAAGTTGGCTGCCAACGAGATGATCAAAGTTGTCATCTGCCTCATCTCTCCAGTCCTCGTCCGAAAGTAAATGGTTTTCTGGGGGACCAAGGCAGAAAGTGATCACGCATCCTGTTTAAAATAGTTTTTCTTATTCCTGTCAGGGATTCTGTCGTAGAAGGCCAGTTCCTTTTAACAGCCGCTTATCCTTCCAAACTCTATCCCTGTCGTGATAACTAGGGCTCGGATGTTTAGGAAAAGTCATATTTTTTCTTTGCCTCTATTTTCTTGCCTGATTGGATTTTGGATCAAATCAGGTGATTATCGTCACAATTAAGTGATTTTAATTTGTCATATAAATGCATATTTTGGCTATTTTTGCTCATAAGGTCAAATTTTGAGCTATTTTCGTAGAAACGTCATATTTCGGTCATATTTCGGCGGTTTAGCGACAGCTGTAGCTGTGCAAAATCATCGTCAACTTTCCGAATGAGAACTAGTATTCACAAAACTGCTTTTCCGTATCACATCTGTAGTTAATACAAGTGGAATACTCTGCCTCTTCTATCAAAATTGCGCAGGAATTGTTTTCCAACTGTTTGTCAGAAAGTCTGGCATATATTAAGTCGAACTTTGGAATTATATCGAGTGCAATTACTCCTTTAGAGGCTGCTAGCTTAGAAATTCATGCAAGTATTGAAACTATGAGAAGTGTTGAACTTTCAGCACAACAATCGCGTGGAATAGTTGGCGTCAGTGTAAAAAGGAAACTTCAAAATGTGCTTAATCGAAGTAATGGTTTTCGCAATGTGTACAAGAGAAATTATGTTAGTACAGGAGAAGATACCAGTGCATTTCAAGATGAGTGCATACTCCATAGTAGTGATTTAATATTATTTAAATATCCACCAATAACGTCTTGTGACGTAGAAAGGAGCTTCTTTTCTTACAAGAATGTGTTAAGTGATAATCGAAGGTCTTTCGCGCCTGATGCTTTGAAGATGAATCTTGTCGTACATTTCAATACCACTCGCGGAGAAGAATGAAAAAGTTATGTGAGTTCGCACTATTTGCCCTGGCGCCCTACCATAATCTATCGAAATACATCTACTTAATTTGTTTCGTGGTACTCATTATAAACTTTAAGGCATTTGAATAATATTAATGAAACCTGAGCTTAAAGGTTCCAAAGTATTCTTTAAAAAAATATATTGATTTCTGGTTTTCTCGTATTTCAAACCACCAATGAAGGGCGTAAACATGTTTTGACATTTAAAATGTTGTGTGACCTGATAATCTTAGCGAAACTTGTAGGGACTACTTTATAGGTATGTATTCATAAATGTTTGATAAGTGAATCGAGGACAATAGACTGTGAATAACTGGTAAACATTTATATTCAGAAAATTAATAAGAAAGTAAGAATAAAGAATTTAGTTAACAAATACGTATCAAAGGATTTGCCGTTTCGATTTATAACTTATTTTAAAATTGCCATATTTAGATTAATCATTTTTGGGTCATATTTTGTAATTTTTTCGTCATATTTCGTCAATTTTGAGGTCATATTTGCTTACTTATTTGGGCTATATTTAGGTCTTAAACATCCGAGTCCTACATCACGCACGAACTTTAAGATTATATGGCGCTTACCCGTAGCAGCAACCTGAGCTATGGTTCGTTTTAGCGCCCCTAATCGATGCCAACGATCTATATCAGACATAGTTATATCTAAATTAACTTGTCCTTCACCATGCCGATTACTTTATCGTAAACGTTCTCAGCCGGCTCCTCTGGAATACCATGCAGCACTAAGCAGTTCCGCCGGCAGCTTCATCAAGCAGTTCAGCCTGTTGCTCGAGGCGCTGTTCAACATATTCCAAATTTTTTATTATGTCTTTCAGCTCACTAGACACTCTTTCTTGAAACTGGGAGAACTCAGCCTTTAGCCGCAGCAGCTCTTCCACGCGGCAGGTGCAGACTGCAACGTGTTCCAAGAGGTCTTGGAAGTCCTTCATAACATCTTCAATAGACGCTACACGACGAATAGCTTCTTTAGCGGACATACTGGAAGATGCTTCAGGTCAATGAGAGATTAGTTACACTGCGAATGTAACGAATGACACTTGTTGGCTGTTAATCTTGCTAGTTGATGAGATTTATTGGAGAGACGCTTCATATAACGTTCAATGACGGAGGAAAATTGACGTTTCAGTAATGCTAGGAACTGTTTCATTTTTAATATTCTGCGGTCTGTAATCATTTGCAAATTTTTTGTATTGATTGAAGTGCAATATAAATGTGTAACTCTCACAGTAACTGACAATATGGAGATTTTAATGCACATTATCTACTGCCTAGCATTTATACCAGTTATCTGCAAGGGAATTCAAAGTGGATGACACGTTTCCTTCGGGAATTTATGCGAAGTAACATGGATCTATTCACACTAATGCGACATGTTAACCCGCGAGTGGTCGCTATATGATATTTTCTCCCACATTATTTTTAATTGTGATACTACTTCACAGTGATGAAAGGCAGGTGACTGTTTCCTGAGTTTATAACTGTCGTGAGTAGAGCGATTCACATTTATTTTTTGCTATTTGCTTTACGTCGCATCGACACAGATAGGTCTTATGACGACGATGGGATAGGAAAGGCCTAGGAATTGGAAGGAAGCGACCGTGGCTTTAATTAAGGTACAGCCCCGGCATTTGCCTGATGAGACAATGGGAAACCACGGAAAACCATCTTCAGGGCTGCCGACAGTGGGGATCGAACCCACTATCTCCCGATTACTAGATACCGGCTGCATTTAAGCGACTGCAGCTATCGATTTTTTTTTCGGGGGAGCCTCCGAATCCCGCACCCCCCGCGGGACCATGGACTCAATCTACATGGCCTCCGACATGCTATTATTTCTAAGAAGAAGAAAGAGAGAGCAGGGAGGAGTGGGAAGTGATACAAGGAGTATCTGCCGGTTTCCGAGTCAGACTCGCTACCACGGCAAGAGTTTGTGTTAGGTAAGGTGGTGTTGATGTATGGTATTGAAGGATCAGGGAAAAACTACATAGACAGAAATAATAAAGAGCCTACATGTAAAACCTGACGTCTTTTGATAGCACATGCAAGGATGTGGGCTGGATAAAGACCAGAGGTTGTGTTAGTTAGGAATAAGTGTCGTGCAATCATAACCATTTCCTTGCCATTTTCTGTTATTATGGGGATCAGTCCTTCTTGTCACTGCCGGGTCGGCTCGGGTCTGCTAGCGTCTGGGCTTTGGGCCACAGGTTCGTCCCATTGTCCAGCAGCCAGCAGTCTCTTGTGCCAAGTCTCCTTTTGGAGAGGGGGAATTAGAGCCAAGCCTTGCATGCAAGGGGCTATCTTCTTCCGCCTGTCTATATCCTTCTATGCGGTGTTGTTGGAACACACTTGAAACTGCAGATCTAAAACTAAGGTTGTTAATAACATATGTATATACAGGTTCTCACTGGAGTGCCGGCTGTTTGCCTTCTCTCATGTCCAGCGTTCAACCTAAATAGGAATGAAGTAACTCATTAAACAGATAGATATTAGTGCTGTTTGTAGAGCGCAGGCTGGTGTTCTGCTCCCATGTCTCTGTCCGGGGGGCGGGGGTGAATTGATACGTCCTTGGCCGTCTGGCTGCGTTGCCGTCGTCTTCTTAAGTTGTACTTCTTATCAATCTTTCTCGCCTGGTCCCTGGGCCTAGGACAGCTGAAACATATTTACATATTTATATAGGTGTCTGCAGTGTGTGGGTTTATGTGGTATATAGGTGTCATCTTTGGGGGGGAGGGGGTTTGCTATCGGCCCCTCGCCCACCCAACCCTGTGGCTGAACAGAATGTGCTTCGGTGTGGGATACTTTGTGTAAAGATCGACGTCGTAGCGTCCGATCCCGCTTATTAACGGGTTGATCTTATTACTCCATGACTTTCTGTACATGTTTAGTGTCTGTGAGGCTAATCGAGCTCGGTGATATACATTTAAAGGGTAAGCACCCCCTCCCTAGTCAGAACAAAGGTTCCTATGTGTCCGTGCGCGCCGCGTGAGTTTCTCTCATCGCGCGAAAATTACGTTGGTGTAATGTTGAAGTCGAGCGGAAAACTTACTCATGTTGTACGCGTTAGTATTTGTATTATGAGCACTTCTTGTTTTCGAAAATGTTATTGTGTTCAGAACCTTGCTTTGTACGTAAATATTACTAGATATAATGCATGTGTGAGATTTTATTTTTTACAAATTCAGGACGGAAGTTATTTTTTGTATATGCATTGCATATATTATTTTAAGTAGTAATTTGTGTCTTTAATAAACAGCTAATCATTTCATTTTTATTTAAAATATGTCCGGCTGCATGGCCAAATGGTTAGCGTGCTGGCCCTTGGTCACAAGGGTCCCGGGTTCGATTCCCGGCAGGGTCGGGAATTTTAACCATAATTGGTTAATTTCGCTGGCGCGGGGGCTGGGTGTATGTGTCGTCTTCATCACCATTTCATCCTCATCACGACACGCAGGTCTCCTGCGGGTGTCAAATCGAAAGACCTGCATCTGGCGAGCCGAACTTGTCCTCGGACAGTCTCGGCACTGAAAGCCATATGCCATTTCATTTTTCATTTCTGAAGGAAACATATAATCGAATGCAAATTCCCGTGCGATGAACGGGTACAAGTGATTATCTTAAATACATTACACTGTAGGAGTGCGTAGATGCGTCACGCAGAGATACATTCCTACGGTACGGTAAGGTTCATTTCCCTGAAAATAATAATAATATAGTGTATTGCTATTAGATAACATATAGTTGCAATAGACAAAGTCAAATGCAATACATAAGTTAGTTAAAATATACAGGGTGGTCGGAACCGGCCCTAGAAGCGTTAGAGTGTTTGTGATACTGATTTTTTTTGTGTGTGTGTGTGTGTTGTCAAGTAGTTGGGAGTCCCGAGGTGAACAGTAGGCCTCTCTACTCATCTGTGTCTGTGGAGTTCCCGAAAGATCGGAACAGCACCAACACGACGATGGAGGAGAAAGCGATCTGTCGTGACGAAACTAGTTCGCCACGTCAGAGGTGAAAACCCCCTCTTCGCTTCGCTGATAATAACTCAAGTAAACTAGTGCTAGGAGGCAAGGCAGAGAAACATTGCTGTTAAGTTTTGTAAATATTTAAAAGAAGAAGAAGACAATGATTTTGTTGGAAAGGCGATGTTACTTGGCAGGATAAGATTACATAACAATCAATTGTCGGGAGGGCATGGCTGGTAGTTGGAGTGAAAGGCGGGGGGAAAGAAGGTTAAGAAGAAGATAGATGAGAGCTCAATTTTCATGGCTGGGGTGATGAGTGGAGGGGAAAAGAGGTGGTGGAGTGGGGTGGTTGAGGTGTGGTGGTGGATAAGTTTGTTGACGTAGGTGCCTGGAGTGCCTATAGTGAGACCGTATGGCCTTCTTGATGAATGGGCACCCAGGGGAAGAGGCCGCATGGTTCCCCTCGCAGTTAGCACACCTCGTCTGGTCACGAGGCTCCTTTTGATTGCATTTTTTAGGTATCCCGCAGCGTTGTCATTTTATCAGCTGCTGAAGTCAGCCAATCAGATCGCTTTGTGGGAGACATCCGATTGGCTTTGTGAGGCGGTGTTGCTACATCTGCACGTGGTTTGCGTCCGGCTTGAGAGCGCCAATAGGAGAAATATTTTTTTTCAGGGGAGGGACTTGAACAAGGATAGGCTCGGCCCATAGCAAGCACGCTACGTTGTCATTGGCTGAAACACACGGTGTGTTAGTGTTTGATGCACTCTCAAGCCCGACCAGGCCACATGCAGATTTAACTATACTGCTAATAATAAGAGTTGGTGTATGACATTTCTTAGAGGGAGGTCCGTTTACTGCCTGTAGAGGCGGGATAAAGGGAGTGGCTGTGTGGTTTCCATGGAAACGAGGGTGCGGCGACTGCGGTTGCCATGGAGATAAAACTTCAGGGCAGCTCGTCTTGCTGGGAGTTGCCAAACCTGTTACTGTCACTGATAAGAACCTGATTGTTTGTGTAAGAGTGATCGCAAATGGGACGACACCGCCTGGCCAGGTAGTCTACAACAGATCACAGCGGTCAGAATGAAGGAGGGAACAAGTGAGCCGGAGGCGAGGGGTAAGAGCATGTAGAAAGGAATGCTGGAATGAGGCAACATCGTGAAATGGCACGTGCAGTGCTCCTCCCTCCAACCTTACCTGTCAGACGGCAACTTTAGTTAAGTCTAGTATACATCGCCTCGTAAAGCCCACTCGAATTCGCCGGCAGCTGATAAAATGACAACGGCGCGAGATATCCACCTAACTTTTTCAAATTACTTATCAAAATGACAACACTTCTAAAATCAGTCAATCACTACTGATCGGCAGATTCCCTTTTCTTAAATGATTGCAAAGAAATTGGAAATTTATTGAACATCTCCCTTGGTAAGTTATTCCAATCCCTAACTCCCCTTCTTTTAAATGAATATTTGCCCCAATTTGTCCTCTTGAATTCCAACTTTATCTTCATATTGTGATCTTTCCTACTTTTAAAGACACCACCCAAACTTATTCGTTTACTGATGTCCTCCCACGACATCTCTCCACTGACAGCTCGGAACATACCACTTAGTCGAGCAGCTCGTCTCCTTTCTTTGCAACATTTTTGTAACGCCACTCTTTTGTCGGAAATCGCCCAGAACAAATCGAGCTGCCTTTCTTTGGATTTTTTCCAGTTCCTGAATCAAGTAATCCTGGTGAGGGTCCCATACACTGGAACCATACTCTAGTTGGGGTCTCACCAGGGACAAATATGCTCTCGCCTTTACATCCTTACTACAACCCCTAAATAACCTCATAACCATGTGCAGAGATCTTTACCCTTTGTATACAATAATATTTATGTGATTACCCCAATGAAGATCTTTCCTTATATTAATACCTAGACTAGGTATTTACAATGATCCCCAAAGGGAACTTTCACCCCCATCAACGCAGTAATTAAAAGTGAGAGGACTTTTACTATTTGTGAAACTCACAACCTGACTTTTATCCCCGTTTATCAGCATATACTCTGTTCACGTTGTTTCCGATCACCCTGTATAAATACATCTAAATTTCATTAAACAGAACACTACATATAGATTATAGATATAATGGGATTTTTTTGTTCAATAAGCTGCATAGCCAATCGAAAGATATGACCTTAAGAAACTTGTAACACGAGTGGTCGCACGTGAGATTTTCTCTCACATTAAACTTCATTTAAAGTAAATATATCTTCTATAATTTTGCGGGGCGTAAGAGTGAAACGAATTAAGGAAATGAGGCGTAAAGACTGCGTTGTACAGTTTAGATTAAAAAAAAGACTACCCGTATATTACAGAAACAAATTAGTACTTAATGGAAATTAGTCATTAGTTCAGTCACATGTCAGTACGTAATATTCACAACAGTGCCGGGCTGAATGGCTCAGGTGGTTAAGGCGCTGGCTCTCTGGGCCCTAGTTCGATTCTGACTCAGTCCGGAGGTATTCGAAGGTGCTCAGATACGTCAGCCGTAGCTTTACAGGCATATAAAAGAACTCTTGTGGGACAAAATTTTGGCGCCTCGGCATCTGCGAAAAGCGTGAAAAGTAGTTATTGGGAAGTAAAACCAATAACATTGTTATTAATACAGTACTTTCTGACAGTCGCAATATAAAAACAAGAAAAAATTACAATAGGTCTTCTCTCTAACATTTGAGTTAGCTGGAGTTTTTAAAGGCGTATATTTCCCAGCATTCTTCCTCGATTTAATCATTTTTGAAGACTCGTTTATCAGTAATGGATAACATTACGCGCACGACTTAAGTCAAATACTAACGCCTACAACAGGAGGAAGTTTCCCTCTCGACTTCAACATTAACACCAACGCCATCGGTCGCGCGATGAGAGAACCTCTCACACAGGGTGCACTGACTTGCACGAATATTTCTTCCGAGTAGAGGAGGGGATGCTTACCCTTCAAATGTGAATCGCCTTACACAGTTATACAGTTATAAACTCAGCTAGAAGAGGGAACAGTCACCTCCCTTGCATCATTGAGAAGTAAACTCACAATACAAAATAATGTCAGAGAAAATCTCATATAGCGACCACTCGCTGGTTAAAATGATATTTTCGTACTAAAGAGCGTGGCAGTAACGTGAAATATGATGAAGCTGGAAGAAGTCGTCAAAGAATTATAACGATTTTTGAATTTATTGTACGGTACACTTCCTGGTCCGAAGTTGTACGAAATGCTTCGTGGTTCTCACGTAGCATATTGTATCTCTGAACACTGGCGTGAGGCTCTGACATTGATGATACCTGTTTTAATATCTGTTCTACCTAAAAGGGTAAAATGGCCCTTTAGATTTTCCCGTTGCCCACCTTGATGTGACATGCAGGACATGTCCCACTGGGCTTGGACTAAAATCCAATTTTTCGTAATCATCAGTGTTATTATCCGTCGTACGATAAAAACGTACATGGCATAAAGGAACTGATATAGCATATTCCTCAACGTTTGTTGTATAACAGCTTTTTGATAGACCTAATGTTAACGAAAATATTTGAGAATAATCTTCCTATAAATACCAACTCCATGTAATTACCATGACATCATATGCACCTGATAACACAATCATGAGTGAGTAGAATCCAAATACTTAAATTTGGTTGAAAAAATCCCATCAGTTTTCCACATTTAGGAATATACAAACATAGAGATAACCAGACAGACAGACAGACAGACAGACACCAAAGGGAAAAGTTCTACCTACTGTTATCTCGGTGTTCAGATACATTACGTGGGGGTAATTTTCAAGCCGAGTGAAATATGATGCATCCTCTGATTTTCTCCTATTATGAATCCTTCAAATAACTTTACGTCTGCGAGGGTGTCCATCACTGGCTGCAGAGCATGAAACCCGTATAAAATAGTAATTTTCTCCGTCATTTGAAGAATGAGCGAAATTATGTTCATGACAATAAATATTTAAAATGAAGGGGCGTTTCACACCCAGTCTACAGATTTTATATATTGTACCGGTTGGTACACCTCTACGCCGCACATTTGAATTTTCCTCCTTAAAGTACTCCTCTACAGGAGAAACTGTGAACTTAAATCTGGATCTACTTAAACCTCTGAAGATGTCACTGTGTGAATTTCGACGTGTTTTTGTTTACTAATTATCAAGAAGTTTGGACATTCTCTCATAGATGTCACTACCAAAAAAAAACCATGATCGTGCACCCTGGTGCGAAGTGAGGGAACTTTCTTGATGATATTTTCTACTCATAAGTTTTCTTATTTCTAAATTTCGTTCTTTCATTTGTGGGTTGGTAATATTAATCTTTTCTTTCCGCCAGCTTTGAACTTAGCCAATCCAGAATTTCTGTAATTAATTTTTGACCAATCGTGTCTTTATTCTTCGATTTTGATGTGTAACTGTAAGCTACCCAATAAACGCCTGTGGGTGTGTCTTAATTATTCATGAAAGGTCTCGAATCTTCCCCGAGGGTATAAAAACTGCTGATTTTCCTGTCTCTCGGCCACATCATCAACATTTAACTCAGTGTATGGACGTGTAGCAGGAGGCGGGAAGCGCCTCTTTCTTCAGGCAGCAGTTCTTCAGTAAGGTAATGGCCGCTTAACATCTTTATTTCTTGCTAGCTTAGCAGTTTAACCCGCGGGGAAGGTCCTAAACCTTTACTATGTAACATATATCTATAAACATGTAAATTTCTTACAGTTTATGTAAAAACTTCATATATTTTTAACTGTAAATCGGGGATAGAGAGTGCTTTACCCTCTCGAGCTCCCCTTCATTTTGATTTGAGGTGACTACGTTTTCGTAACCGATTTTATACTCTTCCTTAATGTGTTAAATTTATTCTGTATACGAGTCACCTCCATAGTTTGGGAATAGCCCCTGTTTCATCGGCCTAGTGCCTCTTAGGTTTTAGAAGTTTCATGTAGGAATGCAAATTCACGCCTCCATTCAGTTTTGCATTTTGGGGCCATTTACTTAACCTATTTCTACTAAGGCCGAGTAGGTTGGGTACAAGATACCCCGGTTTCATTTTGTGTAAGTTGTGCCTTGATGGCAATTTAGTGTAAAGCCTGGTATTGCCTATAATAGGTCTGGAAAACTGAGAGCGGGTCAGCTCTTTCAAGTATTGGAAATGTGCCTCTAGTAGGCTTGACATTGCTAGGTGGGAGCAAGTGCTCCATATTATTAGGGGACTTCTGCTCTGTGGTAAATATTGTGTGTGTGAGCTGAGAGCTCAGAAATTGTAAAACTTGGGGCTTGAAGCCCAGATTGTTAAATTGTCTCTAAATCTTGGCTTTTCCTGATCTTGTACCTGATTGTCGGTTATTTGTTGACTTGTTGTTATTTGTTAAACTTTGAAATTATGTGAAAATTGTTAAGTTTTGCTATTTTCGAAAATATAACCTTTAATGCAATCTTAATTTATATCTCGGCCTTGTAGTTAGACCCATTCACCCCGGCACCTTCTTTCACCTCTGCTGTTCCACAGATACCTCGGAACATATATAATCAATAGTGTATGAATATATTGGAAAAACTATTCTTTTTTTTCCTATTTGCTTTACGTCGCACCGACACAGATACGTCTTATGGCGACGATGGGATGTGAAAGGCCTAGGAATGGGAAGGAATTGGCCGTGGCCTTAATTAAGTTACAGCCCCAGTATTTGCCTGGTGTGAAAATGGGAAACCACGGAAAACCATCTTTAGGGCTGCCGACATTGGGGTTCGAACCCACTATCTCGCGATTACTGGATACTGTACGCACATAAGCGACTGCAGCTATCGAGCTAGGTCAATAACTAATCTGGCCTTCTTATAAACCCCCAGTCTATTTAGTGATTTTTAAATGATATGCATATCGAAACCTTCTCCTGGATGAGTAGACTTTAAATATGAAGTTTGGTCGAGATATAATGAATTGCTTCAGAGAAAATGGAAAACAATCTCTTCTGGTCATCGTATAAACCTCCCAGTGTATTCAGTGATTTTTAAATGACATACATATCAAAGCGTGCTCTTGGATGAATAAACTCTAAATATGACGTTTGGTCGAGATCTATTCAGCCGTTTACGCGTGATATTAGAACAAACATACACGAAAACTAAAAACTACCAATACGATCCTGAATTGAGCTGAAACGGATAAATATATCAAAATTTTGCAAAATAAATGGTATAACAGAGAGCTCACCTCGTAGAATTTTATTTTTTACCAGTTTATTTACTGGATCTTCGTACGAGAATTGGTAATCGATTTCACGATTCCTTCATGAATTTATTCGAAGTTACATGCCTGTATTCAAACGTTTGATACAGCATGTTAAGCTGATATTCTTCTAAGAAAGCACGTGGCAGTAACGTGAAGTACGATAAAGCTGAGCAATGTGGAAACAGAATGGGGTTGATCACAGAGTTTATTGAACGATACAGTTCCTTGTTTGAATTTGTGCGTAATTCTTCCTATTTCTAGGTTACATACCGTTGTTCTGAAACCGGGAGTGGCGCAGAGGCTGAAGAATCATGAAATCAATCGTTGAAGACAACCTCCCTTATTATCTATTCCATCGAAAACAGTAACATGGCTCTCCAGTTAAACTTTCAACCTTACTTGAAATGACACGACATCCAGTAAAACAGGCCATTAATGATAACTCCCCTGTTTTCCTCCTATCGAAAAGGTGCACAAGATATTTTTTTTTCTTTAGAAATTGATTTCCCTTACGGCTGGTAGTTCTCTATTGAGGTTGGTCATGTGTATGTTTGGGGAAGGCAAAATCACGGTTTCGACTTCAGATAAACTCCCAAAGCAATCCTAGATTTAGAAATACGTACCCAAGGACAGATATGAAGTTTGGTAGAAATATATACAGCAGTTTCTCAGTTATAAGAGCTCAACATATGGACAAAAAGACAAATCGAAGAAAAAGCTTTAAAAAGTCCGCTTGAAGTTAGTTATTAATCCTCGTATCGAAATGATGCACATGAGCAAAAACTTTTAAAATTGATTTCCATTAAGGTGGGTAGATTACCATCTATTCCTATCTATCCATTGGTTGTGTATGTTTGGTGGGAGTGCAAAATCAAGGTTCCGGTTTCGTATAAACCCCCAGTCAGTACAGGAATTTAGAAACAATATTGGCCCTGAAATCTACACAAGGACAGGTGCATTCTAAATATGAAGTTTGGTAGAAATATATCCAGTAATTTTTCAAGTTATAATAACTCAGACAAACAAACAGACACCAAAGTTTTAAAAAAAATAAGTAGATGGTCATAATTACACCTGAAACGGATAACTGAATGAAAATGTCGCCAACATCGTAACTGTACAGGCACACGGTCATTACAGTTTTATTTATACAGATACGGAATCTGCTCTATGTACAACACATTCGGGGCTATGTCCACTGGACTTAGCCTCTAAAACCGTCCGTTAACGATATCTCACTACCTAAAAGTGCACATGAGGGGAAAAGTTTTAGAAATGGATTTCCATCAAGGTTGGTTGGTACCAATCCACGATGGTCTGATGTATGCCAGAATCAGCCAGTCCACTCTGGGTATTTGAAATGATATGGACATTAAGAGCTACCTTTGGACATGAAGATGGTAAATATGAAGTTTGTTTAAACTATTTCCTGTAGTTTTGCAGTTATAAGAAATACGTTTTACACGTACCTGCTTTTAGCCTAAGGCCGCTTGAAGTTAAGACTGAAAAACGGTCCGTTAAAGATATCTCCCTATTAATCCTCGTGTAGAAATGATGCACATCCGGAAAAAGTCTTAGAAATTGATTTCCAGTAAGGCAGAAACAATATTGGCCCTAAAACCTACCCAAGGATAGGTAGAATCTAAATATGAAGTTTGATATAAATATATCCAGTAGTTTTCTTGTTAGAAGAACTCAGACAAACAAACCGCATGTTAAACTGATAATCAATAGTGTAAGAGAAATTTGCAAAAACTCTTCTGGTCTTCCTGGAAACCTCCAATATATTCAATTTTTTTAAAATGATATACATATCGAATCCCGCTCCTGGACAAGTAGAAGTTTGGTCGAGATCTATTTAGCTTCTACCGGCTTCATGCTCTGCAGGCACCAAAGCTAAAAAATATGTAGATGTTCATTATTAAACCTGAAACGGATAACTGAATAAACAGTTGTCTGTAATGTCATTTATTTCGCCAAATTTTCATATAGAATATTTATCCGTTTCAGGTCAGTTCTAGATCGTATCAGTAGTTTTTAGCTTTCGTGTCGGTTTGTTTGTTTGTTTTTTTCCACCATCATGGGTAAGATGCTAAATAGATCTCGACCAAACTTCTACTTGTCCAGGAGCGGGATTCGATATGTATATCATTTAAAAATCATTGAATAGATTGGAGGTTTTCAGGAAGACCAGAAGAGTTTTTTCAAATTTCTCTTACATTATTGATTATATGTAAAATCTGTAGATTATACTAGCCTGCAAAAAAAACCTTTTTTGTGCGGTAAAAACTAAAATAGGTGGGATTTATGTATTTCTTAACGCGGAATTCGAGAAAAAATATAGTTTTGGTGTATCATGTCTGGTTTAGTGGCAATTTTACAAAATGTTATTTTGTTCTTATGTAAAATTGTTGATACTTATTATTGATTAAATTTGATGTATTAATGTAAATTTCAGCTTGCAAAACGTAATCATATTTTTCATGCATTATATACACATAAATGCTGCTTTGTAAGTAAGTAGATGGTTTGTATTATATTTTTAATGTATATTGAAATTCGTGAAACTGAAGCATAAAGCGCCTTTTTAGTTTCGGCTGTACAGTTTCTTTTAATATAACCGTGCCTTGAATAAAAATTACATGGTTAAACATACATAGTTTTTTACTTACATTATGTGCAGATTAGATTAACACCTCCGTCTTTTCCCGTTTTCCGTGGAATTTCCGAGTTTTTGAAGTTCCTGAATGATCTCTAGAAGGGTCATCTCGTGCAATCCACCAAGAGTAACCGGCCATCATATTCACATCCCAACGTCCCTGATAGCGTCGTTCTGCATCTTTGAGGTCCTGGTGAAACCTTTCACCTTGACCTTCACTGACAGCTCTTAAATTTGGAGGGAATAATCCAGATGCGAAGCTAAGAAATGAAGCTTAAGGCTCATATTACAACTGAGTTCCTTAAACATTACCAACATTTTCCTTAACATTTCTTTGTATTGAGGGTTCTTAATGTTGCCAAGGAATTTAGTCACTACATCTTTGAATGAGTTCCATGCCTCTTTCTAGATTTTGGTCATCGTGTCCGTGAAATATTTTTCCTTCATCAGTTTACGAACCTGTGGTTCATCAAATATGCTTTCTTTGATTTTTGCATCTGATAATGAGGGTAATTTAGTGGATAAATATTGAAAGCATAGGCTACTTTTATCTAATGACTTGGCATACTGTTTCATCAGTCCTAATTTGATGTGCAAGGGTGGAAGTAGAATTTTTTCACGGTCAATAAGGCTTACATTCAAGACATTTTTGGATCCTGGTTGTAGCTGTTTCCTTTCTGGCCAATTCACTGTATCCCAATGTTTATCCCATGTCTTGCTATCCCGTTCGAATAGGAAACAGGGAAATTTTGTATACCTTTTTTGTTGTCCCAGCAACAATCCAATGATCTTCAAATCACCGCAAATTTGCCACCCATGCTCGTGATATTAATTTTTTCAAGCACCAACATTAAGGTCTCGTATGTTTCAGACATTTTTGTGGAGTGTGCAAGTGGTACAGATGCCAGAACATTTGTATTATGAAGCAAAACAGCCTTTAAACTTCTTTTGGAAGAGTCAATAAAACCACGCCAGTTACTAGGATCATACTCTTTCACTCCCAGTTAACGTAGAAGATTTGAAACATCCGTACAAAATACAAGTTCGTCTTCATGAGTATAATACTTTTGGACTGTTATCTTTGCAAGGAGACTGCTTTATCAGTTCATCATACACATTGCATAAGGGCTGGGGCTTTTAACACGTCTGTTCATTCAAGTGGTCTAAGATGAAGGACAAACGCTCAACTGTCTTATCTTCAATCCTACATACCTCGCGGTCTATTGCGTATCTGGGGGAGTTTGTTACGAATTTACCAGGGAACCCCCAACTACGATGTGAAAAAATTTAGACAGCAATAAACCTATAATAAAATGCAAACAATAACAAATCAAATCACATAATTGTAGTCTAAAAATGTTGCGCGAGAACATCTCTCAACATTACGGATGACGTAAGAAAAGCAATGGACGAACGTAAAGTGACCGTGCTCATTCTCCTAGACTTCAGCAGTGCTTTTGACACTATCAGTACGGACATATTAATAGCGAAATTGCATTCCTTCCATCTTAGCCACGCTGCTCTCAAATTGTTTGCTTCCTACCTCCATAACCGACGACAGTATGTTGTCATGAATCATAAGAGAACGGAGTAGAAGTACTATGTTAACGGTGTGCCGCAAGGTTCTATACTCAGCCCTCTGTTATTTATTTTATATTTGAATGAGATCTCTTCTAATTTGAAAAACTGCAACTACCTTCTCTATGCCGACGACCTTCAAATTTACTGCCACACAAAAGTGAATGACATAAATGCAGCTATTGAAAATATGAACCGAAACTTAGAGCAGATCAGCTGTTATGCAGCTGAGAATTCTCTCTCCATCAACCCAACAAAAACACAAGCTATCATACTAGGGCAGAGAAAACTGCTTGCCCATCTACACAGTCTACAAATTCCAGTCATTCAACTAAACGGCGTTACTATCCCATTCTGTAAATCAGTAAAAAGCCCTGGAGTCACTATAAATGAAACTTTAAACTGGGATGAGCATGTCACTAACGTATGCAGGAAAGTTCACTCATCACTTCATCCCCTTAAGATTCACCAGACCGTATTACCTCTCAACTTAAAAATAAAACTGGTTCAAACATTGATACTTCCAATTTTTAACTATTGTGATGTTGTGTTGCTGGATGCTACCAGTGAACAAAATAGAAAATTGCAGAGAGCTTTAAACTCCTGCATTAGATTTATTTTTTCATTGAATTTTGCCTCGCATTTATCCCCTTTTTATGCACAACTTTCTTGATTAAAAGTAGAGCAGCAGAGGAATCGACTCTTGACTGAAAATATACCTGAATATCTCTCCAGTAATTTCCGTTTTCTATCCTCCGTTCATGACCGTGACACGCGATCTGGGTCAACAATTGCAATACCTCCACATCATACATCTGCCTTCAGTAATTCTTTCCTTGTGTCGGGCGCTAGAATATGGAATGCTTTACCCCCTGAAATTAGAAATTGTCCCTCATTAATTACCTTCAAAAGACAGTCTAAAGATTTCCTCTTGAATACGTAGGCTATATCATGTAGTTATGTGTGAATGTCTGAGTGAATGTCTGGAGTAAATAGTTCCCAAAAGTTTACATAAATTACTGTTATATTTTATGATTTCCACCTAGAGTAGTTAATATTGAATTTATTTTTCTAATTTTAGAGTTAGGATGTAATCTTTTAGTTTTAGACTATATTAAGTTATGTTACAATTATATTAAATACTGTGTTAGGTTTGAATATTAAATTTGGATTCAGTACTAAGCCGCATAATGTGGTTAAGTGTAAGAGAGGGCCAAGAGCCCTAACTTCGCCACAAATAAAGACATCAATAAATAAATACATCTTATGAATTCATGCAGATACTAAAACACTGAATTGCGTCAAAACTAGACGTGATAGGAAAAATATAGCATCATTTTCGGTATCAGTGCAGCGATTTCTATAAGAATTACATATTTTCTATTTTACCGCAAAATCATGTTGGCTAGTGTTATATGTGAAACGCCCCTTCATTTTAAATAATTGTCGTACATAATTTCGCTTACTCTTGAAATGACAGAGAAAGTTACTATTTTCTACCGGCTTCGTGCTTTGCAGCGAATGGCGGATCCATAACAGGAGAAAATGAGAAGATGCATCATATTTCTCTCGGCTTTAAAATTATCCCCACCTAGTGTGTCTGACCAACGAGGTAAAATGAGATAGGACTTTTCCCTTTGGTGTCTGGTTATTTCTCTGTTTGTATATTCCTAAAAGTGGAAAACTGGTAGATTTATTTCAACTAAACTACGTATTTGAATTCTACTCACTCACGATTGTGTTATATGATGTGTGATATGATGTCATGGTAATCGCATGGAGTTGGTATTTATAGGAAGATTATTCTCAAATATTTCGTTAACAATAGGTCTATCAAAAGGCTGTATACAACAAAACGTTTGAGAATATGTTATTTGCCTTCCTTTATGCAATATAAGTATCGTGCCCGCCCACGTAGCGTAACGGTTAAGTACTATTAGCTACCGTCCTCGGGGGAACGGGGTCGATTCCCAGTACTGCCAGAAATTTAAGAATAGCAGGAGGGCTGGTATATGGTTAAAATAGTACATGCAGCTCACCACCATTGGGGGTGTGCCTGAAAATTGCTGCACCGCCTCGGGATGAGGACACGAGTTTACTTTACTACAGTATTTATGGTACGATGGATAATAACGCTCATGATTACGAAAATCTAAATTTTTGTCCAAGTCACTTTAAGGTGGACAACGGGAAAATCGATAGGACAGATATTAAGGGAGGTATCATCAGAGTTCCACGACAGTGGTCAGAGATACAACATGCTACCTGAGAAACATGGAGAATTTCGTACAACTTTGGACTAGGAACTTTACCGTACAATAAATTCGGAAATCGTCATATTCTCTGTCGACTTCGTTCAGCTTCATCATAGTTCACGTTACTGTCACACGCTTTCGTACGAAAATGTAATTTTAACATGTCGCATTAACGTGTGAATAGAGCCATGTTACTTTGCATACTTTTCTGAAGGTGACATGTAATCCACTGCAAATTCCCGTGCGAACAACGGGTGCAAATGCTAGTAAGGTGTGTGAAATATTAAGTTCAAGAATGTAAATGCATCAATCACTACTGATCTCGTATGTTCTTGTTAAAGCTACCTCGCCTCTTACCGTTGTGGTATACAACTCAGTGGCTAGCATCCTGGCCTTTAGTTCAAGGGATTCTGGTTTCAAACCCTACCCCCACCCGCACCCCACCCTTATCGGTGATTTCAAAACTTCATTGGCTAATTCCTCTGGACCTGGGGCTGGATGTGTGGTGTCTTCAAGATTAGATATCATCCAAGTTCTGGCCCCATTTTCACAAATGCGCAGGTCGCATATGGGCAACACTCGATAGACCTGCTCTAGGAGTGTCCGGAGGTCATACCTCATTTAGCTTAATGGTTTCAATCCGTAACTATCCACTTGATTTGTTTGTATGAATTAAAGAGGAGCCTTCTTGAGATGACGGGCAGAAACTGGTATACCAGTTATACGATATTATAGACCCGCTAAGCGCTTCGGGCGTAACATAACTCACTCTGCGAGATTCTCTGCTTGACTCCTGTGCAAATGATGTTCCTGTGTTTACTGCGAAGTATAAACAATACGAAATGCTTTAGAAGCTGCACACAAGCCTATAATTTAAATTCTGAGGTAGTTAACGTCTAGCAAATCTTGAGCTGTCTGATTATAGCAATACACTCCATTCATTACTGAGAACGTAATGGGTACGTTTGTTCCCAATATATGATCTCCCTAACGTCAACAATATCGTTAATGATATTGATGATTCTCCTCTTGCTGGTATTTATCTAATGTCAGCTAACAGCATGCTGTCGTAACTTTGCAAACAAAATGAACGACTACTGGCAATTCTGCTTGATAGAGGAATAAGAAATACCACCTCTCTGAGCAAAAATTCCCCTTCACTTGGACTGACCTTGCGTTTTATTGATGATAAAAACAAGCCCCGAGATGATGAACTGTCGTCCCTTGAGAATGAATAAGTAACGCTGCGTAACAGTGGAAAGGGTTTCTTTTACGATTTCAATATCGTTTGTAAAATCCACTTTGTTGCGATCCCCGTACGAATTTATGATCATCAGGCAAGGCCATACCCAGAGAGATGCTGAAACTCCCTCCGAATTAAAAGTGAACTTGACAAATTCAAACAGCATATACGGGTTCTGACATAGCCTACAGTAAATTAGAAACATTATAAGAAACAAGCATTTGCAAATTTTTTTTTTTTTTTTTTTTTTTTGCTATTGGCTTTACGTCGCTCCGACACAGATAGGTCTTATGGCGACGATGGGACAGGAAAGGCCTAGGAGTTGGAAGGAAGCGGCCGTGGCCTTAATTAAGGTACAGCCCCAGCATTTGCCTGGTGTGAAAATGGGAAACCACGGAAAACCATCTTCAGGGCTGCCGATAGTGGGATTCGAACCTACTATCTCCCGGATGCAAGCTCACAGCCGCGCGCCTCAACGCGCACGACCAACTCGCCCGGTCATTTGCAAAATTAACAAGTGACTTTAATCTATAAAATCTGTGAAATCTTTACATTTTTCTCTGTGAATATAGTTAACAAATTTACTGTAAACGTAAATGAAAATTTTGTGCTGTGAGATATACGGATTGTTTGTTTTTTGTGTTCTTAATACTCTTTGCACCATAGAAATCGATTCCAGTAAACATATAGAAATATATTCATGTTATCGAACCGCTAGAAGACTTTTAAAAAATGAATCAAACTTCTAAATATGTTTGATGCTTACAGTGAAACATATTGTTACCTCCATTTTTAAACAAATTTTTGTGGCGCACTGCAAGCACGTGTTAAAGCGTGTTCTGCCTACTAGACCCATATAAATGTACCTTTCTACTTCATCCGCTTAGTTGTAAAAGGTACTGCTCTAAAACTGAAACCTTTTCTTTCTGTAAAATATATTTGAAAGTAAAAAAATATATTTGTTACTAGAGTTTTCGTTTTCGGAAGGCCTAACCCCCTCCGTAAAAATTCCTGGATGCGGCCTTGCCATCAGGTATTTCTGCACCTCTTCCAGAAGTTAGGGGCTACCTGCATTCAAACTCGCGGCTGCATAGGTCTACAAATCATTAAGATACTTATCTAAACAGAAAGCCGAGTACACAGGAACTGACTAGTATTATTGTTAGGATGGAATAAGATGTCCCAATGTTGAATACTTTCTTAATATCGAATAGTGAAATAATATACGTGTAAAAAGGTGACATTTATTGGGACGCTTGAAGAACCATTCACAACCTGGCCCCGAAGCATCGTTTGAACAGTGTTGGCAGATTGAGGGAAATTTCCCACGGATGAGGGAAAGGGTGCAGAAAGGGGAAAATCTATATATATAAAAGCAAGTCGGGCTGGAGCGATGTATATATAAATATTTAAAAATGAAAAAAGACGTGAATTAATGAGGCACTTCCAGAAATCTCAGAAATTTGAAACTTGGTACGGAGGAAACTGATGACCCCAGGATCCCTAGAAAAATCGGAAATTCTCAAAATTCCCTGAAGGGGGCACGCTGGGGGGGGGGCTCAAATTTTGGGCTCAGCATAAGAACACAGTCGTATAGTATATCCAAAACGATAACCTATAGGTTTCGTGGGCTTAAAAATTTTCGAGAATTTCCTCATTTTTATCCCCTATCCCCCCAAATCAAAATGGCGGCACAACCTGCCAGACGAAGTAGACAATTGAAATTTGGTGAAATTATAGCTTTTGGTCCCTAACCGACGGGAAAATTCCAAGATGTTCAAATTTTTCACTTTTTACCCCCCTAAGATATCGAAATATATAGGCAATTTTAATGACTGTGCAGACATTCCTTTTGAGCTATTTTTTGGCTAAACGGTAAGTTGTATCACAAAACGGATGGCACAATGTCCCTTCAATTCGGAGTGATCTACAACTTTGGTCCTGTGACATTTTGTCGTATCTCTCTCCCTTATACGTTAAATTTGGCCGTATTTCTGGATTGTTCGTAAATTTGGTGATTTTTACAAGTATATTTCATTGTTTGACACACTTATAAGAATGATAGGATAATCACGTTGTGTGCGCACATTGGCACGATTAAGGGACATGTGTGTACCAAATTTCATGATTCTAGCTTATACAGAAGTAGGCAAAACGTAATGTAAAATGTTAAAAATGCACCCAAATTTCACCCTATTCAAAATTTGATCTCAATTTACCCCCTTAATATGGGAGATACGAGGAAATGGTTTAGAAACAAATATATAGAGCGATAAATGAGACGTCTGATGGCGCAATCCGTTTCTTAATATCAGAAACCGTTTAGGAGATATGAATCTCGAAGTGGAAGTCTGCACTTTTCAACGTGCTCATGCTTATCCGTCATCTATATATATAAAAGCAAGTCGGGCTGGAGCGATGTATATATAAATATTTAAAAATGAAAAAAGACGTGAATTAATGAGGCACTTCCAGAAATCTCAGAAATTTGAAACTTGGTACGGAGGAAACTGTTGACCCCAGGATCCCTAGAAAAATCGGAAATTCTCAAAATTCCCTGAAGGGGGCACGCTGGGGGGGGCTCAAATTTTGGGCTCAGCATAAGAACACAGTCGTATAGTATATCCAAAACGATAACCTATAGGTTTCGTGGGCTTAAAAATTTTCGAGAATTTCCTCATTTTTATCCCCTATCCCCCCAAATCAAAATGGCGGCACAACCTGCCAGACGAAGTAGACAATTGAAATTTGGTGAAATTATAGCTTTTGGTCCCTAACCGACGGGAAAATTCCAAGATGTTCAAATTTTTCACTTTTCACCCCCCAAAGATATCGAAATATGGAGGCAATTTTAATGACTGTGCAGACATTCCTTTTGAGCTATTTTTTGGCTAAACGGTAAGTTGTATCACAAAACGGATGGCACAATGTCCCTTCAATTCGGAGTGATCTACGACTTTGGTCCTGTGACATTTTGTCGTATCTCTCTCCCTTATACGTTAAATTTGGCCGTATTTCTGGATTGTTCGTAAATTTGGTGATTTTTACAAGTATATTTCATTGTTTGACACACTTATAAGAATGATAGGATCATCACGTTGTGTGCGCACATTGGCACGATTAAGGGACATGTGTGTACCAAATTTTATGATTCTAGCTTATACAGAAGTAGGCAAAACGTAATGTAAAATGTTAAAAATGCACCCAAATTTCACCCTATTCAAAATTTGATCTCAATTTACCCCCTTAATATGGGAGATACGAGGAAATGGTTTAGAAACAAATATGTAGAGCGATAAATGAGACGTCTGATGGCGCAATCCGTTTCTTAATATCATAAACCGTTTAGGAGATATGAATCTCGAAGTGGAAGTCTGCACTTTTCAACGTGCTCATGCTTATCCGTCATCTATATATATAAAAGCAAGTCGGGCTGGAGCGATGTATATATAAATATTTAAAAATGAAAAAAGACGTGAATTAATGATTCACTTCCAGAAATCTCAGAAATTTGAAACTTGGTACGGAGGAAACTGATGACCCCAGGATCCCTAGAAAAATCGGAAATTCTCAAAATTCCCTGAAGGGGGCACGCTGGGGGGGGGCTCAAATTTTGGGCTCAGCATAAGAACACAGTCGTATAGTATATCCAAAACGATAACCTATAGGTTTCGTGGGCTTAAAAATTTTCGAGAATTTCCTCATTTTTATCCCCTATCCCCCCAAATCAAAATGGCGGCACAACCTGCCAGACGAAGTAGACAATTGAAATTTCGTGAAATTATAGCTTTTGGTCCCTAACCGACGGGAAAATTCCAAGATGTTCAAATTTTTCACTTTTCACCCCCCAAAGATATCGAAATATGGAGGCAATTTTAATGACTATGCAGACATTCCTTTTGAGCTATTTTTTGGCTAAACGGTAAGTTGTATCACAAAACGGATGGCACAATGTCCCTTCAATTCGGAGTGATCTACAACTTTGGTCCTGTGACATTTTGTCGTATCTCTCTCCCTTATACGTTAAATTTGGCCGTATTTCTGGATTGTTCGTAAATTTGGTGATTTTTACAAGTCTATTTCATTGTTTGACACACTTATAAGAATGATAGGATAATCACGTTGTGTGCGCACATTGGCACGATTAAGGGACATGTGTGTACCAAATTTCATGATTCTAGCTTATACAGAAGTAGGCAAAACGTAATGTAAAATGTTAAAAATGCACCCAAATTTCACCCTATTCAAAATTTGATCTCAATTTACCCCCTTAATATGGGAGATACGAGGAAATGGTTTAGAAACAAATATATAGAGCGATAAATGAGACGTCTGATGGCGCAATCCGTTTCTTAATATCAGAAACCGTTTAGGAGATATGAATCTCGAAGTGGAAGTCTGCACTTTTCAACGTGCTCATGCTTATCCGTCATCTATATATATAAAAGCAAGTCGGGCTGGAGCGATGTATATATAAATATTTAAAAATGAAAAAAGACGTGAATTAATGAGGCACTTCCAGAAATCTCAGAAATTTGAAACTTTGTACGGAGGAAACTGATGACCCCAGGATCCCTAGAAAAATCGGAAATTCTCAAAATTCCCTGAAGGGGGCACGCTGGGGGGGCTCAAATTTTGGGCTCAGCATAAGAACACAGTCGTATAGTATATCCAAAGCGATAACCTATAGGTTTCGTGGGCTTAAAAATTTTCGAGAATTTCCTCATTTTTATCCCCTATCCCCCCAAATCAAAATGGCGGCACAACCTGCCAGACGAAGTAGACAATTGAAATTTGGTGAAATTATAGCTTTTGGTCCCTAACCGACGGGAAAATTCCAAGATGTTCAAATTTTTCACTTTTCACCCCCCAAAGATATCGAAATATGGAGGCAATTTTAATGACTGTGCAGACATTCCTTTTGAGCTATTTTTTGGCTAAACGGTAAGTCGTATCACAAAACGGATGGCACAATGTCCCTTCAATTCGGAGTGATCTACAACTTTGGTCCTGTGACATTTTGTCGTATCTCTCTCCCTTATACGTTAAATTTGGCCGTATTTCTGGATTGTTCGTAAATTTGGTGATTTTTACAAGTATATTTCATTGTTTGACACACTTATAAGAATGATAGGATCATCACGTTGTGTGCGCACGTTGGCACGATTAAGGGACATGTGTGTACCAAATTTCATGATTCTAGCTTATACAGAAGAGGCAAAACGTAATGTAAAATGTTAAAAATGCACCCAAATTTCACCCTATTCAAACTTTGATCTCAATTTACCCCCTTAATATGGGAGATACGAGGAAATGGTTTAGAAACAAATATATAGAGCGATAAATGAGACGTCTGATGGCGCAATCCGTTTCTTAATATCAGAAACCGTTTAGGAGATATGAATCTCGAAGTGGAAGTCTGCACTTTTCAACGTGCTCATGCTTATCCGTCATCTATATATATAAAAGCAAGTCGGGCTGGAGCGATGTATATATAAATATTTAAAAATGAAAAAAGACGTGAATTAATGAGGCACTTCCAGAAATCTCAGAAATTTGAAACTTGGTACGGAGGAAACTGATGACCCCAGGATCCCTAGAAAAATCGGAAATTCTCAAAATTCCCTGAAGGGGGCACGCTGGGGGGGGGCTCAAATTTTGGGCTCAGCATAAGAACACAGTCGTATAGTATATCCAAAACGATAACCTATAGGTTTCGTGGGCTTAAAAATTTTCGAGAATTTCCTCATTTTTATCCCCTATCCCCCCAAATCAAAATGGCGGCACAACCTGCCAGACGAAGTAGACAATTGAAATTTGGTGAAATTATAGCTTTTGGTCCCTAACCGACGGGAAAATTCCAAGATGTTCAAATTTTTCACTTTTTACCCCCCTAAGATATCGAAATATATAGGCAATTTTAATGACTGTGCAGACATTCCTTTTGAGCTATTTTTTGGCTAAACGGTAAGTTGTATCACAAAACGGATGGCACAATGTCCCTTCAATTCGGAGTGATCTACAACTTTGGTCCTGTGACATTTTGTCGTATCTCTCTCCCTTATACGTTAAATTTGGCCGTATTTCTGGATTGTTCGTAAATTTGGTGATTTTTACAAGTATATTTCATTGTTTGACACACTTATAAGAATGATAGGATAATCACGTTGTGTGCGCACATTGGCACGATTAAGGGACATGTGTGTACCAAATTTCATGATTCTAGCTTATACAGAAGTAGGCAAAACGTCATGTAAAATGTTAAAAATGCACCCAAATTTCACCCTATTCAAAATTTGATCTCAATTTACCCCCTTAATATGGGAGATACGAGGAAATGGTTTAGAAACAAATATATAGAGCGATAAATGAGACGTCTGATGGCGCAATCCGTTTCTTAATATCAGAAACCGTTTAGGAGATATGAATCTCGAAGTGGAAGTCTGCACTTTTCAACGTGCTCATGCTTATCCGTCATCTATATATATAAAAGCAAGTCGGGCTGGAGCGATGTATATATAAATATTTAAAAATGAAAAAAGACGTGAATTAATGAGGCACTTCCAGAAATCTCAGAAATTTGAAACTTGGTACGGAGGAAACTGTTGACCCCAGGATCCCTAGAAAAATCGGAAATTCTCAAAATTCCCTGAAGGGGGCACGCTGGGGGGGGCTCAAATTTTGGGCTCAGCATAAGAACACAGTCGTATAGTATATCCAAAACGATAACCTATAGGTTTCGTGGGCTTAAAAATTTTCGAGAATTTCCTCATTTTTATCCCCTATCCCCCCAAATCAAAATGGCGGCACAACCTGCCAGACGAAGTAGACAATTGAAATTTCGTGAAATTATAGCTTTTGGTCCCTAACCGACGGGAAAATTCCAAGATGTTCAAATTTTTCACTTTTCACCCCCCAAAGATATCGAAATATGGAGGCAATTTTAATGACTATGCAGACATTCCTTTTGAGCTATTTTTTGGCTAAACGGTAAGTTGTATCACAAAACGGATGGCACAATGTCCCTTCAATTCGGAGTGATCTACAACTTTGGTCCTGTGACATTTTGTCGTATCTCTCTCCCTTATACGTTAAATTTGGCCGTATTTCTGGATTGTTCGTAAATTTGGTGATTTTTACAAGTATATTTCATTGTTTGACACACTTATAAGAATGATAGGATAATCACGTTGTGTGCGCACATTGGCACGATTAAGGGACATGTGTGTACCAAATTTCATGATTCTAGCTTATACAGAAGTAGGCAAAACGTAATGTAAAATGTTAAAAATGCACCCAAATTTCACCCTATTCAAAATTTGATCTCAATTTACCCCCTTAATATGGGAGATACGAGGAAATGGTTTAGAAACAAATATATAGAGCGATAAATGAGACGTCTGATGGCGCAATCCGTTTCTTAATATCAGAAACCGTTTAGGAGATATGAATCTCGAAGTGGAAGTCTGCACTTTTCAACGTGCTCATGCTTATCCGTCATCTATATATATAAAAGCAAGTCGGGCTGGAGCGATGTATATATAAATATTTAAAAATGAAAAAAGACGTGAATTAATGAGGCACTTCCAGAAATCTCAGAAATTTGAAACTTTGTACGGAGGAAACTGATGACCCCAGGATCCCTAGAAAAATCGGAAATTCTCAAAATTCCCTGAAGGGGGCACGCTGGGGGGGCTCAAATTTTGGGCTCAGCATAAGAACACAGTCGTATAGTATATCCAAAACGATAACCTATAGGTTTCGTGGGCTTAAAAATTTTCGAGAATTTCCTCATTTTTATCCCCTATCCCCCCAAATCAAAATGGCGGCACAACCTGCCAGACGAAGTAGACAATTGAAATTTGGTGAAATTATAGCTTTTGGTCCCTAACCGACGGGAAAATTCCAAGATGTTCAAATTTTTCACTTTTCACCCCCCAAAGATATCGAAATATGGAGGCAATTTTAATGACTGTGCAGACATTCCTTTTGAGCTATTTTTTGGCTAAACGGTAAGTCGTATCACAAAACGGATGGCACAATGTCCCTTCAATTCGGAGTGATCTACAACTTTGGTCCTGTGACATTTTGTCGTATCTCTCTCCCTTATACGTTAAATTTGGCCGTATTTCTGGATTGTTCGTAAATTTGGTGATTTTTACAAGTATATTTCATTGTTTGACACACTTATAAGAATGATAGGATCATCACGTTGTGTGCGCACGTTGGCACGATTAAGGGACATGTGTGTACCAAATTTCATGATTCTAGCTTATACAGAAGAGGCAAAACGTAATGTAAAATGTTAAAAATGCACCCAAATTTCACCCTATTCAAACTTTGATCTCAATTTACCCCCTTAATATGGGAGATACGAGGAAATGGTTTAGAAACAAATATATAGAGCGATAAATGAGACGTCTGATGGCGCAATCCGTTTCTTAATATCATAAACCGTTTAGGAGATATGAATCTCGAAGTGGAAGTCTGCACTTTTCAACGTGCTCATGCTTATCCGTCATCTATATATATAAAAGCAAGTCGGGCTGGAGCGATGTATATATAAATATTTAAAAATGAAAAAAGACGTGAATTAATGAGGCACTTCCAGAAATCTCAGAAATTTGAAACTTGGTACGGAGGAAACTGATGACCCCAGGATCCCTAGAAAAATCGGAAATTCTCAAAATTCCCTGAAGGGGGCACGCTGGGGGGGGGCTCAAATTTTGGGCTCAGCATAAGAACACAGTCGTATAGTATATCCAAAACGATAACCTATAGGTTTCGTGGGCTTAAAAATTTTCGAGAATTTCCTCATTTTTATCCCCTATCCCCCCAAATCAAAATGGCGGCACAACCTGCCAGACGAAGTAGACAATTGAAATTTGGTGAAATTATAGCTTTTGGTCCCTAACCGACGGGAAAATTCCAAGATGTTCAAATTTTTCACTTTTTACCCCCCTAAGATATCGAAATATATAGGCAATTTTAATGACTGTGCAGACATTCCTTTTGAGCTATTTTTTGGCTAAACGGTAAGTTGTATCACAAAACGGATGGCACAATGTCCCTTCAATTCGGAGTGATCTACAACTTTGGTCCTGTGACATTTTGTCGTATCTCTCTCCCTTATACGTTAAATTTGGCCGTATTTCTGGATTGTTCGTAAATTTGGTGATTTTTACAAGTATATTTCATTGTTTGACACACTTATAAGAATGATAGGATAATCACGTTGTGTGCGCACATTGGCACGATTAAGGGACATGTGTGTACCAAATTTCATGATTCTAGCTTATACAGAAGTAGGCAAAACGTAATGTAAAATGTTAAAAATGCACCCAAATTTCACCCTATTCAAAATTTGATCTCAATTTACCCCCTTAATATGGGAGATACGAGGAAATGGTTTAGAAACAAATATATAGAGCGATAAATGAGACGTCTGATGGCGCAATCCGTTTCTTAATATCAGAAACCGTTTAGGAGATATGAATCTCGAAGTGGAAGTCTGCACTTTTCAACGTGCTCATGCTTATCCGTCATCTATATATATAAAAGCAAGTCGGGCTGGAGCGATGTATATATAAATATTTAAAAATGAAAAAAGACGTGAATTAATGAGGCACTTCCAGAAATCTCAGAAATTTGAAACTTGGTACGGAGGAAACTGTTGACCCCAGGATCCCTAGAAAAATCGGAAATTCTCAAAATTCCCTGAAGGGGGCACGCTGGGGGGGGCTCAAATTTTGGGCTCAGCATAAGAACACAGTCGTATAGTATATCCAAAACGATAACCTATAGGTTTCGTGGGCTTAAAAATTTTCGAGAATTTCCTCATTTTTATCCCCTATCCCCCCAAATCAAAATGGCGGCACAACCTGCCAGACGAAGTAGACAATTGAAATTTGGTGAAATTATAGCTTTTGGTCCCTAACCGACGGGAAAATTCCAAGATGTTCAAATTTTTCACTTTTCACCCCCCAAAGATATCGAAATATGGAGGCAATTTTAATGACTGTGCAGACATTCCTTTTGAGCTATTTTTTGGCTAAACGGTAAGTCGTATCACAAAACGGATGGCACAATGTCCCTTCAATTCGGAGTGATCTACAACTTTGGTCCTGTGACATTTTGTCGTATCTCTCTCCCTTATACGTTAAATTTGGCCGTATTTCTGGATTGTTCGTAAATTTGGTGATTTTTACAAGTATATTTCATTGTTTGACACACTTATAAGAATGATAGGATCATCACGTTGTGTGCGCACGTTGGCACGATTAAGGGACATGTGTGTACCAAATTTCATGATTCTAGCTTATACAGAAGAGGCAAAACGTAATGTAAAATGTTAAAAATGCACCCAAATTTCACCCTATTCAAACTTTGATCTCAATTTACCCCCTTAATATGGGAGATACGAGGAAATGGTTTAGAAACAAATATATAGAGCGATAAATGAGACGTCTGATGGCGCAATCCGTTTCTTAATATCAGAAACCGTTTAGGAGATATGAATCTCGAAGTGGAAGTCTGCACTTTTCAACGTGCTCATGCTTATCCGTCATCTATATATATAAAAGCAAGTCGGGCTGGAGCGATGTATATATAAATATTTAAAAATGAAAAAAGACGTGAATTAATGAGGCACTTCCAGAAATCTCAGAAATTTGAAACTTGGTACGGAGGAAACTGATGACCCCAGGATCCCTAGAAAAATCGGAAATTCTCAAAATTCCCTGAAGGGGGCACGCTGGGGGGGGGGCTCAAATTTTGGGCTCAGCATAAGAACACAGTCGTATAGTATATCCAAAACGATAACCTATAGGTTTCGTGGGCTTAAAAATTTTCGAGAATTTCCTCATTTTTATCCCCTATCCCCCCAAATCAAAATGGCGGCACAACCTGCCAGACGAAGTAGACAATTGAAATTTGGTGAAATTATAGCTTTTGGTCCCTAACCGACGGGAAAATTCCAAGATGTTCAAATTTTTCACTTTTTACCCCCCTAAGATATCGAAATATATAGGCAATTTTAATGACTGTGCAGACATTCCTTTTGAGCTATTTTTTGGCTAAACGGTAAGTTGTATCACAAAACGGATGGCACAATGTCCCTTCAATTCGGAGTGATCTACAACTTTGGTCCTGTGACATTTTGTCGTATCTCTCTCCCTTATACGTTAAATTTGGCCGTATTTCTGGATTGTTCGTAAATTTGGTGATTTTTACAAGTATATTTCATTGTTTGACACACTTATAAGAATGATAGGATAATCACGTTGTGTGCGCACATTGGCACGATTAAGGGACATGTGTGTACCAAATTTCATGATTCTAGCTTATACAGAAGTAGGCAAAACGTAATGTAAAATGTTAAAAATGCACCCAAATTTCACCCTATTCAAAATTTGATCTCAATTTACCCCCTTAATATGGGAGATACGAGGAAATGGTTTAGAAACAAATATATAGAGCGATAAATGAGACGTCTGATGGCGCAATCCGTTTCTTAATATCATAAACCGTTTAGGAGATATGAATCTCGAAGTGGAAGTCTGCACTTTTCAACGTGCTCATGCTTATCCGTCATCTATATATATAAAAGCAAGTCGGGCTGGAGCGATGTATATATAAATATTTAAAAATGAAAAAAGACGTGAATTAATGAGGCACTTCCAGAAATCTCAGAAATTTGAAACTTGGTACGGAGGAAACTGATGACCCCAGGATCCCTAGAAAAATCGGAAATTCTCAAAATTCCCTGAAGGGGGCACGCTGGGGGGGCTCAAATTTTGGGCTCAGCATAAGAACACAGTCGTATAGTATATCCAAAACGATAACCTATAGGTTTCGTGGGCTTAAAAATTTTCGAGAATTTCCTCATTTTTATCCCCTATCCCCCCAAATCAAAATGGCGGCACAACCTGCCAGACGAAGTAGACAATTGAAATTTGGTGAAATTATAGCTTTTGGTCCCTAACCGACGGGAAAATTCCAAGATGTTCAAATTTTTCACTTTTCACCCCCCAAAGATATCGAAATATGGAGGCAATTTTAATGACTGTGCAGACATTCCTTTTGAGCTATTTTTTGGCTAAACGGTAAGTCGTATCACAAAACGGATGGCACAATGTCCCTTCAATTCGGAGTGATCTACAACTTTGGTCCTGTGATATTTTGTCGTATCTCTCTCCCTTATACGTTAAATTTGGCCGTATTTCTGGATTGTTCGTAAATTTGGTGATTTTTACAAGTATATTTCATTGTTTGACACACTTATAAGAATGATAGGATCATCACGTTGTGTGCGCACGTTGGCACGATTAAGGGACATGTGTGTACCAAATTTCATGATTCTAGCTTATACAGAAGAGGCAAAACGTAATGTAAAATGTTAAAAATGCACCCAAATTTCACCCTATTCAAACTTTGATCTCAATTTACCCCCTTAATATGGGAGATACGAGGAAATGGTTTAGAAACAAATATATAGAGCGATAAATGAGACGTCTGATGGCGCAATCCGTTTCTTAATATCAGAAACCGTTTAGGAGATATGAATCTCGAAGTGGAAGTCTGCACTTTTCAACGTGCTCATGCTTATCCGTCATCTATATATATAAAAGCAAGTCGGGCTGGAGCGATGTATATATAAATATTTAAAAATGAAAAAAGACGTGAATTAATGAGGCACTTCCAGAAATCTCAGAAATTTGAAACTTGGTACGGAGGAAACTGATGACCCCAGGATCCCTAGAAAAATCGGAAATTCTCAAAATTCCCTGAAGGGGGCACGCTGGGGGGGGGCTCAAATTTTGGGCTCAGCATAAGAACACAGTCGTATAGTATATCCAAAACGATAACCTATAGGTTTCGTGGGCTTAAAAATTTTCGAGAATTTCCTCATTTTTATCCCCTATCCCCCCAAATCAAAATGGCGGCACAACCTGCCAGACGAAGTAGACAATTGAAATTTGGTGAAATTATAGCTTTTGGTCCCTAACCGACGGGAAAATTCCAAGATGTTCAAATTTTTCACTTTTTACCCCCCTAAGATATC
The DNA here is from genome assembly GCF_040414725.1 of Anabrus simplex. Classification (NCBI taxonomy): domain Eukaryota; kingdom Metazoa; phylum Arthropoda; class Insecta; order Orthoptera; family Tettigoniidae; genus Anabrus; species Anabrus simplex. The sequence goes on along the minus strand of NC_090265.1, from coordinate 1,509,358,880 downwards.
GAAATATATAGGCAATTTTAATGACTGTGCAGACATTCCTTTTGAGCTATTTTTTGGCTAAACGGTAAGTTGTATCACAAAACGGATGGCACAATGTCCCTTCAATTCGGAGTGATCTACAACTTTGGTCCTGTGACATTTTGTCGTATCTCTCTCCCTTATACGTTAAATTTGGCCGTATTTCTGGATTGTTCGTAAATTTGGTGATTTTTACAAGTATATTTCATTGTTTGACACACTTATAAGAATGATAGGATAATCACGTTGTGTGCGCACATTGGCACGATTAAGGGACATGTGTGTACCAAATTTCATGATTCTAGCTTATACAGAAGTAGGCAAAACGTAATGTAAAATGTTAAAAATGCACCCAAATTTCACCCTATTCAAAATTTGATCTCAATTTACCCCCTTAATATGGGAGATACGAGGAAATGGTTTAGAAACAAATATATAGAGCGATAAATGAGACGTCTGATGGCGCAATCCGTTTCTTAATATCATAAACCGTTTAGGAGATATGAATCTCGAAGTGGAAGTCTGCACTTTTCAACGTGCTCATGCTTATCCGTCATCTATATATATAAAAGCAAGTCGGGCTGGAGCGATGTATATATAAATATTTAAAAATGAAAAAAGACGTGAATTAATGAGGCACTTCCAGAAATCTCAGAAATTTGAAACTTGGTACGGAGGAAACTGATGACCCCAGGATCCCTAGAAAAATCGGAAATTCTCAAAATTCCCTGAAGGGGGCACGCTGGGGGGGGGGCTCAAATTTTGGGCTCAGCATAAGAACACAGTCGTATAGTATATCCAAAACGATAACCTATAGGTTTCGTGGGCTTAAAAATTTTCGAGAATTTCCTCATTTTTATCCCCTATCCCCCCAAATCAAAATGGCGGCACAACCTGCCAGACGAAGTAGACAATTGAAATTTGGTGAAATTATAGCTTTTGGTCCCTAACCGACGGGAAAATTCCAAGATGTTCAAATTTTTCACTTTTCACCCCCCAAAGATATCGAAATATGGAGGCAATTTTAATGACTATGCAGACATTCCTTTTGAGCTATTTTTTGGCTAAACGGTAAGTTGTATCACAAAACGGATGGCACAATGTCCCTTCAATTCGGAGTGATCTACAACTTTGGTCCTGTGACATTTTGTCGTATCTCTCTCCCTTATACGTTAAATTTGGCCGTATTTCTGGATTGTTCGTAAATTTGGTGATTTTTACAAGTATATTTCATTGTTTGACACACTTATAAGAATGATAGGATAATCACGTTGTGTGCGCACATTGGCACGATTAAGGGACATGTGTGTACCAAATTTCATGATTCTAGCTTATACAGAAGTAGGCAAAACGTAATGTAAAATGTTAAAAATGCACCCAAATTTCACCCTATTCAAAATTTGATCTCAATTTACCCCCTTAATATGGGAGATACGAGGAAATGGTTTAGAAACAAATATATAGAGCGATAAATGAGACGTCTGATGGCGCAATCCGTTTCTTAATATCAGAAACCGTTTAGGAGATATGAATCTCGAAGTGGAAGTCTGCACTTTTCAACGTGCTCATGCTTATCCGTCATCTATATATATAAAAGCAAGTCGGGCTGGAGCGATGTATATATAAATATTTAAAAATGAAAAAAGACGTGAATTAATGAGGCACTTCCAGAAATCTCAGAAATTTGAAACTTGGTACGGAGGAAACTGTTGACCCCAGGATCCCTAGAAAAATCGGAAATTCTCAAAATTCCCTGAAGGGGGCACGCTGGGGGGGGCTCAAATTTTGGGCTCAGCATAAGAACACAGTCGTATAGTATATCCAAAACGATAACCTATAGGTTTCGTGGGCTTAAAAATTTTCGAGAATTTCCTCATTTTTATCCCCTATCCCCCCAAATCAAAATGGCGGCACAACCTGCCAGACGAAGTAGACAATTGAAATTTGGTGAAATTATAGCTTTTGGTCCCTAACCGACGGGAAAATTCCAAGATATTCAAATTTTTCACTTTTCACCCCCCAAAGATATCGAAATATGGAGGCAATTTTAATGACTGTGCAGACATTCCTTTTGAGCTATTTTTTGGCTAAACGGTAAGTTGTATCACAAAACGGATGGCACAATGTCCCTTCAATTCGGAGTGATCTACAACTTTGGTCCTGTGACATTTTGTCGTATCTCTCTCCCTTATACGTTAAATTTGGCCGTATTTCTGGATTGTTCGTAAATTTGGTGATTTTTACAAGTATATTTCATTGTTTGACACACTTATAAGAATGATAGGATCATCACGTTGTGTGCGCACATTGGCACGATTAAGGGACATGTGTGTACCAAATTTTATGATTCTAGCTTATACAGAAGTAGGCAAAACGTAATGTAAAATGTTAAAAATGCACCCAAATTTCACCCTATTCAAAATTTGATCTCAATTTACCCCCTTAATATGGGAGATACGAGGAAATGGTTTAGAAACAAATATGTAGAGCGATAAATGAGACGTCTGATGGCGCAATCCGTTTCTTAATATCATAAACCGTTTAGGAGATATGAATCTCGAAGTGGAAGTCTGCACTTTTCAACGTGCTCATGCTTATCCGTCATCTATATATATAAAAGCAAGTCGGGCTGGAGCGATGTATATATAAATATTTAAAAATGAAAAAAGACGTGAATTAATGATTCACTTCCAGAAATCTCAGAAATTTGAAACTTGGTACGGAGGAAACTGATGACCCCAGGATCCCTAGAAAAATCGGAAATTCTCAAAATTCCCTGAAGGGGGCACGCTGGGGGGGGGCTCAAATTTTGGGCTCAGCATAAGAACACAGTCGTATAGTATATCCAAAACGATAACCTATAGGTTTCGTGGGCTTAAAAATTTTCGAGAATTTCCTCATTTTTATCCCCTATCCCCCCAAATCAAAATGGCGGCACAACCTGCCAGACGAAGTAGACAATTGAAATTTGGTGAAATTATAGCTTTTGGTCCCTAACCGACGGGAAAATTCCAAGATGTTCAAATTTTTCACTTTTCACCCCCCAAAGATATCGAAATATGGAGGCAATTTTAATGACTATGCAGACATTCCTTTTGAGCTATTTTTTGGCTAAACGGTAAGTTGTATCACAAAACGGATGGCACAATGTCCCTTCAATTCGGAGTGATCTACAACTTTGGTCCTGTGACATTTTGTCGTATCTCTCTCCCTTATACGTTAAATTTGGCCGTATTTCTGGATTGTTCGTAAATTTGGTGATTTTTACAAGTATATTTCATTGTTTGACACACTTATAAGAATGATAGGATAATCACGTTGTGTGCGCACATTGGCACGATTAAGGGACATGTGTGTACCAAATTTCATGATTCTAGCTTATACAGAAGTGGGCAAAACGTAATGTAAAATGTTAAAAATGCACCCAAATTTCACCCTATTCAAAATTTGATCTCAATTTACCCCCTTAATATGGGAGATACGAGGAAATGGTTTAGAAACAAATATATAGAGCGATAAATGAGACGTCTGATGGCGCAATCCGTTTCTTAATATCAGAAACCGTTTAGGAGATATGAATCTCGAAGTGGAAGTCTGCACTTTTCAACGTGCTCATGCTTATCCGTCATCTATATATATAAAAGCAAGTCGGGCTGGAGCGATGTATATATAAATATTTAAAAATGAAAAAAGACGTGAATTAATGAGGCACTTCCAGAAATCTCAGAAATTTGAAACTTTGTACGGAGGAAACTGATGACCCCAGGATCCCTAGAAAAATCGGAAATTCTCAAAATTCCCTGAAGGGGGCACGCTGGGGGGGCTCAAATTTTGGGCTCAGCATAAGAACACAGTCGTATAGTATATCCAAAACGATAACCTATAGGTTTCGTGGGCTTAAAAATTTTCGAGAATTTCCTCATTTTTATCCCCTATCCCCCCAAATCAAAATGGCGGCACAACCTGCCAGACGAAGTAGACAATTGAAATTTGGTGAAATTATAGCTTTTGGTCCCTAACCGACGGGAAAATTCCAAGATGTTCAAATTTTTCACTTTTCACCCCCCAAAGATATCGAAATATGGAGGCAATTTTAATGACTGTGCAGACATTCCTTTTGAGCTATTTTTTGGCTAAACGGTAAGTTGTATCACAAAACGGATGGCACAATGTCCCTTCAATTCGGAGTGATCTACAACTTTGGTCCTGTGACATTTTGTCGTATCTCTCTCCCTTATACGTTAAATTTGGCCGTATTTCTGGATTGTTCGTAAATTTGGTGATTTTTACAAGTATATTTCATTGTTTGACACACTTATAAGAATGATAGGATCATCACGTTGTGTGCGCACATTGGCACGATTAAGGGACATGTGTGTACCAAATTTTATGATTCTAGCTTATACAGAAGTAGGCAAAACGTAATGTAAAATGTTAAAAATGCACCCAAATTTCACCCTATTCAAAATTTGATCTCAATTTACCCCCTTAATATGGGAGATACGAGGAAATGGTTTAGAAACAAATATGTAGAGCGATAAATGAGACGTCTGATGGCGCAATCCGTTTCTTAATATCATAAACCGTTTAGGAGATATGAATCTCGAAGTGGAAGTCTGCACTTTTCAACGTGCTCATGCTTATCCGTCATCTATATATATAAAAGCAAGTCGGGCTGGAGCGATGTATATATAAATATTTAAAAATGAAAAAAGACGTGAATTAATGATTCACTTCCAGAAATCTCAGAAATTTGAAACTTGGTACGGAGGAAACTGATGACCCCAGGATCCCTAGAAAAATCGGAAATTCTCAAAATTCCCTGAAGGGGGCACGCTGGGGGGGGGCTCAAATTTTGGGCTCAGCATAAGAACACAGTCGTATAGTATATCCAAAACGATAACCTATAGGTTTCGTGGGCTTAAAAATTTTCGAGAATTTCCTCATTTTTATCCCCTATCCCCCCAAATCAAAATGGCGGCACAACCTGCCAGACGAAGTAGACAATTGAAATTTGGTGAAATTATAGCTTTTGGTCCCTAACCGACGGGAAAATTCCAAGATGTTCAAATTTTTCACTTTTCACCCCCCAAAGATATCGAAATATGGAGGCAATTTTAATGACTATGCAGACATTCCTTTTGAGCTATTTTTTGGCTAAACGGTAAGTTGTATCACAAAACGGATGGCACAATGTCCCTTCAATTCGGAGTGATCTACAACTTTGGTCCTGTGACATTTTGTCGTATCTCTCTCCCTTATACGTTAAATTTGGCCGTATTTCTGGATTGTTCGTAAATTTGGTGATTTTTACAAGTCTATTTCATTGTTTGACACACTTATAAGAATGATAGGATCATCACGTTGTGTGCGCACATTGGCACGATTAAGGGACATGTGTGTACCAAATTTCATGATTCTAGCTTATACAGAAGTAGGCAAAACGTAATGTAAAATGTTAAAAATGCACCCAAATTTCACCCTATTCAAAATTTGATCTCAATTTACCCCCTTAATATGGGAGATACGAGGAAATGGTTTAGAAACAAATATATAGAGCGATAAATGAGACGTCTGATGGCGCAATCCGTTTCTTAATATCAGAAACCGTTTAGGAGATATGAATCTCGAAGTGGAAGTCTGCACTTTTCAACGTGCTCATGCTTATCCGTCATCTATATATATAAAAGCAAGTCGGGCTGGAGCGATGTATATATAAATATTTAAAAATGAAAAAAGACGTGAATTAATGAGGCACTTCCAGAAATCTCAGAAATTTGAAACTTTGTACGGAGGAAACTGATGACCCCAGGATCCCTAGAAAAATCGGAAATTCTCAAAATTCCCTGAAGGGGGCACGCTGGGGGGGCTCAAATTTTGGGCTCAGCATAAGAACACAGTCGTATAGTATATCCAAAACGATAACCTATAGGTTTCGTGGGCTTAAAAATTTTCGAGAATTTCCTCATTTTTATCCCCTATCCCCCCAAATCAAAATGGCGGCACAACCTGCCAGACGAAGTAGACAATTGAAATTTGGTGAAATTATAGCTTTTGGTCCCTAACCGACGGGAAAATTCCAAGATGTTCAAATTTTTCACTTTTCACCCCCCAAAGATATCGAAATATGGAGGCAATTTTAATGACTGTGCAGACATTCCTTTTGAGCTATTTTTTGGCTAAACGGTAAGTCGTATCACAAAACGGATGGCACAATGTCCCTTCAATTCGGAGTGATCTACAACTTTGGTCCTGTGACATTTTGTCGTATCTCTCTCCCTTATACGTTAAATTTGGCCGTATTTCTGGATTGTTCGTAAATTTGGTGATTTTTACAAGTATATTTCATTGTTTGACACACTTATAAGAATGATAGGATCATCACGTTGTGTGCGCACGTTGGCACGATTAAGGGACATGTGTGTACCAAATTTCATGATTCTAGCTTATACAGAAGAGGCAAAACGTAATGTAAAATGTTAAAAATGCACCCAAATTTCACCCTATTCAAACTTTGATCTCAATTTACCCCCTTAATATGGGAGATACGAGGAAATGGTTTAGAAACAAATATATAGAGCGATAAATGAGACGTCTGATGGCGCAATCCGTTTCTTAATATCAGAAACCGTTTAGGAGATATGAATCTCGAAGTGGAAGTCTGCACTTTTCAACGTGCTCATGCTTATCCGTCATCTATATATATAAAAGCAAGTCGGGCTGGAGCGATGTATATATAAATATTTAAAAATGAAAAAAGACGTGAATTAATGAGGCACTTCCAGAAATCTCAGAAATTTGAAACTTGGTACGGAGGAAACTGATGACCCCAGGATCCCTAGAAAAATCGGAAATTCTCAAAATTCCCTGAAGGGGGCACGCTGGGGGGGGGCTCAAATTTTGGGCTCAGCATAAGAACACAGTCGTATAGTATATCCAAAACGATAACCTATAGGTTTCGTGGGCTTAAAAATTTTCGAGAATTTCCTCATTTTTATCCCCTATCCCCCCAAATCAAAATGGCGGCACAACCTGCCAGACGAAGTAGACAATTGAAATTTGGTGAAATTATAGCTTTTGGTCCCTAACCGACGGGAAAATTCCAAGATGTTCAAATTTTTCACTTTTTACCCCCCTAAGATATCGAAATATATAGGCAATTTTAATGACTGTGCAGACATTCCTTTTGAGCTATTTTTTGGCTAAACGGTAAGTTGTATCACAAAACGGATGGCACAATGTCCCTTCAATTCGGAGTGATCTACAACTTTGGTCCTGTGACATTTTGTCGTATCTCTCTCCCTTATACGTTAAATTTGGCCGTATTTCTGGATTGTTCGTAAATTTGGTGATTTTTACAAGTATATTTCATTGTTTGACACACTTATAAGAATGATAGGATCATCACGTTGTGTGCGCACATTGGCACGATTAAGGGACATGTGTGTACCAAATTTTATGATTCTAGCTTATACAGAAGTAGGCAAAACGTAATGTAAAATGTTAAAAATGCACCCAAATTTCACCCTATTCAAAATTTGATCTCAATTTACCCCCTTAATATGGGAGATACGAGGAAATGGTTTAGAAACAAATATATAGAGCGATAAATGAGACGTCTGATGGCGCAATCCGTTTCTTAATATCAGAAACCGTTTAGGAGATATGAATCTCGAAGTGGAAGTCTGCACTTTTCAACGTGCTCATGCTTATCCGTCATCTATATATATAAAAGCAAGTCGGGCTGGAGCGATGTATATATAAATATTTAAAAATGAAAAAAGACGTGAATTAATGAGGCACTTCCAGAAATCTCAGAAATTTGAAACTTTGTACGGAGGAAACTGATGACCCCAGGATCCCTAGAAAAATCGGAAATTCTCAAAATTCCCTGAAGGGGGCACGCTGGGGGGGCTCAAATTTTGGGCTCAGCATAAGAACACAGTCGTATAGTATATCCAAAACGATAACCTATAGGTTTCGTGGGCTTAAAAATTTTCGAGAATTTCCTCATTTTTATCCCCTATCCCCCCAAATCAAAATGGCGGCACAACCTGCCAGACGAAGTAGACAATTGAAATTTGGTGAAATTATAGCTTTTGGTCCCTAACCGACGGGAAAATTCCAAGATGTTCAAATTTTTCACTTTTCACCCCCCAAAGATATCGAAATATGGAGGCAATTTTAATGACTGTGCAGACATTCCTTTTGAGCTATTTTTTGGCTAAACGGTAAGTTGTATCACAAAACGGATGGCACAATGTCCCTTCAATTCGGAGTGATCTACAACTTTGGTCCTGTGACATTTTGTCGTATCTCTCTCCCTTATACGTTAAATTTGGCCGTATTTCTGGATTGTTCGTAAATTTGGTGATTTTTACAAGTATATTTCATTGTTTGACACACTTATAAGAATGATAGGATCATCACGTTGTGTGCGCACATTGGCACGATTAAGGGACATGTGTGTACCAAATTTTATGATTCTAGCTTATACAGAAGTAGGCAAAACGTAATGTAAAATGTTAAAAATGCACCCAAATTTCACCCTATTCAAAATTTGATCTCAATTTACCCCCTTAATATGGGAGATACGAGGAAATGGTTTAGAAACAAATATGTAGAGCGATAAATGAGACGTCTGATGGCGCAATCCGTTTCTTAATATCATAAACCGTTTAGGAGATATGAATCTCGAAGTGGAAGTCTGCACTTTTCAACGTGCTCATGCTTATCCGTCATCTATATATATAAAAGCAAGTCGGGCTGGAGCGATGTATATATAAATATTTAAAAATGAAAAAAGACGTGAATTAATGATTCACTTCCAGAAATCTCAGAAATTTGAAACTTGGTACGGAGGAAACTGATGACCCCAGGATCCCTAGAAAAATCGGAAATTCTCAAAATTCCCTGAAGGGGGCACGCTGGGGGGGGGCTCAAATTTTGGGCTCAGCATAAGAACACAGTCGTATAGTATATCCAAAACGATAACCTATAGGTTTCGTGGGCTTAAAAATTTTCGAGAATTTCCTCATTTTTATCACCTATCCCCCCAAATCAAAATGGCGGCACAACCTGCCAGACGAAGTAGACAATTGAAATTTGGTGAAATTATAGCTTTTGGTCCCTAACCGACGGGAAAATTCCAAGATGTTCAAATTTTTCACTTTTCACCCCCCAAAGATATCGAAATATGGAGGCAATTTTAATGACTATGCAGACATTCCTTTTGAGCTATTTTTTGGCTAAACGGTAAGTTGTATCACAAAACGGATGGCACAATGTCCCTTCAATTCGGAGTGATCTACAACTTTGGTCCTGTGACATTTTGTCGTATCTCTCTCCCTTATACGTTAAATTTGGCCGTATTTCTGGATTGTTCGTAAATTTGGTGATTTTTACAAGTCTATTTCATTGTTTGACACACTTATAAGAATGATAGGATCATCACGTTGTGTGCGCACATTGGCACGATTAAGGGACATGTGTGTACCAAATTTCATGATTCTAGCTTATACAGAAGTAGGCAAAACGTAATGTAAAATGTTAAAAATGCACCCAAATTTCACCCTATTCAAAATTTGATCTCAATTTACCCCCTTAATATGGGAGATACGAGGAAATGGTTTAGAAACAAATATATAGAGCGATAAATGAGACGTCTGATGGCGCAATCCGTTTCTTAATATCAGAAACCGTTTAGGAGATATGAATCTCGAAGTGGAAGTCTGCACTTTTCAACGTGCTCATGCTTATCCGTCATCTATATATATAAAAGCAAGTCGGGCTGGAGCGATGTATATATAAATATTTAAAAATGAAAAAAGACGTGAATTAATGAGGCACTTCCAGAAATCTCAGAAATTTGAAACTTTGTACGGAGGAAACTGATGACCCCAGGATCCCTAGAAAAATCGGAAATTCTCAAAATTCCCTGAAGGGGGCACGCTGGGGGGGCTCAAATTTTGGGCTCAGCATAAGAACACAGTCGTATAGTATATCCAAAACGATAACCTATAGGTTTCGTGGGCTTAAAAATTTTCGAGAATTTCCTCATTTTTATCCCCTATCCCCCCAAATCAAAATGGCGGCACAACCTGCCAGACGAAGTAGACAATTGAAATTTGGTGAAATTATAGCTTTTGGTCCCTAACCGACGGGAAAATTCCAAGATGTTCAAATTTTTCACTTTTCACCCCCCAAAGATATCGAAATATGGAGGCAATTTTAATGACTGTGCAGACATTCCTTTTGAGCTATTTTTTGGCTAAACGGTAAGTCGTATCACAAAACGGATGGCACAATGTCCCTTCAATTCGGAGTGATCTACAACTTTGGTCCTGTGACATTTTGTCGTATCTCTCTCCCTTATACGTTAAATTTGGCCGTATTTCTGGATTGTTCGTAAATTTGGTGATTTTTACAAGTATATTTCATTGTTTGACACACTTATAAGAATGATAGGATCATCACGTTGTGTGCGCACGTTGGCACGATTAAGGGACATGTGTGTACCAAATTTCATGATTCTAGCTTATACAGAAGAGGCAAAACGTAATGTAAAATGTTAAAAATGCACCCAAATTTCACCCTATTCAAACTTTGATCTCAATTTACCCCCTTAATATGGGAGATACGAGGAAATGGTTTAGAAACAAATATATAGAGCGATAAATGAGACGTCTGATGGCGCAATCCGTTTCTTAATATCAGAAACCGTTTAGGAGATATGAATCTCGAAGTGGAAGTCTGCACTTTTCAACGTGCTCATGCTTATCCGTCATCTATATATATAAAAGCAAGTCGGGCTGGAGCGATGTATATATAAATATTTAAAAATGAAAAAAGACGTGAATTAATGAGGCACTTCCAGAAATCTCAGAAATTTGAAACTTGGTACGGAGGAAACTGATGACCCCAGGATCCCTAGAAAAATCGGAAATTCTCAAAATTCCCTGAAGGGGGCACGCTGGGGGGGGGCTCAAATTTTGGGCTCAGCATAAGAACACAGTCGTATAGTATATCCAAAACGATAACCTATAGGTTTCGTGGGCTTAAAAATTTTCGAGAATTTCCTCATTTTTATCCCCTATCCCCCCAAATCAAAATGGCGGCACAACCTGCCAGACGAAGTAGACAATTGAAATTTGGTGAAATTATAGCTTTTGGTCCCTAACCGACGGGAAAATTCCAAGATGTTCAAATTTTTCACTTTTCACCCCCCAAAGATATCGAAATATGGAGGCAATTTTAATGACTATGCAGACATTCCTTTTGAGCTATTTTTTGGCTAAACGGTAAGTTGTATCACAAAACGGATGGCACAATGTCCCTTCAATTCGGAGTGATCTACAACTTTGGTCCTGTGACATTTTGTCGTATCTCTCTCCCTTATACGTTAAATTTGGCCGTATTTCTGGATTGTTCGTAAATTTGGTGATTTTTACAAGTATATTTCATTGTTTGACACACTTATAAGAATGATAGGATAATCACGTTGTGTGCGCACATTGGCACGATTAAGGGACATGTGTGTACCAAATTTCATGATTCTAGCTTATACAGAAGTAGGCAAAACGTAATGTAAAATGTTAAAAATGCACCCAAATTTCACCCTATTCAAAATTTGATCTCAATTTACCCCCTTAATATGGGAGATACGAGGAAATGGTTTAGAAACAAATATATAGAGCGATAAATGAGACGTCTGATGGCGCAATCCGTTTCTTAATATCATAAACCGTTTAGGAGATATGAATCTCGAAGTGGAAGTCTGCACTTTTCAACGTGCTCATGCTTATCCGTCATCTATATATATAAAAGCAAGTCGGGCTGGAGCGATGTATATATAAATATTTAAAAATGAAAAAAGACGTGAATTAATGAGGCACTTCCAGAAATCTCAGAAATTTGAAACTTGGTACGGAGGAAACTGATGACCCCAGGATCCCTAGAAAAATCGGAAATTCTCAAAATTCCCTGAAGGGGGCACGCTGGGGGGGCTCAAATTTTGGGCTCAGCATAAGAACACAGTCGTATAGTATATCCAAAACGATAACCTATAGGTTTCGTGGGCTTAAAAATTTTCGAGAATTTCCTCATTTTTATCCCCTATCCCCCCAAATCAAAATGGCGGCACAACCTGCCAGACGAAGTAGACAATTGAAATTTGGTGAAATTATAGCTTTTGGTCCCTAACCGACGGGAAAATTCCAAGATGTTCAAATTTTTCACTTTTCACCCCCCAAAGATATCGAAATATGGAGGCAATTTTAATGACTGTGCAGACATTCCTTTTGAGCTATTTTTTGGCTAAACGGTAAGTCGTATCACAAAACGGATGGCACAATGTCCCTTCAATTCGGAGTGATCTACAACTTTGGTCCTGTGATATTTTGTCGTATCTCTCTCCCTTATACGTTAAATTTGGCCGTATTTCTGGATTGTTCGTAAATTTGGTGATTTTTACAAGTATATTTCATTGTTTGACACACTTATAAGAATGATAGGATCATCACGTTGTGTGCGCACGTTGGCACGATTAAGGGACATGTGTGTACCAAATTTCATGATTCTAGCTTATACAGAAGAGGCAAAACGTAATGTAAAATGTTAAAAATGCACCCAAATTTCACCCTATTCAAACTTTGATCTCAATTTACCCCCTTAATATGGGAGATACGAGGAAATGGTTTAGAAACAAATATATAGAGCGATAAATGAGACGTCTGATGGCGCAATCCGTTTCTTAATATCAGAAACCGTTTAGGAGATATGAATCTCGAAGTGGAAGTCTGCACTTTTCAACGTGCTCATGCTTATCCGTCATCTATATATATAAAAGCAAGTCGGGCTGGAGCGATGTATATATAAATATTTAAAAATGAAAAAAGACGTGAATTAATGAGGCACTTCCAGAAATCTCAGAAATTTGAAACTTGGTACGGAGGAAACTGATGACCCCAGGATCCCTAGAAAAATCGGAAATTCTCAAAATTCCCTGAAGGGGGCACGCTGGGGGGGGGCTCAAATTTTGGGCTCAGCATAAGAACACAGTCGTATAGTATATCCAAAACGATAACCTATAGGTTTCGTGGGCTTAAAAATTTTCGAGAATTTCCTCATTTTTATCCCCTATCCCCCCAAATCAAAATGGCGGCACAACCTGCCAGACGAAGTAGACAATTGAAATTTGGTGAAATTATAGCTTTTGGTCCCTAACCGACGGGAAAATTCCAAGATGTTCAAATTTTTCACTTTTTACCCCCCTAAGATATCGAAATATATAGGCAATTTTAATGACTGTGCAGACATTCCTTTTGAGCTATTTTTTGGCTAAACGGTAAGTTGTATCACAAAACGGATGGCACAATGTCCCTTCAATTCGGAGTGATCTACAACTTTGGTCCTGTGACATTTTGTCGTATCTCTCTCCCTTATACGTTAAATTTGGCCGTATTTCTGGATTGTTCGTAAATTTGGTGATTTTTACAAGTATATTTCATTGTTTGACACACTTATAAGAATGATAGGATAATCACGTTGTGTGCGCACATTGGCACGATTAAGGGACATGTGTGTACCAAATTTCATGATTCTAGCTTATACAGAAGTAGGCAAAACGTAATGTAAAATGTTAAAAATGCACCCAAATTTCACCCTATTCAAAATTTGATCTCAATTTACCCCCTTAATATGGGAGATACGAGGAAATGGTTTAGAAACAAATATATAGAGCGATAAATGAGACGTCTGATGGCGCAATCCGTTTCTTAATATCATAAACCGTTTAGGAGATATGAATCTCGAAGTGGAAGTCTGCACTTTTCAACGTGCTCATGCTTATCCGTCATCTATATATATAAAAGCAAGTCGGGCTGGAGCGATGTATATATAAATATTTAAAAATGAAAAAAGACGTGAATTAATGAGGCACTTCCAGAAATCTCAGAAATTTGAAACTTGGTACGGAGGAAACTGATGACCCCAGGATCCCTAGAAAAATCGGAAATTCTCAAAATTCCCTGAAGGGGGCACGCTGGGGGGGGGGCTCAAATTTTGGGCTCAGCATAAGAACACAGTCGTATAGTATATCCAAAACGATAACCTATAGGTTTCGTGGGCTTAAAAATTTTCGAGAATTTCCTCATTTTTATCCCCTATCCCCCCAAATCAAAATGGCGGCACAACCTGCCAGACGAAGTAGACAATTGAAATTTGGTGAAATTATAGCTTTTGGTCCCTAACCGACGGGAAAATTCCAAGATGTTCAAATTTTTCACTTTTCACCCCCCAAAGATATCGAAATATGGAGGCAATTTTAATGACTATGCAGACATTCCTTTTGAGCTATTTTTTGGCTAAACGGTAAGTTGTATCACAAAACGGATGGCACAATGTCCCTTCAATTCGGAGTGATCTACAACTTTGGTCCTGTGACATTTTGTCGTATCTCTCTCCCTTATACGTTAAATTTGGCCGTATTTCTGGATTGTTCGTAAATTTGGTGATTTTTACAAGTATATTTCATTGTTTGACACACTTATAAGAATGATAGGATAATCACGTTGTGTGCGCACATTGGCACGATTAAGGGACATGTGTGTACCAAATTTCATGATTCTAGCTTATACAGAAGTAGGCAAAACGTAATGTAAAATGTTAAAAATGCACCCAAATTTCACCCTATTCAAAATTTGATCTCAATTTACCCCCTTAATATGGGAGATACGAGGAAATGGTTTAGAAACAAATATATAGAGCGATAAATGAGACGTCTGATGGCGCAATCCGTTTCTTAATATCAGAAACCGTTTAGGAGATATGAATCTCGAAGTGGAAGTCTGCACTTTTCAACGTGCTCATGCTTATCCGTCATCTATATATATAAAAGCAAGTCGGGCTGGAGCGATGTATATATAAATATTTAAAAATGAAAAAAGACGTGAATTAATGAGGCACTTCCAGAAATCTCAGAAATTTGAAACTTGGTACGGAGGAAACTGTTGACCCCAGGATCCCTAGAAAAATCGGAAATTCTCAAAATTCCCTGAAGGGGGCACGCTGGGGGGGGCTCAAATTTTGGGCTCAGCATAAGAACACAGTCGTATAGTATATCCAAAACGATAACCTATAGGTTTCGTGGGCTTAAAAATTTTCGAGAATTTCCTCATTTTTATCCCCTATCCCCCCAAATCAAAATGGCGGCACAACCTGCCAGACGAAGTAGACAATTGAAATTTGGTGAAATTATAGCTTTTGGTCCCTAACCGACGGGAAAATTCCAAGATGTTCAAATTTTTCACTTTTCACCCCCCAAAGATATCGAAATATGGAGGCAATTTTAATGACTGTGCAGACATTCCTTTTGAGCTATTTTTTGGCTAAACGGTAAGTTGTATCACAAAACGGATGGCACAATGTCCCTTCAATTCGGAGTGATCTACAACTTTGGTCCTGTGACATTTTGTCGTATCTCTCTCCCTTATACGTTAAATTTGGCCGTATTTCTGGATTGTTCGTAAATTTGGTGATTTTTACAAGTATATTTCATTGTTTGACACACTTATAAGAATGATAGGATCATCACGTTGTGTGCGCACATTGGCACGATTAAGGGACATGTGTGTACCAAATTTTATGATTCTAGCTTATACAGAAGTAGGCAAAACGTAATGTAAAATGTTAAAAATGCACCCAAATTTCACCCTATTCAAAATTTGATCTCAATTTACCCCCTTAATATGGGAGATACGAGGAAATGGTTTAGAAACAAATATGTAGAGCGATAAATGAGACGTCTGATGGCGCAATCCGTTTCTTAATATCATAAACCGTTTAGGAGATATGAATCTCGAAGTGGAAGTCTGCACTTTTCAACGTGCTCATGCTTATCCGTCATCTATATATATAAAAGCAAGTCGGGCTGGAGCGATGTATATATAAATATTTAAAAATGAAAAAAGACGTGAATTAATGATTCACTTCCAGAAATCTCAGAAATTTGAAACTTGGTACGGAGGAAACTGATGACCCCAGGATCCCTAGAAAAATCGGAAATTCTCAAAATTCCCTGAAGGGGGCACGCTGGGGGGGGGCTCAAATTTTGGGCTCAGCATAAGAACACAGTCGTATAGTATATCCAAAACGATAACCTATAGGTTTCGTGGGCTTAAAAATTTTCGAGAATTTCCTCATTTTTATCCCCTATCCCCCCAAATCAAAATGGCGGCACAACCTGCCAGACGAAGTAGACAATTGAAATTTGGTGAAATTATAGCTTTTGGTCCCTAACCGACGGGAAAATTCCAAGATGTTCAAATTTTTCACTTTTCACCCCCCAAAGATATCGAAATATGGAGGCAATTTTAATGACTATGCAGACATTCCTTTTGAGCTATTTTTTGGCTAAACGGTAAGTTGTATCACAAAACGGATGGCACAATGTCCCTTCAATTCGGAGTGATCTACAACTTTGGTCCTGTGACATTTTGTCGTATCTCTCTCCCTTATACGTTAAATTTGGCCGTATTTCTGGATTGTTCGTAAATTTGGTGATTTTTACAAGTATATTTCATTGTTTGACACACTTATAAGAATGATAGGATAATCACGTTGTGTGCGCACATTGGCACGATTAAGGGACATGTGTGTACCAAATTTCATGATTCTAGCTTATACAGAAGTGGGCAAAACGTAATGTAAAATGTTAAAAATGCACCCAAATTTCACCCTATTCAAAATTTGATCTCAATTTACCCCCTTAATATGGGAGATACGAGGAAATGGTTTAGAAACAAATATATAGAGCGATAAATGAGACGTCTGATGGCGCAATCCGTTTCTTAATATCAGAAACCGTTTAGGAGATATGAATCTCGAAGTGGAAGTCTGCACTTTTCAACGTGCTCATGCTTATCCGTCATCTATATATATAAAAGCAAGTCGGGCTGGAGCGATGTATATATAAATATTTAAAAATGAAAAAAGACGTGAATTAATGAGGCACTTCCAGAAATCTCAGAAATTTGAAACTTTGTACGGAGGAAACTGATGACCCCAGGATCCCTAGAAAAATCGGAAATTCTCAAAATTCCCTGAAGGGGGCACGCTGGGGGGGCTCAAATTTTGGGCTCAGCATAAGAACACAGTCGTATAGTATATCCAAAACGATAACCTATAGGTTTCGTGGGCTTAAAAATTTTCGAGAATTTCCTCATTTTTATCCCCTATCCCCCCAAATCAAAATGGCGGCACAACCTGCCAGACGAAGTAGACAATTGAAATTTGGTGAAATTATAGCTTTTGGTCCCTAACCGACGGGAAAATTCCAAGATGTTCAAATTTTTCACTTTTCACCCCCCAAAGATATCGAAATATGGAGGCAATTTTAATGACTGTGCAGACATTCCTTTTGAGCTATTTTTTGGCTAAACGGTAAGTTGTATCACAAAACGGATGGCACAATGTCCCTTCAATTCGGAGTGATCTACAACTTTGGTCCTGTGACATTTTGTCGTATCTCTCTCCCTTATACGTTAAATTTGGCCGTATTTCTGGATTGTTCGTAAATTTGGTGATTTTTACAAGTATATTTCATTGTTTGACACACTTATAAGAATGATAGGATCATCACGTTGTGTGCGCACATTGGCACGATTAAGGGACATGTGTGTACCAAATTTTATGATTCTAGCTTATACAGAAGTAGGCAAAACGTAATGTAAAATGTTAAAAATGCACCCAAATTTCACCCTATTCAAAATTTGATCTCAATTTACCCCCTTAATATGGGAGATACGAGGAAATGGTTTAGAAACAAATATGTAGAGCGATAAATGAGACGTCTGATGGCGCAATCCGTTTCTTAATATCATAAACCGTTTAGGAGATATGAATCTCGAAGTGGAAGTCTGCACTTTTCAACGTGCTCATGCTTATCCGTCATCTATATATATAAAAGCAAGTCGGGCTGGAGCGATGTATATATAAATATTTAAAAATGAAAAAAGACGTGAATTAATGATTCACTTCCAGAAATCTCAGAAATTTGAAACTTGGTACGGAGGAAACTGATGACCCCAGGATCCCTAGAAAAATCGGAAATTCTCAAAATTCCCTGAAGGGGGCACGCTGGGGGGGGGCTCAAATTTTGGGCTCAGCATAAGAACACAGTCGTATAGTATATCCAAAACGATAACCTATAGGTTTCGTGGGCTTAAAAATTTTCGAGAATTTCCTCATTTTTATCCCCTATCCCCCCAAATCAAAATGGCGGCACAACCTGCCAGACGAAGTAGACAATTGAAATTTGGTGAAATTATAGCTTTTGGTCCCTAACCGACGGGAAAATTCCAAGATGTTCAAATTTTTCACTTTTCACCCCCCAAAGATATCGAAATATGGAGGCAATTTTAATGACTATGCAGACATTCCTTTTGAGCTATTTTTTGGCTAAACGGTAAGTTGTATCACAAAACGGATGGCACAATGTCCCTTCAATTCGGAGTGATCTACAACTTTGGTCCTGTGACATTTTGTCGTATCTCTCTCCCTTATACGTTAAATTTGGCCGTATTTCTGGATTGTTCGTAAATTTGGTGATTTTTACAAGTCTATTTCATTGTTTGACACACTTATAAGAATGATAGGATCATCACGTTGTGTGCGCACATTGGCACGATTAAGGGACATGTGTGTACCAAATTTCATGATTCTAGCTTATACAGAAGTAGGCAAAACGTAATGTAAAATGTTAAAAATGCACCCAAATTTCACCCTATTCAAAATTTGATCTCAATTTACCCCCTTAATATGGGAGATACGAGGAAATGGTTTAGAAACAAATATATAGAGCGATAAATGAGACGTCTGATGGCGCAATCCGTTTCTTAATATCAGAAACCGTTTAGGAGATATGAATCTCGAAGTGGAAGTCTGCACTTTTCAACGTGCTCATGCTTATCCGTCATCTATATATATAAAAGCAAGTCGGGCTGGAGCGATGTATATATAAATATTTAAAAATGAAAAAAGACGTGAATTAATGAGGCACTTCCAGAAATCTCAGAAATTTGAAACTTTGTACGGAGGAAACTGATGACCCCAGGATCCCTAGAAAAATCGGAAATTCTCAAAATTACCTGAAGGGGGCACGCTGGGGGGGCTCAAATTTTGGGCTCAGCATAAGAACACAGTCGTATAGTATATCCAAAACGATAACCTATAGGTTTCGTGGGCTTAAAAATTTTCGAGAATTTCCTCATTTTTATCCCCTATCCCCCCAAATCAAAATGGCGGCACAACCTGCCAGACGAAGTAGACAATTGAAATTTGGTGAAATTATAGCTTTTGGTCCCTAACCGACGGGAAAATTCCAAGATGTTCAAATTTTTCACTTTTCACCCCCCAAAGATATCGAAATATGGAGGCAATTTTAATGACTGTGCAGACATTCCTTTTGAGCTATTTTTTGGCTAAACGGTAAGTCGTATCACAAAACGGATGGCACAATGTCCCTTCAATTCGGAGTGATCTACAACTTTGGTCCTGTGACATTTTGTCGTATCTCTCTCCCTTATACGTTAAATTTGGCCGTATTTCTGGATTGTTCGTAAATTTGGTGATTTTTACAAGTATATTTCATTGTTTGACACACTTATAAGAATGATAGGATCATCACGTTGTGTGCGCACGTTGGCACGATTAAGGGACATGTGTGTACCAAATTTCATGATTCTAGCTTATACAGAAGAGGCAAAACGTAATGTAAAATGTTAAAAATGCACCCAAATTTCACCCTATTCAAACTTTGATCTCAATTTACCCCCTTAATATGGGAGATACGAGGAAATGGTTTAGAAACAAATATATAGAGCGATAAATGAGACGTCTGATGGCGCAATCCGTTTCTTAATATCAGAAACCGTTTAGGAGATATGAATCTCGAAGTGGAAGTCTGCACTTTTCAACGTGCTCATGCTTATCCGTCATCTATATATATAAAAGCAAGTCGGGCTGGAGCGATGTATATATAAATATTTAAAAATGAAAAAAGACGTGAATTAATGAGGCACTTCCAGAAATCTCAGAAATTTGAAACTTGGTACGGAGGAAACTGATGACCCCAGGATCCCTAGAAAAATCGGAAATTCTCAAAATTCCCTGAAGGGGGCACGCTGGGGGGGGGCTCAAATTTTGGGCTCAGCATAAGAACACAGTCGTATAGTATATCCAAAACGATAACCTATAGGTTTCGTGGGCTTAAAAATTTTCGAGAATTTCCTCATTTTTATCCCCTATCCCCCCAAATCAAAATGGCGGCACAACCTGCCAGACGAAGTAGACAATTGAAATTTGGTGAAATTATAGCTTTTGGTCCCTAACCGACGGGAAAATTCCAAGATGTTCAAATTTTTCACTTTTTACCCCCCTAAGATATCGAAATATATAGGCAATTTTAATGACTGTGCAGACATTCCTTTTGAGCTATTTTTTGGCTAAACGGTAAGTTGTATCACAAAACGGATGGCACAATGTCCCTTCAATTCGGAGTGATCTACAACTTTGGTCCTGTGACATTTTGTCGTATCTCTCTCCCTTATACGTTAAATTTGGCCGTATTTCTGGATTGTTCGTAAATTTGGTGATTTTTACAAGTATATTTCATTGTTTGACACACTTATAAGAATGATAGGATCATCACGTTGTGTGCGCACATTGGCACGATTAAGGGACATGTGTGTACCAAATTTTATGATTCTAGCTTATACAGAAGTAGGCAAAACGTAATGTAAAATGTTAAAAATGCACCCAAATTTCACCCTATTCAAAATTTGATCTCAATTTACCCCCTTAATATGGGAGATACGAGGAAATGGTTTAGAAACAAATATATAGAGCGATAAATGAGACGTCTGATGGCGCAATCCGTTTCTTAATATCAGAAACCGTTTAGGAGATATGAATCTCGAAGTGGAAGTCTGCACTTTTCAACGTGCTCATGCTTATCCGTCATCTATATATATAAAAGCAAGTCGGGCTGGAGCGATGTATATATAAATATTTAAAAATGAAAAAAGACGTGAATTAATGAGGCACTTCCAGAAATCTCAGAAATTTGAAACTTTGTACGGAGGAAACTGATGACCCCAGGATCCCTAGAAAAATCGGAAATTCTCAAAATTCCCTGAAGGGGGCACGCTGGGGGGGCTCAAATTTTGGGCTCAGCATAAGAACACAGTCGTATAGTATATCCAAAACGATAACCTATAGGTTTCGTGGGCTTAAAAATTTTCGAGAATTTCCTCATTTTTATCCCCTATCCCCCCAAATCAAAATGGCGGCACAACCTGCCAGACGAAGTAGACAATTGAAATTTGGTGAAATTATAGCTTTTGGTCCCTAACCGACGGGAAAATTCCAAGATGTTCAAATTTTTCACTTTTCACCCCCCAAAGATATCGAAATATGGAGGCAATTTTAATGACTGTGCAGACATTCCTTTTGAGCTATTTTTTGGCTAAACGGTAAGTTGTATCACAAAACGGATGGCACAATGTCCCTTCAATTCGGAGTGATCTACAACTTTGGTCCTGTGACATTTTGTCGTATCTCTCTCCCTTATACGTTAAATTTGGCCGTATTTCTGGATTGTTCGTAAATTTGGTGATTTTTACAAGTATATTTCATTGTTTGACACACTTATAAGAATGATAGGATCATCACGTTGTGTGCGCACATTGGCACGATTAAGGGACATGTGTGTACCAAATTTTATGATTCTAGCTTATACAGAAGTAGGCAAAACGTAATGTAAAATGTTAAAAATGCACCCAAATTTCACCCTATTCAAAATTTGATCTCAATTTACCCCCTTAATATGGGAGATACGAGGAAATGGTTTAGAAACAAATATGTAGAGCGATAAATGAGACGTCTGATGGCGCAATCCGTTTCTTAATATCATAAACCGTTTAGGAGATATGAATCTCGAAGTGGAAGTCTGCACTTTTCAACGTGCTCATGCTTATCCGTCATCTATATATATAAAAGCAAGTCGGGCTGGAGCGATGTATATATAAATATTTAAAAATGAAAAAAGACGTGAATTAATGATTCACTTCCAGAAATCTCAGAAATTTGAAACTTGGTACGGAGGAAACTGATGACCCCAGGATCCCTAGAAAAATCGGAAATTCTCAAAATTCCCTGAAGGGGGCACGCTGGGGGGGGGCTCAAATTTTGGGCTCAGCATAAGAACACAGTCGTATAGTATATCCAAAACGATAACCTATAGGTTTCGTGGGCTTAAAAATTTTCGAGAATTTCCTCATTTTTATCACCTATCCCCCCAAATCAAAATGGCGGCACAACCTGCCAGACGAAGTAGACAATTGAAATTTGGTGAAATTATAGCTTTTGGTCCCTAACCGACGGGAAAATTCCAAGATGTTCAAATTTTTCACTTTTCACCCCCCAAAGATATCGAAATATGGAGGCAATTTTAATGACTATGCAGACATTCCTTTTGAGCTATTTTTTGGCTAAACGGTAAGTTGTATCACAAAACGGATGGCACAATGTCCCTTCAATTCGGAGTGATCTACAACTTTGGTCCTGTGACATTTTGTCGTATCTCTCTCCCTTATACGTTAAATTTGGCCGTATTTCTGGATTGTTCGTAAATTTGGTGATTTTTACAAGTCTATTTCATTGTTTGACACACTTATAAGAATGATAGGATCATCACGTTGTGTGCGCACATTGGCACGATTAAGGGACATGTGTGTACCAAATTTCATGATTCTAGCTTATACAGAAGTAGGCAAAACGTAATGTAAAATGTTAAAAATGCACCCAAATTTCACCCTATTCAAAATTTGATCTCAATTTACCCCCTTAATATGGGAGATACGAGGAAATGGTTTAGAAACAAATATATAGAGCGATAAATGAGACGTCTGATGGCGCAATCCGTTTCTTAATATCAGAAACCGTTTAGGAGATATGAATCTCGAAGTGGAAGTCTGCACTTTTCAACGTGCTCATGCTTATCCGTCATCTATATATATAAAAGCAAGTCGGGCTGGAGCGATGTATATATAAATATTTAAAAATGAAAAAAGACGTGAATTAATGAGGCACTTCCAGAAATCTCAGAAATTTGAAACTTTGTACGGAGGAAACTGATGACCCCAGGATCCCTAGAAAAATCGGAAATTCTCAAAATTCCCTGAAGGGGGCACGCTGGGGGGGCTCAAATTTTGGGCTCAGCATAAGAACACAGTCGTATAGTATATCCAAAACGATAACCTATAGGTTTCGTGGGCTTAAAAATTTTCGAGAATTTCCTCATTTTTATCCCCTATCCCCCCAAATCAAAATGGCGGCACAACCTGCCAGACGAAGTAGACAATTGAAATTTGGTGAAATTATAGCTTTTGGTCCCTAACCGACGGGAAAATTCCAAGATGTTCAAATTTTTCACTTTTCACCCCCCAAAGATATCGAAATATGGAGGCAATTTTAATGACTGTGCAGACATTCCTTTTGAGCTATTTTTTGGCTAAACGGTAAGTCGTATCACAAAACGGATGGCACAATGTCCCTTCAATTCGGAGTGATCTACAACTTTGGTCCTGTGACATTTTGTCGTATCTCTCTCCCTTATACGTTAAATTTGGCCGTATTTCTGGATTGTTCGTAAATTTGGTGATTTTTACAAGTATATTTCATTGTTTGACACACTTATAAGAATGATAGGATCATCACGTTGTGTGCGCACGTTGGCACGATTAAGGGACATGTGTGTACCAAATTTCATGATTCTAGCTTATACAGAAGAGGCAAAACGTAATGTAAAATGTTAAAAATGCACCCAAATTTCACCCTATTCAAACTTTGATCTCAATTTACCCCCTTAATATGGGAGATACGAGGAAATGGTTTAGAAACAAATATATAGAGCGATAAATGAGACGTCTGATGGCGCAATCCGTTTCTTAATATCAGAAACCGTTTAGGAGATATGAATCTCGAAGTGGAAGTCTGCACTTTTCAACGTGCTCATGCTTATCCGTCATCTATATATATAAAAGCAAGTCGGGCTGGAGCGATGTATATATAAATATTTAAAAATGAAAAAAGACGTGAATTAATGAGGCACTTCCAGAAATCTCAGAAATTTGAAACTTGGTACGGAGGAAACTGATGACCCCAGGATCCCTAGAAAAATCGGAAATTCTCAAAATTCCCTGAAGGGGGCACGCTGGGGGGGGGCTCAAATTTTGGGCTCAGCATAAGAACACAGTCGTATAGTATATCCAAAACGATAACCTATAGGTTTCGTGGGCTTAAAAATTTTCGAGAATTTCCTCATTTTTATCCCCTATCCCCCCAAATCAAAATGGCGGCACAACCTGCCAGACGAAGTAGACAATTGAAATTTGGTGAAATTATAGCTTTTGGTCCCTAACCGACGGGAAAATTCCAAGATGTTCAAATTTTTCACTTTTCACCCCCCAAAGATATCGAAATATGGAGGCAATTTTAATGACTATGCAGACATTCCTTTTGAGCTATTTTTTGGCTAAACGGTAAGTTGTATCACAAAACGGATGGCACAATGTCCCTTCAATTCGGAGTGATCTACAACTTTGGTCCTGTGACATTTTGTCGTATCTCTCTCCCTTATACGTTAAATTTGGCCGTATTTCTGGATTGTTCGTAAATTTGGTGATTTTTACAAGTATATTTCATTGTTTGACACACTTATAAGAATGATAGGATAATCACGTTGTGTGCGCACATTGGCACGATTAAGGGACATGTGTGTACCAAATTTCATGATTCTAGCTTATACAGAAGTAGGCAAAACGTAATGTAAAATGTTAAAAATGCACCCAAATTTCACCCTATTCAAAATTTGATCTCAATTTACCCCCTTAATATGGGAGATACGAGGAAATGGTTTAGAAACAAATATATAGCGATAAATGAGACGTCTGATGGCGCAATCCGTTTCTTAATATCAGAAACCGTTTAGGAGATATGAATCTCGAAGTGGAAGTCTGCACTTTTCAACGTGCTCATGCTTATCCGTCATCTATCTATATATATAAAAGCAAGTCGGGCTGGAGCGATGTATATATAAATATTTAAAAATGAAAAAAGACGTGAATTAATGAGGCACTTCCAGAAATCTCAGAAATTTGAAACTTGGTACGGAGGAAACTGTTGACCCCAGGATCCCTAGAAAAATCGGAAATTCTCAAAATTCCCTGAAGGGGGCACGCTGGGGGGGGCTCAAATTTTGGGCTCAGCATAAGAACACAGTCGTATAGTATATCCAAAACGATAACCTATAGGTTTCGTGGGCTTAAAAATTTTCGAGAATTTCCTCATTTTTATCCCCTATCCCCCCAAATCAAAATGGCGGCACAACCTGCCAGACGAAGTAGACAATTGAAATTTGGTGAAATTATAGCTTTTGGTCCCTAACCGACGGGAAAATTCCAAGATGTTCAAATTTTTCACTTTTTACCCCCCTAAGATATCGAAATATATAGGCAATTTTAATGACTGTGCAGACATTCCTTTTGAGCTATTTTTTGGCTAAACGGTAAGTTGTATCACAAAACGGATGGCACAATGTCCCTTCAATTCGGAGTGATCTACAACTTTGGTCCTGTGACATTTTGTCGTATCTCTCTCCCTTATACGTTAAATTTGGCCGTATTTCTGGATTGTTCGTAAATTTGGTGATTTTTACAAGTATATTTCATTGTTTGACACACTTATAAGAATGATAGGATAATCACGTTGTGTGCGCACATTGGCACGATTAAGGGACATGTGTGTACCAAATTTCATGATTCTAGCTTATACAGAAGTAGGCAAAACGTAATGTAAAATGTTAAAAATGCACCCAAATTTCACCCTATTCAAAATTTGATCTCAATTTACCCCCTTAATATGGGAGATACGAGGAAATGGTTTAGAAACAAATATATAGAGCGATAAATGAGACGTCTGATGGCGCAATCCGTTTCTTAATATCATAAACCGTTTAGGAGATATGAATCTCGAAGTGGAAGTCTGCACTTTTCAACGTGCTCATGCTTATCCGTCATCTATATATATAAAAGCAAGTCGGGCTGGAGCGATGTATATATAAATATTTAAAAATGAAAAAAGACGTGAATTAATGAGGCACTTCCAGAAATCTCAGAAATTTGAAACTTGGTACGGAGGAAACTGATGACCCCAGGATCCCTAGAAAAATCGGAAATTCTCAAAATTCCCTGAAGGGGGCACGCTGGGGGGGGGGCTCAAATTTTGGGCTCAGCATAAGAACACAGTCGTATAGTATATCCAAAACGATAACCTATAGGTTTCGTGGGCTTAAAAATTTTCGAGAATTTCCTCATTTTTATCCCCTATCCCCCCAAATCAAAATGGCGGCACAACCTGCCAGACGAAGTAGACAATTGAAATTTGGTGAAATTATAGCTTTTGGTCCCTAACCGACGGGAAAATTCCAAGATGTTCAAATTTTTCACTTTTCACCCCCCAAAGATATCGAAATATGGAGGCAATTTTAATGACTATGCAGACATTCCTTTTGAGCTATTTTTTGGCTAAACGGTAAGTTGTATCACAAAACGGATGGCACAATGTCCCTTCAATTCGGAGTGATCTACAACTTTGGTCCTGTGACATTTTGTCGTATCTCTCTCCCTTATACGTTAAATTTGGCCGTATTTCTGGATTGTTCGTAAATTTGGTGATTTTTACAAGTATATTTCATTGTTTGACACACTTATAAGAATGATAGGATAATCACGTTGTGTGCGCACATTGGCACGATTAAGGGACATGTGTGTACCAAATTTCATGATTCTAGCTTATACAGAAGTAGGCAAAACGTAATGTAAAATGTTAAAAATGCACCCAAATTTCACCCTATTCAAAATTTGATCTCAATTTACCCCCTTAATATGGGAGATACGAGGAAATGGTTTAGAAACAAATATATAGAGCGATAAATGAGACGTCTGATGGCGCAATCCGTTTCTTAATATCAGAAACCGTTTAGGAGATATGAATCTCGAAGTGGAAGTCTGCACTTTTCAACGTGCTCATGCTTATCCGTCATCTATCTATATATATAAAAGCAAGTCGGGCTGGAGCGATGTATATATAAATATTTAAAAATGAAAAAAGACGTGAATTAATGAGGCACTTCCAGAAATCTCAGAAATTTGAAACTTGGTACGGAGGAAACTGTTGACCCCAGGATCCCTAGAAAAATCGGAAATTCTCAAAATTCCCTGAAGGGGGCACGCTGGGGGGGGCTCAAATTTTGGGCTCAGCATAAGAACACAGTCGTATAGTATATCCAAAACGATAACCTATAGGTTTCGTGGGCTTAAAAATTTTCGAGAATTTCCTCATTTTTATCCCCTATCCCCCCAAATCAAAATGGCGGCACAACCTGCCAGACGAAGTAGACAATTGAAATTTGGTGAAATTATAGCTTTTGGTCCCTAACCGACGGGAAAATTCCAAGATGTTCAAATTTTTCACTTTTCACCCCCCAAAGATATCGAAATATGGAGGCAATTTTAATGACTATGCAGACATTCCTTTTGAGCTATTTTTTGGCTAAACGGTAAGTTGTATCACAAAACGGATGGCACAATGTCCCTTCAATTCGGAGTGATCTACAACTTTGGTCCTGTGACATTTTGTCGTATCTCTCTCCCTTATACGTTAAATTTGGCCGTATTTCTGGATTGTTCGTAAATTTGGTGATTTTTACAAGTATATTTCATTGTTTGACACACTTATAAGAATGATAGGATAATCACGTTGTGTGCGCACATTGGCACGATTAAGGGACATGTGTGTACCAAATTTCATGATTCTAGCTTATACAGAAGTAGGCAAAACGTAATGTAAAATGTTAAAAATGCACCCAAATTTCACCCTATTCAAAATTTGATCTCAATTTACCCCCTTAATATGGGAGATACGAGGAAATGGTTTAGAAACAAATATATAGAGCGATAAATGAGACGTCTGATGGCGCAATCCGTTTCTTAATATCAGAAACCGTTTAGGAGATATGAATCTCGAAGTGGAAGTCTGCACTTTTCAACGTGCTCATGCTTATCCGTCATCTATATATATAAAAGCAAGTCGGGCTGGAGCGATGTATATATAAATATTTAAAAATGAAAAAAGACGTGAATTAATGAGGCACTTCCAGAAATCTCAGAAATTTGAAACTTTGTACGGAGGAAACTGATGACCCCAGGATCCCTAGAAAAATCGGAAATTCTCAAAATTCCCTGAAGGGGGCACGCTGGGGGGGCTCAAATTTTGGGCTCAGCATAAGAACACAGTCGTATAGTATATCCAAAACGATAACCTATAGGTTTCGTGGGCTTAAAAATTTTCGAGAATTTCCTCATTTTTATCCCCTATCCCCCCAAATCAAAATGGCGGCACAACCTGCCAGACGAAGTAGACAATTGAAATTTGGTGAAATTATAGCTTTTGGTCCCTAACCGACGGGGAAATTCCAAGATGTTCAAATTTTTCACTTTGTACCCCCCAAAGATATCGAAATATGGAGGCAATTTTAATGACTGTGCAGACATTCCTTTTGAGCTATTTTTTGGCTAAACGGTAAGTCGTATCACAAAACGGATGGCACAATGTCCCTTCAATTCGGAGTGATCTACAACTTTGGTCCTGTGACATTTTGTCGTATCTCTCTCCCTTATACGTTAAATTTGGCCGTATTTCTGGACTGTTCGTAAATTTGGTGATTTTTACAAGTATATTTCATTGTTTGACACACTTATAAGAATGATAGGATCATCACGTTGTGTGCGCACATTGGCACGATTAAGGGACATATGTGTACGAAATTTTATGATTCTAGCTTATACAT
Source organism: Anabrus simplex (assembly GCF_040414725.1). Classification (NCBI taxonomy): domain Eukaryota; kingdom Metazoa; phylum Arthropoda; class Insecta; order Orthoptera; family Tettigoniidae; genus Anabrus; species Anabrus simplex. The sequence continues at coordinate 1,509,329,896 of NC_090265.1, read as the reverse complement.
AAGTAGGCAAAAAGTAATGTAAAATATTAAAAATGCACCCAAATTTCACCCTATTCAAAATTCGATCTCAATTTACCCCCTTAATATGGGAGATACGAGGAAATGGTTTAGAAACAAACATGTTGAGCGATAAATGGGGCGTCTGATGGCGGAAACCGTTTCTTAATATCATAAACCGTTTAGGAGATATGGATCTCGAAGTGGAAGTCTGCACTTTTCAACGTGCTCATGCTTATCCGTCATCTATATAAATTAAATCGTAACGACCGTGTGTCTGTACATTGATTATTTTGGCGAAATTTCCGTACAGTTATCCGTTTCACCTGTAATTATGACCATCTGCATCATTTTTAGCTTTGGTGTCCGTTAGTCTGTTTGTTTGTCTGTTTGTCTGTTTGTCTGTCCTTCTATAACTTGAAAACTACTGGATATATTTCCACCAAACTTCATATTTAGAATCCACCTGTCCTTGGGTAGGTTTTAGCGCAAGAAATAAAAGCGTAACGACCGTGTGTCTGTACATTGATTTTGGCGAAATTTCCGTACAGTTATCCGTTTCAGGTGTAATAATGACCATCTGCATCATTTTTATCTTTGGTGTCTGTTTGTCTGTTTGTCTGTCCTTCTATAACTTGAAAACTACTGGATATGTTTCCACCAATCTTCATATTTAGAATCCACCTCTCCTTGGGTAGGTTTTAGCTCAAATATCGTTTCTAAATCCCTGAACTGAGTGGGGATTTTTACGAAACCGAAACCGTGATTTTGCACTCCCTCAAAGTATACACAACCGAACTTAATGGAAATCAACCTGCCTTAATGAAAATGAATTTCTAAACCTTTTTTTCTCATGTGCATCATTTCGATAACAGGATTTAGTAAGGGATACATCATTAACGGACCGTTTTTCGGTACAAATCCCAGCGGGTGCGTGTAAGGCGTACTTCTTACAACTTGAAAACTAACAAGATATTTGAACCAAATTTTATATATAGCATCCATCTGTCCAGGGGTAGGTTTCCTTGGTGTCTGTTAGTTAGTTAGTTAGTTTGTTTGTTTGTTTCTTTGTTTGTTGGTCTGTTTGTCTTTCTCTAACTTGAAAACTACTGGATATATTTCCACCAAACTTCATATTTAGAATCCACCTGTCCTTTGGGGAGGTTTTAGGGCAAATATTGTTTCTAAATCCCTGAACTAATTGGGGGTTTATACGAAACCGAAACCGTGATTTTGCACTCCCTCTAAATACACACAACCAAACTTTATGGAAATCTACCTGCCTTAATGGAAATTAATTTCTAAACCTTTTCTTCTCATGTGCATAATTTCAATCACTTACAGGAAAGATAGTATGATCAAACTCTACACGAACATTGGCCCACCCAGTACCCATATGTGAGCCAAATGCTATGCCACATGATTATCCGAAAAGTAATGGAAATGTAAGATATTCTTACACAAATTTCAACCTATTCAACGTTTTTGATTCAATCTGACCCATGAATAGATTAGATGCGAGAAAATATCATAGGACCAGCCATTTAGATCGCTAAATACTGCGCCTTACGGTACAATCCTTTGTCGATATGACGTACCGTTTAGCAGCAGTTAATCTGTAAATGAAGGTCTGCAATATTGTAAACATTCATATACTTTCGTATGTCCATCTGTATATATATTCATTGATGTCGATTTGTAGAGATCGAGAAAGGATGTGTCTGCTATTGTAATCAGTACTCCCTACACCGACTTTGACTGCTGGCAGTAGGAATGGGGTCCTTCTCCAACTGCTGTGTAACTGGCATTAGTAAGGAGGGCCTACCATTTTAATGAATAATTCACTTTTCGATTTGTCTTGCAGAAGGCAAGGGATCATGCAGTTTTGTTCGAAAGTCCCCTACTCTATTGTGTTTGGCTCTAGGCCAGGGTGCCCGCCATTATAAACAAATGTTCCAATCTAAAATTTGACTAGCATTAGGCATTGTGGCCTGCTATTTTCATGGAAACTCACTAATTCTGTGTGACTGGCAGTAAGCTGGCTAGCAGCAGTAAAAAGGGACTGTCATTATAATGATAACTGCACAAATCAATTTTGACTGGTGGTAGGGAAGTTGCCTGGTATTATAATAAAAACTCCTCAACTGTAACCTGTCTGAAAGTAGGAAATGGGTCTGCCATTGTAACTAAAACTCCCCAAATCGATTGTGACCGCGCAGTAGGCATTGGGGCCTGCAATTATAATGTAAACTTGCCAACTCGATTGTGAATGGCAGTAGGCAAGTGAGCCTGGCGTTATCATCACAACTCCGCAACCCTCACTTTACATTGGAAACAACGTATGTGGACCTCCCCATGCTATTTCTCGGATAAGGCTAAGAGACATGCAATTTTAAAACAATCTCATTTGCTGCACGCACAGTATTTACGTCGATATCCGTATACAATGTAGAATACCGTAGCGAAGCACGGGTACATTTGCTAGTATTTTATATGTCCAAAAAAACGTGAGAAATGCTAACGTCATTGCGCTTATAAAAATAGCTAATGAAGGTATTTTAAAATTACATCTATAAAATCAAAAGTAACTTTGTTTGTTCGTCATACAAATCTACAAACGTCCACTGATCACTACCAACATTTTCACCAAGGCTCCTCATGAGGCACTCGGACGGGTCGTAGGTGTAGTTATATCTTCAAAGATACTTGTTGACGCCAGTTTTTGATACCAAAGCTCTCAGTGACTTGATTGGACACACGGAAAGCATTTAACTTAGAATAGCAAGGGATATGGTCAAACCTCATAAAGGTTGGTATTTGTTTGTATTTTCCTTGATTTTGCTTTATGATATAGTTTAGCGATTAATTCTCTGGAAAATTAACCTCAATCCTATCGGACGGTTCGTAGGTGGTTATTTAGTACTTTATAAATATTAAAACTTGGTCACTTGTGTCCGATTTTTAGTTGCTAATGGTGAGCTGACGACCGGAAATCTGGCATCCTGTTCGAATTATTAAATCATGAAGACACGTAGGCGTTCCGAAACATCGTACAGGATGACGATCGGAAAAGGTTGAGTCAAGAAATCTAATTTTTGACAGAACATCCTGGGGAAATAAGTGTCCCGACGGCTTTGAGAGATAAATAGGGCTGGAGATAGGAAGGGGAGGGGGTAAATAGAAGTAGTAACTCGTGGTTCGTCTTAACGGGATCTGTAGGGATATTTTCCACTAATGACGAGAACCTAATTTCATGTATTTCTGATAACGAACTTGCATTGTATGGTCTAATAAAAGTGAGAATAGTTGCTGAAATGGGGAGCTCATTTTCCGAGCTGAAATTTAACTGGTTGTTACGGTTGCGGGCTAGTGGTACATAATTTCCTTACATGTTTAGACAAAGTGTACGAGACTGTTAATATGATGGTGATACTTTAACTTATTATAGTATATTTTGATGAACCAAGTTTTTGTTCAAACACAATGAGTTTCGCGACGATATGGCCCGTATCTCAACAATCCGTTCTTATGCACCGTAATTATTACATGTGAGTATTATCACATCCCTTACGACGATTTTCCGAAAAAACATAAGCGTGTTTCTTTATTTTTAAATGAGATTCCAAATGCCAATTTTTACGTCTGGAAACTTTTAAGTTTTGAGATATACTGTAGATACACTAGTTTTAAAAATTCACCACCTTTTTCAGTTAACCTTAAGTGGATTTTCCGAAAAAATATTTATGTTTCTTTACTTTTACAGGGAATTCCAAATACCAGTTTTCAAATCTGTAATATGTTACTTGTCTGAGATAATTTGCAGATGTAGTCTTTTTTTTATTCACCCCATTTGTCACTCCTGTTCACGTTCTATTCGTCGTATTGTCCAAAAACACAAAAATATTTGTTTCTTAATTTTCAAAGGAGATTCCAAATTTCAATTTTCATGTCTGTAACATCTTCAGTTTTTGAGATATAAGTCTCCTTAGAAAAGGTGTTCAACCAGTTTTCCCCCTTTTTTCACACCCCTTAATGGGATTTTCCGAAAGAAAAATACATGTTTCTTTATTTTTAAAGGTGATTCCAAATGCCAATTTTTACGTCGGTAAACTTTTAAGTTCTTGAGGTATGGATATTCTCATTTTTAAATTCACGCGTTCGGCACGACTCTAGAGAGCTCGTTAACAGTACTTGTGATTGTGGTGTTTATTTTTAATTGAACCAGTTCAGAAAAGGTGCAGATTTTTTCTTAGTGTGAAAATGAAGGCAGGAAAATTTAGGCCTACACCTAACGGGAAACTTAAGGACAGGGGTGAATTATCTTCAGAATAAGTGGGGGGGGGGAACCAAGAAGAAATAATAGGCTTAAAGAAGAATGGTTTAAAGATGAAAAGTTTAAGGGGTGGTTAAAATTAGTACCGGAAATAGTTACAAGTTTAAATGTATATCATTTGACGTCGAATTGCCATAATGTACCGGTTCCAAAAGCTGAGGCTGAACTTCGCTCTTTGGTGGAGGAACGAAACGGACAAGAAAACAAAGAAATATCTGTAAACCATCATCCTTACATTCGTTTATCAGTAATGAAAACTGGGCATTCTTAAAGTATTTTACCACATCATCTGTTTCAACTTTGGAAACAATGATCTCTATCAAATTTGTGCACTTTGATAGTTTTAATTTCACTTCTTGAGCAAATTTTTAATCAGTAAATATCTTTAATTAGGAGAACAAGATGTTCAACAACTTGACGCAACGTTGTGTTCAGCAAGGAAATTGGATAAATTATATTTGCCTTAACGTTTTCCAAACACTTTTATTTTCATTCTTAAACTTTTTGATATAAGTGCTCTGAATGGCGTTGTAACGGACTAGCTTCCTATGTCTTTGACCTTGCCTATGTTCTTCAGTTCAGTTTTGCCACATGTGAGAACTTTTCGGTAATGCCAACGCCAAAGGTGCAATGGTAGAAACGGCGACATGGGTTCAAATTTATTGGAATTTACCCATTAAAGGAAAGTGGCATGACTTTGAATTTCCTGTTGAGTAACCGACACCGTTCCTCCAGTAACACCAAATGTACGTCTTGTAAGTGTAACAGAAATTAGTCCCATCCTTCACTCTCCATTCAGCCATCAAATAATCGGGAGACAAAGCGGGGATCAGCAACGTTATTAACAAGTTCACCTTATAAAGACAGACTTCAAATAATGACACAAACTGAAACATAAAATATGGAAGACAAAGGAGACTAAGCGACAAGAACCCAACATGACTATCATCTTCGGATGATGAGCTGATTTTTGAAACAGTAACTGAAAATGGTCTCAGTTCCAGTGGCAACATCATTGGCAATGATAATGCTGAATGCATCTTCTGCAGTGGATTTTAGTCATACGGGGAAACAGATTGGATACATTGTCAGAAATGTACAAACATGTCCCATATAACTTGTGATGGAAACCCCCAAAATAACGTCGTTCGTGTTAAACTTTCGTCATTTGAAGTGATTTGTTAAGACTGAAAACATAAATCATTATAATGTCACTGGAAATATTTTAATAGCCTAAATTTGTGTTAGCCATTTACATTAAAGTAATTTAAATTTTAAATGTTATTAATCCTGAAATGCATATTGTCTACTTATTCACAGTTTTGGTTGTATCTGAAAGAGAAGTTCACTATTCCAAATTAGTAACAGGGCGAGCCTAATATGGAATACTGAGAATAAGTTCGCATTTATTAAATTCGACGTATTCTTATTGTACCAATATAAATGTAACAAATTCTAAGTTTCAAGGCAGGACTAAGCAAAATCATGTGTAACTTTCATAAACCACTTATCGATACGTACGATACAATAGAAATGAAGAAAACTCGAAGAGTATTCCATATACGGGCACCTTACTGAATTATTATGTATTATCTTTTTCATTCTTCTTGTTGTTTCGTTATGCCCATTTATAGAGTGCGTTAGAACTTGTTCATTGGCTTGATGAATTTCGCCTTCCTATTCTTCCACTTTTCTTTATTTTTTATTTTAAATTTGTTTTACGTCGCACCGACACAGATAGGTCTTATAGCGACGACGGGACAGGAAAGGGCTACGAGTTGGAAGGATCCGGCCGTGGCCTTAATTAAGGAACAGCCCCTGCATTTTCTTGGTGTGAAAATGAGAAACAACGGAAAACCATCTTCAGGTCTGCCGACGGTGGGGTTCGAACCCACTATCTCCCAAATGCAAGTTCACAGGTGTGCGACTGTAACTCTACAGCCACTTGCTCGGTTCTTCTAAAATCTCTTCATGAACTCACTGTGTTGCCTCTTCCGGTCTTCTGACCACTTCCTACCAGTCCTGCTTATTATTATTATTATTATTATTATTATTATTATTATTATTATTATTAATATTATTATTATTATTATTATTATTATTATTATTATTATTATTATTATTATTATTATTATTATTTTAAAATATGTTCAGAATTTCCAAGACTAAAGTGATGTAAGCTAAGATGATTGAACGTCAGATGGGAGATGCACAGGTAGATTTTTTCAAGCATTTAGACTGTACGCTATATAGGATAGTAGTATACCAGTTGAATATTAACGTGTAACAAATATAATGCGGTGAACTCGCAGTTGTGATTGGTGATATTCTATAAGAAGTTAGGTCATTTATGATAGAGGCTTTACGCTGGTCAGATTTCTCACCGATCTAGCTGTACGGAAGTGAAATCTGTGCGCACTTAAGGAATCTCGTTCATAAGTTAGAAGTAATGGATGTCAAATTAGGAGAATGATTGCTAGTAAAAACAGGTAGGGATAAGAGCAGGAGAGCACTTGGACTGACGTGATAAAGGCTAAATTAAGAATGAACTCGGTGAATGAAGCTGTTCGTATAAACCGGCTTATGTGGTGGGGCCATTTGAGAAGAATGCTGGAGGCGTAAGGCCGAAGCATTGAAAGGAGATTATGTTGAAACATAGGGCATTGTAGCAAAAGGATTGGGGAATGACATAGTGTATTTGAATCCTCAATTTTAAAGCCAACCTGCTTTTAGAACAAAAAGTGTATTGCATTGTATATTGAACTCCCATTGTAATTATTTAATGATAAGAAGTACAGAACGACAGTAAACTAGGCTACAGACGTACAGTAGTTACAAATAAAGGATGTTGGAGGCGTTTAGTTCATTCGCAGATGCTTGTAGACTGAATGTTGAAAGGCATATCAGTCTATAATGAAGATGTATGCTTGTATTATTATTATTGCCTATGATTCATATCCGTAGTATTAACCTTAAGTAAACAACAAAGTTGCATGTATAGCTATCAGTTCTAGATGGAGCAGCGATTAAAAAACGATCAAGTTTCATCCAAATGAAGGTGTTTAGCTTACTTTACAAGGAGGTAGTCACTGTACAGAGACCAATTAGGTCTATTTTGCTTTCCCCATAAGGAAAGGGAGTAAACCAAGTGTTAGTACATAGCCTACTCCTGTCGAGTAGTCCCAAAGGGTCTGCTCAAAGCTTAACGTCGCAATCCGATGTACGAATCATAATCAACAGTAGCATATGCCCTCACTCCATATCAGTACTGCGAAGAGGGTCGTAATTGAACCCAAACTTTTGGTACGTAATGTAGCGAATTGAAATTGTATTTCATCAGCTCTTATAGTCTACCAGCTAATATTCTGGCAAGGAATTTTTATCACCAACTGACTCGAGCCGGCTAACTGCAGTGTAAGACCCAAGAGACATTACACGTTAATGATCGTGGCCACCAGGCGATCAAAATGAAGAGTGACTGGAGTATTGAAGTAGTTCTAGAACTGCAGAATTTCCTAGATGAATAAAAAGACTACAGGCTTTGATCAACCGCAGAAAACTTGGTCAGTTCTGAATCGAGTACGTAAAAATACTGCAAGATGTGATGATATGTTACACAAGTGGAGCAACTTTTCACCTTTGCAATATTGTAATCTGTCCGCCTCTGTGTTGTAGTGGTTAGTGTGATTAGCTGCCACACCCGGAGGCCCGTGTTCGATTCCCGGTTCTGCCACGAAGTTTGAAACGTTTTAGGAGGGCTGGAACGGGGTCCACTCAGCCTCGGGAAGTCAACTGAGTAGAGGAGGGGCGTTCGATTCCAACCTCAACCATCTTCGATGTGCTTTTCGCTGGTTTCCCAATTCTCCTCCAGGTGAATGCCGGAATGGTACCTAACTTAAGGCCACGGGCGCTTCCTTACCTCTTCCTTGTCTATCCCTTCCAATCTTCCCATCCCCAACAATGCCCCTGTTCAGCATAGCAGGCGAGGCCGCCTGGAAGAGATACTGCTCCTCCTCCCTAGATTCATCCCCCGACCCAAAGTCTCGCACTCGAGAACACTGCCCTTGAGGCGGTGGAGGTGGGACCCCTCGCAGAGAGCGAGGGAATAGCCAGCCCTGAAGGGTAAACAGATTAAGAAAGAAAAGAAAGAAAGGTCATGGAAACGAAGATCATGACACTTAATATGAAGAGGTTTGTTTTTCATTTGAGGAATACTTTACGAAGGAAACTGTACTAATGTGAAATATCTAAGTAAAACAACCTTCTTTGTAAGAAAGAAAATACACTCGTCAATGAGTTTTTAACAATGTTATTTAAACAGTGCATAGTTGTCAATGGAAATAAAACGCACGTGGATGACGGATAGTGTAGGGTCAGTAGTAGTGTGTTGGCCTCTTGACTCCATGATCACAGGTTCAACATATGTGAAGGGCGGTAAAAATTCCATTCGAAACTTAATATCGCACGATATCCGTATGTTAAAGATCGCTGGTGAAACCTTTGGGGTTTACCAACAAAATTAATTAAAAACTCGGCTATAGATCGACCAACAGAGGTCTGTTTCTCTTCCATTTGGCGGAGTAAAACAGAGCATTGAAATTGTCACGCAAGCAGCCTAGATGGCGTCAAATCAAAATGCTTGCCCATTGTAGATGAGGAGAAACAATTATTACTATTATTATTATTATTATTATTATTATTATTATTATTATTATTATTATTATTATTATTATTATTATTATTTATTTATTTATTTATTTATTTATTTATTTATTTATTTATTTATTTATTTATTTATTTATTTATTTATTTATTTATTTATTTATTTATTTGTCCGGTACCACTTTATGCACTACTAGCTTTCGCTACGGTATTTTACGTAGTATACGGATTTCTACGTAAATTACAGTACACGCAGCGAGTAAGATTATTTTAAATTACATGTCTCTTAGCTTTTTCTTAGAAACACTACGGGGATGACCCCATGCCTTGTTTTCGATGTAAAGTGAACTTTGGGGTGTTTTGATGATAATGGCAGGCCACGTTTCCTACTGCCATTCACTACTTTCTCCCCCACAGTTGGTAGCTATCCGTCACTGGTTGAGAATGTTTATTTATTCATTGATGCACGAACAAGATTCAGTCATGAAATCATTCATACACCAATTCATGCAGTCATTCAACTCATTCAATTCCTTCATGAAACTCTCTCTCAAGTTGGTAGTTATACGTGACAGGAAGAAAGGATTTTTCTCATTTGTTTGTTTATTTATTTAGTTATTCATTTTTATTTTTTCAACAAGAACTCATTCCATTCGTTCATGCATAGATCCATTCATTCTGCTTTCATTTATTCATGCATTCAGTGATTCATTCACACAAAATGGAATGTTCCCTCCTTAACTGCCTGGTTCCGTAGTGGTAGGCTGAGAGCATTCGTTCATTTCATTTAATTTATTCACTCATTCAGTCAATCACTCATTCATTAATGAATACTCTCTCCACAGTTGCTGGCTACCCGTGCCTGGTTCAGAAGAGTTTTTATTCATTCATGCACGAACACATTCATGAAATCATGAATCTACCAATTCCTGTCGGCATTCATTCATTCATTCATTCATTCATTCATTCATTCATTCATTCATTCATTCATTCATTCATTCATTCATTCATTCATTCATTCATCCATTCATTCATTTATTCAATTCATTCAATAAGTGTATTGTAACTGTATGATTCTGTTCATTTCTTTGCTATTTGTTTTACGTCGCACCGACGCAGATAGGTCTTGTGTCGACGATGGGATAGGAAAGGCCTAGGAATGGGAAGGAAGCGGCCGTGGCCTTAATTAAGGTACAGCCCCGGCATTTGCCTCGTGTGAAAATGGGAAACCACGGAAAACCACCTTCAGGGCTGCTGACAGTGGGGTTTCGAACCCACTATCTCCCGGATGTAAGCTCATAGCTGCGCGCCCCTAACCGCATGGCCAACTCGCCCGGTATTCCGTTAATGTATGTGTAACAATACATGCAATGAGATTATAATACTGCCATTCACAATCCAGTTCGGAAGTTTCTACTATAACGGAAGGCTCACTTGCCTAGTGTCATTCACAATGGTCATGTGAATGATGACGCTTTTACTAATGCCAGTCACAATCGAGTTGGCGATTTGGTTATAATTGAGGAATGCAACTCTATGTAACGTATAAAAGATCGAGAAATGTCATAGAATCAAAGTTGTAGATGTCTCCGAATTCAGCGTTGACTGTGTTATCTGTCTTGTGGTACGACCTACCATTTAGCCAACAATTACCACGAAATGAAGGTATGCACCGTCATTAAAAATGACTCCATATTTCGATATTTTTCGAAGCCAAAATGTTTACACATTTGAACGTCTCAGAGATGTTCCTCAAAAGAAAGAGATTCCGGGTTACGGGATTAGCACTCGCATACATACGGAGGAATTAAGGAAGAAAGTAATACAGTTAAGAAAGTTGGCATCAATTAAAGATAGGATAATAACTGAGGTAAACCGGTAGGGCAAATGTGCAAATACCAAGTGCATGTGTTCAAAAAATGAAATGTCCCTCACTAAATTGTGATGTGATGTTACGGATTTAAGAAAGGGTTAACAGGGGAGTAATTTAGACGCAGGGATTCTTAGGTAAATAGATTAGAAAATGACTTGCGCTGGTATTACTTAATACTAAAGAGAGAACACAGAGGCAAGAAATTAAAGCAAACAACGGAAGTAGATTAGAAATTAAAATTATAGCAAATGCCAGAAAACACCTTACGGTTTGAAATAATGGTCTACACTTCTCGGTACTGCTGAAATATTAACACCCACTCTTACAGCTGTTCGAAGACGACTGTATCCTCCAACTGTATTCCGAAAATATCCTGCAGAATGGCAGCTTGAAGTCCCTCTCGCCTTCTTCCCAAAGAACAACCACGAGTTTACAGGAATTATGACGAAAATAGCATTACGTCACTTCCCTGCTGGTAAGCAGCCAGATATGTTGCCATGGTAACCGGTAGGTTCGTTGTTGGTCTGCGAGGGTGTCCGTCATCCACCGCAGAGTACGAAACCCGCGGGAAATAGTAATTTTCTCCGCCTTTGATGAGAAAGCGAAATTATGTACGTGGCATAAGTTGTTTAAAATGAAGGGGTAGTTTACGTATACACTGCGGGTTTTATAGAAAGTTAATAGTATAAGAGAAAATTGAAAACCTGTTCTGGTGTTGCTATATAGCCCCAGTCTACTCAGTGATTTTTTAAATCATATGCATATCTAAACCTGCTCCTGGATGGGCATACGCTAAATATGAAGTTTGGTCGAGATCTATCCAGCCGTTTCGCTGTGATGGTGAAACAGAGGGAGAAATAGACAGACAGACAAACATTCACGAAAGCTAAAAGCCACTGATACGGTCTTGAGTTGACCTAAAACAGATAAATATTTGAAAAATTGGCAAAACAAACGAAATTACAGACAGAGGAACCTGTACAACTTTATTTATGTAGATAATACAGGGATTACAATGTAAGACTTCATAGCGTGGTACCGGGCCATAGGAGTGCAGAGAAGCGGTGACAGCGAGTGCAGTGACCGCAATGGCAAGCGGATGTAGTCTCAAAGAAGCGGCATGATTACGCCTATAGAAACCATCGAAACTGTATTCACCAGTTATAAATAAATAAATAAATTAATTAATTAATTAAATAATTAAATAAATAAATAAATAAATAAATAAATAAATAAATAAATAAATAAATAAATACCCTATACTAGTAAATGAAACTGAACTTACAAGCATTTGCAGAAGACGTTGAAAGTTATCACCTTGAGCTGTGATGCAAGATTCACGCCTTATGAGACTTCGAAACACACTTGGCAATTCATGCACACTGATGGAACGTACGGCGTTCCTAATGTCTATTTTTAATTTGTTTGCAGTTCTAGAATTACTTCTATAAACTTTCACAGGAAAATTTGAGAGTTTCCCATAGATAAAATTCGCATGTGCTTAAATCAGGTGAACGAGGGAACCATAGGCCTTTACTGATGATCTGATCATCGAAAGCTTCCTGTAATCGTTGCATAGAGCTACCCCTCGTATGGACCGTCGCACCATTCTGCTGGAAATAGCCGTAGGGTTTTTCTTCTCCAGTCAGTTCAGCAAAATGTAGTTCGAGAACTCTATGAATATAACGGTCGAAAGTAATCGCGTCTTGGAAAAATATCTGACTCATATTTCGTCGGGCAATACACCCACCTTCATATCGGTCAGAGATCTCGGCTGTTAAATGTGCGGGTTCTCCGTATCCCACATCCTATTTTGTATATGATTTACATATCCACTCAAATGAAATTATGCTTCGTCACTCATAAAAAGAAAGTTCGGGTCCAAGATACCATCATCGACACTATTCATTAAACAAAAACTCCATGACACTAGAGCTCTGATGGGCCTCGGCCTATCAAGCGATCGCTGTTCAGCCGAAAGACCTGCATTTTACGAGGCGAATCATGGTCAGTGCGACGAATTCTCTCGGTCGATATTCCTGGGTTTCTAGACGGGGGTCATCATCTCACCGTCAGATAGCTCCTCAATTGGAATCACGTAGGCTGAGTGGACCTCGAACCAAGCCTCAGGAACAGGCAACAATTCCTGAACTGACAGAGAACCGAATCGGGGCTTCTGAGTGTGTGGCAGGTACACTACATCTAGACCAAGGAGGCCAGACACTATTCATTAGCCAACTGCAAAATCTTATTCTTGCAATGAAATCTAGAGGCTGTATGTTACGGACTGAATGAGTCCGGTAAGATCGTAAATGTAATGAATGTGTTGTATTAAGTGCCAACGAATGTGAAAGACCAGTTCCTGACCTACTCTCTGAAGCGACTTGGACTGCCTTCCAGCCTCGCCTATATAAATTCTAAACTATCCTTTGTGAGAGCTGATCTCTTTTGTTGTTGTTTCGTATTAGTTACGGGATCAGGACTACGCCACTTGTGAACGAATTGATGCACGTAACGTTTTGATGGTACCGTACAACCGGGGTACTGTATACGGAGTTTTCAAAGGCACCTATTAACTCACTTCTTCTTCTTCCACTTGTGCAAATAATACTCGGCTAAAAATATTTTCTCTGCTGTAGATTACTTAACCATCGCGATAATAACCTCACAACACACATTAAAACTCTAGTATTTACTAGCGAACTGCTACGTCAGCTATCAAGGCTTCTTTTCACGCCAAGTTTGACACAAGCCATACGGCGCTCGCTTGGGGATTCCCGCGGTCTGTGAGCGGTAGTGTGAATTCTCAAACTATGCTCACTGTATATATTAATACGGGGCCAAAATTTCTTCGTGGGTTGAGAATTTTTGTTTAGAAAATTTGACCGAATCAAACAGATGAGTAAATTACGAGATTACTTCACTAAGTTAGCTCTCCTGTTCAGTATCAGTTCATTTTCTGAGTCAGTTACGTATAGTACATGTCGTAGTTTTGTGTTCACCATTGTTAAGCAGTTCGGAATATTTTAAAATATAAATAAATTATATATTATTACTTTCTATAATCCACTTTCTTCACCTTAGATCACGATCCTTTTTTTTATATTTTATTGTTTTTGCTATTTATTTTACTCCATGTGTTGCTACTTCTTGGTGGATACAGCAATTTTCTATCTCCTTATTTGTAAAGGCGGAAGTAAAATGTGGTTTATACCGAAGACTGTCTTATTTTTGTCTGTGATCATATGGAAGCTGCTGAGGTGTAGGTGTTGATGATCACGGACGTTCTGACACGACTTGTAGTCTACATCTCATTATACAGTAGGTTGTTCTGCCATCCGGCAGGACCAATCATGGCTGTGACCTCCATATCTCTCGATCTTGTGCCCTTTTCTTCACTTCTGCATAATCTTCCTTTTTCTAATGTTGTCTAATAACTGATATCGTCTTCTTCCCCTTCCTCATTTTCCTTTTACCATCCCTTCAATTGATACTCGTAGTAAAGTGTTATGTCTTAGGTTATGCCCTATCCAATTTTTCTTCCCGTTTTTGGATTACGGTCAGCATGTTCCTCACTTCTCCCACTCTCTACAGAACTTATTCATTTGATATTTTATCTTCCCAGTTTACTCTTTCAATTCTTCTCCAAATCTACATCGCAAAAGCCTCTATTCTTCTCTGATCTTCTTTCCTTAATGTCCATGTTTCAGCATCATATAGAGCTATACTCTATACGTAACATCTTGTAAGTCTCTTCCTCAGATCTTTCTCTAGTGAGCCACAATTTTTTTTAAATTCTTGTTGAAGCTTTCCTTGGCTAAGGCAATTCGAGTTTTATGTCTGTTATAGAGAGAAGGCCTTCAGTCACAATACTTCCAAGATACTTAAACTCAACATCTAGAGGTCAAGAAAGATTCTACTTACAGGTACAGTCGTGGTACAATAGGAATTACTGTCCGGTGAGGAAAGAAATATCAAACTATCTCACTCCTCATCATTCCTAGGACACCTGATTTTTGTTGTTTCCCCAATCTTTTTATAAAAATAATACGTTCCTTGGTAAAGTGCAGTAAATGCTGAGAGAAGGTAGTGTGTCCCATCACCATTAACATAATTTTTCTCATGAACATTGCATTATTTTCTATAATATAGGTCCATAAATGTTTCTTGAGACCGGATCAGTGCTGATTTACACCCCCAGACCGGGTAATAAATTCTCAGGTAAAATTCAGTTTAGACTGCAAGATCATCTTTTCATTCACACCACGATGTGTACAAACAATATTATGTATAAGAAACACAACAGGTATGTTTAAAACACAAGTTCCATTACCGGATATAATTTCCTGAGTATACTTTTGCCATTGACATTTCGACGGCTTCACTAAAACTAGCATTCAATTTTTACATACTTACTAAAGACTGTGGTGTTTATCGTAAAATACTGCATACATTTCATGTCCTGTAGACCGTTTGGAAGAATTCTTTTTTGCTAGTTGCTTTACGTCGCATCGACACAGATAGGTCTTATGGCGACGATGGGAGAGGAAAGGCCTTGGAGTTGGAAGGAAGCGATCGTGGCTTTAAATAAGGTACAGCCCCAGCATTTGCATGGTGTGAAAATGGAAAACTACGAAAAACTATCTTCAGGGCTGTCTACAGTGGGATTCGAACCTACTATCTCGCGGATGCAAGCTCACAGCCGCGCGCTCCTAACCGCACGGCCAACTCGCCCGGTTTTGTAAGGATTTAACTGTTAATTTTTTTAAGGCTATCCTATTTGCCTCGTATCCATTCAATTTAACATACAAATAGCTAAGGGAAGTAGTCTACGACAATGATATTAGCAGGCAAGGAAGGATGAGTTCATAGAGTAGATGTGTGACTAGCTTTGAGAAGAATGATTCGTGTATAGACACACTAATCAAACTGCAGGATGTCCTTGAGTGCCTGCAGGAACCAGCAGGAGTGAAATTAAAACAATAACAAGTACATGTGTTTGAGAGACTACAAGATTTATTCGGATAGCAGGATGCGATGTCAGTATGTCAGGTGTTATGGGAGTGCCGTGCTAAGTGGCTCAGACGGTTGAGGCACTGGCTCTCTGATCCCAAGTTGGCAGATTCGACGCTGGCTCTGTCCGGTGGTATTTGAAGGTACTGAAATACGTAAGCCTCGTGTCGATAGATTTAATTACACGTAAAAGAACTCCTGCGGAACAAAATTCCGGCACCTTGGCATCTCCCAAAATCGTCAAAAGTAGTTAGTGGGACGTAAAAAACAATAATATTATTTCATATTAGGTTACAATACTGATCGTTCTATTGCATGCAATCTACTAGGACACTTCAATAAATAAGGTAAAATATATTCAACTTCTCAATACATAAATAAATGTAAAATGGACTTGGCTAGGTATTCTTCCTACATATTATCCTTATATTGTCCAAGAGCTTATTTTGCGGTTGTAATAAGGCATCAGTCTTTGATGGAAAGAAATCGGGGTCCAGTGTCTCGCTTCAGGAGGCTATATAACGACTCACTGAATATCACCGTCAGGTCAGAATCCCCATCCACTTAGATGCTCTTACAATGGTCCAAAAGGATGGTTATCAGTAGATGCCATTCCTGGACAGAATTGTCCAGTACCAAGTGGCAACGGCATAGCAACCTGCACACGCACTTGAGTGTGCTCTAGTGATGCCGTACAGCAATATAAAGCCTGTTCACAGCATTTCAGGCCAGATCAGGTGTTAATACGCCCTATATATGGCTAAATAGGATCATACTCCGTATCTCAATTTTGAACATATTTCCGTCAACACTACCATCTAACAACTGGTGTTTGGACGGGAAAAACAAGAAATTTGTCACTCTATTTTGACATGAAACTGCAGTGATACATTAAGCAATTCACGTATGAGATTTCTTATTACTTTACCTACTGAACTAACTGCGTAGTACCAAGGTTTCTTACGAGTACTGCTTTCCAGGATTATCGACTAGGGCGTTAAATTCGTGTAGATTTTCAGCAGACTCTCCATAAAGTGGGGGCGTGTTGTTGTGGTATAGTGTTGAGTGTTGTGTATGAGTTGGAGAGATGATAGGGAGAACACGAATGCCCGTGACCGAGGCAAGGGGATCGATCATTTCAGATTAAAATTCTCGACCCGGCCGTAAACCGAGCTCGGGGCTCTCTGAACCGAAGGCTACAATGATGACCATTTAGCCAGGGAAATGAATATAATAAATTATAACAAGATAATAAAACGAAAATAAACACAAAAATCTAGTGTAATGAGAATAGGGTGAGGTAAAGCCCAGATAACTTTTAATAACTTACATTACCAAGCGCATATATGGACGTAGGTGCTATTAAACACAGTGCCTGGAATCCATGTAAAAGTGGCTTACTGTAAGATATTCACGCTTGAAGCCTAATTGTTAAAGTGTGCAGATTTTTGCCTTCTGTGATGACGCTCCGATAGGCGAGGGAACTGAGTTATCTGTCAACTCTGAGACCAATCCTGGAACGCGGAGTAACTGTATGGGACTCATCACAAACCAGAGGGGGCTCTAGAGATAGTGACACGGTGGCATGTCATTCCTCAGATTCATGAAAAGGAAAACAGTCATTTGCAGTTAAAATTGACAAGACATTGTTAAACAGTGGAGAGATCTTCCCTGTGTAACAGTTCCCACTCGTGTGACTGCCAAAAGCAAATTCGCTGTCTGACGGCGCTGTCCCGGGGAGAAAGTGTTGGCACGCATGCGTCCTTACCAGTAGCCTAGAGTCCGGGCCTCATAAGTTGAGCGTGATACGGAGCCTCCTTGTCACAGCAGTGCGATTCGTATGATATTTGATGTGTTTTATATTATGAATTCGGTAGGCACTTTTCATAGAAGTCCACTTTCTACGTTATAATAGGATGATAAACTGCAGTCCCATAAAAAATAAACATTATGATAGGTTTGGCTATCATAATAAACAAATCCCAGCTTTATTTCAATTAATTACAATAACTCAAAGGGAGGAGTATTCTGAGTCAATACATGCATTAATAAATAGTGGTAAGATGAAAATCCCCATTTACCTTAGCTTGCTCCCTCCTTTTCCGTATGGAATCCGGTAGATTTCATGGTTTGTTTCCAAATCAATTTGCCATCATCTTTGCTCCAACTGGGCTTTTGGCTTTGCATTGAAAACATTATGGCTTATACTGATTTATTATTATCCATCGTACGTGCCTAAACGCCTATCGTTGATCTAGATAGTATAATAACTTTACACGCTTGTTTAGTCATATTGCCACAATCGCTTGCGGGAAAAGCTGCTGTCCATATAGAAATCACACTGCTTGATAGTTTCTTTTCTAACGTTCCAACATACACCGACGCCTATATCTCGCTACAATGGCTGCTACAACAATTAGCAAATCTGACAAGATAAGCATCGGGATAGTGGGCAATGAATAAACGGGAATTCTTTTGACCGAAGACAAAGAAATAACAGATTCTGTGGTCCAAATATCCCTCGTGTAAGGATCCTCTTTCGATGTTGCCTCAAGAACTTGTTCCTCTCGCGTTAGAATTACCCATACATGGTTGACATTTAATCGAATTGAAATCAGTCCAATGTTCTTCCAGACTTTGCAATTTTGATAAAATAACTTAAATCTCTCCAAAATGTTTTCCAACGATGTAATGCAATTACCTGTGCACTGTACCACTGGTACAGTCTAAGATTGCGGTGTCAGTCGCTTCGTAAATAGGAAAACATACTTCCGTGTTGCAAAGTGTAGAATAAATTATCATCAAAATACCTTGCTTTTAGGAATACATTAATACTTCCCCTAAATTCATGCTCTATTACGCCTACTATGTCACCGGACGCCTGTAGTGTGCTGTAGATTTTTAAATGCAATTCGCACAAACATGTAGAAGATTCATGAGGCTGAATTGGAAGAAGTGAATCGGAATATCATCATACGCTGCAACGCTTGTCTACAGAATGAGGGAGAGCATTTTTAACACTAACTGTAATGGGGTGAGTTGTATTGTTTCCCTATCTGAATTTCAATTATTATCAATTCATCGAAGTAGATGGGTTTTCTACGGGCGTACGAGAACGGTGTGTCGGTGAGCGCGCTCTCGTTTACCGGCACGAGGCATGCAGTAAGAACGGCAAACTTTACGAGACTCGTCCTGTCTGTACAGAAAATCCAGCATGACTTGGCTTAGGGACCGCCTTTTTACGGAAGTAGAGCTGATCACTCACGTAAGATAAAATGTATCCTATAGAAGACAAAGAATGGCAAGCATTCTTTTGTAAATTGGAGGTGTGAAATTGAAATGTGTTACCTGCATCTTTTTTGGAATCTTATCGCAAAGAAGGAAGGTTGCTTCAAGAACAGATTCCGTGAAAGTTGGAAATAACTATCTTCCATAATATTAAAAGAGTTTACTAAGAACAGCTTCGGCCAATCCGTATGTCCATTATACTGGACAGATTTTCTTCTTTTTATTTAAATCTCTCCGGAATTAATCGCCGGTGAATTATGAGACACTGATAGGTCTCTAAGTTTAGTCAGATCTGCTTAATCACAACATCAAGTCATTAGTGATGATAACTCAAATAATTGCTTGCGAAGGCCTGCACTAGCCCGCAATGCATGCTTTACTTAGCGGGTTGCTCAAAGTTAAGGGGCAATATCTTGACGTAAAGATATCGGCGAATCTAAACGATATCTTTACGTAAAAAAATATTAGTGAACCTAAACGATATCTTTACGTAAAGATGTCGGCGAAGCTAAACGATTAGAAATGATGGCGACTACAGACAAACCTACAATTTCAACCAAACTTTGTACACATATGGCGATATACCATTTGGAGAGAAATGCCGTGGGAGTAAGACACACCTAGCGTCCTAGTGATGGAGTGGGGAGGGGGTAAAATAATCGAAAACTAACTATAGAAGTGTATAATCCATAGTTTTCGGGGTGGCTGGGATGAATAGTGAGTGATACTCTGCATGATATATGAGTTGAAGTTCATCCTCCATGTGCATGAATGACATAAGGGATTATAAGCAAAATGTCTAAAATGACAGATATCAGCACTGAATTTATAGTTTGTAGGTTCTCTAGGCTGATCGGTGACAGTTCCTAAGACATTTGGAAGCTTATACTTCATATCCACAACACTACTTGTAAATACATGACAGTTATCACATTTTTATTTTAAAGATTAATTACTTCCCAGGCGACTTGGCGTGCCGGAGATGCGAAGTTCCACGAGAAACAAATTATATACACAACAGTAACACTAAAGCTACAAAATGGCAAGTGCCTGCGCGGTTTGGGTCACGTAGATGTCAGCTTGCATTCGTGATGTAGTGGGTTCGAACACCACTGTCGGCAGCTCCAAAAGGTGGTTTTCCATGGTTTCCTAATTTCACACAAGGAACATTCTGGGGCTGCACAATATTAAAAGCCACGGTCGGTTCCTTCCCACTCCTAGCCCTTATCAATCCCATCGTTGCGATGTAAAACGTTTTTTTAACTTTTAGAAATTAGTAAATTGTCAGGCAATATCACAATAAAGAAATCTTCAAAAAAAACACTTCACACATAATTAACGGGTAATAAAATCCTAAAATTTAACGTTCAAACAAGTGCCCGTCCAGCGCATGAAGCTATTCATAAAGAATGCTGCAGACCAGCACGGGTCCTGTAGGTTTTATTTAAATTTGCTTCATCTTACAGTTGTGCGATAATTCTCCTGATCAGTTTTATATAACATTATTTCTGTTGTCTTCGAGTATTATGAACACTTTAAAATAATTATATTTTTAACTATGGAGTATCTGTCGAAAGTAAATAATTTCTCTGTTGGAAGACATTTCTTATTCTTCCGTAAGCAGTCACTGCCGTAAAGATATAACCCAGCTTTAATTGTAAAAGAGAGAAAAATAAATTATACTGTTAAAGCAACATGAGATACAAGCATATAATAGGTCCAGATCTTTTAAAACTAAACAAGAAAAGAATTTCAGTTACACTCACCCGCGAGAAAATCAGCTTTGTATACACGTCGCAGGTTGACCTGTTTACTTTTGTCCTCTTTTACCAGTCAACAGAACGAAACAAGACTTGTCAAAGCTCGGTTTTATGTAATTTTTGAAACTTTTGTGGAGTGGAGCATTTCAATAAGCACATGCCACTTGTAGCAATTATGCTACATAGTCCTAATCAAAAAAATATGTACTCTTTTTGTTTGACAACATATAGGTTATCTTATCCTCTCCAAATTGGCGATTAAGCCCATTTTTACGAACGGATGCCTTTCCTGATGTCAACCATATGTGGAAGAATGTATTCACCATGCATGTTTCTGAGGAGATTTGTATATTAATGTGTTACATGTTAATGGAAATATACATTAAGACGAACACAAATTCTCACCCCCCGAGCAAAGAATTAAACAGAGAAAGTTAACATCCCCGATCTGGTCGGGAATCGAATGCGGTTCCCTCTGAACCAAAGGCAACTACGCTCAACATTTATCCAAGGAGTTGGACGACTAATATACCTCGTCATTGTTAGAAAATATTATTATTATACATTCATACATCTTCATTACAGACCATGCCTTTCGGCTTTTAGTCTGCAGGCATCTGTGAATTTACTAAACGTCGCTACAATCCTCTATTTAAAAATAGTGCTGTGGCCTCATTTAGTTCTATACCTCTTATCTTTAGATCGTTAGAAACTGAGTCTAAACATCGTCGTCTTGGTCTCCCTCTGCTTCTCTCACCCTCCAAAACACAGTCCATTATCCTCTTAGGTAACATATTCTCCTCCATTCGCCTCAGATTACCTCACCACTGAAACCGGTTTATGCGTATAGCTTCATCCACCGAGTTCAATCCTCACTTAGCCTTTATCTCCTCATTCCGCGTACCCTCCTCCCATCGTTCCGACCTGTACCAGCAATCATTCTAGATATTTTTAAGTCTGTTTCTTCTAACATATGATATCCTGAGCCCACCCAGCCTCCGCTCCCGTAAAGCGAAATTGGTCTTAAAACAGAACGATGTAGAGATAGTTTCATCCGTAAGTTAACTTCCTTCTTACACAATTCTGTTGATCGCAACTGCGATCTCACTGCATTAGTTTCACTGCACCTTGATTCAATCTCACTTGCTATATTACCATCATTGGAGAACACATTCCTAAATACTTGAAATTATCAACCTGTTCCAGCTTTGTGACACCAATCTGACATTCAATTCTGTTGAATCAATCATCAATCATCAATTTAGTCTACGAAAGGCTAATTTTCATACCATACTCATTGCACCTATTTTCAAGTTCCAAGATATTAGACTGCAGGTTTTCGGTACAATCTGCCGTTAAAACCAAGTCGCCAGCATAGGCCAGACTGCTTACTAAATTTCCATCTAACTGAATCCCTCCCTGCCACTTTATTTCAACAGATGATCCATGTAAACTACGAACAGCAAAGGTGAAATATTACAGCCTTGGCTAACCCCTGTAAGTAATCTGAACCAATAACTCATTCTACCTTCAATCCTCACTACAGTCCAATTGTCAACACAATTGCCTTTGATTGATTTTAATAATCTACCCTTAATCCCATGGTCCCCCATTATGGTGAACATTTTTTCCCTCGGTGCCCTGTGATATGCTTTCTCTAGATCTATTAAACATAAACAGAACTGCCTATTCCTCTCAGTGAAATTTTCAATTATCTGGCGCATACTGAAAATCTCATCCTGACCGCCCCTCTGTGGTCTGAAACCACACTGGTTTTCATCCAGCTTTCTCTCAACCACTGATCGAGCCCTCCGTTCCAAGGTGCCAGTGAATGAATATTGAATTTTCTCGATGGCATTGTAATCGAATTTCAACTGTTTAGGTTGTGTGTTTGGATCCCCCTGGTGTCCGGTTGGCCATTTTTGTTCTGTACTTAACATCTCTTCAACACATACTGAATGTACGTAACATGCCCTATTAAGTTGAAAGTCGATTTCGAATGCGTGTGAGCACTTTGCCTAGTATACTAATCAATGAGATACTTCAATAGATGCAATCCTTCCTGTTCCTTTACTTATATATAGGTGCAGTTACTGATTTTCTCAATTCTGAAGGTATCTTACCAACATTCCGTGCTAATATTACTACTCTATGAAGCCTTTTCATCGCTGCTTAATTTAACCATTTCAGGTCTATTTTCATCTGTTCCTGCTGCTTTATGACAATGCAGTTTATTCACCATCCTTTCAACTTCCTCATGCGTAATAACACCAACATCATAGTCCTCCTCCCCATGAGGTCGGTTATTCACGACACCACCATAAAGACTTACGATGAGAAGATTTTCAAAATATTCCCTCCACCTGTCAAGTGATTCATCGGGATCTATTTGAGTTCACCTTAATTACCCAAAACACTGTTCATTCCCTTTTCTTCTCCCTTCGTAAGATTATTTATTGCTGTTCAGAAAGATTTCCCTGTTGCTTGACCTAGTCTTTCAAGGTTATTACCGAGTTCTTCCCACGACTTCTTTTTTGGATTCATCACTACTTTTTCGCTCTGTTTCCTTCATCTACGAACAATTCCCTGTCTGCATCAGGTCTTGTTTGGAGACATTTATGAAAAGCCTTCTTTTCACGTTTAAAAGACGCTCTCATTTCATCATTCCACCAAGATGTTTGCTTCTCCTCATCTTTACACGAAGTTGTTCCTCGGCATTCCCTTGCTATTTCTACTGTAGCATCCCTGTATGCCACCCATTTAATTTCTATGTCTTGAACCTTTCTATTGTCCACTCTTCGGAACTTCTCACTAATCATATCCATGTACATCTGTCTAATTTCCTCGTCCTGGAGATTTTCTACACTTATTTGTTTGTAGACAGATTTATCTTTCTCTAGCCTAGGCCTATAGGTACTTAGTTCTCTACGGATCAGATAGTGGTCCGTATCATTGAAACATCCCCGAAAAATCCGTATATATCCGTCTAGTTCCTGATTCAAATTCAGTTGAGATATAGTCTATTGTGGATCTGATAATCCTACCCTCCCATGTGTAGCGGTGAATAGCCTTATGCTTGAATAGTGCATTCGTAATTGTTAAACCCATACTAGCACAGAAGTCCAGCAACCGCTTCCCATTCCTATTAGCTTCCATATCTTCCCCACACTTACCAATTACCTTTTCGTATCCTTCAGTTCTATTCTCAACTCTCGCACTAAAATCACCCATTAGCACTATCCTATCCTTGCTGTTGACCCTGGACTACGATGTCACTCAGTTCTTTATAGTTTTCAACTTCATCCTCATCTGCACCCTCACATGATGAATGCATTGAAACAGTTCTCGTCTTAATTCCTCCAGCTGCGAAATCTACCCCAAATCATTCGCTCATTTGCGTGCGTAACAGAAACATTGTTGAGTGCAATAGTATTCCCGATGAACAGTCCTACCCCTCTCTCTGCCCTTCCCTTTTTAACACCCGTCAAGTACACTTTATAATCTCTTCTCTCCTCCTCGTTATCTCCCCTTACCTGAATATCACTTACTCCTAGCACATCTAGATGCATCCTCATTGCAGACTTAGCCAATTCTACTTTCCTTCTACGAAAAGCCTCATGAATATTGATAGCTCCCCATCGAATTAAATTTCGTTCGCCGGGTTGTTTCCAAGGAGTCCCTCGCCTGCCAAATTGGAATGGAACTCCGTTACTCCCAATTGTCGGAGGCTTGCTAAAAATGTTCTGAGCTCGGTAAATTCGTAAGCAGGATGCTACCCTGCTTACACATAGTCCAAGTGAGGATCTCTCCTCTAACTGGTTAGGGGTCTCCGGTGGATTGTAGTCCTAGCCCGCCTGAACACAAGGACGGCCATGAGTGAGAATATGTCCGAGATGCCCACTCCCATTCCATAGCAGCTGGCATCCCGACTCTCAGGTACACTCACTAGGCCACTGAGCTGTTGCCCTTGGTTCACGAACTAGGGCGTGACTACAGTAACTTACACTATGAACCACTATTTTTATTATTTATTTATTATTATTATTATTATTATTATTATTATTATTATTATTATTATTATTATTATTATTATTATTATTATTATTATTATTATTATGTAAATATATCATGTAAGCTATCTGTTAGCAGTTACAATGCACGTTAGGTAATTTCTTTTTTATTCATCTTGTATAGAATTTGCTAGGGATAGCAGTTTGAAGGAGCCGAGCGTGGATTTAATTAAGGTACATTCTCAGCATTTGCCTGATATGAAAATTGGAAACCACGGAAATCAATCTTCAGGGATGCCGGCAGTGGTGTTTGAACCCACTATCTCACGAATGCAAGCTCATAGTTACGTGACACGAACCGCGTGTCCGCTTGCTCGGTCATTAAGCAATTATTATTATTATTATTATTATTATTATTATTATTATTATTATTATTATTATTATTATTATTATTATTATTATTATTATTATTATTATTATTATTATTATTATTTACGGATTTCATGTCATACGTATTTTTTATCTTATCCATAAAGATGGATCCAATACTGTCCTTAAAATGTTCGACTGGTTTCTTATACTCTCAAGATGAATACTGGAGGTACATACACCCTCTTGGTCTGGGCTCTTCCCGGCATCTACCAAATTTGGAACTCTCTTGTTTAATTCCTATTATTTTACAATAAATGCCATATTCATAAGAAAATGTTATATTTAGTTTCAGGAAATTCATTTTCTCAAAGTAGAGGGGCGGTTTTATGTTTACGAATTTGCCTTTCTACTTTGAAAACTGAAATTCTTGAAACCAAATATAACATGTTCTTATGAATATCGTGTATATCCGAACATAACAAGAGTTAATCAAGAGAGTTCAACATTGGAAAATACCGGGTAAAGTGCAGTACAAGAGGGTGAAAACAAGTCAGACTCTGCAGAGGTCTATTAACACTATCCGCGAATAAACGAGGAAATGCCGTGGATGTGCATTATGACCTGCGGAGCTCAATGGCGTGAAACAGATGAGTGAAGAAAGGCTGGTAATTATAGGGATATGAATGTCAACAGTGCTGTTAAGTACGGAAGAATCATGCCCATGAGAATTTTTATTGGAATCCCCTGGAGAATATATGTAGCGTGAGAGAATAGAACAAAGAAGATTGTGTGCAGTTCACCATGTGCCAGGTAGAGAGCTTTTTAGCAGTGTATGTTGCATTAGAATTTCGCCGGCGAGGTATACTGACCTAAGCAGGTCAAACGTTAACTATAGCTGGTTAAAATATTTCAGAATAGCAAAGTATTGGACAAAAGAAGTAAATATGTTACGTGTTATATCACGATCGATTGGTTATATTTTTTACACAAGACTTCAATACAACTTTATTTTATTTTCATCAATCTATAAACCATACTCAACATACACAGTCAACATTGCCGCACTTCCACCTCGCTGAAAACTATTTTAGTCCGTCTGAGTAGCTCAGATGGTAGAATCGCTGACCTTCTTAGGTCAAGTTGGCGGGCTCGAATTCGGCTCAGTCCGGTTGTATTTGAAGGTGCTCAGATACGCCAGCCTCGTATCGGTACATTTACCGGCACGAAAAAGAATTCCTTCAGGACAACACTCTGGTGCCTCGGCGTGAGACTGATGTAGGATGTAAAACCAATAAAATTGTTGTTGTTATTATTGTCATCGTATATTTCATGTTTACTTAAATTACATTCTACTCCCTGAAAAACATTTGATTCAAACATTGCATTATACAACTGACCATGAATGAATCTATGGTACTCACTTCAACAACAGATAGCGCTTTCTTCCCTAGTTAACAGCATTCAAATTTGATCGTATTATTTATCCTATTATTTGTTTAGAGAGCCCTCGAGCTATCGCACCATTGAACTCTCATAGGCCACTCTAAATTGTACACATGACGTACTTTAAACTGAGAGCTCAACTAGAACAACAGGTGTAATGGTTTGCTCTGAGTGATCCAGACCATTGTAATGTTAGCTCACTTGACGCATCCTTCACACCAGCATCAGACTACATTGCTCTGAAATGAACCACAGCTTGCTGACCCGATTTCCATTATCCCTTTCCATAAACCTGCTAATACACCAACCCGATACAACTGCTCGGTACAGCTGATAAATTGCAAGAGTAGGCTGAATGTGGGGTATTCGAGGCTAGGTTGGATCATTTTGGAAGGAATCATCTTTCATCCTCTCATACCTGACTGATTATAATTAGATCTCTGACCCCCGTCAACAATCTGCCCTCGCCAGAAGTTTGTTCACCTGTACCTAACTGCGCTTGCTATCGTTATCAACAAAAACCTCCTCTGATAAGTTGGCCCTGAGACAATTCTGCTTTCCGATACTTAAGGATACTGTACAAATTTTGTTACCGCTATATCAGCAAGAAGATAAGTACCTCTAATGATACCTCTCTAAGACTTTTGTGGTGTTGTATAATGCAGATGTTCCCAATCAATCAATCAATCAATCAATCAATCAATCAATCAATCAATCAATCAATCAATCAATCAATCAATCAATCAATCAATCAATCAATTATATCGGTGAGGATTGAGGTAGAGTTCCTTTCTGCTTTAAGATATATTATCAGATTGACTACAGGGCTGGCACTTTGCAACGTCCAACTAGTGGTAAACCATCATACGCAGGTATATTTGTATCGATCGGCTACAATGCTCTAGAACATCGAATGAATCATAAAGGTAACATAAACTATGAACTATGACTGTTAAGGCGTATGATGTAAGGAGATATAACTTCCCTACAGTTTCTGAAGTGGCTGCTGTTTTTACGAGCTGTGATGGTGCACCATCAGGTCAGTTTGAATTCATTTCTTCTTCTAAAACCACAAGTATTAGGAGTAGAATATCTTATCTCAGCTTTCATTGAGATTCGATGTGTTATCCCATTCTGTTCCCATGTGGTGATTCAGGATGGAAACAATGTATGCCTCATGAAAATATTCTAAGGACCTCTGCAAGAACAATTACCAGTCAGGTGCAATATTACTGTTATCCCCTAGAGCTTAGGGGTGATTTTAATCCTGTTAATTCGTTGGAAAAATATTCAGCACTATGCTGTAGACAGCTATGCAAAAGTAGTGTAGAATGTTCACTCCGTGCATCTGTTAGAACACATCAAAGGGAACTGTAAGCTGAGAACTGTAAGATTTTAGTTGACCTCTTAAATAATGATGCCCTATAGTGAGGTATGGTGGCAGGAAGGTTTTACTTCCTCCATCGTGCATAGGGATTACCGGAAATATTCTTCACATTTATCAAGACGCCATGGCCATTGTAGCTCAATATGGTAAACCGGTTTTTTATTATTTTAATTTTTTACTTTTACCTGTAACCAAAATGGTCTGAATTGGCGGCTGAAAAAAAGCCTTATACAAAAGCTGAACGCAGGCGTGAATTGGAATCGAGTGTTATTCATTTAAAATCATTAATGGAAGATCTCTTCAAAAGTTTTCGACTTGCAATTAAAAATAAGGAAGCTTACCATATTTTCATACTCTCCTTACGAAAACACCGAAAAATAAATTGCGTGAGTGGCTTCTTAAATTAGGCGATGGTGATTTGGAAACACAGGAAGACTTTTCGTCAATTACTATTAGAATCTATACATATAAAATAAGAGTTTTGTCTGTACATTGCTCAGAATTTGAAAAGAATGGTATTTCTGTACCGGTCATGTCCACAGTAACAAGAAAATGCATTTTTTACTTTTCCGTAATGTCTGTCTGTCTGTCTGTCTGTCTGTCTGTCTGTCTGTCTGTCTGTCTGTCTGTCTGTCTGTCTGTCTGTCTGTCTGTCTGTCTGTCTGTCTGTCTGTCTGTCTGTCTGTCTGTCTGTCTGTCTGTCTGTCTGTCTGTACACGCATCACGAGAAAACGGCTGAAGAGAATTTTATGAAAATCGGAATGTAAAGTCGGGTGATGAACCGCTACAATCTAGGCTATAAATGACTTTAATCACGCTCAGTGAAATGGTAGTTTAGGAGAAGGCCTGAAATTTTATTTCTCAAATATTTATGTTATTAGTGGTCGTGTCTTAATGAAAATCGCTAGACAAAGATGGAAAATAAGTCGCTACAATATAGGCTATACATGCTGAGAAAAATGGTAGTTTAGTGGGGTCCTAAAATGTAATTGTCAAATATTTGTTTATTAGTGGTCGTATCTTCACGAAAATTGGTATGCAAAGTCGGGGAATAGGTCGCTACAATCTAGGCTATCAATAATATTATTCGCACTGAGTGAAATGGTAGTTTAGTGGAAGGCCTGAAATGTAATCTATATATAAAATAAGAGTTTTGCCTGTACATTGCTCAGAATTTGAAATGAATGGTATTTCTATATCTGTCATGTCCACAATAACAAAGAAATGTATTTTTTACTTTTCCGTAATTTCTGTCTGTCTGTCTGTCTGTCTGTCTGTCTGTCTGTCTGTCTGTCTGTCTGTCTGTCTGTCTGTCTGTCTGTCTGTCTGTCTGTCCGTCTGTCTGATTGTACACGCATCAATAGAAAACGGCTGAAGAGAATTTAATGAAAATCGGTATGTAATGTCGGGTGATGAACCACTACAAGCTCGGCTATAAATTATAAATATAAATAAGAGTTTTGTCTGCACATTACTCAGAATTTGAATAGAATGGTATTTCTATGTCGGTTATGTCCACAGTGACAACGAAATGCATTTTTTAACTTTTCAGTAATTTCTGTCTGTCTGTCTGTCTGTCTGTCTGTCTGTCTGTCTGTCTGTCTGTCTGTCTGTCTGTCTGTCTGTCTGTCTGTCTGTCTGTCTGTCTGTCTGTCTGTCTGTCTGTCTGTACACGCATCACGATAAAACGGCTGAAGAGAATTTAATGAAAATCGGTATGTAATGACGGGTGATGAACCACTGCAATCTAGGCTACACATTATTTTATTCACGCTGAGTGAAATGGTAGTTTAGGGGAAGGTCTGAAATGTAATTCTCAAATAAGTTATTCATGTTATTAGTGGTCGTATCGATAAATACTACATAATTAACCTAACTTTATTTATGTCGTTAGTAGTAGTTATGTAAGAAGTTATTAAATTTCCGATCACTTATGTCTTATACATTGTTGCCGTACCGCATATAATCGGAGATATTCATGAATTTGGATTTTTGTTACTGAGTCCATATCAGCGCCGAGTCAAGAGAAAATGGGTAAACAGAATTTAGTTAAAATCGGTATGTAAATTCTGAGAATAAGGAACTACAGTCTACGATATCAATAATTTTGTAAGACACCCTAATATCACAGAGTCGAAAGAAAACTAATGTGAAGGCCTGCAATATAGAAAGCTCATAAACTTTATCAACAATAACACTACATTGACCATTGTTTGTTGTGATGTGCTTTTTGTCTTCTGTTTCCTCTCATCCCCGATAGATAGGATTACTGCAGCGTACCGGTTTTTTTTGAAAATTTGCTTGACGTCGCACCGACACAGGTAGGTCTTATGGCGACGATGGGATAGGAAATGAATAGTGGTGTGAAGGAAGCGGCCTTGGCTTTAAGGTACAGCCTGGTGTGACTGGTGTGAAAATGGGAAACCACGGAATACCATCTTTTTTTTTGCTTAACGTGGCACCGACACAGATATGTCTTATGCGACGATGGGATAGGAAAGGTCTAGGAAGTGGAAGGAAGCGGCCGTGGCTTTAATTAAGGTACGGTACCGGCATTTGCCTGGTGTGAAAATGGAAAACCACGGAGAACCATCGTCAGGGCTGCCGACAGTGGGGCTCGAACCCACCATCTCCCGAATACCATCTTCAGGGTTTCCGGCAGTGGTGTTCGAATCCACTATCTCCCGGATGCAATCTCACAGCTGCGCGCCCCTAACCACACGGCCAACTCGCTTGGTCGTACCGACTGTAACTGCCTGCCTGTATATTGGTGGGAAGTAGCTGGGGTGTAAGATGTCTTCTGTAGTATGCCATTCCTCTGGTTCATACATTTTCTGATATATCTGGTATGTAACACACTGGTTCATCATAGTATTCGAGCTATACAATCCCTACTCTGAGCCACTGATTGGAATGAGTAGTGTGCATATTTAACGGAATAATGGCAGAGGAGTGTTCACGGCGGTCTGCGACCTGGTTATTCCAGCTCTGGAACTTTGGACTCTTAGATCGGCACCGTAGTACTGTTCGTTGAAAGTGAGAAAGTGTGCGGTTTTTCATTTGATCGAGTATTTTATATCATAACATTGCTTTCAATCGCTACATTCCTACTGACGTTTTTGTAATGACCTATGTTGAATTCAGTTAGGAAAACCACGAAGTCAGTCTTTCTGAGAATCCCGTAGCGAAGCACGGGTACATCAGCTAGTAACTAAATAATATTAATTTCCTGGCCATGAAGTTGTAAAAAAAGTTTAGTATTTAGTGCGAGAGTTGTAAATGAATGCAGTGTCCCTGATAGTTTCAACACCGTTGTCCGTTGTCCCGAAAAAGGACTGTAAGGATATCAAAGACTAGGTTGTTGAACAGATCTTTAAAGGTGACAACAAAATACCCTTAGTTGTGATTCCGTACAACACAAAGACGGTAATGATGAACATTTGTATCCCGTTGAATTTCTAAATTCTTTAGAACCTTCCGGGTAACCGCAACATATTGTAAATTAGTTCTTAAAAGGACACGATTGTTATATTTGTTATAAAAATTACTACTAAGCAATGGAGATGTTGGTTAAAATCTTAATAATTTACATATTTAAAACACTAGGCTGATTTTTGCCATCGCGGGATGAGAGAACGGCTGAACCGATTGAGATTGTAAAGTATTCTGACGAAAGCTCTTGTACTGTAAATTATCATAATGTCTTAGAAAGTAATAAAAAATGCTTGTCGCATATTTTCAAATTATTAAGGAAAATTTTAGCATTTTGATTGGTCAATGCGCTCGCCAGTACTTCAAGGCCACCTGAGCCATGAGAGTGCTGAGCAGGTGGCACGATAGAGGAGGTGGAAGGAAATGGGTACGCATGCGCAGTCAGACACCTTCCCGGTCAGCTGTACTTCGTGGACAGGAAGAGCAGCTGTTTTGCTGTCCAGTGATTGAACAATGCACATTACACTCACAGTTCCTCTAAATTTAAATAAGAGTTCGTTTTATGGATTAAAATTAAATTCCGAAGCAGCTGACGATATTCGATTTGCACGGCTCAATATGGGATAAAGCCCCAACGGCAAATAGTCACTCATTAATGTGTGTGAATCGTCTTCTAAATATATCATAGGTAAGGACAATCCATTCCTTCTGGTGGAAAAATTGTGTGCTTGCGAGGGCTTTGATAAAAGCTTTGCCTGTTTTGCCACATGCTTATCGCCAAACATTTATTTATAATTGTTTGAAATACTCTTCTCTTTGGCCCATCCTCAAAACACGCCGCTTACGTAAAAATATGGGGACAAAACCGCAAGAAATGGAAATGAAATTCGCTGATTTTTTGCAAGAAATCGATAACGGCGACTACCCCTCTGTAGATAGTGACGGATCAAATGTTTTTGAGCCACCCAAACAAAATTTTCAGCACATGATGATGATCGAATTTTATAGCAAAACGTTCACTTCTGCGAAAGAAGATGAACTGCAACTGTGTCAATTGCCTTCTTTTTTCTTGCTACTTTTTTTTTTTTTTTTTTTTTTAGTATTGCTTTACGTCGCACTGACTTACATATGTAGGTCTTATGGCGACGATTGTAAAGGAAAGGTCTAGGAGTGGCAAGGAAGCGATCGTGGGTTTCAACTCACTATCTCACGAATGCAAGCAGATAGCTACGTGACGCAAACAGCGCGGTCACTTGCTTGGTCAGTCAGTCAGTCTCTTTACCTCAGTCAGTTTTCAGTCGTGGTCAGTTAAATATAGAATAATGTCAAGAGAGCAATATTTTAAAGTTGCAGTAGTGCCTAAAGGTAAATGTACACGGCATGCACCGAGCAAGTAGCTGTTACCCTATTGACGGGGGTAAGCTAATAATAATAATAATAATAATAATAATAATAATAATAATATCTACATATTTAGTTAAAACTCATTTCTATACTTGTGTCAAAGGATGAGCTTCCATGAGCCAAGTCAGGACTGTACTGTAGTTGCAAAAGATGTGTCGAACTCCGTGAAAAATATCATGTTCATGAGGGTAGAAACTATAATGAAATTCTGTATTGACGGGTGTTCGGGAGTACCTGGTTCATGCACGCAATAAAACATTTATTATTAGAATCTTGCTTCGTTTATTTTCATGTAGTCCTGATGTAAAATATTAATTTTCCTCTTCATCATCATCATCATCATCATCATCTGTTTACCCTCCAGGTTCGGTTTTTCCCTCGGACTTAGCGAGGGATCCCACCGCCTCTACCGCCTCAAGGGCAATGTCCTGGAGATTCAGACTTTTGGTCGGGGGATACAACTGGGGAGTATGACCAGTACCTCGCCCAGGCGGCCTCACCTGCTATGCTGAACGGAGGCCTTGGGGAGGGATGGGAAGATTGGATGGGATAGGCAAGGAAGAGGGAAGGAAGCGGCTGTGGCCTTAAGTTAGGTACCATCCCGGCATTCGCCTGGAGGAGAAGTGGGAAACCACGGAAAACCACTTCCAGGATGGCTGAGGTGGGAATCGAACCCACCTCTACTCAGTTGACCTCCCGAGGCTGAGTGGACCCCGTTCCAGCCCTCGTACCACTTTTCAAATTTCGTGGCAGAGCCGGGAATCAAACCCGGGCCTCCGGGGGTGGCAGCTAATCACGCTAACCACTACACCACAGAGGCGGCTAGTTTTCCTCTTGATTATTTTTAATTCAGAGATTTCGTTATTTCAACTCGTATTTTTTTCATATTGTTCCATATTTTAGTGAAACATATTCAGGAATGGCTGAGGAAGTCAGGTACTGAGACAGTGGGTATGAGTGGAGATTAAAGTTATTCTTGTCAGTACAAACAACGTAGGACTTGCAGGAATAGGTACAAACGTATTTGAAGATGTGTGGGACCTGGTTACGACAGCACGAGAGAAGTTTAAGGGACCGGAAATTGATATCCAGGGGATATTGTGTAGGTAGGATATTGACTAGAGACTAATTGTGGATTTAAATGAGACTATTGAGTGGGTGTGTGTGCGAAACTGGGTGTGATATTCGTAAGCCATAATGCTTGGGTAAGAAATAGAGATAACCACTCAGATGGACAATGCTGGAATAGCGTGTGTACGTATAAGTTATGAGGTTTACTTAGGCTTTCAGGGACGTACCTACATCCACGGGATCGGTTTGGACTAGTGAGAATGAGAGTTTAGGGTGCTGGAAGACATATAACGAGGGGGTCTCTTTTAAATGATACGATCGTTTCCATGCAGCAGTTGTGGCCTACATTGCTACTAGTGAAACTTTATTGTATACGGTCTTCCGACCCGTTCGATGGACTATGTACAAATGTATGGCCTCCTGCGAAAGACCATGCATGGTAAATTAAATGAAATGGCGTATGGCTTTTAGTACCGGGAGTGTCCGAGGACAAGTTCGGCTCGCCAGGTGCAGGTCTTTTGATTTGACTCCCGCAGGCGACCTGCGCGTCGTGCTGAGGATGAAATGATGCTGAAGACGACACATACACCCAGCTCCCGTGCCAGCAAAATTAACCAATGATGGTTACAATTCCTGACGCTGCCGGGAATCGAAACCGGGACCCCTGGGACTAAAGGCCAGCACGCTGACCATTTAGCCATGGAGCCGGACGCCGTGCAGGGTATA
Organism: Anabrus simplex; assembly: GCF_040414725.1. Classification (NCBI taxonomy): domain Eukaryota; kingdom Metazoa; phylum Arthropoda; class Insecta; order Orthoptera; family Tettigoniidae; genus Anabrus; species Anabrus simplex. The sequence continues at coordinate 1,509,295,125 of NC_090265.1, read as the reverse complement.
GTACTGTATCTACAACGCAAAGCAAAGTCACCTCCGTACAGGCAATGAAGGCCCTTGGAAGAGTGGAAGGTAAAGGCTTCCACCAGTGTTAACCTTGGCACGTGATGGGGTAGAGTGTTTAGCTATACGCTCGGCCGCCTTTGCCCCCAGGAATTAATCTGGTACTCATTTTTTGTGTAGGCTGAGTGAACCTCAGGGCCATATGCACCTCCGGAAGAGGAAATCTCGTTTCTTGAATTTTACGACTTCCTGACGGGGATTCGAACCCACGTCCTTCCAGGCGAACCGAGCACGCCTTTACCGCCTCGGCCAGGCAGCCCCTATTACTGTATCTACAGGGCATGAGAAATGTTTTCGTCTCGAGACGAAGGATTAATGGTATTATTTTCCCATTTTCCTTTTGTGTACCTGAAATGATAATTCTGCATACTTTTACACTCAACTCTCTCCCTATCTCCCTTTAGCCTGAATCCAGTACATTAAATTAACATTACTCTACCTCGTCTTCCAGAAACCACAATCGTTCCTTGAAACATTTATTCATGGAACAGGAAGACTGAGTAAACCCCACGTGAAGCTAATACGAGCCGCTGAAATCTACGCAATATTACGAGTAGACATAATGTTAACTTTAAATTGTATACGCGTGACACAGATACTCCTACAATGAATTGACATATTTTCATAACATTCAGTTATGATGGTTTATATCAGGGCCTCTCAGGGTGCATGCGCGTGGTGCATGCACTGTGCACGGTGCAAAAGACGACTTCGCTTGGTTGACCAGAGTGCAGACCCCCCACTCCTCTCTCCCTACACCTGTCTCCCCGTTCGGCCTGTCTCCGCGTTCCTCACCTTCACTGCTGTTTCTCCCCCACTGCGAAATGTTTACGTGTGGTGAGCGGAGACGCACAGTTGTATGGGACAAGGTTACCAGTGTTATTAAAAAAATTAAAAAAGTGAATTAGAAATACACATACATGCTTGAGAGGAATGTAAACATAATTTTTAAAAATGCAGAACCCGTAACCAAAATGAAAATGCTACAGTACTGGAACAAAACTCATTTGTGGATATAGAAGCTGTTTCAACTTCCTTAATTCTTTCTCTCTGACGTCTCCTATGATTTCACAATAATTTTCCGAATGTAGTCTGTTGTAGTGTCTTTCAATAGATGATTTTCTTACGCACCTAATTATCGTGCCACAGATTAAGCATTTGGCGTTATCGTCACGACAAACAAACAAAAAAAATACGAAAGTTCCCAGTTCGATTGGAATGGACTTTCGGAAGTCTTTGCTTTCTTCGAAACAGGTTGCTCCATTATTATGTTGTTGTCATGCGCTTGTCTATTTCACTGATAAACACGTCGTCTACCACCAAACGCTTCGTCGCTCGCAGCACACTACACCATCCGAGTCAAGCCGAGTTGAGGCGAAGCGTACCGATGCACAGTGCACAGAGCCTATGCACCTCGCTCTGCACGCGTGAGAGTTTGGGCGTTTGAGAGGCCCTGGTTTAGATATTCGATGAACCCCATTACTCAATATTTTTGTTACTACAATATTATAATATACTGATGATGATGATCTGTCTGTCTGTCTGTCTGTCTGTCTGTCTGTCTGTCTGTCTGTCTGTCTGTCTGTCTGTCTGTCCCTAACATCATTAGACCGGAGGGTGGTTCTCTCCTGAAATAGCCCAATCGGATGTTATCGAGTTACAAAGAAACCGAAAACAAAACGTGGTGGTGCCGTAAAGAGATACACTAGGGAAATAAATATTTCTTTACTTGGACAGAAAGGGCTATTGCTGCACGACTAGTCGTATGATTAGCACCTTTTACAAATTAAAGACGCGCTAGTCGAATTCTGAATGCCATTACTGAGCACTACCCGTACTTCAACACTTTCCATACTGTAAGCTATAATCAGTAGAAGCTAAATTTTGCAATTACTTTTTTCCGGGAACAGATTCAAAAATACTAAATTATTCAAGAAATTAGGTAATAATAATAATAATAATAATAATAATAATAATAATAATAATAATAGACTTGCCTATGTAATCAATTAATTGAACAGAATAACGGATCAATTTAAAAATGAAAAATGGCATAAAACCTGTATATTTTGTATGCCATTTGGCACGCCAGCCTCAGCTATTGTGTGCCTGACACGTAATTCAAGTAAGCAGATGTTCATGTCTTTCCTTCAGAAAGGTAAATGGAATGAGATGGCGGATTCCCATCAATTGTTTATCTATGATTTTCTGAAATGTTTTCAAAGAACTTGGAAAATTATCGAACAGTTCCCTTGATACATTATTCCAAACCCTTATTCTTAGTCCTATAAATTCATATTTTCTCCTATTTGTCCTCTTGAATTCCAAATTTATCCTCATATTATGATCTTTTCTACTTCCATCTTCTTCTTGCTAGTTGTTTTACGTCGCACCGACACAGATAGGTCTTACGGCGACGATGGGACAGGAAAGGGCTAGGAGTGGGAAGGAAGCGGCCGTGGCCTTAATTAAGGTACAGCCCCAGCATTCGCCTGGTGTGAAAATGGGAAACCACGGAAGACCATTTTAAGGGCTGCCGACAGTGGAGTTCGAACCTAATATCTCCCGAATACTGGATACTGGCCGCACTTAAGCGACTGCAGCTATCGAGCTCGGTTTTTCTACTTTCAGAAGCTGCACTCAAACTTATTCGAGATTCTCTACTAATCTCATTCCACGCCACCTCGCCATTGGCAGTTCATAACCTACCACATTGTCGAGCATCTCCCAAATCTTCTCAGCAAATAATTTTGCAACATTTTCGTAACGCTATAGTCGGAAATCACCCAGAAAAAATAGTGCTGCTTTCGTTTGGATCCATTCCTGTTCTCGTATCAAGTAGTCCTGAAGCAACCATAATCTGATTAGGGTCTTAACAGAGACTTATTCGCCCTTTCCTTTAGGCTACATCCTTGCTACCTTACAACCCCTAAATACCCTCATAACTACGTGAAGAGAACTGTAACATTTCTTTGCAAACTCGTTAATGTGATTGCCACAAAGAAGATAATATTTTATATCAACATATAGGTACTTACAGTGATTCCCATGACGAACCATCACCCCCATCAACACAGTAATTAAAAGTGAGAGTACTTTTCCTCTCGGTAAAACTTACAACCTGACTTTTCCTCTCGTTTATCATCACACCATTGCCCACAGACCATCTCACAACACTGTCCAAATCCCCCTGCAGTCGCTCACAATCCTCCAACTCATTTACTACTCAATACAGTATAACATCATCCTCAAACGGCCTTATCTGTGATTCCAGTTCTTGGCCCGTATAATTTATATATTTAAGAAAACAAACAGGTGCAATAATACTTCCCCGCAGGACTCTCTCTTTATCATTACAGGATCATATTATAACACTTCATCTACTCTAATTCTCTGGGTTCTATTTTCTAGAAATGTAGCCACTCATTCAACAACTATTTTGTCTAGTCCAATAGCCTTCATTTCCATCAGTAATATCCCACAATCTACCCTTTCAAAAGCCTTGGATAGGTTGATAGGTATACAGTATATTTGAACTCCTGAATCTAAAACAATTGCTATATCTTGTTAGAATCCTACAAATTGGGCCCCACTGGAATAACCTTCTCTAAACCCGAACTGCCCGGCTCCATGGGTAAATGGTTAGCGTGCTGACCTTTGATCACAGGGGTCAAAGTATCTGCCCTGTCGGTATGTTCAGACAACACAACCAAATATCTTGGTATTTACCGCCTCACCATGATAGAACGCCGTAATATTATACTCGTATTAAAAACTCGAAGGCATGCGCATGCCTTCTAGGCCATAATATGAACCTGACACGCCGGCGAAACACTAAATTGATATTGTAATAGCAGCAGACCTAATACTGTACATGCAATAAGCTCCCTAGTTTGCCGTACGAAACCGTAGCGTAGTTGGTAAAGGCGTGGCGGGGGGCACATACGTGCGTCGTGGTAGCTTTGAATCCGAGACGAAGATTCTATACTTTTGAAATATTTTTTAATACATACCGTACGTAATGTAAATTCAATGCCCACTTTCAAGCAAATTGTGTCGGAATGAATCTGTTGGTGGCCGTAAGAAGGGCGGATTAGTTAGCAGGTCGGACACATACGGACCGGAAACAACAGAAACTCAACTGCCCTGTCAATGCTCTATCGCATCAAATGCTCAATGCGTTGACCGTTTTGGTTTATGCACATTCGGGCCTGGTGTCCAATAGATCGTCTTACGCGCTGAAGCATTCCAGTGTAATTGCTCGGCAGGCGTCAGTTATGAGTTGTCGGAGTTGGTCGGGGTTATTCGGCGCTTGAGTGTGAACAATGTTCTTCAATTGCCCCCTAAGGAAGAAATCGAACGGCGTTAAATCCGGTGATCTGGCGGACCAATAAACAGGCCCTCCTTGTCCCATCCATTTTCCTGACAGTTTCTTGTTCAGATGGTTACGAACTGGTAAAGTCGAATATCGAATGTCGCGAAGCTCCACCCTTTGCATCAACATCGTCAAACAATCGTGCAAGGGCACATCCTACAGAAGCAGTGGGAGTTCCTGACGCAGAAAGCGCAGGTAGCGTGGGCCCATCCATTGGCCCTCAAAGATAAAATGACCCAATCAGGCGATCTCCATGATTCCGTACCACACATTCTCTCCCCATCGTACTTGATGGGCCGCCTGTTGCACCCGGTGAAGATTGTCCGAACTCCACTAGTGCATGTTGTGGCGATTGGCGTTCCCATTATTCTGGAAGCGCAGTTCATCCTAAAACAGGACGTGCGATACGAATGCTGCATTACTGTCCAGCCTGCCTAATAGCCACCGATAGAACTCCATTCGAGCTTCGAAATACCACCTATGGAGCTCCTGGTATAGCTCAAGATGGTTTGGGTGAAATTTATGTTCATGCAGTATTCGCCAGACGGATAGCTGGCTGGTGTTCACCTGTTCTGTAATAGCCCTTGTATTGATGTGTGGATTATTACGAGCTGCCTCCAGAATAATAATAATAATAATAATAATAATAATAATAATAATAATAATAATAATAATAATAATAATAATAATAATAATAATAATAATGAGATTGTTTACATTTCAGAGGAACATCTTTTATCAACATTTTAGCCATTATTGTTATTATTTGAGGTATTTTTTATTATTATTATCATCTTTTGTATTATTGGTAAGAAGTAACAGCAACCTTTGAAATAATACCAAGCATTACACCTGAAGTTAGTAGTAAAATACGTTGTATTTCCAGTATTCTGTTTGCACGATAATCGTAAATGAATTTTAGTTTCATTTTTCAATCTATAATTCATTGCTATATCCGTAGAAGGCACTAAATAGGATGCTTAATTTTGTATTCTCTCGTATTTTTAGCAATTTGCTATCCAAGCAGTGGTTCCTGCCATGATCACTTTTTAAAGTGGCTGTATTTGGTGAAGCTGTGTCGCCCCTGAGAAAGTCATATCAAACAAGCCGAACATTTGGTGCTATTTTTTATAGGGAATATTTACTATTCTGTTCATATCTTGATTATAATACCTTAAGCGCATGCTGTTTTTGTCGGCATTCCTTCCAGTTCAGTGGAACCGTGTCTTGCATATGTTCTCCTACGTAGTCCTTCTTGTTACTCAATTTGGAGAAATTCTTTCGAATTGTTATCACCAGATCTTCATCTCGTACTCCAGGTTCTCATGTGCGACGGCAATGGGAAACGATCCGCGGGTAGAATTTCCTTGGGAACATTTTTTGTGCCAATGTAAACAAATTCCTTGACCAGTGGAGACAGAATTCAATTTCCCGTCACAGTTGCTGTGATCCCCTCACGATTCTATATTGTTTCTACATCTCACTGACTATGTCCTCCCAGAAGCAAGATTATTTGTAAATAGGAGCACCACGTAACGACTCATAATGTCTAGACTTATCAATTACCTGTATGAGAGGGGATGGATAATAAGATAATACATGAAGATACCTTGTAGTCTTCCCATAGGCCTAATAGCTAACTTTCGGGCTAAATCACGTAAACTGATTATTCCTGAAGTTCTATTTATGTAAAATTTAGAGAAATTCTTTCTAATTGTTATCACCAGATCTTGAAATCGTACTCCAGGTTCTCATGTGCGACGGCAATTTGATTTATAAGTAAAATTAGTCAGTACCGATTAACATCAATTTATTCAGCGATATAGGCCTAACCTATATTTCTTTAGCAAATTATTCTGTAAAAAATCACTGGACGCAGAGACGGAGTGACTAAGGTTGACGCGTAGTTCTACAACTCTGCACTCCGACCGACCAACTGAGCAGAGGAACGATAGCCACGGCTCTACCATGGCTTTACGACTCTACATTCGGGAGACGGGAAAGGGCTGGTTTCCCGCCGTCGGCTCTCCTGAAATTTGTATTCCGTAGTTTTCTATTCTCCTGCATTAATTTAAATGCCGGTACAGTTCCTAGTATAGGCCATGGACACCAATCATCTCACCTTCACCATAAATCTCCTGGCTTGAGAGTAAGTGCGTTTAACCATTTCTGACCTTAGCAGTACACATGTGCGCTTCCAATTCCTAATGATTTAGTCATTGGCTGCCCATGTAACGTAAGCTGAACCTGCAGGAACACACATGCGAACCACTGTTCATGAAATCTACAACAAATGAAGGGTAAAGGACAGCAATGACATGTTGGAGGAAACTATCCTGTAATTTCAAAATAGCGGACAGACTCTCTACGCCTTTGAGCAATTATATACGCATACTTAAATATCTTTTGACGTGCCTTTTGTTACGTTCCTCTACTGTGCCGCCAGCATCACACGAGAGTGTAGAGTAAATTCGGTTTCATAACTTCACAATTATAAATAATATATAAATGGTTAATACACAGTTAGAAAGGCGATGAATGAAAATATTGTTTGAAATTAGTTCCACCAATCGAGAGATGGGGGGCATCCGGTATTTTGTTTTGAAATCGAGATTATCGCGATGCAGTAAAATTAGTACAACTTGCGACTGCGTGGTGCTGAAAGAGATACAATTTCACTCGTTGCGTAGAACTACAGTGTACTGGCTATTTTTGATCACCTTCATTTCCGTAAGTTTATGACTAGGCCAGTTAAGAACTGTGCTAAATCAAGATTATGAAGTCCGCTGAATTATCTAAATCCACCCTTACGAATGCTTCACTCAAACCTAGAAAACTACTACTTCATGCAAAATCCATGGACTACCTTTGTGATTGACCAATAATCTCAGAAGACAAAAATAAAATTAATAAAGAAACATTACCCCATTGAAATGCGCTTATTGCGTCACCTACACGTTGTAATGAACATCAAAATGCATGCTGATAGATTGTATTCAGAAAGTTAAGTTTTACATATTAATGTGACACGGCTGATTTTCATGCTAAGAAATATCATGGAATGTACTTATCATTTGCTGTGTGTATCCTGCTGTCATCTGGGTGTACCCATATGGACTTAGTTATCCATAACTTACGTCTCATTAGCAGAAAGTCCTAGGTTCATCCCCTTCGGGATTGAATCCATGGTGGCATGATCTGCAGTCTCCTTCTGTTGGAAGTTCTGCGTTGTCTTCATACAGGAATTTCGCGCAGAGTCGCTCGTATCCCGGACCGGACATAAAATACCTGTTACAACCAAATATTTCGTAGAATGGTGCGGTAAACGGTACATATGTCTTACTGGGCATCATGAAATGTCTCTTAACATATTGAACGGTTACAATACATACATACATACATACATACATACATACATACATACATACATACATACATACATACATACATACATACATACATACATACATACATACATACATACACACATACATACATACATACATACATACATACATACATACATACATCTTCCGTATATCCTGTTGTACCTTCCAGTGTTCCATCTGCAAGTCTCTGTGAATGAACTTATCGCCTTCCCAATCCTCCGTTTGCCACTATCTCTGTTATCTCGTTTAATTTCCCTCCGTGTGTCTTCTTAAAGCATTAACAATTGAGTCTACCCTCCGTCACCTTGGTCTCCCTGTACTTGTCTTACCCTCAGTGATCGAGTTCATTACTCTCGTAGGTAACATATGTTTCTCCATTCACCTCACATGACCTTCGTTTTCATTCCTAACTTAAAATCTCCTTTTCGAATACCATCTATCCATTGTTACTACCTTTATATACCCATGATCATTCACGCTATTTTCATGAATGTTACTTGCAATTTATGGATACAATATCCTGAGTCCACTCGGCTTTTATTCCCATACAGTAAAGTCGGCCGAAAACACGCTGATGTAAAGAAAACTTCATCCGAGAATTACCTCTGTCTTACAGAATATCATTGATCGCACCTATGAGCTTGATACATTAGCTTGTGAGATAACAGATCCTAAGTGCTGGAGAGATTGCACCTGTTCCAGTTTCATATTCCTATCTGTGTCGGTGCGACGTAAAGCAGATAGAAAATAATAATAACAATAAAAATAATAATAAATTCTGATATTTAATATCAGCTTTATTAAATCTACACGGTTAAAAGCCCGAGTCACAGAAACGATTTGATTGGAAATAAATCTGTGTACAGGGTATTCTGGACATATCATACTATTGTATACATATTTTTTCATTACCTGCTACACGAAAGATACTGATGTTTGTAATACATCATTTCATGCACTGACGATTATAAAAAAATACCCTTTACGTCAGGTCATGCAGATATGTAATCTGATAAGATTATAATCTATTGGTAACTATTTATTGTGACGGAAACCGAAAGCCTGACAGCCGCACTGAATCATTTAAAGTTTTACTTTTATTGTGATTTATGTATGAGAAGTTTACCTTTAGCCGACTCTGCCGTGTATATAAGCGTGAGAACCGTTTGGAGAGTGATGGCTTATATTTCATGTGGCATTTGACAGAAAGTTTGTCCGCGGAGACTGACAAACACATAACCAGACTTGTATCGTATATATTACAGTGTACTTCTCACAAATAATATCATTGACATTAATAGTTGCTATTGCACCAATTTAGGGCAATAAGATATCATGTTTGACAATGTATGTGGCTGCAGTATTTGTATTCGAATCTACTTGTAATTATGCAGATTAAGTGTAAGATTGGATAGAAAGTGCCCGTAGCCGATGTTTAGTATGATGAATTTGTGTATTTCTGATGTGTATTCGTAAAGCTGATTGTCCGCCCTTATTTCAAACATCATACCAGCATCGAAACATTATATGGCAGAGCTAAACGTCTGGTCGCTCACCTATTTCCCGTCCCCAGTCCGATTCTGTTCTATCATCTTCACATCCTGAGTGATTGCCTCTCTAAATCTGACAATATCTGCCACAATCTGATCAAATTTCATCTACTGTCGTCCTCTCCCCCTACTTCTTGAGATTTTGCTTCCTAATAACTCTGATCTCCTTATTCCAATTTGATGGAATGGCCATACAAAACAAAACCCCTTGGCGCTGCAGCCCTAAACGGCCTAGCCCTACTTAGCCAGGCCATTCCAAGCTGGCTAGCTCAGATGCTAGGCCCAGAGCAGCATCGGGCTCTAATGGTTGCGAGAGAGCGCCTTATTTCTGAATTAAGGACGACGATTTCACCAACTTAGAAAAGATTTCAGTGAAAATGTTTTAATAAAAATCGGCTTTACGTCGAAACGACATAAATAGGTCTTATGGAGACGATGTGATAGGAGTGATCGTGGCCTTACTTAAGGTACATCCCCAGCATTTGCCTGGTGTGAAAATGGGAAACCTCGGAAAACCATCTTCAGGTCTGCCGACAGTAGGGTTCGAACTCACTATCTCCTGAATGCAAGCTGACAGCTGCGCGCCCCTAACCACCGCGCCAACTCGCCCGGTGAAATTTTTTTGAGCAGAACGAATATGTAACTCTGCTTGAGAAAAACATAGCCTAGTTTTACTCTTTTTTCAGGTTCATGACTCAGAATACGTGGAAACTCTTTCCGTTACAAGTTCTTATAATATCCAACGAGGCACCCGCAATGTTACAATGCCTATATTTCAATATTTTTACACCGAACCTTATCAGTTCTTTTTAAATATGACTAGAATCTGCTCAAAATGCACAGAAAAGAGCGTCATAAAAATGCTTAATTCAGACGACATCCCTTGGATATTTCTTAACCATTACCGAGTTGTCAGTGCTACAATCAGACAAGTCATTCTTCAGGATATTTTTCCTGTATTTGTTTTTCGAACAATTACATTTCCGTCTTAAAAGCAGGAATTATTTCCTATATAGCACCACTCAACACAATTTTGCCTCGCAAGGAAACAATCACTCAGATAGTTTGTAATATCGGCTAAAGAGGAAAGACCAGCAAGCCAGCGTTTGTGTTCTTACACCACCTCACCGCAACGACTGAGAGTAGTGAAGGTCAGCCCTGGACAGACACGGGCTCCCTATCCCACAACCGCAGAATTAGAATAGCCAGTACTAAGCGACCGCTGCAGATTACGAGGTAAAGTGTGGTCAGTGCAGCGAATCCTCTCGGCCGTTACTCTTGCTTTTCTACACCGGGAAATACGCCATCAGGGAAAAGAATCCTAAAATGTTTGGTTCAATTTTGACGACAGAGAACAAAATAGATAAATGTTAATAAATGAATTCCTGTTTATTCTTCAATGTAATTTTCAAATCCGTAGGTTTAAATACTTTGAATGACCGAGCTCGATAGCTGCAGTCGCTTAAGTGCGGCCAGTATCCAGTAAATGGGAGATAGTGGGTTCGAACCCCACTGTCGGCAGCCCTGAAGATGGTTTTCCGTAGTTTTCCATTTTCACACCAGGCAAATGCTGGGGCTGTACCTTAATTAAGGCCACGGCCGATTCCTTCGCACTCCTAGGCCTTTCCTATCCCATCGTCGCCATAAGACCTGTCTGTGTCGGTGCGACGTAAAGCAAGTTGTAAGAAAAAGAAAAAAAAAAAACTTTGAATCTGAGCATACCTAAAAACGTGGAAATTAATATTGTCAGGATAGGCAACACGTAAGACCCTTAACATTCGGACGACCGGAATTGTAGTTCACATTAAATGTCCCAGGATATAATTAATTCAGTTATATGGACAGGGAATCAATTAGTAATAATTTAATTAATTTGAAGGAAACACCGATATTAATACATATTATCTTCATCTTCATCATCTGTTTACCCTCCAGGTTCAGTTTTTCCCTCGGACTCGGCGAGGGATCCCACCTCTACCGCCTCAAGGGCAGTGTCCTGGAGCTTCAGACTCTTGGTCGGGGATACAACTGGGGAGAATGACCAGGGAGGGAGGGAGGGATGGGAAGATTGGAAGGGATAGGCAAGGATGAGGGAAGGAAACGGCCGTGGCCTTAAGTGAGGTACCATCCCGGCATTTGCCTGGAGGAGAAGTGGGAAACCACGGAAAACCACTTCCAGGATGGCTGAGGTGGGAATTGAACCCACCTCTACTCAGTTGACCTCACGAGGCTGAGTGGACCCCGTTCCAGCCCTCGTACCACTTTTCAAATTTCGTGGCAGAGCCGGGAATCGAACCCGGACCTCCGGGGGTGGCAGCTAATCACGCTAACCACTACACCACAGAGGCGGACAATACATATTATTTCACATATAATTACCTCGCCGAGGACTCGCGCGTGTTACCGCGCTGTGACTATGGAACCAATCTCCGCATTCGGGAGGCTAGTGGGTTCGAACACCCCAGCCGGGTCTCCTGAAAATGGTTTTCTGTGGTCTGCCATTTTCACTTCCCGGCAAACGCCGGTAGTATTCCTACTGACAGGCCACAGCCAAATCCTTCCACCCCACTATCCAGTTTCATTCACCATCATTCATTTCATCTTCACCAGCCCCTTAACTGGGATTTATGTCAGGAAATGCATCCGGCCGTAAAGGCATGACATATTATTTAATTTCACCTCATTCCCGATTCCGTATTAAGAAACGGATTTAAGGGCTAGATATGCATTATTTCACACATTATAAGCTCACCAGATAAAGAAAACTCCTCACCCTAGTGCGCACACACAGATGGATCGTTAAGCCTGTACAGATGTCGCAGCGAACGAGCTCCGTGCTCAACCGCACGCACACTGCCTCTACGTGAACATAAGACAGTAGCGATCAAACAGACAGTGTACTTAGGGTTGCCATAAGGTTCAGGATGAAATTCAGGACACCAACATCGACAAGTTCCGACCATAGGCGCCGACACAACGGGAGGACTTGCCCCCATACATATAGTCGTACGGGGAGGCAATCGTGTATTTGTTCCCATAAGAATCCTTACCCTCGTGCTCAAGAACAAAAGTCCTTGCCTATGGTTCCAACTAGTGTATTTGGGTAATTCCATATGAACTGTCCATTCCGTTACCAAAAGACTTACTTGTTATATAATGTTAATGTTAAAAATCAAATAGAGAAATAATAAGATATCATACTTTATGTAAAACACCTACTTGACCGACCACTCCAAAATATTCAATGTAATTTGCATAGATTTTTAAGTAACAGATGGGACAGCTCAGGTGGAATTACAAATTTCCCAATAATACTGATAAGTGAAAACTAAAAACAGCATTTATATACCTTTGCTTGGATATATTTATGACACAGAAGTGCTCTGATTCTGATACCAATCATACTTTTCCGTACTTGACACACTTTTTAAGCAACTCATCATTTTTTTATGTAATTATGAAATTCCTGCCAAGATATTTCTTTAAAATTGCATTGCAGCAATAATATTGATATAACAGATTCTGCTTTCAGTCTATTTCTGTCACATGTCCATTGTAAATTCATTAAAGAAAAGCTTCTATCCACACATGCCTTATGGTCAGATAAACAGAAATAGAACTGAGCCAATTTAAGCAATTCCGAATATTGTTCACTGGATTTACATTGCTTTAAAAACTGAACCCATTTATTACTAGCTAACATAGATACAAAGTAATTATCATTATTCAACACGCTGCTCCCGGACGGAAGTGATAGCGTTAGCGTAGGTGAAGCCTGTTACCATGAAAACGTCAGATAATAACGTCAGACTCTGCTTCAGTATGACCAACCAAAAAAATTCAATTCCCTTTCAAAACACTTGAGCAAAATTTAACCCTAGAACACTAACCCTATTTCGCCACACATTATTACTAAACCTTCGTAAATTTGGCTACTCCAATTTATAATTGTTATATTTTCTACGTAACAGCTTATATTTGGCAAAGTTTTGGTTATTTAGAGTTCCTATAGTGTCGTAAACTTAACATGAATCAAAATACGTAGATATTAAATAATTTTATGTGATTATTTATTAAATATAGGCAAATTTGGAATGAACACGTTTTATAAGAAATGAATTTCATAACACAACATATTCAAATAAACCCTTAAAATTATGAATGTGGGTTATTTACATCGTAACTACCAATAAAATAAATAAAAGTATAAATGTAAAAAAGGCTTTAAGAAACACTATACTTATAAGTTCACACTATCACTAACCGTTCGTCAATATGACGACACCCACCCAATTATTACGAGAATGAGCAAAAATATCAACAATCGCTCATGCCACAGTCAATAACTGCTCGAAAAAATCAGCTACACAAAATACCGGTACGCACGCATGCGCGGAAGGCAGTGAACTATACCGTTCTGCTACCTACCGTCGTAAAATTTACGAAGGGTTAGTGTTCTAGGGTTAAAATAATTTGCTCTGATTTCTAAAATTCAGGACATTTAGGGATTTTTAAAAATTCAGTCAGGACGTCGGGACACGTGCTCAAATTCAGGACAATCCCGTTTTTTCAGGACGTTTGGCAACCCAAAGTGTACTTCGACTTGGATAGATGTAAGGATGTGATGGATTGGCAAAAGGGGCAATCGTGTTTGGCCGTACCCATGGCAATACGGTGTGTGAAGTTGCCGGATTTGTTGGTGTTTCGTAGCGGACCGTTCAAGTGTCTCCAAGCAGTGGTGTACTAAATGTGGCCACGAAACGCGACGTCAGAATTGTGGTCGGAGAAAGATTCTGACTGAGAGGGACCGGAGACGCGTTTCATGGCTTGTGAATCAAAATCGACCGTGCTCGATAGCTGCAGTCGCTTAAGTGCGCCCAGTATCGAGTATTCTGGAGATAGTGGGTTCGAACCCCACTGTCGGCAGCCCTGAAAATGGTTTTCCGTGGTTTCCCATTTTCACACCAGGCAAATGCTGGGACTGTACCTTAATTAAGGCCACGGCCGCTTCCTTCCCACTCCTGGCCTTTCCTGTCCCATCGTTGCCATAAGACCTATCTGCGTCGGTGTGACGTAAAGTAACTAGCAAAAAAAGTAAATCAAAATCGCTTCCAAACCCGACATAAAATGCTGCAGTCAGTGAATGAAGGTTCATCCCAACCTTTTAATGAGAGAACATTGCGACGGGAACTGCATGCAATGAACACTTGGAGTCGGTCACCTCCCAAGAGGCCACTGCTCACACAGGAACACGAAGCTGCGCGTCTTCAATGGGCTAGAAATCATCGAATTTGGACAGTAGCTGACTGGCGGAAAGTAATGTGGTCTGACGAATCACGTTATTGCGTATACTCCAATGACGCACGTCGTCGAGTGCACCGAAGGTCAAATCCTGGATGTGTGCAATTTGAGGTTCAAGCCAGAGGTGGGTCTGTGATGTTTTGGGGGTGTTTTTCATATCATGAATTGCTCCCAAGCTTCCGTGGCTCAGGCAACAGCGCGTCAGCCTCTCACGGCTGGGTTCCATGGTTCAAATCACCGTCACTCCATGCGAGAATTGTGCCGGACAAAGCGCAGGCGGGACAGGTTTTTCTCCGGGCACTCCGATTTTCCCTCCCACCTTTCATTCCAGCAACACTCTCCACTAACATTTCATTGCAACTGTCAGTCATTAATCATTACCCCAGAGGAGTGCGACAGGCTTCGGCAGCCGGCACAATTCCTATCCCAGCCGCAAGTTAGGGGATTCATTCATTCCATCCCTTATCCGGTCACTGACTGGAAAACAGGTTGTAGGTTTTCATTTTTCATGAATTGAGTCCGCTCACTGAGGTGACCACTAACATGAATCAGCATGTCTATTCAAATATTCTGATGATCACGTGTTGCCTTTTAGTGAACACCTGCATGATGAGTATGCAATTTTTTTTTTGCTAGTAGTTTTACGTCGCACCGACACAGATAGGTCTTATGGCGACGATGGGATATGAAAGGGCTAGGAGTGGGAAGGAAGCGGCCGTGGCCAGGTAGGCCCTACAGTTCCAACATTTTCCTGGTGTGAAAATGCTAAACCACGGAAAACCATTTTCAGGGCTGCCGACAGTGCGGTTCGAACCCACTATCTCCCGAATGCAAGGTCACAGCTGCGCGCCCCTAACCGCATGGCCAACTCTCCCGGTGAGTGTGCTATTGATACTCCTAGTTTTCAAGACGACAACAGCACAGCTCATTGGGCCGGACGCGTATGTGACTTGTTTTATGAACACTCCCCCAACCTATTACATCTCGATTGGCGTGCAAAATCATCTGACTCTAACTCCATTGGAAATCGGTGGGATATGTTGGAACAACGGGTAATATGCCAACATCAGCATCCCCGGAATTTGGTGAAATTGCGCCATCAGATCCTCAGCGAGTGGCTTAACCTGAATGCGACGTACACGCACGCACATTAATGGTGTCCCGACATAAACAATCAACACTGCCCACCTCCAGTACTGAAAAGGAGGGGAGAGAGTAAAGAGATAGTGTTGAAGGCCACTCCAGTACTGAAAAGGAGGGGAAAGGAGTGAACAGGTAGTGCTAAATACACAGTGTGTGTATTCCGGCGTTATACTGCAACATTGTAATAAGATGGCTCATATCCTATCACAGGTGAATCGAGGCCGTATTATTTTATTTTATTTTTGCTACGGGCTTTACGTCGCACCGACACAGATAGGTCTTATGGCGACGATGGGATAGAAAAGGCCTAGGAGTTGGAAGGAAGCGGCCGTGGCCTTAATTAAGGTACAGCCCCAGCATTTGCCTGGTGTAAAATGGGAAACCACGGAAAACCATCTTCAGGGCTGCCGACAGTGGGATTCGAACCCACGATCTCCCGGATGCAAGCTTACAGCCGCGCGCCTCTACGCACACGGCCAACTCGCCCGGTGAGGCCGTATTATTGGCATATGGGAGGCATTCATGGCCCCCCAAGCAATAGCACAAGCAATACCATGCAGTCTTAAGACAGTTTGGAGATGGATAGAAATATGGGAAGAAAGAGGTGAAGAAGGATTGGTAGACCCGATATAACGCAGCTACAAAATATTCCTAACTAGCATAATATACTTTTCGATTAAAAACCTCCTTTACCTCTTAATACTGTAATTAACAGAGTAGACTACTTTTTAATTTTTTATGTTAAAATGCTATTTCTTCGGGGCGTCGACCTATAGAGTTTTTTGCCCCTACCTGCACAATATATGAACCTGCATGTAACTGGAATTGCGGAAGTGTTGAGTGTTGAATGTGAGAAACGTTAAGGACGACACGAACACGCAGTCCCCAGACCAGGGATATAATCCTTTACAATTAAAACCCCCTGACCCGGCCGGGAATCGAACCCGGGGCGCCCGGACGCGTTGCCCCGTACACCGCGGGGCCGGACGAGTAGATAACCTAATGCTGTACTTCAATACATCCGCCACTGTGCCCATTTCGATCACAACGAAGTCTTGTAGCGGGCTGTTTGCATGGAGTCCATGCAGCAATGCGTTAAGCGAGAAGGTGAGTCATTGTGCCTTCGACACTACCCCTTCACTCCCTTCCCACAAGTTTGGTACTGGATTGGCCTTCAACACTACCCCTCCACTCTCTCCCCTTCTTTTCAGTACTGGAGTGGGGCAGTGTTGATTGTTTATGTCGGGATACCATTAATATGCACGTCTGTACCTGCACAACCTTGTGGACTCATTTCGTAACCGTATTGTCAAGTTCAGAGGCGGAGTTGAACGGTATTAAATGATGCTTGTAATGATTTCTCCAGGGGTAACTAATTTTTGTCCGGTGAGCTTATAAACAAAATGATTAGTATAAACCCCAGAGTATCTGTTGATTACACGCACTTGAAAAAATACTTCGCACTTTTCGTGTATTATCACCATACATCGTTTGGTGGAACCAAAAAATCATCGTCTGAAATATCAGACAAAGTGACCCCTCCAACAGAATCTTCGGACCTGCCGAGTTGGCCGTGCGGTTAGGAGAGCGCAGCTGTGAGTTTGCATCCGTGAGATAGTGGGTTCGAACCCCACAGCCCTGAAGATAGTTTTTCGTGGTTTTCCACTTTCACACCAGGCAAATGCTGGGGCTGTACCTTAATTAAGGCCATAGCCGCTTCCTTCCCATTCCTAGGTCTTTCCTGTCCCTTCATCGCCATAAAACCCATCTGTGTTGGTGTGACGTAAAGCAAATAGCATAGATATATTATGTGAATTACTGTTAATTAATTTTTGTATTTTATTAGGTTTACCTTAAAAACTATTATAATGTTTATAGTGGTTTGGATGTCTAGGCATATTTAATCCCCTATTGACGTTGATTATTCTATTGGTTACATACGTGATAATTCTTCACCAGTTGTATCAACATTTTATCAAGTGACAAAGTGGTCTGACAATCTACGTTTCCCATTTCACATTCCTTAAATTATTATAAACTAGTTGTAGTGTACCCGTCGATGATAGGTTAGTTTTTGTACTGCAACAGTAATGCCATCGAGTATAAGCGTGTGACACTACGAGAGCCATAGCACACCGCAAATAACAATTGGTTTTTAACTTTGTAGGCCATCACAATTTGGTTTCTTCTGCTGGGTGACATTCGCCCCTTCGAGGCGTAGGCTTTCAATTCGCCTACCATTCCTTTCTCCTCTCATTCTTCAAGGGAGCGTTCTTTCACGTTTTTCGTCTAATTTCGATAGTCATCTTCATTACTTTCCTGAACAAATAGAACTAATAGCCACACGGTTTAGCAACTTATGAAACCATCACGACAACCACCACCACTATTCCTAGATACTTCATTACAATGATGGCTAATCTATATTTCTTAGTCAGCACGCTTACCGTTGACGGACTTAGCAATAAAAGTCTAAATTTATAGCTTGCACGGTAAAACTGTTTAAGTTATAAAAGATTGAAATTCCATTACGCCTGCTCTCTACACATTTTTTTTTTTTTTGCTAGGGGCTTTACGTCGCACCGACACAGATAGGTCTTATGGCGACGATGGTATAGGAAAGGCCTAGGAGTTGGAAGGAAGCGGCCGTGGCCTTAATTAAGGTACAGCCCCAGCATTTGCCTGGTGTGAAAATGGGAAACCACGGAAAACCATCTTCAGGGCTGCCGATAGTGGGATTCGAACCTACTATCTCCCGGATGCAAGCTCACAGCCGCGCGCCTCTACACGCACGCCCAACTCGCCCGGTTCTACACATTTTAAACAGAACGAATACTGTATGTCTGCAGATACTTGGAAGTTTCTAAAAAATGTAATAATGACGAGTATCCCTGTTGTTGTTGTCATTATTATTTGCATGGTAAAAACGCATGGAACGAAAAATGATCTAAAGTTGTATTTTGCACAACGTCTATTATTTATAGGGTTTCTTTTCATGCAAACGGAGAACTTCGACATTTCCTGTTTTGTCCCCCTTAAAACCCATCTATACCTAAACTTAAATACTGAGTTTCAAGAAATTTTGTTACGCCGCTTTCCTATTATGTCCTAACAAACAAATAAACAGACAGAAATTAAACTAAACAAACTTTAGATTGTTGTATACCTAATCCAACATAGAATGAAGTATGAGGCAAGAAACTGAAAGGTACCTATTAGCAAAACATACAGAATTTATACTTTACTAGGATATATTTTGTCAACGTTTCTTCAGAATTGCTCCCAGTCTCTTTTGATGACTTCTGATTATAAATCCAGTTTTCTTTCAAAATTATTTAAAAATAGGTAACTCTGGATTACGCGATTAGCCCAGTGGCTTAGCTGCTGGCTTCCCACCCGGAAAGCTGAGGTTCGAATCCCGGCCCTTCCTTAGATGAGAATTTCATCTCAAAAATCACTTTGGGTCAGGCAGGGCATCCGACCTTAAACTCCCTACCAGAACCAAATGCACCGCAGAAATAACTGGAATAAGCTGAATTGAAAATAACTGACTTAAATATTGTGTGTCACTGTTGTTTTGTGTAAATAATACACAGCTCACACACGAGGGCGCTAATCAACATGCACGGAGATGCTGTGGGTTATTAGATTCACTGCAAGTATCGTTTGGAACTAAAATAATTATGAATTCATATATGCGTTAGTTAGTTAGTGAAGGGGAGTGCGATCACGATTACGATAGTCATATGGGAGTTCGGGAGGTGGACTCGGCCCACACTTTACTGTGGGCGGTGAAGTCTTAATTACATCATATTAATCAGTTTACTCACAGTAACAATGCCACCCACACGAATTTCAACTAAACCATAAGGTAGAGAGCCACCCAATTTGGAGATGTGCTGTCGACAGACTAAGCAAGATATCGGAACAGCAGAAATGCATTATCTTACCAATGTGGTCATATTATCGCAGAAATACGTGAAAAGAAAAACTCATAAAGTATATTTCATGTTGTTGTTGTTTTGGTCATCAGTCCATGATGCAGCCTCCATGCCAACTTATCCTGTGCTAACACTTTCATTCCTACGTAACTACTGCATCCTACACCTAATCTGTTTGTCATATTTATACCTTGGACTACCCCTGCCGTTTTCACCATGTACACTTCCCCAAAAACCAACTGAACAAGACCTGGGTGTCTTAAGATGTGCTCTATTATTGTGTCTCTTCTTCTAGTCAAATTTCTCCGAATCATTCTTCTCTCACCAATCTCTTCATTTGTGATTCGATCTATCCACCTCCTTCTTCTTTAACCCACAATACAAAAGCTTCTATTGTCTTTCTTTCTGAGATAGTTATCGTACATGTTTTACTTTCATACAATGCGACGCTCCAGACAAAAGTCTTTAACACCTCTGTAAATCCTATATCAGTATTCGAAGTGAGCAAATTTGTTTCCTTAAGAAAGGTACTCTTTAACTGTGTTATTCTGCACTTTATTTCCTATTTATTTTTTCCATCATTAGATATTCTACTGTCCTATAGCAATGTTTATTTACTACCTTTAAGACTCCATTTTCTAATCTAATATTTCTTGCATCACCAGACTTCATTCGACTGTACTCCATTATTGTTTTTGCACCTTGTACTCCTCCGAGACTGTGTTCATACTATTCAGAAATGTATCCAGATCTTCTGCAGACTCAGACAGGATACTTTCCTCAAAATTTTCTACTTGGTAGAATATCTTCTCAATATTGTAAAAGGGAGTACCATTCCAGGCTCATCCAGGGCTGAGAGATACAATAAGGTCGCTCACCGATCAACTCTTAACGACAGGCAGGAGGTACTGTGGATGTACGAGATACCCTACAGCCACCAGCCGCAGGGGGTTTTAACCCCGGTTATCAACACAAATTCAAATAATAACTTTATCTAATCTAAAGTGCTTGTTGAAATTCTGAATATTTTAGTACTATATGATATCAAGTCATTACTTTCTGGTGTACAATCATTGTTAACCCATGATTATTATTTCATTGGTTTTACTGACTGGAAACAATTACCTGAGAAATGATGTTTACATCTTACAGAAAGAGAGCGGACAGATGACCTGCAGATAATTTTGTATAGATTTTCAGTATCTCGAGAATGGAGAACAATGGAACGGTTCATTTCCCATTGTGTGATGTAGAAAACTGAATTTAGATAATAATTTTATATTTACCACTACACCAACGAAGTGTAAATATGATGAAAGAATAACAACTAAAGATTGCCCTTCTTCTTCTTAGGACGCCATCTCACTCCGAAGGTTGGCGACGCAATGGTATGATTGATAACGGCGTAGGTCCTTGAGCCAGGATTCCCGCTCCTTCCCAGAGATATTATTCCCTCAGTGGTAAGTTGGAGAAGTTCATTTCGATCACCGACATTATTTGGGTATTAATATTATACCGACAATTTACAGTACCTCTCATATGAGCATGGCGTCTGATATCATAACACTAAGATTCTGAATTACTTGTTTGGTTGCATTATCCATTCCATCTTTGATCTAAGATGTGACGTAGACGAGTTAGGATTTCATCATTGCCACCTTAATTTGAGTCCTACCATTAATATTGGTTCGATGCATAAGTTCGTGCAGTTCTTATGTTTATTTTTATTTATTTTACTGTCAGTGTTACGCACTGTAACTCACAATCACAATCACTTAGTGATGTATTCACCTCGACTCTCTACGACCTTCTGCATCGTTCAGGTAGCAGTTGAATGCCTCGCCTGTAGAACTGTTGTGGTTTTGACTGGAAGAAATCTGTTAGCCATTGGTCAAGAGAAGCTTCGTCAGGAAACACTTGCCCCTGAATGTGGTTAGAAAGAGAGCGGAAAAGATGGAAGTCTGAGGGGGCAAGATCCCTGAGAAAATGGCGGATGAGAAAGAGGTTCCCTGCCAAGTTCAGCAATTACACCTTTGGTCAATTGCGCTGCATGCGGAGGAGCGTTATTTTGGTTACTGTCACTTAGCATATGTGGTAATCATATATCCAATTTCCGCACCTTACCCATCGAATGCAAATGGCGTACAATAGTTGACTGGTCACATTCAAAAACTTGCGCCATTTATCGCGTTGTTTGACGAGAATCCTCATGTAGCAACTCAATCAAGCGATTTTCGTCAAAATATGAAGGTCTTCAAGAACGTGGATCATCAGACAAGTTAAACCGACCTGCTCGAAAGCGGGAAAAACATTTCTGTGCTGTCCCTTCAGCAATTGTTTCATTCCCCTCTCCTCCTTCTTCTTTTTCACCGCTATTTTCACCCCTGTGGACTCGCGGGTACGATCTGTGTCGCACATGTAGATTTAGCCCAGTGTTACGGTCAGATGCCCTTCCTCACGCCAACTCTATACGGAGGGATGTAATCACTATTGCGTATTTCTTTGGTGGTTGGTAGTGTAGTGTGTTGTCTAACTATGAAGAGGAAAGTGTTGGGACAAACACAAACACCCAGTCCCCGGACCAGAAGAAGTTATCAAAGGTGATTAAAATCCCTGACATTGCCGGGAATCGAACTCTGGACCCTCTGAACCCAAGACCTCAACGCTGATCATTAATCCAATGAGTCGGACAATTGCTTTATTCCCGTATACTTCAAAAATTGTTCTCGCAGCTCCTGCTGCACTAGATCCTCGGTTAAACTCAAATAGTAAAATGTGTCCGAAATTCTCACTTTTCATATTTTGACAGTCCATATGCGTTTTTCTGAAATATACACAAATAGTACGTTCACAATCAAGAAAACCTGTGTTCACAACGCACAAACTCCAAACTCAGTTAAAACAACAGAATAACGATAAGCAATCACCACTATGTGCGTAGTCTGTCCATATCAGCTCTGTTCACACTGACGTCCATGATGTAGGCTATTTTGAATGCAAAGCAAAAACTGTAAATGTAAATAAAATCTCGGCTGATATAAATTTAAAAAGGTTCACTTATTTCATTTCCTGTATGAGGGAGGATCTGCAAGATCTCTAATTTTACTTCATTAATTTTCATAGATAATAAGCTTCTATCTAGACAGCAACAATAGTGTTAGTACCTAATGTAGTGTGGTAGCTGAGTGGTATCCATCACCGGGTCAGAAGGGGGTGGATAACCGATGAAGGGTCTCCAGATCGAACCCGAGGTATGAATGCTTTAGTCCATTACCTTATCAGCCATACATTACACGGTGGGGAGGTGATCTGCCCTTCAGTGTGGCTGCCCACTCCATCAGTTTGCCTGACAGGAATACATCGCTGGCATCAATCTTCAATTCATTACGGCCCTTATTAGGTTAACACGGCAATTACGTCATTTAGTATGAGTCGAGGAACTACCGGCTGACGTCACACAGCAACATGGCATTGTTGTACAACATGTGCAACCAGCAGCCTATGTAATCTGGTATTCTTTACTTGCAGAGATTCATGTGAAAAACAGACAACGAATAAAAAGAAATATTCATGGAAACATCATGGGTAGAAGATGCTTCTTATAACAATGAAACAATACAGACAAGTAAATAAAAAGAGCAAAACTATTTCTTATTATTCTTTATCTGTTTACCCTCCAGGGTTGGTTTTTCCCTCGGACTCAGCGAGGGATTCCACCTCTACCGCCTCAAGGGCAGTGTCCTGGAGCTTCAGACTCGGGATCGTGGGGTACAACTGCGGAGGATGGCCAGTACCTCGTCCAGGCGGCCTCACCTGCTATGCTGAACAGGGCTCTTGCGGAGTGATGGGAAGATTGGAAAGGATAGACAAGGAAGAGGGAAGGAAGCGGCCGTGGCCTTAAGTTAGGTACCATCCCGGCATTTGCCTGGAGGAGAAGTAGGAAACCACGGATAACCACTTCCAGGATGGCTGAGGTGGGAATCGAGCCCACCTCTACTCAGTTGACCTCCCGAGGTTGAGTGGACCCCGTTCCAGCCCTCGTACCACTTTTCAAATGTTGTGGCAGAGCAGGGAGTCGAACCCGGGCCTCAGGAAGTGGCAGCTAATCACACTAACCACTGCACCACAGAGGCGGACGAATCGTACACTCAAGAAGAGTGAATCGATGCCACGACGTGACGGGACGTATGACCTTTTACTAGTAATGTACGGTCATAGGGAGAGTTTCTGAATCCACCTCAAAATGTAAGGGGTTTTGGGCAATAATGAAACCAAAACTAATAACTTAATTAAAAAATACGATGAATCATGCCCTTGTTATATTTGTGAGGATAAGTAGGTGTAAATGATTTCATCATATGCAGATATTTATGCTAGGTGAACCCCTTCGATTCCTTCCTGCCAAAATCATTTTCCATCTCCCCGTCAAGCGTTATATTTAGGCGTCAAATCACGTTCTTTGTAAACGAATTCAGCTGGCATTTAAGTCATTTTAGATACAATGCCGGGATATTAGTAGTTATTAGTGTATTGTAATTATTGTTTTCTCATCGAAAAAGAGAAGGTGTTGACGGAGTGAATTCAGAGAAACAGGGAAGCAAATCCAGGAGCAAAATATTAGGTAAGCGATATCTTTATCTCCTCTTTCTTCTTTCTTAATCCATTTACCCTCCATGTTGGTTTCTTCCTCGGACTCAGCAAGGGATCCCACCTATACCACCTCACGGGCAGTGTTCTTGTGGCCGTTACCTTGTTACAGGGGATACAACTTTAAAGGTGGACCAGTACCTCGCCCAGGCTGCCTCACCTTCTACGCTGAACAGGAGCCCTGTGGAAGGATGAGTAAAATGGGAAGGATTGGAAGAGGGACGGAAGCAGCCGTGGCCTTAATTTAGGTACCATCCCGGCATTTACCTGGAGAGGAAGTAAGAAACCACGGAAATCGACTTCAAGGATGGCTGAGGTGGGAATCGAACCCCCTCCACTCAGTTGACTTCCCGAGGCAGAGTGGATCACGTTATATACCTCGTACCACTTTTCAAATGTTGTGGCAGAGCCGGGAGTCGAACCCGGCCCTCCGGAGGAGGCAACTTATCACACGAACCACTACACCACAGAGACGGACATGTAAACGATGTAACAAGAGAAATAATTTATAGTGCGATACCTTCAATTTCTTAAATGCACGGCTTTACATGTTCCTTGTTTGTGTTTACTTTTTCACTTGAGTAGGGTCTCTCAGTGTGAATTTGGGTACATTATAATTAGTCTGTAGTGACAGTGATAAACGAGTTATCAACACTACTGGCATCTCGACTTATAAGACGTATTCACATCGAAACATCACGATTTTATTACCAGAAATCATTTCTGCTGCGTTCTGTATAGTCTAAGGATGATGGAATAATTTTGAAAGATATGGTCATAAAAAGGAAATGTTTTATATGGCCAGTGAAGAGCGCAGGGTACCTCGTTCTCCGGTATGGTCTAATGGCTATGACAACTGGCTTTAACCCAGGATGTCCGGGTTCGATCCCCGGTACCGGAAAGAAATTTTGTCTGGATGTCTGCAATAAAATACATTAATACTATTCTAATTATCTTAATGTAGTTTCTCCGCCGCTCTCCCGTACTTCTTTCTGAACTATACAGCAACACTGATTACTCCGCAAGAGCTAAAAGCTGTCTGCTATATGTGGCACGGTTAGCTTGCAGCGGTTAATGTGGCTTTGAAACTGGGCGGTTTCAAAGAGGCGTTTCCCTTAAAAGCAAATGCTCGTATTTTATGGCAGAAATTACATAATTTCCTTCTTTGGTTTCTTTTTAAATTAGAAGCTTAGTTAATATATTGCATTCAACTGAAAATTTTTAAGAACAAGCAGAAATTATATCATCATCATCATCATCATCATCTGTTTACCCTCCAGGGTCGGCTTTTCTCTCGGACACAGCGAGGGATCCCACCTCTATCGCCTCAAGGGCAGTGTCCTGGAGCTTCAGACTCTTGGTCGGGGATACAACTGGGGAGAATGACCAGTACCTCGCCCAGGCGGCCTCACCTGCTATGCTGAACAGGGGCCTTGTGGAGGGATGGGAAGATTGGAAGGGATAGGCAAGGAAGAGTGAAGGATGCGGCCGTGGCGTTATGTTAGGTATCATCCCGGCATTTGCCTGGAGGAGAAGTGGGAAACCACTTCGGGAATGGCTGAGGTGGGAATCAAACTCACCTCTACTCAGTTGACCTCCCGAGGCTGAGTGGACCCCGTTCCAGCCCTCATACCACTTTTCAAATTTCGTGGCAGAGCCGGGAATCGAACCCGGGCCTCCAAGGGTGGCAGCTAATCACGCTAACCACTACACCACAGAGGCGGCTTGCAGAAATTATATGAGAAACAATATGGTCTGATTCCAGGGTCCAAGTATAAGTGTTTATTATAAAATTTCATTAATTAATTGTGACAGTTTATCATAGTGGAAGCCGTTCCCTTCACTTTCGATTAAGTTAATTAATCTCTCTTTCATTCTTTCTTAATCTATTCACACTCCAAGGTTGGCATTTTCCCTCGGTCTCAGCGAGGGATACCACCTCTACCACCTCAAGGGCAGTGTCCTGAAGCGTGAGACATTGGGTCGGGAAATACAATTGGGGAGCATGACCAGTAATTCGCCCAGGCGGCCTCACCTGCTATGCCTTGTAGGATGTAAGGGAAGATTGGAAGGGACAGGCAAGGAAGAGGGAAGGAAGCGGACCTGGCCTTAAGTTAGGTACCATCCCGGCATTTGCCTGGAGGAGAAGGGGGAAACCGCGGAAAACCACTTCGAGGATGGATGAGGTGGGAATCGAACCCCTCCTATTCAGTTGACCTCCCGAGGCTGACCGGACCCCGTTCCGTCCCTTGTACCACTTTTCAAATTTCGTGGCATAGCCTCCGGGAGTGTCAGCTGATCACACTATAAGTTCATTAATAACTGCGAGATTTTCCCATCAGTCGAAATTACATACAGGCATCTTTTCTATAGACTGTTATGCCTTTCAGCGTTCAGTCTGCGAGCCTCTGTGAATTTACTAACCGCCTCCACAACCCTTTGTTTGTAACTAGTTGTGTTGCCTCGTTTAGTTCTATACCTCTTATTTTTAAATCATTAGAAAGTGAGTCTAACCATCGTCGACATGGTCAACCTCTACCTCTCTGATGATGATGATGTTGATGCGTGTTGTTTAAAGGGGCCTAACATCGAAGGGCATCGGTCCCAGACCTCTACTTCTCTTAACTCCGTAACAGAGTCCACTATTCTCCTAGGTGAACTATCCTCCTCCATTCGCCCCACATGACCCCACTACCAAGGCCGATTTATGGGTACAGATTCATCCATGGATTTCATTCCTAACTTAGACTTCATTTCCTCATTCCGTGTACCCTCAAGCCATTGTTCCCACTTGTTTGTACCAGCAATCTTTCTCCCTACTTTCTTCTTCTATCGATTTTGGCCAGCTGTGGACCATGTAAATAACTCCTCATGATTTAAACTTTCTTTGGCGCCAGGACTCCTTCATCCTCCTGCTTGCTGCTTCTTTTCTTTCAGCCGTCCATTGTTGTTTCTTCTTGGTCGCTGTTTCTGGCTCTAGGAAACCGTTAAATGTGTGTAACTTTTTTCTGAAGGTGGTTCTATTGTGGATGTCTTGATGTGTGATGTTCATTTCTTGCAAATCCTTCTTCGTGTTAACAAACCATTTTTCATAAGAGCTGCCTTTCCTATTGGGCTTATTGAAGTGGTTAAAGATTTTCTTGGCAAGTCTGTCATCAGGCATTCTTGAAATATGTCCAAAAATGTTTCCGTTTACGTTTTAATTTTGTTGTATTCAGTCTGGATGTGTGTGATGGCAATAGGTTTCCTAGATGCTCCGACTCATCTATGCATGGTGGTTTGGGCTCTCCAGAATCCGATGGCCCAAGTGCACTGCTTGTAGCAGTGGTGGATTTCCTCTTGAGGCTGCCACCTGGTGTAGTTTCCGTAAGAAATGTTTCCATCATGCGAGTTAATGGGAGTTGTTGGGGGAGCCGACCGGGGTCAGCTCATGATACCACTAAAGTTGTAAGCCTTAGGGTCGCTCCTTTCCAGCAGATGTATCTGGATTGTAGCTCAACTGTCGGGGATAGATTATTCTTCACCTTCAACACCATTGAGGTTATTGAGGGTATTCTATTTCTGTGAAAGCTGTTGGTCGCCTTCTTCGTCTGTAACCCAGACAGGGGCCCTTACAGGGTGCTATCATCCGGAGCCAGATGAACCCTGTTTTTTTTTACGAGGTGTTACTCCTCCCCCTCCTCCTTCCTCATCACTTGCGAGATGAAGCCCCGGGCTTGGGACCGGCACTGGCGGAGTTCTCCCTACTTTCATTTATGTTACTTCTAACTTATGAATAAGATATCCTGAGCCCACCCAGCTTTCGCTCCCGTAAAGCAAATTTGGTCCGAAAATAGACAGTTGTGGAGATAGTTTTGTCTGGGAGCTGACTTTCTTCTTTCAGAATACTTTTAATCGCAACTGCGAGCTCACTGCATTAGCTTTACTGCACCTTAAATCAATCTCCTTGTAGTACAAACCTGGGAGACCACTCATCCCAAATACTTGAAATTATCTACTTGTTCCAAGTTTGTATCCCCAATCTGACATTCAATTCTCTTGTATACCTTACCTAATGACATCAATTTAGTCTTAGAAAGGCACCTCATTGCACCTATTTTTTAGTTCAAAGATATTAGACTGTAGGCTTTCGGCACAATCTACTGTTAAGACTAAGTCATCAGCATAGGCCAAATTGCTTACTACATTTTCACCAAACTGAATCTCCCTACCACTTATAGAATAGAATAGAATAGAATAGAATAGAATAGAATAGAATGGAATAGAATAGAATAGAATAGATTTATTTATCATCAACTGGTTATTTTCCCAATTAAAGATGATTCAATAAAACATAATATACAACAAATACACCTTAAGTAAATAACAGTAATTTCCTAAAATAATAATCAAGTTCAAACTAAATCTAGAGACCTTTTTATATGCATATTTACAAAACCGTAAATAAAATAAAATAAAATAAATAAATAAATAAAAATAAATCTCCTTAAATAATTTACGTTTTAAAACTACATGTAGTAACTTTTAGATATTTACATACCTTACAGATAGGGCCTTATGTTCATGAAGTCAAAAAGGCATGTCTGATTTTAGACGGGGGTGAGTGAAAAAGGTCCACGGATTCACCCACCTCATTCAGTGATGTTAGTGCCCTCACAAGCCATGAGTTAGCCCGAGCCACAGTTCTCACTTTAGGCAGATGAAACATATACCTTTACCTAGTATTGCGACGAGGAACATGTAATGGAATCAGCTCCAGTAATGTTGAGCAATCCACTCTATTCGTCAGACACTTATAAAGAAAGAGGGCATTGGCACATCTGCGGCGTGAATGTAATGTCCTCATGCTCATAGTCTCACAAAAAGACTCGTAATCGGATGAAGAGAGAGAAATACCCAAACCCTTGTAGCTGATCCATTTTTATGAACCTTATTTGGACTCTTTCCAAGTTTTGTATTAAATACTGCTGAGAAGGCAGCCACACCTCGCAACAGTATTCTAACGATGGCCTGATTAGAGTGCAACTATTTCAGGTCTAATTTCATCTATTCCTGCTGTTTTATGACAATGGAATTTCTTTACCATTCTTTCCACTTTCTCAAGCGTAATTTCACCAACATTATTGAACTCCTCCCCATCAGCTCGGTTGTTCGCTACGTCACCAGGAATATTATCTTTAACATCTAGAAGATTTAAAAAATATTCCTTCCAACTGTCCGGCAGTTCCCTGGGATCTATTATGACTTCACCTGATTCACCCAAAACACTATTCACCCCCCTCCCCCCCCCCCCACACACAATTGCTTTCTTTATTACTGCCCAGAAAGGTTTCCCTGCTGCTTGACCTAGACTTCCCAGGTTAGTACCAAAATCTTCGAACGACTTCCTGGATTAAAATGTTTCGCTCTATTTCCTTCATCTACGTACAATTCCCTGTATGCATCAGTCATTGTTTGGAGTCATTTCTGATTCTAATTCTTTTTACGTTTACAAGCTGCTCTCAATTCATCAGTCCGCCGAGATGTTCGGGCTTGTCCAACTTTACACACAGTTGATCCTAGGCATTCCGTTGCTGTTTTTACAACACCATCCTAGTATGACACCCATTCTCTTTCAATATCCTGAAGGTGCTTTCTGTTAATTGTTTGTAACTGTTCACAAGTCATATTTATGTACTTTTGTCTAATTTCCTCGTCACGGTAATTTTCTGTCTTATTTATCTGCAGACATATTTCACTTTCTCTATCCTAGGCCTAGAGATACTTAGTTTACTGCAGATCAGATAGGGGTTGATATCTTCGAAAAATGCCCGGAAAACTGGCACATTCCTAACAGATTTCCTGAATACAAAGTCAGTTGAGATACTGCATGATTCAGTCACCCTATCCAATGTATTTTTATGCATTTCAACTAACATGCGACATGGTTATAATGTGGCTAGTGTATGGTACCAATGTCCAGTGAACACAGTTTGCACACGAAGTTGAACCCTACTGACAGGTTATATCGTCTGCTCGCAAAACATGACGCTTCAAATCATGTAGTGACGTCCTTTGACCATGTAACTATGTTAGTGTATCGTGCCTCGTGGCCGGGTGTAACGAAGAGGCGTATCAATGCCTAAAAGTAGATAACAGTGCAGTAATTAATGTCTTAAACACGGAACCGGATGGCATATACACTCTACTCTCTTCGTACTAACAGCATGTTTCCACCAGAGTGGCATAGCAGACGTTGTTAGGCGTTAGGCTAGCAATCGACGGAATGCACCATAGGCGGTTCGAATCCTGCAGCGTTCAATTCTTTTCGCATCGGTATGATGTTTGAATACGTAAATACAGACCCACGTCTGCCACATTTAAACAGTAGAATGACGCTGTTATTCATCATCTGCCCTGCGCATATTCTGCTATTTAGGGCCTTAATTTAAACTCCCCTGCAATTCGGCATGTTTTCCACAGAGGAATCAGTTGGCATGCCCCTCATTTATGGAGAAACAATACTAAACGCGATCGAGGCACTACGTCTGCATAAGGAACGGTATCCCGATAGGCGGCACTCGGCTGCTGCGACATTCCGCCGTCTTGAAAGACACCTAAAGGCAACAGGTGTGATTTCCAAGCAGCCACCAGTCCGCGATAGGTCCGTTACATCGGATGAAACAGAAGATGCCGATCTGGAGGCAGCTCGTAATAATCCACACATCAGTACAAGGGCGATTGCATAACAGATGGACAGCCAGCTGTCCGTCTGGCGAGTACTGCATCAACATGAATTGCACCCATACCATCTTGAGCTATACTAAGAGATCCACGTTCGGGATTTCGAAGCTCGAATAGAGTTCTGGTCCGCCTCTGTGGTGTAGTGGTTAGCGTGATTAGCTGCCATCCCCGGAGGTCCGGGTTCGATTCCCGGCTCTGCCACGAAATTTGAAAAGTGGTACGAGGGCTGGAACGGGGTCCACTCAGCCTCGGGAGGTCAACTGAGTAGAGGTGGGTTCGATTCCCACCTCAGCCATCCTGGAAGTGGTTTTCCGTGGTTTCCCACTTCTACTCCAGGCGAATGCCGGGATGGTACCTAACTTAAGGCCACGGCCGTTTCCTTCCCTCTTCCTTGCCTATCCCTTCCAATCTTCCCATCCCTCCACAAGGCCCCTGTTCAGCATAGCAGGTGAGGCCGCCTGGACGAGGTACTGGCCATTCTCCCCAGTTGTATCCCCCGACCAAGAGTCTGAAGCTCCGGGACACTGCCCTTGAGGCGGTAGAGGTGGGATCCCTCGCTGAGTCCGAGGAAAAAGCCGAACCTGGAGGGTAAACAGATGATGATGATGATGATGATGATGATGATGATGAATAGAGTTCTGTCGGTGGCTATCAGGCAGAATGGAAAATGATGCAGCATTCGTATCGCATAACGAACGAATCACGCTTCCACAATAATGGGAACGTCAATCGCCACAACATGCACTATTGGAGTCCGGTCAATCCTCACTGGGTACGACAGGTGGCCCATCAAGTACGATGGAGAGTGAAAATGTGTGGTGTGGAACCTTGATGGATCGCCTGACTGGGCCTCATTTCTTTGAAGGCCATTGGACGGGCGCACGCTACCTGGACATTCTGCGTCAGAAACTCCCACTACTGCTGGAGGATATGCCCTTGCACGATGGTTTGACGATGTGGTTGCAATAGGCTGAAGCTCCGTCACATTCGACTTTACTCGTTCGTGACCATCTGAAAGAAGACCTGCGAGGGAAACGGATAGGATGAGGTGGCCCTGTTCTTCGGCCCGCCAGATCACCGGGTTTAACCCCGTTAGGCTTCTTCTTGTGGGGACATTTGAAGACCGTCGACTACACTGAAAGGCCGGAAAACCTTGACCAGCTCCGGCAGCTCATCACTGACGCCTGCCGAGCAATTACACTTGGAATAGTTCAGCGTGCAAGACGATCAATTGGACATCGCCCCGAATGTGCATAAACGAAGACGGTCATCACATCGAGCATTGTCAGGCCAGATGTGTTCCTATTATTTCCGATCCGTATGTGTCCGGCCTGCTAACTAATTGGTCGTTCTTAGGGTCACGAACACATTCATTCACACACAATTTTCATGAAAGCGGGTACTGAATTTACATTACTTATGGTAAGTATTAAACAGTCCGCCACTGTGGTGTAGTAGTCAGTGTGATTAGCTGCCATCTCCGAAGGTCCGGGTTCGATTCCCGGCTCTGCCATCCTGGAAGTGGTTTTTCGTGGTTTCCCACTTCACCTCCAGGCAAATGCCGGGATGGTACCTAACGTCCGCTTCCTTCCCTCTTCCTTGTCTATCCTTCCAATCTTTCCATCCCCCCGCAAGGTCCCTGTTCAGTATAGTAGGTGAAGCCGCCTGGACGAGGTACTGGTCATCCTCCCCAGTTGTATCCTCCGACCCAGAGTCTGAAGCTCCAGGATACTTCCCTTGAGGTGTTAGAGGTGGTATCCCTCGCTGAGTCCAAGGGAAAAACCGACCCTGGTAGGTAACCAGATGAAGAAGAAGAAGAAGTATTAAACAAATATTTCGAAAATGTGGAATCTTCTCCTCGGACTCCAACTTCCCACCTCATACGGAAGTCTTCTCTGCCATGGCGTTACCAATTACGCTACGGTCCCGTATGGCGCACTATGCACTTTATAGCGATAAAACACAAACTAAATACTGAACAACTTAGGAACAACAGTATCAAATCTGCCTATCACGAACTATTGGCTGATAAACTTCCAAATGAATACCCAGAAGATATTGAGCAGCACTGGTCGTTATTAAAATCAGCTATTATAGCAGCTGGCAAAGAAGCAGTTGGTGTTAATAAGAAGAAACATCAGGATTGGTTTGACGAGAACGACAAAGCAATATGTGACCTAATTGATGAAGAGATGGCTCGACGACATAAAGCTGTTGGCTGGAAAACGCTGGTTCCAAGTGGCTCAAGACCGAAGACGATGGAAGCACATGGAAGAGGCCTATATCCAGCAGTGGATTGAAATGGGCTAGAAAAGAAGAAGAAGAAGAAGAAAGGAAAGCTTACAACGTGTGGCAAAATGATCCAAATTCATTTCCCAAGAAACATAGATATCAACAACTCAAAACGGAAGTGCAGAAGAGATGCAGGATGATCAAGAATGAATGGTGGATAGGTAAATCAAAGGAAATGGAGAATTTAATCGCCTCCAACAACACTAGTGCCTTCTTCAGTGCTACCAAAGCAATTTATGGCCCCTCTACCAAAGGTCTTAATTGTCTAAAATCCAAAGACGGTACTGAAGTTATTCAAGACCCTGACTCGATAGCTTCCCGTTGGAAAGAACATTTTCAAGACCCTCCTGAACAGAAACTCACATGTCGAGGAAGATGTGTTTGCTGATATTCCACAACAGCCAATTCAAGATCACTTAGGTGAAGTCCCTTCTATTCAAGAAATTGAGAAGGCCATTCATCAGCTGAAGAATAAAAAGGCACCCGGACAAGATGGAATTCCAGCCGAGCTCTTCAAGGAGGGTGGTCCTTTGCTAATTCACCATATACACATGTTGATCGTGAAAATATGGAACATGGGAACAATCCCTGCTGATCTACGGGATGCTTCCATCATCACTATCTTCAAGAAAGGGGATAAGACTCTGTCTAACAATTATAGAGGAATATCATTACTCTCTGTTGCAGGAAGAATTCTTGCTAGAGTATTGTCTAATCGTCTACTGCCATTGACTGAAATGTGCCTACCAGAAACTCAGTGTGGTTTCAGGCCAAACAGAAGTACAATTGATATGATTTTCAGTGCAAGGCAAGTGCAGGAAAAGTCTAGAGAGCAAAACCAACCCTTGTACATGGCTTTTATCGATCTTGTCAAGGCGTTTGATTCTGTTAATCGAGAAGCTCTATGGAGAATTCTAGCTCTGATCGGATGTCCAAACAAATACATAGAGATACTCAGACTGCTACACGATGGCATGTTTGCTACTGTTCTTTGTAATACAAAACCAGGAGACCCTTTCCGTATTTCTACTGGAGTAAAGCAAGGTTGTGTAATTGCTCCAACATTGTTCTCACTATTTGTTGGAACTATACTACACCTTGTGGATGATAAACTGCCATCAGGAGTAGAACTTCTGTATAGAACTGATGGAAATCTGTTTAATATTAACAGACTGCGAGCTAAGACCAAGGTGTCCTCAGTGGCAGTTATAGAGCTTCAGTACGCAGGTGACAATGTTATCTTAGCCAACACAGAGGAAGATCTGCAATCAATCCTCAATGCTTTTAATCAAGCATATGAAAGTATCGGACTGGAAATTCATATTGATAAGACTAAGATCCTTTACCAGCCGGCACCTAATTCCAATAAGAGAACTCCAAATATTACAATCAATGGCCATTCTCTGCAAAATATAAATCATTTTCCTTACCATGGAAGCCATCTCTCGACATGTGCAAACATTGATGTAGAAATCCAATATCGTTTAAGATGCGCTAGTGCGGCTTTCGGTCGTCTCCTAAGAAGAGTGTTTGACAATCATGATATCAGTGTGAGAACCAAACTGTACGTTTACAATGCTGTTGCAATTCCTACTCTTATCTATGGTTGCGAGACCTGGACAACCTACAGGAGAAACCTAAAATGCCTGGAAAAATATCAT
The DNA here is from genome assembly GCF_040414725.1 of Anabrus simplex. Lineage (NCBI taxonomy): Eukaryota > Metazoa > Arthropoda > Insecta > Orthoptera > Tettigoniidae > Anabrus > Anabrus simplex. The sequence continues at coordinate 1,509,260,043 of NC_090265.1, read as the reverse complement.
CAACGATGCTTACGGAGAATACTGAAAGTTAAATGGCAAGATCGTCGAACCAACATTAGCATCCTCGAGGAAGCCAACGCTACAAGCATAGAGGCAATGATAGTCAGGCATCAGCTACGCTGGGCTGGTCATATCGTCCGCATGCCAGATACACGCCTCCCAAAGAAAATTTTGTACTCCCAACTAAAGAATGGCCAGCGTAACCATGGAGGGCAGCTTAAACAATATAAGAATGTTCTTAAGTACAATCTTAAAAGATGTCATATTGATACCATCAACTGGGAAACTACAGCCGAGGATAGGCCCAAATGGCGTAGCATTGTATACAATGGAGTTGAACATCTAGAAAAAGATAGGAGAAGATTAGAAGCTGAGAGGAGGAACCGCAGGAAAGAACGAGCGAATGCCAGGGGTGGCATTCTTGCACAACCATCTGCTACAACTCCTAGCGTGTGCTGTCACTGCAATAAAATCTGTGCATCCAGAATCGGTCTGTTCAGCCATCTGAGACGACACAATTAATGTGTCCAAATGACATTGTATTTATATACTACATATTCGTTGACGAATAAATGCCTATGATAGCTTATGGGTTTACTGCGGTCACAGAATCAATTTAGTGTTTCTTTGGCGTGTCTGATGGCACACGCATTTCCTCAAGTGCTTTTTTTCGCACAGACGTAAAGCCTCCAGTTTTTAATACGAGTATAATATTACGACGTAAATATCAAGATATCTGGTTGTTTTGCTAAAGTTTACCGACAGGGCAGATGTTTTAAGAACGAAATTAATATTACGGATTGCATAAAACTTCATTCGAAGGGACAGCTGAATCACACGGTGTATGATAAGTGTTGTATCAGTTTCATGATTATGATTATGATTATCATGATTATGTTTGTGTTCTTTTATTCAAACGTAAAATATCACTCTAAACTATGATAAATAATTTGGCGAGGTTTGAGCCCTTGACTGTCAACGATGATCATTGAGCCTTCAGCTCAGTTACATGAAGACGTTTCATATTTTACTCCGTGAGAGGTACATTGTTCTAAAATACAGTGTTTGACCCGACCAGTACTGATGTTCATGCTGTTGTTCCAACGATCGTTCTGTATTAGTCATTTTTCTTACATTTCACTGCTACCGCCCATACGAGCTCAACTACTACCCAAGCCGGCAGAGAATAAAATTACAAAGACCCGAGGAAAGCCAAGCTCTAACACAATACCCCGCTCGATAAGAATCTCGACAGACAGAGGGAAGTCCTAGTATTTAGTGAATGTTACAGCCCGAGATATTAGATTATATTAATGAGAGATGAGGCTGGACCACACACAGGTAGCATAGGCACCAACACTTGCCCTAGTTGCAGCTTCAGCGTGACCAGACTAATTAATAATGCGTGTTCACCATTTTCTTTCATTCTCATTCACTTGTATCATTTATATTCCGTAGTAGTCTGAAGGCAATCGGCTTTCCTTCCGCAGCAATTACCACCTTATTTCACATAAATAACTACATTTCTACCGAATGTCCTTTAGCACGTTATTTCAGAAATAATTAGATTTTCACTTTAGAAATTCCGAAAGCTAACTCAAGAATGGACATATTCCAATCAAACTGCATATTTAGAATCCGCCTAAACAAAGGTACATTTTAGGCTCAACCACTCGCATTACCTTAAGAGGACAGGCCATTGTAACGCAAAAATATCATTTTGGTTTTCCATAAAATTTTACTCATTTCATGTGTTAGATATCATACAACTTTGAAAGAAAATGCTTGCCGTCATATATAATACCTTATTTATTTTCTATGGTACTACACAGTCCAATCTTTCAAGTACCGGTAATAATGACAATCATTATCTATGTAAATAAAATCATAACGACCGTGTGTCTGTACATCAATTACTCGTATTTTGGGGAATTTTTCTTACAGTTATCCATTTCAGGTGAAAAAATGACAACCCACAGATAATTTAGCTTGTGTGTCGGCTTGTCTGCTTGCCTGTTCCAGTTCTTACAACCGAAGAAGTCCGCCTCTGTGGTGTAGTGGTTAGTGTGATTAGCTGCCACCCCAGGAGGCCCGGGTTCGATTCCCGGCTCTGCCACGAAATTTGGAAAGTGGTACGAGGGCTGGAACGGGGTCCACTCAGCCTCGGGAGGTCAACTGAGTAGAGGTGAGTTTGATTCCCACCTCAGCCATTCCCGAAGTGGTTTCCCACTTCTCCTCCAGGCAAATGCCGGGATGATACCTAACTTAAGGCCACGGCCGCTCCCTTCCCCTTTCCTTGTCTCTCCCTTTCAATCTTCCCATCCCCACACAAGGCCCCTGTTCAGCATAGCAAGTGAGGCCGCCTGGGTGAGGTTGTATCCCCCGACCCAGAGTCTGAAGCTCCAGGACACTGCACTTGGGGCGGTAGAGGTGGGATTCCTCGCTGAGTCCGAGGGAAAAACCGACCCTGGAGGGTAAACAGATAAAGAAGAAGAACTACATTCCTACCGAAAATATTTTAGTAAGTTATTTCAGAAATAATTAGATTTTTACTTGAGAAATTCTGAAAGCTAACTCAAGAATCGACATATTCCAATCAAACTGCATATTTAGAATCCGCCTAACCGATGGTACATTCTAGTCTCCACCACTCAGGCATTTGTAACGCAAAAAAATATTATTTTGGTTTTCGACAAAAATTTTACTCATTTATTGTGTTAGATATAAAACTTTGAAATAAAATGCTCTCCAAAATATAACCTTGCCGTCATATATAATACCTTATTTGTTATTTTCTATGGTACTACACAGTTCAATCTTTCAGTTACCGGTAATAATAACAATTGTTAGCTACGTAAATAAAATCATAACGACCGTGTGTCTGTACATCAATTAATCGTATTTGGGCGAAATTTTATTACAGTTATCTATTTCAGGTGAAATAATGACAACCCGCAGATTATTTAGCTTGGGTGTCGGCTTGTCTGCTTGCCTGTTTATGTTCTTTCTCCTTCTTTCTTAATCTGCTCACCTTCCAGGGAGGTTTTTCCCTCGGACTCAGCGAGGGATCCCACCTCTACCATCTCAAGGGCAGTGTCCTGGAGCTTCAGACTCTGGGTCGGGGATACAACTGGGGAGGATGACCAGTACCTCGCCCAGGCGGCCTCACCTGCTATGCTGAACAGGGGCCTTGCGGGGGGATGGGAAGATTGGAAGGGATAGGCAAGGAAGAGGGAAGGAAGCGACCGTGGCCTTAAGTTAGATACCATCCCGGCATTTACCTGGAGAAGTGGGGAAACCACAGAAAACCATTTCCAGGATGGCTGAGGTGGGAATCGAACCCACCTCTACTCAGTTGACCTCCCGAGGCTGAGTGGACCCCGTTCCAGCCCTCGCACCACTTTTCAAATTTCGTGGCAGAGCCGGGAATCGAACCCGGGCCTCCGGGGGTGGCAGCTAATCGCACTAACCACTACAGCGCAGAGGTACAGAGGTGTTCTTACAACTGAAAAACAACAGAACATATTTTAACAAAACTTCCACCTGTCCAAAGGTATGTTTTAGGTTCCATATCATTTCAAAATCTCTATGGATTGGGAATTTATAGGAAGACCAACACAGTGACTTTAATCTCCCATTAAATATCCATGATCGACCTAAATGGAAATCTACCAATCACAATGCAAATCTCTTTCAGAAACTTTGTTCCGATGTACACTTATTCGATACGGAGATTAGTAAAGGAGATATCATTAACGAAATGTTTTACAGTCTAAGTCCAAGCGGACATAGCCCGAAATCGGATGGGGGTAGGCATTTTAGGCTTCACCACTCCATATTACCTTAAGAGGACAGGCCATTTAAATGGATAATAGGTGGTTTGTGCCATATTCGCCCATTTTATCATGAGTTCGGGGTTTCCAATATGGGTCCCTTTCGTCGAAATACCACTGCACTGTCTATTCAGCCAAGGGGCTTGACTGTTTACAAAACCGTTTGGTAGCTTCAAAATAAGCTGTTGTGTGATTATTTCGTGTTCAATCAAGTCAAATTTAGTGAACCAAGAGGACTTAAATTTTGTGGGTATACCTGAGATATGTGATATGTATAGGTTACTTTTGATGCAGTAACACTTAGTCATTTGTTCGTAGGTACCGCATGTACTGAACTTGTGCATGTTTTATCTGCTAAGAAACAAAATGAGTGAACAGTTAGTTCCATTATATAGGTTGCCTGGCCGAGGCTGTAAAGGCGTGCTCGTTTCACCCGGAAGGACGTAGGTTCGATTCCCCGTCAGGAAGTCGAAAAAATTAAGAAACGAGATTTACACTTCCGGAGGTGCACATGGCCCTGAGGTTCACTCAGTCTGCACCGAAACTGAGTGCCAGGTTAATTTTCGGGGGCAAAGGTTGCTGGGCGTAGAGCTAACCACTCTACCCCGATGTTACGTATAGTGGAACCTTCACCTTCCAACCCTCCCGGGGCCTTCATGGCCTGTACGGAGATGACTATTTTTAAGTCCTATCATAACATAAAGTCCACCATGTATATAGTGTACAAAGAGTCATTTGGAAAATAATTCACGGACTTGCTGACCAAACTGATTTCGTTCCTAGTGACATGGAACAGAAACTAAGGACAGGCGCAGGATAAAATAAGCCAGTAGCATCGCCAACATTCGGAGCGTCAACAACGGGTGTGACCTTCTATTTATTTAAAAAAAAAAAAGTACATTTAGGCTGGCAAAAGTTCAGTTGTGTGATTCGATTTTGTAATATAATTTATGACAATGCTGTACCCAAGTTGGCAGGTTCAGTCCTGGTTTTGTAAGGTGGTATTTGAAGATGCTGAAGAACTCCTACAGTGCAACGTTCCTTTCACTTCAGCGTCTCCTAAAACGGGAAAACTAATTATTGGGACGTAAAACCATTATTGTCCGCCTCTGTGGTGTAGTGGTTAGCGTGATTAGCTGCCACCCCCCGGAGGCCCGGGTTCGATTCCCGGCTCTGCCACGAAATTTGAAAAGTGGTACGAGGGCTGGAACGGGGTCCACTCAGCCTCGGGAGGTCAACTGAGTAGAGGTGGGTTCGATTCCCACCTCAGCCATCCTGGAAGTGGTTTTCCGTGGTTTCCCACTTCTCCTCCAGGCGTATGCCGGGATGGTACCTAACTTAAGGCCACGGCCGCTTCCTTCCCTCTTCCTTGCCTATCCCTTCCAATCTTCCCATCCCTCCACAAGGCCCCTGTTAAGCATAGCAGGTGAGGCCGCCTAGGCGAGGTACTGGTCATACTCCCCAGTTGTATCCCCCGACCAAGAGAGTCTGAAGCTCCAGGACACTGCCCTTGAGGCGGTAGAGGTGGGATCCCTCGCTAAGTCCGAGGGAAAAACCGAACCTTGAGGGTAATCAGATGAAGATGATGAAGAAGAAGAAGAAGAAGAAAACCATTATTATTATTATTATTATTATTATTATTATTATTATTATTATTATTATTATTATTATTATTATTCCTGTATTTCTATACAAACGCATGAAATATCTCCGAATTTACAGAACAATAAGTTACGTTTCCTAGTTTTGAAATCTTCTCTTGTATTCTCCTGAGTTGAGTTGAAGCAAAATATAAAGCTTTCTGTGTGTCATAAACATAATACTGTTGCGCTTGGAAAACACAAAGATTGACCAAGGTAGGTCGTATAAGTAATACGATATTGTTCAAGTACGTGGAAGAAGTATCACCTGTTAATGTGGCACCGTCGTCACGATGTATGTCTCACGAGTTTGATCTCGTGTTGGGAAGGGAATGAACTGTCGCAATGCATTTTAGTGAGTCGTCGTGTTTTAAAGGTTTTCATCAGAACAGTAAAAAAATAGATCATTAAAATTAGGACGACATTGAACAGATGAAAATCAAGATTATTCTGTTTTGGAAGAAAGACAAAACTTTGAACACATCACGACATATTTTTCCTTTTCCTGAGTCATTATTGTACGGTAAGCGCGGAAATTAATTCATGAGATAAATATCCAACGGGTTCTAAAATACTATTCAGAATTATACGTTATACTTAACGATTTGTAAGAGAATACGATAATATATACATCCGGTTTGGGATAAGATTGCATTTTCTCGAAATATGACGTATTTTTTCTATATCATTTTCTAGTTATAACTTAGAGATACTAACTGTAGTAAATACTGAAATTCATATTTTTGTGGTAGTGTTTCTCAATTGCCGAGTCGCTTTGCATTACCGGGTTCTAGAATGAGTCCTTCCAAGCCTCAAGATGGACTCATAAAGAACACTTCGCTTACCAAGAATGCCTATATAAATTAAGTATAAACTTCGCTGAGGTAGAGATCGGTTTTAATCAAGCTCAGAAATGAAGGTTCTGAATATTACCAGAGCTGAGACTTGCAACAATTACGGATGGGAAGCTGGAAGCCACTGAGCTCCATGTAAAAGATTTTTAAAAATATCCTTGTCCACCTCTGTGGTGTAGTGGTTAGTGTGATTAGCTGCCACCGCCGGAGGCCCGGGGTCGATTCCCGGCTCTGCCACGAAATTGGAAAAGTGGTACGAGGACTGGAACGGGGTCCACTCAGCCTCAGGAGGTCAACCGAGTAGAGGTGGGTTCGAATCCCACCTCAGCCATCCTGGAAGTGGTTTTCCGTGGTTTCCCATTTCTCTTCCTGGCAAATGTCGGGCTGGTATCTAACTTAAGGCCACGACCGCTTCCTTCCCTCTTCCTTGCCTATCCGTTCCAATCTTTCCATCTCTCCGCAAGGCCCCTGTTCAGCATAGCAGGTGAGGCCGCCTGGGCGAGGTACTGGTCATCCTCCCCAGTTGTATCCCCCGACCCAGATTCTGAAACTCCAGGACACTGCCCTTGAGGCGGTAGAAGTGGGATCCCTCGCTGAGTCCGAGGGAAAAACCGACCCTGGAGTGTAAAAAGATTAAGAAGAAAAATATCCTTCAGCAATGATTTAAATACAGTGAAGGACACTGAGAAGTTTGCGGCTGTCTGAGATTCTATCAAGCGCGTTTCTACTCGTATTTCCACTGCTACATCAACCCTGTAGACGGAAAGAGGAATACACTTATTTCTCTCCAAGTGGCTTTTCTCATATCAATATCATAAAATGTCTACAACAATAACTATCACCATATACGATAGATGGTCTAGTTGTATTTTAATACGAAGTTCCTAAATACATTAGAATTAACACAGAACAAAACAAATAACAGAAAATAATTTTGATTATGAATTAAATAGTATCTGCTACTATCTACTATCTGGGTCACCCAACCAGGCTCAAATACAGAAGTATGCTACGTACACAGTAGCAGACAGATTTTATGGCTACAAATTTTTACGACCATGAAAATGTACCGTGTCGATCAACCGTAACATCCTTGTCCTTATCAACGCTTCTCCAGATGAATATCATATCAATTACGGATGGGAAGCTGGAAGCCACTGAGCTTCATATAAAAGATTTTTAAAAATATCCTTGTCCACCTCTGTGGTGTAGTGGTTAGTGTGATTAGCTTCCACCCCCGGAGGCCCGGGGTCGATTCCCGGCTCTGCCATGAAATTGGAAAAGTGGTACGAGGACTGGAACGGGATCCACTCAGCCTTGGGAGGTCAACTGAGTAGAGGTGGGTTCGAATCCCACCTCAGCCATCCTGGAAGTGGTGTTAATCACCATCGTAACTTTGTTCACGTTTTCTTTGTTTTCCTAACAATATGGAATTATTCATCAGCTGGAGTCCATTTTTGTGAACAATACCGATAATTTTTCACACGGTATGACGTCAGTAAAGCTGATAGTAGTATCCTAGGACATTCCGAAAGCCCTTTCGTGCACTATATTTCTTGTATCGTCCAATAATTTACGATTCAATTTGTTACATCAAGTGTTGCTATGCTTATCTTAATACGAATGAAGACGAAGACGCAGAAAATGATGACAAACGGAATGGGGACCCATCAGACAAATAACCTGGACTTTCAGGCATGTTTTAAATTTCACATGCCTTTATACATTGGAATCATAATTCAAATAACCAACAGTATAACAATGAACCGTAAATACAGGGAAAATACTTTCAACTTCAATAATCATTCATATTTTGATGGTGATTTTGATCATGGTCAACTTGAAGAGAAAACGAGATTTCCAAGCCTAGCCAAGTAAGATTTAAAACTTTGTCGCATTAACTGAGAGATATTTACCAGAAACAAACCAAATTATCACTATTACACGGCTGTGATTTAGTTCTAGAGCCATTCGTACATATATTCAATTTAAATTCCTATTCACTACTATTGCAATTCTCTTTACTTCTTCCGCGTGACCTTTGTTTAAAAAAATAAATTTTTCTCTGATATCTCTTTTATACTTAGCTGAATATGTAGCAGGAACTCCGGTTTATATGCAAATACACTTGCAGTTGAACCGTATTTCTGGGCGAATGTTGCTAAATAAACCAGCCTCTGTCACGAAGTAACAATACGCTCTTTTATTTTTAGTTCACGACCTTGTTTGCATTACAGTGTTTGTACAGGAGATGAAGTTTAGCTTTTACATGTATTTTTTGCATGTGTGATGCTTTTTATCTTATTCACAGAGGTCAATGAGCTTCCAGCTTCCCACCCGTCATTCTAGACAGGAGAGAAACTACAGTACACTGGACATGGGATATCATATGTATTATCGTATTTATATGCCTACCTTTTAACATAAGTAAAGAGCTCAGGAATAGTGTGAAACATGTTATCTTACTGGATTATTGTTGTAAGATAACTTGAAATTCGTCTTTAGGGAAACTCGCTTGTAAGTCGCTCATTGCTCACACATTGACACGTAGGAGTTTCAATTACTATAGTTTAGCTCTGTGAATTCAAGAGAATTTTTTGCTTAACACGATAGGCAGGACAGGATAACTCCAGTGTCTGACAACTCCATTTCGTTTACAATCCGGACTCACCCATTTTTCATGTCGTCCATGTAACAACCTTCGTCAGTTAAACAGGTGTTAATTGGAACTTCCTCATCTGGCAGACCAATTAGCTAAAATCAGGTGAAGTAAATTGATTTTTATGACTGATTGCAAGGAATTAACACACTGGGGCAAGTTATTAAATCAAATGTACATTTTTACACGCTGAATCGTAGCCGAAATAGTTAGTATTGTATCTTCGGAAAATAATAATAATAATAATAATAATAATAATAATAATAATAATAATAATAATAATAATAATAATAATAATAATAATAATAATAATAATAATTGTACCGGGAAGTACATCTCAACCCCGTGCATTTAAATGAGGCGCCTTCAAGAACGCTATCTAGTACATAAAAATTGAAACAACTAGTGCAAGAAGTTACGACGTTGACCAAAATATGTCACTACTAAAGTGGTGATAGTAATTTGTTATTTTAAGGCTTCCTAAACTGACTGAGTTTCTTTTGTTTTTAGTGTATCAAGGATTACAACAGTTATTTCAAGAAGTTTGGACTTTTCTCCATAGATGTCTCTATTAAAGAACTTATGCACTCTGGTGCATAGTGGAATAACTAGAAATTTTGTGTTCATAGGTTTCCTGAACTGAATTGACCGTCCTTAGTTTTGATACTTCAAGGTTTGCAACACTTCTTACTCATCCCGCCAGCTTTGGAGTCTGGCCAATCACAAAATTTGTGTATTTATTTTTCTGCCAATCATAGGCTTCTTGTAACTTTTCGACTGTCCAAATAAAAATGAGAGGGTGTGTTTGGTTTTAGTCCAGAGCCTTCTCGAACCTTGCTCTCGGGATAAAAGCTGACGTCTTTTCGAGCTAACTTGTCTTGTTGATCGTCGTGCTATTGAGTGCGTTTGCTAAGAGAGGAGGCGGAGGGTCTCATCCATCGGGAGGCAGAACATCAGCAAAGGTAATGGCCACCAGTTTTCTATCTCAGTAGTTATCTCCGCAAGCTGACCCGAGGGCAAGTTTCCAACCTTTAACTATGTACAGTAACTGTCAATTTCCTCTCGAATTCCCCTTCAATTTATCTTGAGGTGACTATGATTTAGTAACCGGTTTTGCATGTAAATTGGAACTTAGCTTGTCCATCTAGTCACCTCAGTAGTATGGGACTAGCCTCAGCATCGTCGGGCCACAAGCCCAAGTAGGATTTTACCTATTTATTTTAAGGAGCGCAGGTATCCACCTCCATACAGTTTGCTTTTTGGGCCAGTAATTGAACCTGTTATTTTCCATGAAGGCCCAGTCGAATTATTTCTATACTCCTGCAAAAACTTTTCTGTTGAGTGGTTACACTCTTAAGTGTTGAAGACAGTGATATCTGTCGGTACTTGCAAATTGTAGGTTGTGCCTAGAGAGGCCTGACAGTGTAATTTTATTGAGCAAAGACGCTTTTCTCTAAATTGCCTTGAGTAGTCTGTAAGGGTTTGGCAGCGTAGTCTCCTTGGTAGAATGGTAGAGTATTGAGGCTCTTTTCTTCAAATGTAAAATATATTTGTGTGATATTGAATGGTGCCTTTTGAAGAACATAACTTGTAACCTTTGGTACAATGTGCTCTTGAAAATTGTGAGTTAAACTTTTCCTTGTAAGACAAGTTGGGAAACACCTCTCATTGTCTATCTATCTAAGCGTAACAGTAGTGATATTGGGACCTTTGCATATCGAGAGTTTAAAGCTCAAATCGTAACTTACCTATTCTTGGTTTTCCTGCTTTTCTATTTTGTACCAGTTACCAGTACCTGAAATCTTGTTGTTTGTTAAAATTTAACATCTGAAAAGAAATATAACCTTTAAAGATTTAAATTAATCTTTTACTGTCGTATATAGACCCATTCCACCCAGCACCTTATTTCACCTCTGCGTTCCACTGAATACCCCGGAACAATAATAATAACAATAAAGGGTATTTCTCTGCGTGTATCAGTGATAGAGTACCACTCCTGGATATCAAGATCATGTGTTCAAGAAATAAGAGTTTGCAATTCTGAAGGCAGAAACGATCCCCTTCGACACTCCATGTCAGCATGAAAAGTACTCTGGTGAAACATTTGGCAGTCACCCGACAAAATTATTCAGACTCAGCCAAAGATCGCCCAACATAGTTCCGTTTCTCTGTCATTTGTTAGATTGTTAATTGACATGGAGACACACTCGATGGCATCAAATTAAAATACCTGCACGTGATAGCTAATGCCAAACGATTATTATTATTATTATTATTATTATTATTATTATTATTATTATTATTATTATTATTATTATTATTATTATTATTATTAAAAATTCTATTTTAACGTTCTTTCAATTGGTGACTATTTTAAGAGAAGCTAGAGTGTCGAAATTTGATTCTATAGGAATTCTTTAACGTACTGGAATCCAACGACATGCACTGAAACATCTATCTATATAAATAAAACTGTAGGGGGTCCGCTGTCTGTAATTTCTTTTGTTTTGCAAATTTTTCAGATATTTATCCGTTTTAGGTCAACTCAAGACCGAATCGGTGGTTTTTACGTTTCGTGTCTGTTTGTTTGTCTGTTTGTCTGTTTGTCTGTTTGTCTGTTCCACCATCACGTCGAAACGGCTGGATAGATCTCAACCAAACATATTTAGAGTATACTCATCCCGGGGAAGGTTCCGATATGCATATCATTTTAAAATATTTGAATACTCGGGGGGTTTATTGGAAAACCAGAATGGTTTTTCCACCATCACGTCGAAACGGCTGGATAGATCACAACCAAACTTCATATTTAGAGTATACTCATACCGGGGAAGGTTTCGATATGCATATCATTTTAAAATCTTTGAATAGACGGGGGGTTTATAGGAAAACCAGAATGGTTTTTCCACCATCACGTCGAAACAGCTGGATAGATCTCAACCAAACTTCATATTTAGAGTATACACATCCCGGGGAAGGTTTCGATATGCATATTATTTTAAAATCTTTGAACAGATCGGGGGTTTATAGGAAAACCAGAATGGTTTTTCCACCGTCACTTCGAAACGGCTGGATAGACCTCAACCAAACTTCATATTTAGAGTACGCTCATCCAGGGGAAGGTTTTGATATGCATATCATTTTAAACTCTTTGAATAGACGGGGAGTTCCTCCATTTTCTCTTATACTATTGATTTTCTGTAAACTTCGTTTACCGTACGTGAAACGCCTCTTCGTTATAAATAACTTTCGTTATGTTCATAATTTACCTTACTCTTCACATGACGGAGAAATTAACAATTTTCCGCTGGTATCATGCTCTGCATTGAGTGACCGACACACCGACAACGAACCTACAGGTTACTATGGCAACGTCTCTGACTGCATGCCAGCAGGGAAGTAACGTATTGCCATTTTCCTCATCATGCATTTAAATTCGTAGTTGTTCCTTGGGTAGAAGGCAAGAGAGGCGTCAATCGGCCTATCTGCGGGATATTGGCGGAATATCGTTGGATGTTATAACCGCCCTCGAATAGATTAAGTAATAACACCATTAGTCATCTTCTTATTATTGTTTACCTAAAAATCACTGGACCTAAATTTCTCCTCTGTTAAAGCTTTATTATATCCATAACTCACACTAGCATAATTTACTGAGGGGCATTTGATTTTCCAATACATTTACTTGGCATTTACATATTTGTCGTTATCCGGCTGTCCTCAGTTATAATCCATTTTCTATTACTTTCGACTTTCTTAACTGTATTATTTTCTTCCTTAATTACGCCGTATGTACGCGAGTGCTAGAAACTACTGGATGTATTTCCACCAAGATTCATATTTAGAATACACCTGTCCTTGATAGGTTTTAGGGCAAATATTGTTTCTAAATCCCTGAACTGACTGGGGGTTTATACGAAACCGAAACATTGATTTTGCACTTCCACAAAATATACACAACCAAACTTAATGGATATCTACCTACCTTTTTAGAAATTAATTTCTAAACCTTTTTTCTCATGTGCATCATTTCGATACGAGGATTAATAAGGGAGACTTAACTCTCGAGCGGGTGCGTGTAAAGCGTATTCCTTACAACTTGAAAACTACTGAAGACATTCGAACCAAAATTTATATTTAGCATCCACCTGTCCAAAGGTAGGTTTTAAACGTAAATAACATTTCATGTTCCGGAATGGACTGGCGGTTTATAGGGAACAAAAATGGTGATTTTACTCTTCCACAATATATACAGAACAAGACCAACCTGACTGGAAATCGACCAAACGTGATGGAATTCCACCTCTAAACCTTTTTTTAATGTGCATTTTTTCGTCAGGAGGATTAATAAGGGAGATATCATGAATGGTCACTTTTGCAGGTTAAGTCCAGCGGACATAGCCCAAAAGGTGTTTTACATGGAGCAGATTCCTTATCTATATAAATCAAATCGTAATGACTGTGTCTCTATACACTGACTATTTTGGCGAAATTTTCGTACAGCTTTCCGTTTAAGGGGTAATAATGACCATCTGCATAATTTTTGGTTTAGTTTCCTGAAAGTCCTAATTTTTACCCGCCTCGCCCAAAATCCAGATTGCGGCATAATCTGCCAGAAGAAAAAGAAGATTATTGAAATTTGACAAAATTATACGTTTTAGCCTCTAACGAACGGGAAACATCCTAGATCATTAAATTTTTCACTTTTTATCCCCGAAGAATATCGAAATATGCAGGCAATTTTAATGATGGTGCACACCTTCGGAAATTCCTATTACATAACGGATTGCACAATCTCCGTTCAATTTGGAATGATCTACAACCTTGGTCTTATGACTTTTTGCCGTATTTGTATCCCTTTTACGTTTGATTCTTCTCTGTTAATCGATGTTAAGTCAATTGGGAATTTTCACATGCATAATTCATACTTTCGATTACTTATATGAAATACAGAATCATCAAACTCTTCACGAAAATTGGCCCACCCAGTAGCCATATGTGAGCCAAATGCTATGTATGTAGCTGTCACATAATTATCCGAAAAGTAATGTAATGTGAGATAATCTTACAAAACCTTTACCCTGTCCCACGTTTCTAACTCAATCTGACCCAAGAATAGATGACATGTCATAGGACGAGCCATTTAGGCCACTAAATCCGGCGTGTCTTACGGTATAATCCTTTGTCGATATGACGTACGTTTAGTAGCAGTTAATCTGTAAATGAAGGTCTTCAATATTGTAAACACGCATATACTTTCGTATGTCGATCTATATATATTCACTGATGTCGATTTGTAGTGATCGAAAAAGGGTGTGTCTGCTATTGTAATCAGTACTCCCCACACCGACTTTGACTGGCAGTAGGAAAGGGTTCCTTCTCCAACTCCTGTGTAACTGTCATTAGTACGGAAGGCCTACAATTGTAATGAATAATTCCCTTCTCGATTTGACTTGCAGAAGGCAAGTGAGCATGCAGTTTTGTTTAAAACTCCCCTACCCGATTGTGTTTGGCAGTAGGCAAGGGTGCCCGCCATTATAAAGAAATGTCCTCATCTAAGATGTGACTGGCATTAGGCATAGTGGCCTGCTATTTTGATGGAAACTCACCAACTTGGTGTGACTGGCAGTAAGCTGGCTGGCAGTAGGAAAATGGGCCTGGCATTATAATGATAACTGCACAAATCAATTTCGAGTGATAGTAGGGTAATTGCCTACCATTATAATAGAAACCCCTCAACTGTAATCTGTCTGGAAGTAGGAAAGGGGGCTGCCATTTTAACGAAAACTCCCCAAATCGATTCTGTCCGCGTAGTAGGCAATGGGGCCTGCAATTATAATGCACATAAATTTCCCAACTCGATTGTGAATGGCAGTAGGCAAGTGAGCCTGCCGTTATATCACAAATCCGTAACAAACACTTTACATTGGAAACAACGTACCGGGACCTCCCCATGCTCTTTCTCGGATAACGCTAAGAGACATGCAATTTTAAAACAATCTTATTTACTGCATGTACACTATTTACTTCGATATTCGAATACAATGTAGAATACCGTAGCGAAGCACGGGTACATTCGCTAGTCTATATATAAAAAATAAGAGTTTTGTCTGCACATTGCTCAGAATTTGAAAAGAATGGTATTTCTGTATCGGTCATGCCCATAGTAACAAGAAAATGTACTTTTTACTTTTCCGTAATTTCTGTCTGTCTGTCTATCTGTCTGTCTGTATGTATGTACACGCATCACGAGAAAACAGCTGAAGATAATTTAATGAAAATCTGTATGTAAAGTCGGGGGATGAGCCGCTACAATCTAGGCTATAAATCATTTTATTCACGCTGAGTGAAATGGTAGTTTAGGGGAAGGCCTTAAATTTAATTATCGAATATTTATATTATCAGCGGTCCTACCGATAAATACTATATAACTAAAGTTATATAGAATTCAATTTCCATTCATTTATGTCTTATACATTGTTACCGTACCGGCTCTGATAACACAGATATTAATGAATTTGTATTTTTGTTGCTAAGTCCATATCAACGCCGAGCCACGAGAAAATGGGTTAACAGAATTTAATGAAAACCGCTATATAGAGTCGGGGATAAGAAACTACAGTCTAGGCAGTAAATAATTTTATTTTCCCTGAGATGAAATGGTAGTTTAGGGGAAGGCGCCTAAATTAAATTTTAAATACCGGTACCTCTGTTTTTTTTTGCTCGAGGCTTTACGTCGCACAGACACAGATAGGTCTTATGGCGACGATGGGATAGGAAAGGCCTGGGAATTGGAAGGAAGCGGCCGTGGCCTTAATTAAGGTACATTTGCCTGGTATGAAAATGGGAAACCACGGAAAACCATCTTCAGGGCTGCCGATAGTGGGATTCGAACCTACTATCTCCCGGATGCAAGCTCACAGCCGCGCGCCTCTACGCGCACGGCCAACTCGCCCGGTAGGTACCTATGTTATTGGTGCTACAGAAAAGTACGGAACTACATAACAAAAGTTATAGACAATACAATTTCCGATCATTTATGTTTCATTCAGTTTTACTGTACCGACTGTGATAAGAGTGGTATTTCAGAAGGCCTACAATATCCAAAGCGCTTAACACTGATCAACAATTACTTTACATTGACCATTGTTTGTTGTGATGTTCTTCGTTTCTTACGGTCCCGCTCAACTCCGATAGATGGGATTACTACTGCGTACCGAGTATAACAGCCTTACTGAACACTGGCGGGAAATAGCTGGGGAGTTGGGAAAATTTCTTCTTTAGCATGCAATTCCTCTGGTTCATACATTTTCTGATACTGCAGGAACGTAACACACTGGTTCATCATAGCATTCACCAGTATCCAGTAATCGGGAGATAGTGGGTTCGAGCCCCACTGTCGGCAGCCCTGAAAATGGTTTTCCGTGGTTTCCCATTTTCACACCAGGCAAATGCCGGGACTGTACCTTAATTAAGGCCACGGCCTATTCCTTCCACTTCCTAGGCCTTTTCTAACCCATCGTCGCCATAAGACATATCTGTGTCGGTGCGACGTAAAGCAAATAGAAAAAAAAGATAATAATAATAATAATAATAATAATAATAATAATAATAATAATAATAATAATAATAATAATAATAATAATAATAATAATAATAATAATAATAATAATTTAAAAATAGCATCATAGCATTCGAGCTATTCAATCCCTACTCTGAGGCACTGATTGGAATGATTAGTGTGCATTTTTAACGGAATAATGACAGAGGAGTGTTCATGGCAGTCTGCGACCTGGTTGTTCCAGCTCTGGAACTTTGGACTGTTAGATCGGCACCGTAGTACTGTTCGTTGAAAGTGAGAAAGTGCGCCGTTTTTCATTTGATCGAGTATTTTATATGATAACATTGCTTTCAATCGCTAAATTCCTACTGACGTTTTTGTAATGACCTATGTTGAATTCAGTTAGGAAAACCACCAAGTCAATCTTTCTGAGAATCCCGTAGCGAAGCACGGGTACATCAGCTAGTCTTCAAATAAATCTGACTTCAGTTGGCACCGAACTCGCTATCTTGCGAACAGAAGGACGATACCTAACCAACCACGCCACTGAAGTCAGCTGTAGGGTATTAAAATGATAAAGCCGAAGACAATAATTGTTATAGTGATTTCTTCATTGGATCTGGGATTTATTACATAATATGCTTTGTATATTCAAAACAAATGTAAATGTTCACATTATTCGTGTATAAATAAAACATTATGTGACACAATACATCCCGTAAATATGCATTTATTTTGTATGTCCGAAAACAAATTTACGTCATCACCTCATAATTGACTCATTCCTTGATATAATTGAATTGACTTCCCGAAGCCATTTAATAAATATTGTGTGCTGAGAATCGAACATCTGTCTACTTTCAACTTGTTATATGCTTCCTACTATTTTGATTTATTTCCCAAAAATAAGAATACCATTATAGAAATTGCACACATACATACATACATACATACATACATACATACATACATACATACATACATACATACATACATACATACATACATTCATACATACACACATACATACACACATACATAAATACATACATACATACATACATACATACATACATACATACATACATACAATACATACATTATCATTATCATTATAGACTGTTATGCCTTTCAGCGTTCAGTCTGCAAGCTTCTGTGAATTTACTAAACGTCGCCACAATCCTCTATTTGCAACTAGTGTTGTGGCCTCATTTAGTTCTATACCTCTTATCCTTAAATCGTTAGAAACTGAGTCCAACCATCGTCGTCTTGGTCTCCCTCTACTTCTCTTACCCTCCATAACAGAGTCCATTATTCTCCTAGGTAACCTATCCTCCTCCATTCACCTCACATGACCCCACCACCGAAGCCGGTTTATGGGTACAACTTCAGCCATCGAGTTCATTCCTAAATTAGCCGTTATCTCCTAATTCCGGGTACCCTCCTGCCATTGTTCCCACCTGTTTGTACCAGCAATCATTCTCGCTACTTTCAGGTCTGTTACTTCTAACTTATGAATAAGATATCCTGAGTCCACCCAACTTTCGCTCCCGTAAAGAAAAGTTGGTCTGAAAACAGATCGATGTAAAGATAGTTTCGTCTGGGAGCTGACTTCCTTCTTACAGAATACTGTTGATCGCAACTGCGAGCTCACTGCATTAGCTTTACTACACCTTGATTCAATCTCACTTACTATATTACCATCCTGGGAGAACACACAACCTAAAAACTTGAAATTATCGACCTGTTCCAGCTTTGTATCACCAATCTGACATTCAATTCTGTTCAATTTCTTACCTACTGACATAAATTCAGTCTTCGAAAGGCTAATTTTCACACCATACTCATTGCACCTATTGCACCAAGATATTACACTGCAGGCTTTCGGCACAATCTGCCGTTAAAACCAAATCGTCAGCATAGGCCAAACTGCTTATTACATTTCCACCTAACTAAATCCCTCTCTGCTATTTTATACCTTTCAGCAGATGATCCATGGAAACTATGAACAGCAAAGGTGAAAGATTACAGCCTTGTCTAACACCTGTAAGTACCCTGAACCAAGAACTCATTCTACCATCAATTCTCACTGAAGCCCAGTTGTCAACATAAATGTCTTTGATTGATTTTAATAATCTACCTTAATTCCATAGTCCCCCAGTATGGCGAACATCTTTTCCCTCGGTACCCTGTCATATGCTTTCTCTAGATCTACGAAACATAAACACAACTGCCTATTCCTCTCGTAGCATTTTTCAGTTACCTGGCGCATACTGAATATCTGATCCTGACAGCCCCTCTGTGGTCTGAAACCACACTGGTTTTCATCCAACTTCTTCTCAACTACTGATCACACCCTCCCTTCCAAATTATATTGGTTAAAATAACACTCATTATTTCTTACAGTATTTTATTCATTTCTTATTATTTTCATGTTCGTGCCTACATTAATGTGATATGTGTTAGATACCACTGAGCATTGCAGTTGAGTTAGCTGCTATATTATATGTTAAATAAACGAATATATTAATGAGTTAAAATGATTAAGTTCTACCTGGTATATGTAAGTTAAATTTCCCTAAGAATGTTTCAATAGGGCAACTGATAAACAGTGGTAGTGATTGTTACTTGTTAATCTTCAGCAGAAGAGTTGCTTAACCTTGAGATCCCCCAGCATTGCTTCAGCATAGTGATCTCGTAACCAAATTATGGCTCATCCTACGTGTAGTAATTCACTCTGCCTGTTCTTTTTTTCACTCGAGGTCATCTCTTTAGGAACAACATTTTTAACGTTATATGATTCAGGGGGTTGTAAGAAATGTGTTCTTTTCATTCATTATTATGTATATCAAAATAAGATTATTCATAACACTGGAGATACTTCTTGAGTAAATAGTATCTCTGTTGTACACTTAATCGTATCTAGGCCACTAACAAAATACGACTGGAAGGGTTTAAAGAAATTTATATTGATTAAAATGAATAAACGCAAATTTTTTTCAAGAAAGTTAAAAAGGCGTTCAAAAGTTTTGGGTGATTTCTCGAGATGTTACGTTTTTCGGCCTATTTGTCTGTTTGTACAAGACGTAACCCGAAGAGACTATCGGGTTGTTACATCGTCAATCAAAACGAAAAACATATCTCATTCACGTTTGATGTAACTGAACCGAACTACGAAGTACGACTGCCAAAGTGTCGAAATGTTGTATAATAGTACATATTGTTCATCAATTGTTTATCTTAAGAGTTGCTTAAATCTAAAGTTTATTCAGTACTGTTTAATGTTTAGTCCCAAATAAAATTCCCATTCTTTCGATCGATAATTGCTCACGATCATTTGTTGGATTTGAAATGATTTTATGTCAACTCACCATGTTGATATCCTGTTAAAATTGGCAGAGATAATTCGTTTACGCTGAGCACCTGTAGTTGGCATTTGCATTGAAATGACGTTAATTTCACTTTCCTGGTTTAGTCAGTGGGGTTCAGAGATTAAACAAGTCGAGCTTGTCATACTAGTTTTATTGCATTGCTGTTCATTAACAGTTCCGAAACGAAATAATAAGGCAAACAAGAAATATGTACATTGCGTGTACACACTGAGATTCGATAAGATCATGAATTCCACATAATGCCCATAGTTCAGTTATTTGCCATCGTGGAGGTTTGTCTTGTACCTGCTGCACTCTAACAGAAAGAGCGAGTTGTTTCACCACACCTCCCCCATTCCCATTGTTGCGAGCTGTTTGTGCTTACCTTACGTAAAAAAAAAAAAATCTCCCCTTCGAATTGGTGCTCTTTTCTCCGTCTGCTGTTACGAACTGTCGGCTTCCCGGCTGCTTGTACTACTGCTGTCACTGCTCGCCTGCATGGCGCATCCACTCTGACGTCACACCTATAGTATGTTCTCGATCTACCCCGCTGCCATATATATATGGCCTTGTGTCGTTCATTCGGCAGGTCAGTTGTGGTATAACCTTGTTAAAGACAGTGGGAGCTGGAACTCTGTACACGGCTGGACCGTGTCCATTTTACTTGTAAACTTCGTGCTGGACTTCTATCAAGGGTGAGCAGACACTGTTTCCTTCTATCATTTAACGTGCCCTACCTTGCTGTACTTGGGCTTCGCCGTAGTAACGAAAATTGAACTTTGGTCCCTTCAGGACACATCTGAGTATTCGTGCAGCGCAAATGTTCTGCCTTTTGGACATTTATATTCCTAAAATGTGGTGTAAATGGTGTACTGGGCAGCTGATCTAAAATTCTAGCCCATACACATTCCTAGCTTCTGAGATGAACTTTTGCATCGCGTCTGTTAGTGCTGGAGACTTGGCGGCTTGATCCTTATCCTATCCCATTCCTCCGTTTCTTATTTCCTTGTTTTCTTTTCTTGTCCCATCTATCTGTTAACTTTGCGTAAAAACGGTGCTTGCTCAAAAGATGTGGTCTGCTAATTTAATTTGTATGTTCATCGCTTAGCTTCAATTTTATTATCGCCTCTGCGCATGCATGTGTGTTTTAATCCCTTCTGGGATCACTTGTTAGAATTCCTATTTTTTTCTCTAATCTACCAAAAGGATCACTCCCTGGATTGGAGATTGGTTTATTTCTATTCTGAATCTCTAGAATTGTTTGACATGAGGTTACATTTTTTGATGTCCTATTGTTAACATTGTATCAATTTGAGAGCTTATCTAGCAAGTGTATGACACTACCAACTTTGTATTCTACTGGCACGAGCCTGAAACTTTATTTGATGTACCTCCCTTCTAGCGTATTGTGCAATATAATCCAAAGAAACTGATTTCAGAATCTATGGGTTCCCTCCCACTTTTTCTCTTTCCCCTAATTGAAGTGTCGGAACATATGCCCAAATATTGTAGTGATTGGTGCTTAGGAATTCGATTATGACGATGTAATCAAATTTTGTATCACCTACGTGTTTTAAAATCAAACTTAATGCTTTTATTACGCCATATGTTGGTTCATACTATTTGTTCTGATGAAGATAATTTGTTACCCCTTTGAGATTGATATAATATACTTGTTATTTTCAAACTTGTTTTCCAAAATTCTCTTTCACGAGTTCCTTTCCCCTATTACTTCTGTTTTCACGTGTACCTACCACGGCAATTCTCTTGGGTAGCGGCCCTTTGACTTCTTTATGCACATGTATGGAGCTCTGAATTGCACTGTTTACGGTAATGTTGACACGATGTATTGAACTGTTATATTCTCATGTTGCACGCTTCTCGGCACTCTGTGCGCTTGTGTACTGTCAGTTCTGAGTACTTTGATATCTTGTTGTATAGTATCCCGATCAAGGGCACTCTCCGAAAAACAAATCTAAATTACAACGCTTTTTCTAGCAAGTTGATAGTAAGCAAAGACACTATCAAGTACAAACAGCGTTACACCATGGAGCAGTTACGTTTAGGGACATTTGACCGGAGATGAATGAATGAATGAATGAATGAATGAATGAATGAATGAATGAATGAATGAATGAATGAATACTGATCTGCATTTAGGGCAGTCGCCCAGGTGGCAGATTCCCTATCTGTTGCTTTCCTAGCCTTTTCCTAAATGATTTCAAAGAAATTGGAAATCCATTGAACGTCTCCCTTGGTAAGTTATTCCAATCCCTAACTCCCCTTCCTATAAATGAATATTTGCCCCAGTTTGTCCTCTTGAATTCCAACTTTATCTTCATATTGTGATCTTTCCTACTTTTATAAACGCCACTCAAACGTATTCGTCTTATTCAAACTTACACGCCATCTCTCCACTGACAGCTCGGAACATACCACTTAGTCGAGCAGCTCTTCTTCTTTCTCTCAGTTCTTCCCAACCCAAACTTTGCAACATTTTTGTAACGCTACTCTTTTCTCGGAAATCACCCAGAACAAATCGAGCTGTTTTTCTTTGGATTTTTTCCAGTTCTTGCATCAGGTAATCCTGGTGAGGGTCCCATACACTGGAACCATACTCTAGTTGTGGTCTTACCAGAGACTTATATGCCCTTTTCTTTACATCCTTACTACAACCACTAAAAACCCTCATAACCATGTGCAGAGATCTGTACCCTTTATTTACAATCCCATTTATGTGATTACCCCAATGAAGATCTTTCCCTATATTAACACACAGATACCTACAGTGATCCCCAAAAGGAACTTTCACCCCATCAAAGCAGTAATTAAAACTGAGAGGACTTTTCCTATTTGCGACACTCACAACCTGACTTTTAACCCCGTTTATCAACATACCATTGTCTGCTGTCCATCTCACGACATTTTCGAGGTCACGTTGCAGTTGCTCACAATCTTGTAATTTATCACTCTATAGAGAATAACATCATCCGCAAAAAGCCTTACCTCCGATTTCACTCCTTTACATATATCATTTATATATATAAGAAAACCTAAAGGTCCGATAATACTGCCCTGAGGAATTCCCCTCTTAATTATTACAGGGTCAGATAAAGCTTCCCCTACTCTAATTCTCTGAGATCTATTTTCTAGAAATATAGCAACCCATTCGGTCACTCTTTTGTCTAGGCCAATTGCTCTCATTTTTGCCAATAGATGGTCTAGAGAATCCTGAAGAATCTATAAGAACGGTTTGTAGGCGTTTAGGTCCATGACGGGTGAGGGGTCTCACTTTCCATGTTAGTACCATGTGAACTGCGATTGAAGTTCGGTCCAGGAGCCGTGAGTATTTCAGCATGATGGAAGGCAGGTTCCACCCAGTCAACACTGACGCGAACGGGCTTCTCTTTTAAATAGAAAGTAATGGACTTGCCGCCGCTTATGAATGACCTCATGCGGGCCCGTGTACGGTGGCTGGAAAGTACTATGTACCCTGCCATACCGTAGATATGTATGGGGTGCATGTATTGAGCACAAAACTAGATTACCGCGCGTGTCATAATGGAAGTGCAGGCCATAGTCGGTTATTTGTTGTCGGAGTCTGGTTATGAAGTCAGGTTCGTTTTGAAGACAGGTTCTTCCTGAAATCGGAGTGATTCGCTGTAGATCAGTTCTGCTGAGTAAGCACCGAGGTCTTCTTTGTGGGCACAATTAAAGCCTGCAGTAAGGAAACAACAGGATGATACATATTTTGGCTTTGAGTTCACGATTAAGCATATCCACCATGTTCCTGGAACAGGGATGCCAGCTTGTAGACCAAGAACGAACAGTGCCGATGAGGATCCCGAGGTCCTGGAATAGCTGAGACCCGAACTGTTGACCTTGATCGGTTATGAAAGAAACTGGTGGTCCATCATGCCGTGAGAGCTTCGGTGACATCTTACGGAGTGATACGTTCCAAGGGACAAACCGTTGACCAAGAAGTGATGAAGTCTATAACTGCCAGATAGTACCGGTAGATGGCAGTGGGTGGGAGTGGACGAAAGATGTCCAGGTGGGCATCTTGAAATTGTGCAGATGGAGGTGCGATGTTCCCAATGGTACGAAGATGCGAGGTTATGGATGGTGGAGATAGATGCGTCGATACACTCAGCAACTCGAGCCCATGGACGACCGTCTCTTTATACGTAAGGTTACATGAAAAGTTCTGATACTAAATGGGCTGTTATTCTGTTTCCGAGGTGACTGAGATTATGGAGAGAATCTAAACTATACTTTCTGTTCTAGTCTGTGAAAAACAAGAGGCCTTCACTTGTTGGGTATTCGTTCATCGCAATCCCTGATTGTTGTCGAAGTTTGGCTGGTAGTTGCATGGCAGTTCGCACTTTTTCGTGAGGTAGCGGAAACAGTGACGGTAACAACGTACTATTCCGGTGCCGCTGATCGTCTATGACGACCTATCGTTACTCTGATGACGATTCGATCGACCTCAGGAGCACGAAAATCCTGGATGTCTGCAGTGTAGCCGTTTGCTGATAAAGTTCATCTCTCCGGTTTCCTAACCGACTTCGATCACCACGTGACGGCATGTGAATGGCATTGTAACAGTGGAGTTAGAGAATAGTGAGACTTCCGTGCTTTTACCTTCCGATGAGGGTGGGCGGCATCTGCCATATGTAGGTAACTGCGTGTTATTGTAGTGGAGGATAGTGTTATGTGTGGTGTGTGAGTTGCAGGGATGTTGGGGACAGCACAAACGCCCAGCCCCCGGGCCATTGGAATTAACCAATTAAGGTTAAAATCCCCGACCCGGCCGGGAATCGAACCCGGGACCCTGTGAACCGAAGGCCAGTTCGCTGACCATTCAGCCAACGAGTCGGACTTTTACCCACTAAAACAACTACTTTAATAAATGGACAGTCTAGTTATGTCTGCAGTGTAGCCTGCAATTATGTCGGCAGACGTTGTAACCTCAAATGCATTAATAGTTTATCTCGGACCTGTGTGGCACCTGCCAGAGACGGAAGCTATCGTAAAAAATGAGAAAGCTTACGATCTCCTAACACCTCTTCTAAAAGTAATTGCTTGACGCCCTGTTTTTCAGTTAATGAAAGCTGCCTATTTAATTCCTAACGTAAGTTTAAGAAGGCATCCGAGAGAATACTGACGGTCCAGATGACAACTGCATTCTCATATCTTGATGCGTCCTGCGTTATCCCAGAGACATTAAATTGTCGTCTGCACAAGTTAACCCAAGGTCAGTTTATCTGGCCAGAAAACTGGTACTTTCACTGCTACACGATTAACTACCATACTCAGCAGTGTGGGTACTGAGGGAAGTGCCTCTTGTAGCTCTTGTTGCAGACAGTTATTTTGCTCCCCAAAGCTGTCGTAGTTGTTCTTGTAGTTGTTCCATGGCGGCAGCGTTTGGAATATTTCACGTAGCGCAACAGGTCACATCTGGGTGACCCACATGTGCGGTTTACACATTAAATAAGTCAAGCTAATCATACAAGCTTTATTACCTTGCTGGTTCAGGAACAGTTCTGAAAATGATAGAAGAAGGCAAAGAAGGATTCCTTACTATGTGGGTATACTCAGAGATACGTTGAAACTGTGAATTCCACATGATGGCTATAGTTCAGTTACATTCGTGGAAGTAGTCTGTTACGTGCTACAATCCAGCAAACAGAGCTAGTGTATCCGACACTACTCCATCGATGGACTAACATGTAGCACACAGTTCTAAATCATTCCTATTAGATGAAACACTGTAAGACTCTCTCAAGGGAACGAAGGGTACAGTGAACAGATTTTTCCATGCAAAGGGTTTTATTAGAGTATTTTTGCTGGTGAATATTTTGTCATAATTACAAGTTTTTATTTTAAACACTCCAATGTCGCCCCTCCATCCAGTCTCTCGTGTATCCTTTTACCTTGACCGCTATCCTAGACTGGTTATTGCCAGGAAGGAATAGAGTTAGGAATAATTATGGAAGTAATTCTTTCTCAATAGAGAGGCAGAGGGAGAGAATGTGTGCGTAAATAAGGCATTTCTACGTCGGCTCATAGAACCCCGTAGGTAACTACTGTACAAGACGAAACCTTCCACTTTAGATACCCACGGCACTAAGTTATATGAAGGTAGCATATATCTGTCTGCATTTATTCTCACGAATTTAATAAATAGCAGTATTGTAGTGAAACAAAAGAATCTCAGCAGCTCATGCAGCTATGTGTCTCTCTCGAAGAGCGTTCTAATATTTAAGGTATGCCTATTACTTCACGTGAAAACTAATCGAAGTCCTAAACTTACCTACACATTCCCCATGAATGGACGGATTCACGCACGAGCTTTTGTTTAGGCATGCGGCATATCCATAGGATATGTGATTTCTTGTACTTTTCTTCATAACATAAATAACAATAATAAAGATAATATGCCGCAGCATAGAAAGCTTAACAGAAACAATGCGTAAGAGGCTACTGATGTATTTTGTGGACATTTATACAAAATGGATCACGACAAGTTAACCAAACAGACCTTCAAATATCTTTTTAACAAGAAGTCTACAACAACCTGGATTCATGAAGTCAAGTAAAAGTTGGAAAGATATAATATAAGAGAAGAAATAGCGACAGATAGAGAGATTTTTAGCAAGAAAGTATTAAAAATGGAAGGATTCCAAGCTAAGGAGGTAAAGAAAACAGGCTCAAAATGGTTCGAAGAGAGGGAAAGGAGACATAGCGAGCTGATGAACAAGTATTGGAGGAAGAGGAAGGAAGAACAAAGGGTGGAGCATTGAAATTGTTACGTGGTCCCTAGAAGACCGCAACGGAGTAATGATAATAATAATAATAATAATAATAATAATAATAATAATAATAATAATAATAATAATAATAATAATAATAATAATCATCCGATGGCTTCATCTATAGAGTTACGGAACTTCTGAAATGGTTCGATCTATGTGATTTGTCTACCAATGTATACAGTCCAATTGTACTGTTGTCCAACAACGAGGGTGCAATTTTACTGGACCGTTCCTATGACTAAGTTTATTTAATTTTATCGCTGACATTATGTGCGTCATTAGAGATCTTTAGCCATTCACCGACATTGAAATGGAGTGCCAAGATGTTTAACCACCCTCCAAAAATCGAGTTCCTAAGCCAGAATCGAACCCGCAAATTTAACATCTCGAGTCTGACACGCTACCACTGATCCAGTGAGGCAGCTAGAATCTACAAATATCTATGTAACATAATGATAGAAAATTCAAATATTACAATTATAGTAAGCAGAATATTCTTTTAGGTATTCAGTCATTACTGTAGAAGTGTGCTTTATTAACTGCCATCACGCATTACGAAATTTATCACCAAGGAGATAAGTGATATATCTCAAAAGAGTCCGAGTGCTCAGACGGTAGAACGCTGATCTCCTCAGCCCAAATTGAAAGGTTCGATCTCGGCTCAGTTCGATGGAATTTGAAGTTTTTCAAATACGCCAGCCCCTTATTGGTAGATTTAGTGACACGAAAAGAAACTCTAACGGAAGAAAGTTTCGGAGTTTTGGTGTCTCCCCAAACCGTAAATGTACTTAATAACACATAATACAATTATTATTATTATTATTATTATTATTATTATTATTATTATTATTATTATTATTATTATTATTATTATAGTCATCATCACAGTCATCTTTCTTAAGAAATATCTACTCACTTCAGGTTGAAAATGATCATTATTTCAGATTCACTCACTGAAAAGTGATACTATTAAAATCAGTGGAATTAATTTCTGTAATATTAACGAATGTGTGAGAGAGTTAAAGAAATTCCCCAAAACTACAGTCATTTTAATCAGCTGAAACATCTACGGTTTGTTTTTGGAAACTGATTCTCAGAAATATCTCGAGTTTTCAAAAGTTTGAAATAAAAATTTTGTAGGCACAAATATTTTACAACTAAGAACATTTCTATTAGAAGTGTTGTATCGATTTCAGTGATTTTATTAATATTCTTGAATAACAATCTCGCCAATGAAAGAGATATAATTATACGTGTTGTTTTTCAAAGATTCAACAAATAGTCTATGTAACAAGAACAGCAAAAGTGGCCTCGTGGTATCAGCTTGCATTCGGGAGATAGTGGGTTCGAACCCCACTATCTGCAACCCAGAAGATGTTTTTCCGTGGTTTCCCTTTTTCACACCAGGCAGATGCTAAGGTTGTACCTTAATTAAGACTGCTGTCTCTTCCTTCCCACTCCTATTCCATCACCGCCATAAGACCTACTTGTGTCGATGCGACGTAACGTTAATTGAAAAAAAAAGTCTCCACTTCTTCATGCTGGTCTTTTCCCAACCTCCTGGGATTGGCATTATAGGTGGATCAAGCCCAGTTTTACGGCAGGATGCCTTTTCTGACGCCAACATTTTATCAAGGGACGTATTCGCTACTGTGCGTTTCTGTAGTGTTACGTAGGGTGATGTGTTTTAAGCAAATGAAGGTGTGTATTAAGATGAACACAAGCACCCAGCCTGAGCTAGAACAATCAACCTTAAGTGGTAAAATCCCAGGTCCAGCCGGAAATCAAACCCGGTGCACTCTGAACCGACGGCCACTACACTAATCATTCAACCAAGGAGCCGGACCATTGGGAAATGTTTATATTTGTGTAATTAACCAAAAGAAGGGGAGAAGTGAAGTGCATGCAACCGACAGTTCGAACGATTATTTTTATGACGACATACGTTGGGTAATATGCAGAACATATGTGTGAATACATGGTGGAAATGGATTTGTGTTTGCGAAATTTTGTCTGGCCGGATTCATCCTGTTGCGGTAGTGGAGTAGCCCATATAGCCAACGACTTTACGCCGAGTGCTGGACGGCGGGAAATAACCTGACCACCTTTACGAAGCCAACAGCTTCAGAAAGAGGAACTCCTTCAGGAGGATGATGGACAACCAGTGAAGAAAGTGCCGCTGACATTCTATCAGACAGCGTCTATACCCCCGAGACGCGGCTGCAAACATCGTCTGTTTCCAGATCAGAGCTGTTGAGTACATACAGGGGAAGGCTACGTGAAACCACCCCTGTGTGTTGTTTCCAAGTAAACCCATCATGTACATGCATTATGTTCTTCCTTATCACTAAACAATTGCCCGGAGGTAAAAATAGTCCCCCATTCGGATTTCTGGGAGGGGCACCTTGCAAGGCTGTAATCATCCAAACGAATATACACATTTTATACTAGAATGTACAAGGATTACGAAAAATCGGAAAATTGTACTTGTGGAAAGAGCATAGCAACAAAATAATGTTATAATTCTAGGACTAGTAGAATCCCGCTGCCATGGCACTGGACACTTCAGAACAGCTAATGCCAATACGATCTTTTTTCTGGTGTATCAGACCATTCCGAGATGATGCTGCCATATTAGTGCACGAAGAATGTAACGCCTTAGTCATTTAATGCAATCCGGTTAATGAGAGAATAATATTTCTGAAATCCAACACTAAACCTTGAAGGCTAAATGCTGTAAAGATATATGCAGCGACATGAATGGTCGATAACAAAGACAAAACATTCTATGAATATCCCTTCAAGTATCTTAAATCACTACCAAGCAAGGAAACTACCATAATTCAATAAAATTTTAATGCTCAGGCATGAAAACCTGTACTTAGCTGTAGGAAAAATGATCGCGGAGATGATTGATTCAGTTCAGTCAGGAAAA
Source organism: Anabrus simplex (assembly GCF_040414725.1). Taxonomy (NCBI): domain Eukaryota; kingdom Metazoa; phylum Arthropoda; class Insecta; order Orthoptera; family Tettigoniidae; genus Anabrus; species Anabrus simplex. The sequence continues at coordinate 1,509,230,372 of NC_090265.1, read as the reverse complement.
TAAGTTGCTTATTATCAATACCTCTTCCAGCACCATCTCCGAAGATTTTACTCTTCGATCTCACCAGGAGGTGCTTACCGTAAACAGACCGACTATTCTCTGATTGGATTGACATGGAAATCATCAGTCAAAAACATCAGGGGTCTTTCAGGTCTCGACTGTAGCGTTGAACAACAGCTTGTATGTCGTGAACTTGTTTTAGCATATTATGGCTTTTAGTGCCGGGAGTGTCTGATGACACGTTCTGCTTGTGAGTTCAGTAGCTGCCTTTCCCGGTACACCTCATGGGGGTGACCTACATGTAACACTGTGTGAGGATGCTGTCTGTGGGTGTAAGATTATTTGTACGGACTAGGAATGCGGAGGAGGTCTTCAGAAAAATACCGTACCGGCATTTGTGTGGAGCTGAAATAGGAAACCACGGAATAACATTTCGGGGATGGCCAACAGGGGATTTAAACCCGCCTCTCTCCAAAGTACCCAGCCATAACTGCAGTGCCTCAACGTACTGGGCTAACCTGTTCGGTTATTTCGAACTGATATTAAAATCATCGAAATGTAAAACGACACCCCCTAAAACAGTAAGGCCAGAAGGAAGAGCACATATTGAAACTTTTCGAAATAGAGTCCAAGTAAGGCTCACAGCCCATCAAATAGGTAGTACGAAACGTAAAGAAAAATGAACTTTCCTGAAAGGGTCATTTGTTGAAAAAGTTTAGGAATTAGTGAGGTATAGCAACAATGTGAAAAATAAATATAACTCGCTTACTGACGGAAGTATTCAAATCACCGTAGAGCAAAAAGTTTTGGAGATGGAAGGATTGTAGGTAATTCCAAAGTACCAGAAGATGTCTGCACTAATTCAGAGAAAGTGTCGGAGTGACAAGAATAATTACGTCAATCAAAAGTGTGTATCGCGAAAATCAAGGACTGCGATGAGACCAGATGTATGTTTAATGAAATAAAGAAATTAACAACGTCATTTAAGCCAAGACCATGGGTCATAGACGAACTGGAACACCATAGACCAATATAAAGCAAGGAGAGGAGGTTAGTGCAACAAGCTGTATATTGACGGCAATGGGAAACATGGTAGTGCGAACATTCCAGAAGGAAAAGAACCTATCATTTTAACAGAGGAAGTTCAAAAAGCTATTGTTTGAAGGACAACAAAGAAACTGGGTCTTGTATTATTACTGTACAGATGCTGAAAACCTCTTGAGATTTGGGTGTTGAGATCATGTACGAAATATCGGGTGGCCCATCTGCCCCTGGTTAATTAGTTCCATGAAACCCAACCAACATTAATTTTAATCTTAAGATCTATATGTTTCTGCATCCTGTCTATGTGTCAGCAATGTAAATGTAGCCGTGGACCTAGCAAAGAAAAAACGACTATGCACACTTTCCTCGCCCAATCCTACGGACCAGTGTACAGACATGAGAGTTATTGCTCCGTGAAAAAAAATGAAATGGCGTATGGCTTTTAGTGCCGGGAGTGTCCGAGGACAAGTTCGGCTCGCCAGGTGCAGGTCTTTCGATTTGACTCCCGTAGGCGACCTGCGCGTCATGATGAAGATGAAATGATGATGAAGACGACACATACACCCAGCCCCCGTACCAGCGAAATTAGCCAATGATGGTTAAAATTCCCGACCCTGCCGGGAATCGAACCCGAGACCCCTCTGACCAAAGGCCAGCACGCTAACCATTTAGCCATGGAGCCGGACTGCTCCGTGAAATAACATATCTACTTAATAGATTATGCCATGTGATCTGTAATGATATAAAATTAAATGAACGAGGTAAACAGTGATTGAAAATTCTGGCACCAATATTTACTTTTGACGCAGAAGGGCCGTAGTTTAATACTACACTTCTGGCGAGTATCGTGTATGTCGTCTTTGCGGCTGAGTCTGCAAAGGGCGGTCACCTGTGATGTATGAGTATTCTCAGTGTAGTGGTTCGAATATAACCGAATGAAACTTTTTAACCGACTGTTCGTGTCCCACTTTAACGGGGAAACAATGTTTATCCACACCTACCATATAACAGCACAGTAGCTTCATTCACTCACGATGTTCTTCACAGACTTGTACGCTGATACGCTGCTAATTTGTAGAGAACCAGGCAGAAGAAATGACTACCAATACGTACCTAAACCTTGGACGACGATTGTGGTCAACTGGAATGCTTGGAATCGTACCTCCTGTTAGAAATTCTCCTATAATACCTGATCCAAATGAAGAGTCTATTTGAGATGCTATATGGAATAATCCTCATATCAGTATGGGGCTACTTGCACGACACACCAACATAATCCGGTCATCTGTAGTGCGAATATTTCATGCCAAAACATTTCAACCCTACCATCTACAGTTACACCATTAGCTCCACGGACGTGATTTCTATAACATTCTGTCAATTGGTATTACGGAGTGTGACCAATGATGCAGTAATTTTGTCGGTACTGTTTACAGATTAATCAGGATTTCACGAAAATGGCACCATGAATCGATATAACTTGCCGTACTGGAGCATGGAGAATCACTACTGGGTAAGACGGGACGCATTTCAAGTGCAGTAGGGAGTAAATATTTAGTGCAGGATATTGGGCGACTACTTAGTCGGACCATATTTCTTCAACAGCAACCTGATGGGAGCACGCTGCCTTCATTTTCGTCAAAATGAATAGTCCTAATGTTGCTGGAGAACGTGCCACAGCTTTATGGATTAAGAATGTGGCTTCAACAGAATGGGGCCCCACCTCGCAGAACAGCAGCCTTGAGGAACCATCTTCTTGCTTCATATCCTAATAAGTGGATAGGAAGGGAAGAACCCGTTCTATGGTCTGATAGATCACCCTGTCTTACGCCACTCGATCTATTTCCTTGAGGTCCCTTAAATCAGGTAGTGTATTCACAGGAGCCTGAAAATCCTGGTCACTGTCGGCAACTGGTCACCGAGGAATGCCAAGTTGTTACTCCTCACATGTTACAGTGAGCAAGAAGGTCTTTACAACGTCGTGCTGAAAGCCGAATAAACCAAAGTCGTCAACATACAGAATATTTACCGCGCTTAATGTGGAGGTTGTATTCATTTCTACCTACAGACTTCTATATCTTAGTCCAATCTACGTAGCGTCCATTAAAAACGGTCCTTTTCAAGACCAAATAAAAATTCACTCTTTGGAAAAAGTAGGTATGAGGCCATAACACATTCATTTTAAACGAAATACAGTGAAAGAAGATTATACTATATCTGGAATTTTAACCTATTTCCTGACAGCTTGACTCCGCAATATCAACGGTGCGTGATTTAGCCACCTCGGGTACGGAGAAGCTAGATTTGTAAAGAATAAAGGAATACGTGAACAGATCCTCATTTTCCGATCAAGTAATTGAGAAATGTAGAGAATTACATACCCCTTTAGTACTGTGTTTGTTGGAAAAGTATTGATGACTGGACTGGCAGTATTCGAGTTGGAGGGCGACGAAGCAATAATGATCTCCTGATGACACCACGCTGTACGTGGAATTACAGGTCAAAATGAAGGAATTACTAGATATAGTTGAGAGTGAAGAGGAGAAACTTCGTGTGTCAATAAGGAAAAAACAAAGACTGATGACCGACAGATCTGATTTACTAGCAGATACCGATGTCCTGTCTTAACACGAGAAATGATGTCACATTATTCACCTGGGCTCTGTCGTTGAGAAGGACGGTGGCTCTACACTGCAAATATAACAAAGACTAATAATTCCAGCTTGAGATGCTGTATCTAACAATGGTCTCGAAAGATCAAGCCCAAACTCACTAAACTGAGAGTGCTTCCAGTTTTCCTTTACGGTGCCGAAACTTGGATAGTCACTGAGATTGATGCTTTTGGAAGTGGGCATAATGGAAGAAGTTAAGAATCTCATGGATGTACACAAATACTAAAATCTCAATCTTTCGACAACTCAATGTGAAGAGGAGGTTGCCCAATACTTGTTTCCACTGAATCGTGCAGTACATTGGGCACATAGTTAGGTAGCAGGAGGATTACTTGTAAAGTATGATTATCCAAGGCAAAGTTGAAGGGTAAAACCTGCGTGGAAGACTTGAAAAGAGATGGCTGGACTAGATAACGAAGGACTAATGGTACGTTGAGCCAGCTACTACGCGATGCCGAAGATTGGTAACGTTGGAGATAGACTGTAAGATGTATATTGTCATAGGTCACCAACTTTCAACTGTGAAAGACGGAGTGTAAGAATTTTTGCTGTAAGAATATGTAAGGCGCCCAATTGTCATAAATGGAGTTCCTTCACTCTCTGGTGCTGTAAGTGTTTCAGGTCTGTGTTTGTTCCCATCACGAGCGGATGATAAGTGCTACTGTACGTAAACTACCCACGACTATCCTAAAACTCTAAAACTAAATAGATACTACTATATTTAGTGGATAAAATGAAGTAAGAATTAAGTCACCCAACGTCTGTAGTACCTTCATCGTTCGTTCTTTCAACAAGTTCACCTTACATTTCTGTCACACGATCCACTTTATACAATTCTTACAAAATACAAAATCCTTGCTGGATGTTAGATGCGTGTCTTTCTCCTCTTTGATGTGAATACTTCCAGAGATATGTACGAGGCATTTGTATGAAAAGGCGGGGATCCTTTCATTGGTTGAGTAGATCATATGTTCTAGTTTACGAAGGAGAGTGGCTAGTATTATATGGAGTCCTTTCTTCGGAGGCTAGCATATTTCGTGTCCTATTCGACTGTACGATGCACTGAGCTCACAAATGTTCACTCGAATTTCCAGAACTGTGTCAGTGAGTAGAGTTGTGGTAACTAAGATATAAAACTCTCTCTCCTAATAAATTGATCCCCGTTCATCGCGTCGAGAGTCTCACCAGATATTTTTCGATATTCAAATCCACTACAAAACACATCCACACTGGCACTGGTGTGTTCTTCGGAGATATGACCTTCGATGTTAGGCCCCTTAAAACAACAAGCAAGCAAGAATTTTATGCCTGCATTTCTTGTTCTAGAAAAACTGACCTGCTTCAGTACTTGTGTTTTAGACATTTTGATCCTTCACGCCTACTGTGTCCGACAAAACATATTTTACTAAAATTCATCGGCAAACATTTCCATTCGGCACTCCAAGTTGTACGATATCTCCAAGTAGAATATCTCTCCTGACACATTCGGTATTTACCCGGCAAAATGAATTAATACTTGGCCTTAGATCACCCAACAGAAATCGGTGAAATGTAGTGTTTACAGTGCACTGTGTCTTCTGGTATGGTCTAGAGTAAATTTGTTACTTTCATTCACCTGTCTCAGTTTCATCCTTCGCTTTGACAATATGAAATATGAAAGCGATGCTAGTAGTACAATTTCTTATGCAGCAAGTCCCTGTTACAAATGGTGTGAAGATATCGCTCATACGGTCGGTTGGTGCATGAATTTCAGTGGGCTTGACAGACTGAATTGTAATAACAACATGTGGCTCGGTGAGGAAAGCAACGTAAAACTACCTCACTCCTCATTTCCCTAGCATGCCTCTTCAGTGATGCCTAGGTTATCTATGACAGCTGTTGTTGGAGCTGTGGAGGATCAAACCAGTCTTTGGGCTGATTACCCAACATACATTATTATTATTATTATTTATATTATTTATTTATAAAACACATATAGACCATAGAAAACTAGAAATAAATGTTGAACACCTAGAATGAATATTTCCTAAATTAAATATATTTTTAAGAGTGAAGGGATGATGATACAAAGAGTAGCAATGTGTCGTGTTCTGTCAATTGGGAATGCAAATATGATCGTACGCTTTACTTCTTTCCTGTAAGCTGTGTTGTAATACGTAGTAAACTGGTCACTTATCCATTAAAAACAAATGAAATGGCTTATCTATTCTTTATATAAAAATAAGTAAAAAGTATAGCGTTAAAAACATGAAACTAAATTAAGTTCCAAAAGGAAAATTGTGGCTGGATAAAATGTTTACATGAATGCATATAGATTTGACCCAGGTTTGCGGTCTGATGGTCTTTCTGACCCCAAGCCTACCTAGAGGGATGTTCACCCTATTGTGTGTTTTTCTGCTAGTTAAAATCCTGAACTCGGACCTCAATCGAAACCCGGGCACTCTGAACCGAAGGCCAGAACAAAGAATATTCAGCCGAGGAACCGGAGAGTAAAAGAACTGCAAAGATGAGATGAAATTTTTTGATATTATTTTATTTGTAAGGAATTTCTTTAAAATGATATCGAAGTTGATGCTGAAATATTCCAATAGAATAGTAGTAATGTACAGTTGGTCGTCTACGTTTTTCCACTTAAAGATATATGTGAGTATAAGATTTCACCTAATACAATGACGTTTAACCCTTTAATAAGAGTGCACGAGAAGTCTTCTTAAACCTGAACGTGACTTGAAGTGCTTACGAGTAATTCAAATAAACATAGAACTGACCATTGTTTTCTGTACTTATCTTTTACCTGGTGGCCCTCTAAGGGCGGATGTAAAATTGAAATCATTTACAGGACTGAACTCCTGTCAAGTAACGGCGTTGAAATTCTTCCATTATCTTCTTATTTGAGGAGTATGGCAACAAACCTCACGTGGATAATTATAACAGTAGCGTAGACTAAGAACGGGTGATCACACAACAATTATAACTCATGGATGCATTTTCCCCATTCTGTCTTCTGATCATACTGCCCAATGAAACTCTATCTTTTTGCTAGTGGCTTTACGTCGCACCGACACAGAGAGGTCTTATGGCGACGAGGAGATAGGAAAGGCCTAGGAGTTGGAAGTAAGCGGTGGTGGCCTTCATTAAGGTACAACCGCAACATTTGCCTGGTGTGAAAATAGGAAACAACAGAAAACCATCTTCAGGACTGCCTACAGTGGGATTCGAATCCACTATCTCCCGGATGCAAGCTCACAGACGCGCGCCTCTAACCGCACGGCCAACTTGCCCGGTGAAACTCTATCTTTGAAGAAGAAATCTCCACATAAGATTCTAACAGAAATACACTGCCATGGCATGTGGCCTCCAGAGAGACCTGGTACGCGTGTTTCGAATTGACACCTAGAGGTGACCTCTACGTCTGCGAGTCTGTGATGAATTATAATGTTGAAAATGACACACAACTAGTCCTGGAGATATCGGAATTAAGCTTAACATCCCTTACCTGGGCCGGAATAGAAGCCGGCACCCCTAGGATCTAAAGAATGCACACTAACCATTTAGCCAGGTGACCGGGCAACATAAAATATTCAAATAGCACCTCCTTCAAAAATATTACCTGTTCGTTAGAGTCGCACCGACTCGGACTGCTCCTGTGGCGTCGAGGGGACAGAACAGGTCTGAGACTGGCTAGGAATGAGTCATAGTCTTGTTTAAGGTACAGCCCCAGCATTTGCTAGGTGTGCAAATGGGAAACCACGGAAAACCATATTTAGGGTTGCTGACAATGGGGATCGATCCGATTATCTCCTGAATGGAAGCTAACAGCTATTTCTTACAAGATAGTACGTTAACCAATTCTTCTTCTCCTCACTGGCCTTTTCCCAACTATGTGAAGTCGGTACTACACTTGAATTAAGCCCACGTTTGCACCCAGACGCCTTTGCTAACGTCAGCCTTGCGTAGCGGGGCGAATTCATTATTACGTGATTCTGTAGAGGTCTGCAGTGCATTGTATTCATGAAGATGTGCGTATTAAGGAGAACACAAACACCAAGCTTTCGTTCCATACGAATTAACGATAGGCATATTAATTCTTCACCCTACCGAGAATCGAACGCAGAGCCCTCAGAACCATTCACTCAATCGTGATGTTAATCCTTTCATCCACTTCATTTATTTTATGATAAAGGAGGTCACTCTTACGAGGAACCCATCACACTTCGAAGTCTAGGGAGCACAATGTTAATTTCGTTGAAAGCACCACACAAAGATAAAATTCGCATGCGCAATATTTTGTGGTAATGGAAACCTTTGTCTGTAAACAACGGTGAAGTGAAAGGCATCTGCTTCTGGACAGGAGAGACGAGTTATGGATTACAAAGTGGTACTCGTCATTCAAAAAATAACCAGAACTGAGTTTAAAACAAACCTTCCAGAACGATGATATTTGAAGTGTGTGCTTATTCAATATCCGTTCCACAACAGTGGTTAGAAATCTGATTGACCTCAAGGGTTCACCATAGACGTTCAGAGAACCAAGATGTTCGATTGTCCCAGAATCACTGTAACTGTGTCCGACTCGTTGGCTGAATGGTCAGCGTACTGGCCTTCGGTTCAGAGGGTCCTGGGTTGGATTCGAGGCCGGGTTGGGGATTTTAACCTTGATTGGTTAATTCCAATGGCTCGGGGGCTGGGTGTTTTGCTGTCCCCAACATCCCTGCAACTCACACACCACACATAACACTATCTTCCACCACAATAACACGCAGTTACCTACACATGGTCGATGCCGCCCACCCTCATCAGAGGGTCTGCCTTACAAGGGCTGCACTCGGCTAGAAATAGCCACACGAAATTATATTATTACTGTAACTGTACACACATCGATTTTCATCATGAAGGCATCCTGTCAGAGAACGATGAGATATGCTTCTGCTGCTGGTACTACTACTACTTGGATAATTCGAACTTCCCATTCATTTGATGATGGGAATGAACTGTTCACAAACGATGGCAGAATATCGAATATATTAGAATGAAATATGCCTAAATTGGTTACCAATTTCCTCTAAACAATCGTATGTTTCAAAATATCTTCTCAAATAATAATAATAATAATAATAATAATAATAATAATAATAATAATAATAATAATAATAATAATAATAATAATAATAATAATAATAATAATAAGGCAACCTCTAAGGGTCATCACCTTAGCTGTACAAATGAAGTTGACGAAGGTCGATATCCCTATTTTCTTCAACTTAGAAGCATGATGGAAACATCAGTTCAGGACACTACTACTCCAGGCCCTGGTATTCATACTACTCTTTCTCGCTCATCGGATTCTGGGGAACCGAGGACATCATGCGGGAATGGATCGGAGCTTCCCAAATCTCTTCGCCCAGAGTGCAAACATTTCATTGGCACCTTAAATATGAATACACTTCTTAAGACTGGAAAGCTAAAACAAATAACAAACATACTAGATAAATTCAACGTCCAAATTCTAGCACTCCAAGAAACCAGGTATGCTGATGAAAATAATTTCGATTCAGACAGTTACAGGATTTACAAAGATAAACCATTAATCTTCTTCCCTAGCAAACCAGAACAGTTTGATACTGAGTTTGCAGTGAGGATAATTATTACAAACTCAGTACTGAACTTCACGCCTCCTTCTGAAAGAATTTCATTGCTCTCAATTAAGTAAGGAAATAAAGCCTACAAACAACTACAATCCAAAAGATCCACAGAAAGTAGACGACTTCTGGGAACAACTAGAGAAAGCTACATCCAAACTTCCGAATAATCATGTCGAAACCATTTTGGCAGATTTTAATTCCCAAATTGGCAAGGAAAAGAAGTTCCGAACCATCGTGGGACTCTATCCATCTCACCAGAGAAATAATAGAAACGGAGAAATATTAATTGGCTTCTGCTAGAGTTTTGATTTAAAATTAATGTCAAGTCAGTTCCTAGCTCTACCACAAAAGAAAACGACTTGGAGATCCCCTCATTTAGGAGAATTCCAGTTAGATCATGTAGCGATTTCTAAGAAAAATCGAAGTTAAATTATGAATGTTAAAGTCAAGAGAGTAGTTATTGACTTTAATCACTACTTATCTCTAGTTAAGGACAAATTTCTACATAACAAACCCAAAATCAGAACAAACAGGAAACTGCGAATCGACCCGGAACATCTCAAAGAAACTTCGGCCTCCTTAAATGCAAATATCTCCAACCACATTCCATCCAACTGATTATAACTCAAAAAAGCAGCTGTAGAAGCTTCCAAAAGTATAGGAATCCCTCCCAGGAAACGCAAACACAGATGGTGGAATAAAACCTACGACAAGGCCATAGAACTTATAACGAGAGCCTGAAGAGATTGGAATTTCCATGAAACTGGAAAAACTTGGCAGGAATTCATTGAGTTCCAGAAACAAACCTCAACAATCATCAGATGTGAGAAACGCAAATATATTCACAGAGGATTGGCAGAAATTGAACTGGAATTCGCACAAAATAACACACGGAACTTTTACAGAATTTTCAGAGGAGAAATATCAAATTACCTTTGTTTCAAACGTCCGGATGGAACTCTAGAAACAAATAACCAGGAAAATTGCAAACTGTTTTCAGAAACTTTTAAACTGTTAATCTCCTGGAGAACAACTTACCTTTGAAAAAACCACACCAAATCCAGATTCAGAACCACCTACATTAGAAGAAATAAAACAAATCATCAGTGAACTGATAAATAACAATGCTCCAGATGAGGACGCTATAATTGCCGAAATGTGGAAAATTGGCGGCGAACGTCTTGCCACAAAACTTCATGCTATTCTCAGCGATATCTGGATCACGGAAAAGATTCCTGAGGACTGAAAATGTGCACCCACTGCACAAACAAGATTATAAAACTGATATCAACAACTATTGAGGTATCTTCTTGGTAAAATGAAATGGCGTATGGCTTTTAGTGCCGGGAGTGTCCGAGGACAATTTCGGCTCGCCAGGTGCAGGTCTTTTGAATTGACGGCCGTAGGCGACCTGCGCGTCGTGATGAGGATGAAGTGATGATGAAGACGACACATACACCCAGTCCCCGTGCCAGCGTAAATTACCCCGTCGGGAATTGAACCCGGGACGCCTGTGGCCAAAGGCCAGAACGCTAAACATTTAGCCAAGGAGCCGGACAACTCCTTGGTATCAGTTACCTGCAAAATTGCCTCCAAAGTTCTACTGAGAAGATTTGAAAGGAAAACAAATCACATCAATGTAGAATACCAGGTAGGTTTCAGAAAGGGTAGATGATGCACAGAACACATACTCAATCTCAAAACTATCTTACAAACGCACAATACTAGACAAACAGTGATCACCTTCGTAAACTTTAGAAAAGCATATTTTTCAAAGTTCTCGAAGAATTTGAAGTAGACAGGAAAACAAGAGAATTGATCAGACAAACATTAACTGACACTACTCCCAAAGTTAAATTCTTAGGATACCTGAGCCTTTTGATGTCCACACAGGGGTTCGACAATGAGATGGACTGTCACCTTTCTTGTTCAATCTTGTTCTAGAAAAATGTAATAACGCTACCAATACTGTTGGGGTGACGACATGATTAAATTTATATTTTGATATACCACAATGAAATAAAATATACCATAATTGATAAGACAACGTTAGGTGATCAAACGTGCTTAATAAAATATAATAAGAAGTAGGCTATGATGAGGAAAATCGCGCAGTAAGGAAGGAACTAGGCCCAAAAGAAGATGTCCAGAATAACTGTGCAAAATATTATATAAATATATTTTAACAACCATAAGTTAACAACCAGATAAAAATTTGAAAATGGAAGAAAAATCTAAAAAAAAAGGGTGTGCCACATTTACAAAAGTATACAATAAGCATCAAAACCAGAACCCTGAAAAGAAAAGGTACGCATGGGAAGGGAAAGGGGACTAGGATGAGAATGGATCTTCTTCACCGGGTAATTGAATTGTTAGCAGTAGCAATAGATCATAAATGAGAACTGAAGAAGCTTTCTTTTTGCAAATAGTCCGTAGCGCAGTTCATAAGTAGAAAAAGTCTATGTGAAAGTTTTTAAAGCGAAGCATAGCCACTCGACTGAATAAAGTATTTGTAACAGGCAAATGCCAGAATGAAGGTAAAGTCCAAATGTAAACAAATGCGTTATAAGCCTTGCTCACCGATTTGCAGCAGATAATGTCCAGCTGAAGTTGACATAATAACACAGCACAGTTGTTAGCGTGTGTAATCCACCACTCCGCCACGTAAGCCTGACTCAAGGATGGATGGGCGGAGAGGGCAATATAAAGAGGAAAGGAATTTTCCAGAAACGAAGCGAAGGCATACACACTAGCGAGTTCTAGAAAGAACAAAGTCACGTGGTGCACAGTAGACAAGCACGGCAAAGTGTAGCACAGCTGACGTAATCAGTCGAGTTGACAGTAGATGAGCAGTGTACATCATGCGGCGAGCGTGGAGTAGAAGCAAGCAGCGCCAGGCAAGGTAGGGAAACGTAGATTATATACGGAGATCGTAATAATATTCCCCACATGCCGGCGAAAGCGAAGCGTCGAAAGATGAAGAAGCGTGCAGATGAAGTAGGGAGAGTAGCAGAGCATCCAGGAAGCAAACGGAGCATGCAGATGAAGTAGCAGCGTGTAGGTGACGGAGCGACGAAAGCGTAGCGGTCTTCACGAGTGGCGCCAACTCGAAAGAGCGAAGTTCGTACGCTAGAAGCAGAAAGCAGACGGCGAAAGACAGAGTATCCAATGAAGAAAGAAACTGGAAGAGATGGGAAGGACTAGAACAAAGGAGGATGGCGAGGAGGATGGAGGAGGAGACGAAGATGAGAAAAATGAATACGAGGATGACAAGAAACTGGACCGGTCCAAAAATAAAGGGGTCGTAAGTTAACACACTTTTTAGATATAGATACACATATTACAAAAAGGTACAATATAAAAAAATACAGCAAATATATATATAAATATGTATATATGTGGCACAAAGATATATAACAATTTAGTGGCAAATACATGAAAGGAATTCCATGAGAGCAAAAAGAAGAAAAGGTTTATCAAACCTCTCATGGGGAGTGCGGGTCGTGACGGAGTGACGGACCACAGCATCGAGGAGCAAGAATATAACAAAGAAAAAAAAGGTCAAAATTCAAAGGACCCAAAAATAATATATATTAACTGAACAGCGCTAGGAAAGAGAGACCCGAACAAAGATGGGTATAAAACAAGAAATATCAATCCGGGAAGAAAATCAATTCCCAAGAAAAGGAAAAGGCAAAAGGGTGGGGGAAAGGAAGAAAAAGGAGAAAAATATATTATTTATCAGAAATAGAAGTATTGAATTTCTTAAACTGAGAGATGTGCACACGTTTGACATCAACAGGATCAGAAGTTGACTGTAAAAGGGCATTAGCAGGGGTAGGCAAAGAAATAATGCGAAATGGGCCTAACCAGCGGGAAGCTAATTTCGCAGAAATCTGGTCACTAGCAGAACTGTGGGGATGGTTACGTAAAAGAACCAAATCACCTAGTTTAAAGGTGGAGGGTCGATGACGGAAATCATGAGTTTTCTTGGAGAGAAGTTGAGCAGCTTGAAAATTGGAAAGAGCTTCTGACCAAAGAGATGGAAGAGATTGAGTATCATCTGATTCTGAAAGGGGATGAAGATCCCAAGAGAGTGACAAAGGGGTGTGAAGATCACGACCCAGAAACAATTTAGCAGGAGTGAATCGGGTGGAAGAATTTACACTGGAATTAAAGGCAAGAACTAAATCAGAAAGATTGCGATCCCAGTCCTTATGATAGGAGGAATGAAAAATGGAAAGAGCAATTTTAAGATTTCTGTGATAGCGTTCGACATTGTTAGCCTGAGGATAATAAGGAGAAATATTAATCTTCTTAATTCCAAGTTGAAAGCACATTTGAAAGAAAGCTTTCGAGGTAAAGATAGATGCATTGTCAGAAACTAAATTTGAAGGCAAACCGATAAGAGGAAATATGACGTTGGAAAGAAGATTGATAACAATAGAAGAAGAGATTTTACGTAAAGGGTGGAGTACCAAATATTTGGAAAAACCGTCCAATAAAGAAAAAATATAGGTGTTACCACGTGATGAACGAACAAGAGGTCCGACCAGATCAATAAAAAAGGTGTGAGTTGGGTAGGTGGGGGGAAGAGCAGAATGAAGGCCAGCAGATCTAGAATTGAGAGGTTTAGCTAACTGACAGGGTTGGCAGATGGAAACATAGCGACGGACAGAACTACGCAAATTAGGCCAAAAATAAAGAGAGGCAATGCGGGCGTAAGTTTTAGCAAATCCAAAATGCCCGCCTACAGGAGAAGAATGATAATAGGAGAGTATCATAGGCTGTAAAATAGAAGGGACGACAACTCTGGGAGAAGACTTAGGTGTGGGTTTGAAGAGAAGTAGACCTTTAGAGAAAACAAAAGGACCACGATAAGAAGAGTCTGAAAGCAAAGCCTTCGTTTTAACACAAAAATCATCCTGAAGTTGATGAGATTGACAGGATTGAAAAGATAATGGAAAATCAATCAAAGAACAAATTAAAGTATCCAAAGGCGGTGAATCAGAGGAGGGAAGAGACTGAGAAGTAGGAAGAGAAGAAGAAACATCAGAGGGGGAAGGATCAAAAGGACGAGATAGAGCATCAGCAACACAATTCTGAGTACTAGTGATAAATTTAATAGAAAATTTAAAACGGGAAAGACGGAGCAACCAGCGGCCAGTTTTGCCGATTTTAGGGGCATTAGAAAGGAGCCATGAAAGGGCTTGGTTATCAGTTTTGACGAGAAATTCCTTGTGATCAAGGTAGTCAGAGAAATGTTCTAGATTCGTGACTAAAGCTAAAGCCTCTCGCTCATAGATAGAGTAAGTGCGTTCGGCAGGTGAAAGTAATTTACTAAAATAAGCAATAGGGAGAGGGGTATCCTGAACAATTTGATGAAGAACTCCAGAAATAGCATGATCAGAAGCATCAGTGTGGACCTCGAAGGGTAAGGAAAAATCGGGAAACTGTAGGATGGGAGCTTTAACAAGAAGAGATTTAAGGGTAGAAAAAGCCTGTTCTTGAGTAGAAGTCCAGAGAAATTTAACACCCTTACGTTTAAGATAGTGCAATGGTTCAGCAATGTGTGAAAAATTGGGAATAAAACGATTATAAAAAGAAACCATACCAAGAAAAGTACGTAGTTGTTTAATGTTTTTGGGAGGAGAAAGTTGAGTAATAGCAGCAGTACGATCAGGATCAACAGAAACGCCTTGAGAGGAAATGATATGACCTAAAAATTTTACGGAGGTTTGGGCAAGAGAGAGCTTGGAAGGGTTAATAGTGAGACCAGCAGTACGAAGACGAGAGAGTACTTCAGTAAGATGAGAGACATGAGAATCAAAATCAGGAGAAAAGATCAATAAATCGTCGACATAGGGATAAAGATATTTATATTTTATGTCCGAAAAAAGGGAGTCAACAAGGCGTTGCATGACTTGAGAACCGACGTTAAGACCGAAAGGCAACTTAGTAAACTGATAGAGGCCATTAGGGGTAATAAAGGCAGTAAGTTTAGAACTAGCCGCATAAAGAGGAATTTGGTGAAAGGCAGAGTTGCAATCAAAAATAGAAAAATATTTGGCATTAGTAAAAAACTGAAAGGCGTTTTGTAACTTAGGTAGAGGATAGGCATCATATTGAATCTTATTATTGAGATGACGGTAATCAACTACGAAAAGCGTAGAATTGTCAGGCTTATTAACCAGAAAGGCAGGAGAAGCATAATTGGAGGTAGAAGGGATAATAGTGCCATCAGTTAGCATTTGGGATATATGCCGTTCCAAAAGTTGCATGCGAGGTTGCATCTGACGGGAGAGTGGTCCGAAAGATCAATGTGGGCCTCATAATTGCGAACAGTACCAAGTTGTTCCGTAACGACGTCAGAAAATTCATCAAGAAGTGAAGTTAAGACTTCCTGTTGAGACTGAGTAACATAAATATGCGGGTGAGGAAAACGGAACGACGTAGGGTAATCAGAAGGATTAATCAACGGAATACTAGGTACAGAATCAAAGTGAAAAGAGATGGAAGAAGTGTGAGAGTGGAGAATGAGACCAGTATGAGAAAAAAATTATAACCTAGTATAAGGGGAATAGGAAGATCCTGAGCAACATAAAAAGGAAACGACCAAGAAAATTTAGAAATCTTAACTGTGAGAATAAGTTGACCCAAAATATTTAAGGGGTGACGTGAGATAGAAGTGCAGAATATATCCGAAGAATGTAATTGCAGATGAGGGTGTAATTGCAGTAGCTGTTGGAAAAACGAGGAACTGATAAGTGAAAGAGAGGCCCCAGAATCTAACAAAGCAATAGAAGGAATATTCTGAAGTAGAGCCAGAATGTAAGAAGATGGAGTCGAGCACGAAACAGCAGATGGCAGATTTTCCCCCATGGACCGAATGCTGCCTACACACGGCGGGAGGGAGCGTTTCCCGAACGTGGAGTGGGACAATTACGGGCAAGATGACCTCGCCCTTGACAGCGGAAACAAGAAAGCGAAGAGACGGGCGGAGGAGTAAGAGAACAGGAAGGAGAAGAGGGAAGGGGAGAAGAAAAAGCAGGAAGAGGAGGGGGAACAGAAGCATAATACGAAGCATTACTGTAGGAATGAAAGGTATCCATTTGAGCTAGATGATAAAGATGAGAAATAGAAGTAGGAGGAGAAAAGGGGTTAATTAAGAGTCGAAACGGAGGGGCAGCATAAAAACGAACAAGCGAAATGATTTCTTGAGGATGTTCGGAGAGAGCAAGAACGTCAGCAAAGGTGATAAGAGAATCTAAAAAGTCATAAGTGGGTTCGTCAGGGCGTTGATGACGACGTAAGAATACCGAGCTTAACTGTTGGCGAACTTCATAGGGAAGAAAATAATTATGCACAAGAGAGCGGAATTGAAACCAATCAGAACAAGCAGACATATGTTGTAACGAGAAATTGCTGAAGTGGCCAGTAGTTTTAGGATACAAAAGGGAAAGCAGTTGAGAAAATGGAGCCAAATTCAATTTAAAAAATTTCCGAGCAGAAATCAACCAAAGAGTCAGTACACGCGGATGCGTAGAAGTGAGCTGGGGGACTAAGTCGACAGAAGTCTTAATAAGATGAAAATTTATAGCATCGGAAGGAGAAGAAGTAGAAAAAGGATTAGAAGATTCATACAGAAATTGCGGAGACGGAGTAGGGGGTGGTGTAGGCTGAGGGGGGCGGTGGGAGAGAAAGGTGGGGGAGGGGGCGATTGACAGAGCGAAGTTTTGTCAGGCGGAAGAAAAGCCGTATAATCCCTAAAGGGTGTTTTCGTCGGTGAAGAAGTGGCAAAGGAGAACGCAGAAGACGGAACAGAATCTGTAGAAGAAGAAGAAGAACTAGTAGAAAGTAAATCATAAGTAAGAAAAGGGTTGGGAGCAGACGAATTAAGAGGGGCAGAAGAAGAAGTAGAAGAAGTGTCAGATTGATAAGGAGAAAAAGTATCGGAAAAACAAGCCATCATAAAAAGACGCAAAAGGCAAAGAAAAAGAAAAGACAGGAATCGAACCCGAGTTGATCTGCTACCAATACTGTAATAACGCTACCAATACTGTCGGGGTGATGACATGATTAAATTTATATTTTGATATACTACAATGAAATAAAATATACCATAATTGATAAGACAACGTTAGGTGATCAAACGTGCTTAATAAAATATAATAAGAAGTAGGCTATGATGAGGAAAATCGCGCAGTAAGGAAGGAACTAGGCCCAAAAGAAGATGACCAGAATAACTGTGCAAAATATTATATAAATATATTTTAACAACCATAAGTTAACAACCAGATAAAAATTTGAAAATGGAAGAAAAATCTAAAAAAAACAAAAGGATGTGCCACATTTACAAAAGTATACAATAAGCATCAAAACCAGAACCCTGAAAAGAAAAGGTACGCATGGGAAGGGAAAGGGGACTAGGATGAGAATGGATCTTCTTCACCGGGTAATTGAATTGTTAGCAGTAGCAATAGATCATAAATGAGAACTGAAGAAGCTTTCTTTTTGCAAATAGTCCGTAGCGCAGTTCATAAGTAGAAAAAGTCTATGTGAAAGTTTTTAAAGCGAAGCATAGCCACTCGACTGAATAAAGTATTTGTAACAGGCAAATGCCAGAATGAAGGTAAAGTCCAAATGTAAACAAATGCGTTATAAGCCTTGCTCACCGAGTTGCAGCAGATAATGTCCAGCTGAAGTTGACATAATAACACAGCACAGTTGTTAGCGTGTGTAATCCACCACTCCGCCACGTAAGCCCGACTTAAGGATGGATGGGCGGAGAGGGCAATATAAAGAGGAAAGGAACTTTCCAGAAACGAAGCGAAGGCATACACACTAGCGAGTTCTAGAAAGAACAAAGTCACGTGGTGCACAGTAGACAAGCACGGCAAAGTGTAGCACAGCTGACGTAATCAGTCGAGTTGACAGTAGATGAGCAGTGTACATCATGCGGCGAGCGTGGAGTAGAAGCAAGCAGCGCCAGGCAAGGTAGGGAAACGTAGAGTATATACGGAGATCGTAATAAAAAGTAATCAGAACCTGGAAAATAAAAGTTAAAGGAATAACTCTTGGTAGACAACTGGAAAACAGAATTCACATACAGTGTCTAGCTTTTGCAGACGACTTCGCAACTGTTTCTAATAATAGGCAAGAAGCATCCACTTCCTCGAAAACTTACATGAAATTGCAGCAAAACGGGACTACAAATACCACATGAAAAAAACAGTACATGGAAGGAGGCTCTCTGTTTCTAGAAGAGAAGGGGAGAATTTCTAAATTACAGAAAGCATATCGAATCACTTGGAACACAAATAACAAGATAATCATTATCTTGGAAAAGAAAACTATTATAATACAGCAATAAAACATGGAGCATTATACGCATCCGAAACCTTTATCATTAACGGTTGATCACTCATAAAAGATATAGAAAAGCAAGAAAGAAAAATCTTACGGAAACTTTCGGCCGGATCTGCACAGAGGGAGTTTGGATAAAAAGGAAATCTCATGAAATTTATTGCCATACTGAAAAATCTCATATACTATCAGGAAAAGGATGTTGAGATTCTATGGTCACATTCTCAGAATGAACAATGATAGACTGACCTAAACAATTCTGAATCTTGCCCTCTCACTGAACGTCAAGAACAACTGGCTAAATGAAACAGAATCAGATCTTCATGAAATCAACATCAACCAGCAAACTGTGAAAAACCGATCTTCTTTCAGAACACTGATTAATAACCATTATTTCGTGGAGCCAAAGGCTAGAACTAATAAAACCTGGACAGAAGAACGTAAGAAAAATTTCAGTGAGAGGATGAAGAGATTTTAGGAAGGGATGAAGGCAAAATCAGCAAATAAATACGTTCAAGCGTTGGGCATAACGATGTGAATAATAATAATAAAAATAATAACTCGAAAGTCGATATGTTCGTATTACAACTTATCCCTAGTGATAACCAAATGCATATGGTCATATATAACCTCTTATGATGCATTAAAGTTATTATTCAACCAAAATTCGTAATTATTCAGAATTAATAAAACTCTAAAGGTCCAGTTTCTCACTTAAGACATTAGAATGCTTCTTATGTACATATCACTTAAATATCCCATGCCGCATTATGTCGAGTCTATATGGTCTGATACCGTGGCTAGGTGGTTCGAGTCCAGTGGTTGAAAAAATTTCACCATCAAAACGTTGGCCGGCAGCGTAGAAGAGGTGGTGGTATACAATTCCTAATCACCAGATTGCGTGCGAAAAGCCTGGATTTAATTCCAAATCTTTACGCAGTGTGCATATCGTATCCCTGTGGGAAGGGCCATCTCATCATGACTTGAAATACATATTGGGTAGCTGGTGCATGCTTGTGAAATATCACTACACACCTGCACGAATATTCAGACGGACAAGTGACCATGGAAATTAAATGTACAGTAGCAAAGGACTTTGCCTTGCGAAAGCCTGGCTAGTACACAAAATGTCCGCGCCCTTATTTACAAGAGTGGAAAAGGGAGAAAAATAACAAAGACGCTAATTGTTACCAGGAAGAGAAGATTGTCATTCCTGCACAAGGCGATTTCACATAACTACACAGATTCTGCGAAATGATAAGACAAATTTTCAGTAGCATGCGAGCATATAGTCGTCAGGTTGGCGCCGGGAACATTTAAAACACCCACTTTAGTTTATGGCCAATGACAAAATTCCCAGCGGTGCTAGCTTTGAATCAGTAAATATTAAATCCGGCCGTCTTTCCAATTAATAATAAATAAAATATTCAGACCACAGAATTCCAAATGTGAGAATTTTAGAAGATCGTCCTCATGATGATTGACAATAAATTTCATGAATTAAGGTAGCAACTCCTAGGAATTGACCCCAGCTGGACTGCTATTGGCCAGAGCTACACCACGCCATTAGCAACATTCAAAAATGCGCGAAACGTGGAGGACGGATATCTATTGATATATTATTAATCTATGATCGAATTTGGATAAGATTACGACGTGTAATAGTATATTATCAGACTGTTACGTGCTAAAATTTTGAACATCCAGGTCGGCTTCCAAATACCCATTATTAAGAAATCTAACCCCCCTCCCCCCAGCTCACGCAGTTGACCTCTTATGAATCGGAAGAAGAGGGCAAGAAAGTATAAATGAGACTGACTTGAGCGACTAAACACACAACAGGTGGGCAGAGTTGAAGCTGGAGCCTCTGCCGCTCCGTGAAAATTTATCCGCACCGTACTTTAGCTGGTTATAGTATATAACTCAAATACGATCAGTCATATTGGTGATATAAACAGTGATCAGTTCGTTTTAACTTTACGATGATTCTCACATTGAGAATAATATCAATTATGGGCAGATGCCCGTGGTATTTGCAAGAAGGCATTGTGCCTAGCCTGCACTTGAGACGGGGAGACTTCGTCATGTGTGGAGGAAACCAAGTCCGCGAAGCGAAAACTAGACGGCCTAGATAACATTTCCGGGAGTACCGTATATGACAACCTCGTCGGATGATACGTTGCTTCGTCGTTAGTATCAATAGTTCCTAGTGCGAGCAGGAACGAAGAAAGTGACAGTAAAGGTGTAGATGGCCTTAGGCACCTAGGAATCAAAATATGTATATCTTGTTGTAGAAATGTTAGTTTAAGATGTGTGTGAAGTATAAGTGCAGAGGATTAAGTTAGCTTCATTTCTTGATGGCCAACACGATGACAGAGTAAGGTGGATCAGGGCCTGTAGCCTTTCATCCGTCCAACCCAGGAATTATACATAGTGATGAGTACCAGAATTTGATTAATTATGTGGGAATGTTATTGCGATAAAATGGGGAAATAACTATATTAATAATGGTTATCAAACGTAATACATGGACCGCTTCTCGGTTCCATGATTTATTTAAGACGGAGGGACAAAAATAGATTAAATGTAATTATTATGATTATTATTATTATTATTATTATGGCTTCTTTCATGTGGCGTTAAGTAATTAATTCTTATTTGTTGTACATAAATTTAATATGGGTACATCATTTAAAATGCTTGTTCGTTGTACATCAATTTTATTTGGGTATATTTAATTTTTTATTGTTTATTTCGGAGAGTGTTTCGATAACCCAGCTTTTTGAATGAATTTCTCGACCACTTTGGTCATTGTTATATTTTAATATTAGGAATTAGTCATGTGGTTACGATAAATCCAGAGATATGAAAGTACCAGTGTATTAGATCTGTGTTTTATGTTTGGAAGATTGGATAATAATAATAATAATAATAATAATAATAATAATAATAATAATAATAATAATAATAATAATAATAATAATAATAATAAAATACCAAAATCCCCAGATTTCGCCGGTAGTTAAATGGGATTAAATTATCGGGATTGAAATTACGAGATTAAAATGTAAACAGTGTTAAATTTTGAACCTTAAATGTATAACATACTAAAATGACTAGGAATTACTAATGACATACTAAAAATTTCTGAGTGCATGTTAGTTATTTGAAGTACTACGACCCCAGAGATCAGAAAGATTGATAGCCCACACGAATGATACATCATGACAAATTTAACGATTGTAAATGAGACCCAGAATAATAACATCAATCAATCATCAATCACTATAAATCACTACTGATCTGCATTTAGGGCAGTCACCCAGGTGGCAGATTACCTATCTGTTGTTTTCCTAGCCTTTTCTTAAATTATCTCAAAGATATTGGAAATTTATTGAACATATCCCTTGGTAAGTTATTCCAATCCCTAACTCCCCTTCCTATAAATGAATAATATTTGCCCCAATTTGTCCACTTGAATTCCAACTTTACCTTCATATTGTGATCTTTCCTACTTTTAAAGATACCACTCAAACTTATTCGTCTACTGATGTTATACCAAGCCATCTCTCCACTGGCAGCTCGGAACATACCACTTAGTCGAGCAGCCCGTCTCCTTTCTCCCAAGTCTTCCCAGCCCAAACTCTGCAACATTCTTGTAACGCAACTCTTTTGTCGGAAATCACCTAAAACAAATCGAGCTGCTTTTCTTTGTAATTTTTACAGTTCTTGAATCTAGTATCAATCCTGGTGAGGGTCCCATACTCTGAAACCATACTCTATTTGGGGCCTTACCAGAGACTTATATGACCCCTCTTTTACATCCTTACTACAACTCCTAAATACCCTCATAATCACGCGCATAGTTCGGTACCCTATATCTATAATAATATTAATAATAATGATATTGTATACTACGACCATTATATTGAATTTCGACGATTATAAACATGTTAATAACATTATAATAATTTTAACATCGCCAGTAGGAATTTTGTTGTTTTGAGGATCGTGGAAATAACAATAATAAAAATAATCTTTAAAGAATGTTTACCAGTAATCATGACCATTATATTGAAACATCGGACGATCATAAGCAAATAATAATAATAATAATAATAATAATAATAATAATAATAATAATAATAATAATAATAATAGAAATAATAATAATAAATTTAGTCACCGTGAGTCGGGTTGGTTCTGACCAACAACTTAGGTTTGCCTTGGAGGCCTAGGTTTCTAACTGTGCGAATGAGACCACGGACGGTAAATATCAGGATTATACGAGACTTTTGGAATACTTTTTTTGTCGCATTGAGAATGGTAAATATTAAGTTGAGCTTTAACTTGACGAGATATTACTGGCATGCTCGTGACTCTGGATATTTAGGCTAGGATCCGTCCGTCTAGTTCGTCCGTTTTTTATTACGAAAACATTTCGAGGATAGGAATCCGGACTTCCTGATATGTAAATACCCGGAGGTGACATAAAATGGAACGTGGAGGCGACCGCAATTCAGGTTGTGCTTGTGGCCACCGTCTCTTCGAATGGTGTCATGCTTACCTGTCTAAGCACTCGGGTTATTGGTTCGATCGCTATGGGTCTGCTGTTCGACAAATTCAAGTATACCTGTACGAGCTTACGGGTCGCTGTTCGACCTCATATAATTTCATCCCCACCATCAGTGTGTTAAGATGGTACAAAACAAATTGCATTTCTTTTCCAAGATTGATATTGTCACATTTGAAAATATTGTCAAATTACATGAATAAGTTGCTCCTTGTTGCAATTTCAAAAGGAAATAGTTACATAATTTGTTATTGTATAATGTTAATCACGCCCATGGAAATCAATTCCGTCACACCTATTCCTGTTGTGGAGTCTTGTATTTGAGTGTCTACGGATCAGCCTTTCTTCCCTACTTAAATTTGCATGCCCCGTTCATCCCTGTGTTTATTTGAACGCCCTATCATGTGCCCAGATGTTTGTTGGATATTTACTAAAGAACCGATCACCCCTGAGATTAATGCTAGCCTGGGACTCAGAGGGTGAGCGGGTAAAATGTGGGGTAAGGGCATATGACTTTGTTGATGGTGATTCGCCCGTCGGATGGGGACTTTGAGCAGACGCCTTGGTGTTATTCGACAGGAGTAAGGTACGTGCCGTCACCGGGTTTCACCTCTCCCCCTACCTCATTATCATAACCATCCCACATCTAGACGCGCAGGTCATATGGGCGTCATATAGAAAGACCTGCACCAGGCCTGCCGAACATATCCCCGGACACTCCCGGCACCAAAAGCCATACGATAAGTAACTAAACTTAAATATTCCGAAATAGACCAGAGGTTTGTACATTCATAGAAAATAGCCGTTACAACGCTACATCCTGTCCATTTTTATTAGTATTTGTATGCAAATTGGTACCAAACCCACCAACGATGGATTTCACAGCGAACATACAATAAAATCTATGATATATGAGATAATGATGATGTAGGATTTTATGCTGTTTATTTTTGAAATCCTTGCAGAAACAGTCTGCTATGGATTCCTCAATATTCAACAATTGGACTCTTCCCATATTGCAGACTTCGTAAATTTAAAGGCTTTTATCGTCCCAAGAAGATTTTTTTAACTTACTACCTGTACTAACTCCTTTACTCCTGCACAGTGTACTCATCCGTTAAGTCAGGACCATAAGAGATAGGTCGATCAACACCGTTTATTATGCGTGGCGCTATAATGAAAAATAGACTAGGTGAGCCGTGGTATACTGTAGTTCCTCAATAAACTGCAACTGTAGTAATACCGACGCCGGGTATTAGCTGCTTGTAGCAATTATATATAGCACCCGTACCTCAGCAGCTCTAAATCTATCACAGCCAGTAAGAGGCAGACATCAATGGCACCTTCATGTCATTCTAACCTGTGCCAATGTGGGAGCTAATCGGAGGACCCGGCTTTGATTCCCAGCCAGTCCAAAGATATTATTTTTGTGTCGATCAGGACGCGGCGCTGTACTTTACTCGACCGGCAATTCATTCACATGATGCCATCTATCCAAAGAAGAATGAGATGTAGGAACACGGAAACTATGTGAATGAGTTTGATTTTTCAGTTCCAGCTGATACCCATGAAGAAGAAAATCGAAATATATTTACAGAAGGAATCTCTCAACCTGACATCGTACATCGAGATGTAAACTTCTCTTTGATAGTCATAATGGGCATGAGAAAATTTCGGATCAGAACACGTTTCTTATTTCTTGGCCTCAACATGGACTAACGAGAGATGTACATACACAGTGGACTGAACACATCCGATGAAGTCAAGTGGTGAAAGGTGTGGAGATAATCAGAGTTCGGTGATGTTTACCCATCAACTGTTTAGATTTCAGCAGCACACTTCATTCTAGTTACTCCACAGGGAGTACACCCGCCGCGAATGTACTTACTATTTAAATTTAAATTTGGGTTTCGGAAAGAGGAATATATCACTTTTATATCAGTTTTGGTTTCATATAAAGGAAAAGAAAGTGGAGAATGTTCCTGGGTGTGTTCAATTAAATCATGACAAGCAAAATGTTTACCTTTAAAGGTGGAACTGTCGTTATTGGAAGTGAAATTTCCGTTAAGGCAACAAAGAGGAGGATCCTTAGTATAAATACAAGAGGTTAATATACAGTTAATATACAGTGACCAACGAAAAATAAGTTATTGTCCAATTAAAGAATCTCGTACAATAGTAAAAGAACGCACCTCATTTTCCATGTAAAGAGAGGATAACCAATTTTTTTAAATTACACCTTTCTGTCTGAAAATACGAAAGAAAGTGGATACAAACATAATCATGGCAGTACGAAAAGAAAGTAATATTAAATATAAATGATAATAAGACAAGTGTAACCACAACAGATTACGGAGTAAATCTTCCAGTCCTAAGTCTGAGAAGGTACGAGGGAAATTGTTAGTCTGTCTTTCAATGTCCTCTATCATTTTGGTAGTATCTTTCCCCATACTTCGAAATCTCCCTGCACCGGTTAAGCTTTTGACTCGCAATTCTGGAGAGTAGAAAAAAGCTGCTGAAGGGCATATTTTTCTACCTTTAAGGCATGTCGAATCGCAAGTTCTGATCTTGGTAAACTATCGAAAGAGGCAAGACAATAAGGAGTGCGGCGGACGGGATAAGGTTGAACTCTTTTATGATCATTTATCATAGGGTTCCCTTTACACATACGATAGTATCACATAGCTTATCTTCATTCCTGTGAAACATACAATAGTGTATCTATAAGACGCAACCAACACAAGTCACTTACGATAAAAACCTCAAAATGGTCGTATTTTGCATTTAAGATAGCAGAACCTCCAACGTCCATAATTTACACATGGAATTAACGGACGATGCAATCTTATCACGGCATCCACAAATCCCTTTCATTTTTATTGTAGACTTCACTGATAGACCCAGACTTCATCAGTGAAAGGGAAAGTGCTAAGACATAATCCGGGAAGAATGGATTGATAAATTTACTATAATGGTTTGCAGACAGGTACACGAGGAGTAGATATTAATTGCTGATATAAGGGCCCTTACACGAACCTTCAGAAATAATGATCTAGCAAGCCGTGGTTTCGTGATCATCTCACGTCCTTAGAGACAATGCTAAGCAGAGCTGTACAATGAGTGAATTATCTTAGGCGTGAAGTTCATTGTACAAGTAAATATATAATTTGCATCCTTTTCTTCTCTTGTTTATGCTATAATCTTATGTATAAGAAAGTTAATTTATGAGGAGGATATTTTTCAAAATGCATAATATAGAAGATGTGAAAGGACGTCCATCATGTTTCTCTGTGCTCACCAGCACCGCCGAATGTAATTAGCAAAGCCATTGTGATGGACTCTCAACTTTTTGTGTAGGCCGCCAATACTTTATTGACACTCTACAAACAAGAAACAAGCCGTGAGAAAGGTGTCCGACCTCGTGGTACCTTCTATTCGAACTGCTTCTAAATATGAATGAGGAAAATCATGAATAGGAAACTTTGTTTAATTATTGGAATTTATACTGACCTTTAATTTAAGAGATGTTCTTGCTAGAGTTAGTAACTCAGGTGATAAGTCACTGGTTTCTTTTTCTTCTCTCTCCTTCAATCCTCGAAGTAGAACTGTGGACTTAATGATCTGCTTCTTCCTCTTTCTTCCTTCCATGAGGCAGGTTCGAATTAAATTCGAAGTAGTGACGGGCAATGGCTGCTGGTTTCATCGCAAATACCCCCCTCCCATGGCACTACAGCCCTTGAAGGACTTTAGCGTACCAAGCGACCGCCCCTCAGTCCGAAGGCCTGCAGATTACGAGGTGTCGTGTAGTCAGCACGCGGAATCCTCTCGGCCGTTATTCTTGGCTTTCTAGACCGGGGCTACTATCTCACCGTCAGATAGCTCCTCAATTCTAATCACGTAGACTGAGTGGAAATCGAACAAGCCCTCAGGTCCAAGTAAAAATCCCTGATCTGGGCGGGAATCGAACCCGTGGCCTCCGGGTAAGAGGCAGCCAAATACTCCTACTAAATGTTTTCATTCCTCCCCTGAAGAGGGAGGCGGGCCTCCTAGTGGTGACGCCGTCTCTGAGGCCAGGAGATTTGTATCGAAGAAGGTGAGAGGGTTGGCGGCCGTGACCTATATTAGGAACTGTGCTGGAGAATGGAAAACCACGGAAATCCGTTCACAGGACAGCCGACAGTGCGGACCAGCCCCTCGCCGTCTCCCGGATACGGAGGCATAGAGCCACGGTACAGCCGTGGCCACCCCCCTTCTGATCGGTTGGCCGGTCGGAGGGATAAGGAGATGCTTTATATTTGGCATCTGTAATGGCATGCACTTGGTGATATTGTGGTAGCACGGCGTTCTGCGAAAGCCTGCGATAAGCCGCTTTCCTACAGTTCACTCGCCTAAAATCTTTGGCTCAAAATGACTCCTTGCTCAGATGTTTATAAGGGTCTTCTCTCTCAGCAGAATTTTTGAAATCGAATTTGCTCATTGTTAGTGCCCGTTGTTTGAATGGTGAGATTGTTATCAGCGAACACCTTCCAAGTCATAATTTCCCCATCCTGGATGTCGCGTATATTGTAGGGCTTGTCACATTCATTCCGGGCACCTCACGCAATGGACTTCCTGTCCCCGGGCAAAAAGCCTTACTCTCTCCCAATGGTCGGGTACATAGAATCGCATTCCTTTTTTATTGGGGCAAGACATAAAGGCCTTCACATCTTTAGGTACTTGAGCGGCATGTCTGTGCGTGGCAAGTTCCATAAGTAGGTGCTATCCAAAGTGACCTACTTATTACCACTCTTATTTTTATACCTACCATTTACATCACCTCTTGTTTAATTCTATGTTTATTCAGTATTTGCATTATGTTCATTATTATTTCAGTTTTACAGATACTAATTCAAAAGTCTCTAAATTTCGATTTACCTTATTCTTCTCATCACGTGACTAATTATAGTTAAACTCAGTAATAAATTACTTAGTACTCTTAAATACAAGTGTTGTTACAATGTAAGTCACAATTTATTAAGTAAAATTTCACCGTAGAATTTTGGTATTGGTAATGGTATTAATTAGAACTAAAATACATTTATCAACTCTATCATTTACTACCTTCATAGACTGATTCACAAAATGAAAAAAAAAAGCTTTCAAGAAATAAGTAAATAAACTAATTAAATGAATGTGAATTAAGCAGGAAGGACTTATGAAACAAAGACTAAACACAAATATGTTCACAATTTGTAAACTATTTACAGAGTTGGAAAATCAGTGCGATAAATAGGTGCAAGCCAATCAGTAGTGAAACTGTTTATCAGTCGAGATACAGTATTGTGTTCGGATGGAAAATCTATTCCGATAAGCTTGTTATTCTCATTTTCTTGTATGCCCCTCCACAATTTCGTGATGTCGAATGTAGGGTAAGGCAAGGACTAGGAATAAATCGGCCATGCCCTTACTTCGGTTCAGCCCCCAACATGTAACTGAAGTCACCTCGCTATTGGTTTTATGTCACACAGACACAGACAGTCCTTATGGCGACGATGAGATAGGGCAAGGAAGCGACCAAGGTGTAAATTAAGGTACAGCATGGTGTGAAAATGGGACTCCACAGGATTGCTGACAGTGGGATTCCACCTCAGCATCCCTAGAATTGAAGCTCACAGCTGCGTGATCCGGTGTACAAATGAAATACCAGTGCATTGTCCTCTCAACTCTAAACAGAAGGGAAACAAGGAAAAGAGGAATTGAGATGCAAGAAAAGAAAGGGCCATGAATGATATGGAAATGAAAGCTGCCCTAGGACTCGCAAACCGAATGCAGTCAGAAGAGGAGGACATGGGAGGATAGATAGGAATATAAATTTAGCAAAAGTGGACGCAATACCATAACTTACATACGGGTCACATGGTCACCTTCATGGATCAAAGAACTGCATTTTTAGATTTACTTTCCTCCATTAGAACATACTTTCTTCTTCAATCTGTTGGGAAAAAATATCTCCATTATTTCGATACATATGTTCCTGAATTTTCGTATACGGTATATCATCTACTATGTCCCACTCTGTCTTATTCTCAGTGCTCATTTTTCGTAACTTTTATTTTTATGAATGATTTTCATCATAATTCAAAAATACTTCATTAAAATTTCCACGCTAGTGAGCTTGCATGAACAACGCGATATAGCATATTTTCTCTGAAAAAGTATTAAACATTTAAAAGTGTCTGGTAACATTAGAAAACTAATATGAAACGATAAAAACAAGTATGTTGTAAGGGATTCCAATGTGTGTTGTTGTTATGTCGTTAAAAACTATGTGAAACAGGTATTCAGTGTATTATATTATTTATAGTGCAAATCCCATTTAACTGCAACAACTAATACGTACATTTGATTTTAAAATTTACGAGTATCTAAGCATTTAAAAAATATTATTTGAGCTATGATGAATGCATGTTTAGCAAACAAAGTTTATTTATGTGTAATTTGCAGTCCTTAAGCTGTAAAAATTAGATTTTTACTAAACTTAAGTTAAGAGTCCAGTTGTGAGGCGGAATGGTCACGTCAGAAGGCCCCGGGGTAGGGACTTTAGCTACAGTGTTGCCAACTTAGCGGATTTTCCGCTAAATTTGCGGTATTAGAAGACTGTCGGTGGAGAAATATATCATTTAGCGGAAAGCGGATTTTTTTGGCGGAATTCTAGATTTATTATAGTGGAATTTACTGTTTTCTCCATTTTACGTTTGTTTAATTTGTACTCCAGTCTGTCTCCGAGCTATTCTGTATTTCTTGTCAGGAGCTAGCATTCACATGAGGAAAATATCTTATTTGGATTTGATGTTATGTAATCATGGTATCATAACTTTTTGATGCGTGGGGAAAGGGTACTTATATCCTAGTTGACGAATAACGACAGATAATGAAACTGTGAGAGAGTAGAATTTATATTTATGCTATGAAGGAAGACCGTTAAATGAACTGGCCTGTGTTGTGTGTGGCCCTTGTGATAGGGGATTCACCTAGTTTACACCCGGCACTAAAACGCCTACAAGTTTTAGCGCGCCGGCTCGCAGGCAGGGGGTTTATCCCAGTGAAACTCTCTGAGCAGGTGAGTGCAGACATTTACTTTCTATTATTATTATTATTATTATTATTATTATTATTATTATTATTATTATTATTATTATTATTATTATTATTATTATTGCTCATTATTTGAAATCGGATGTCTCGGCGGAATTTTAGCGGATTTTTAGTAGTATTTAGCGGATCTTGAAAATATAAGTTGGCAACACTGATTAGCTATGACAGGTTAAATCATCCAGCTCTTGAAATGGTTGTTTTTGTTCGTCTTAATATAAACTAAACCATTAGTACTACATCTCTGATTGGTCTTGAGCTACCAAACGACCGCTACTCAGCCCGAAGATCTAAAAATTACGAGGTGTCGCGTGGTCAACGCGACGAATTGTCTCCGGGGTTTCCCTTGAATTTCTCTTCTGGTACCGCTCTCCCACCGTGGGACAGCTCCTTAAATGTAATCACGTAGGCTGAGTGTTCTTCGAACCAACCGTGATATTCACGTTAAAATCGCCGAGCTAGCTGGGAATCGAAACTGGGGACTTCGGGGATAAAGCAGGCACATTATTCCTAGATCGTGGGACCAGCTAGGTTCGTACTAATACACATCTTCATTCACACACAACACAACCAACCATGATAGGAATATGCAATAGCGAATATATCCCTTTATACAAAGGGAGTCTGAAAGGACATCTGGCCGTAAAACTGGGTCAAGTCCTCAAGAAGTACCGAGATACAGTAATCGGGTAAAGACCACCGAAATGAACAGGAAGGAGACTTAATTTAGGGAAAGATAAATCTTCACTTCTTAAGTTGGGAGTCGCTTTTAATCCCTCTGACTATAGATAGGGAACATCGTTTCTATTCTACAGGGAGCCAGGAAATGTTCTCCGCAGCCCCTAGGTGCTGCTGTGCGAGGTTGCATCAGCAGTTAAGTTGGCAGCAGGGCTGCTGCCGCTTGTATCAAAACAAACAAACAACAAATAGTAAACTTAGCACTGACCACAGCAATTCATAAGAAATGCTTGAATTAGATATGACTTGTAGAATCTGAATACGTCTACTTAAACCGGTCATTCTGCATATAACAACGGTTTCCTTTTCAGTTTCTATGTCTTAACTTCCCATTTGTCCGCATATATTTTACCTCATTCTCATTTACACTGACTGACAGAGCAAATGCAACACCAAGGAGGAGTGGTTCGAAAGGGATGAAAGTTGGGAAAAAAACAGAGACGGCACGGACGAATAATTGATGTTTATTTCAAACCGATATGCAGGTTACACAATGCGCACGGCATCGACTCAGTAGGATGTAGGACCACCGAGAGCGGCGATGCACGCAGAAACACGTCGAGGTACAGAGTCAATAAGAGTGCGGATGGTGTCCTGAGGGATGGTTCTCCATTCTCTGTCAACCATTTGCCACAGTTGGTCGTCCGTACGAGGCTGGGGCAGAGTTTGCAAACGGCGTCCAATGAGATCCCACACGTGTTCGATTGGTGAGAGATCCGGAGAGTACGCTGGCCACGGAAGCATCTGTACACCTCGTAGAGCCTGTTGGGAGATGCGAGCAGTGTGTGGGCGGGCATTATCCTGCTGAAACAGAGCACTGGGCAGCCCCTGAAGGTACGGGAGTGCCACCGGCCGCAGCACATGCTGCACGTAGCGGTGGGCATTTAACGTGCCTTGAATACGCACTAGAGGTGACGTGGAATCATACGCAATAGCGCCCCAAACCATGATGCCGCGTTGTCTAGCGGTAGGGCGCTCCACAGTTACTGCCGGATTTGACCTTTCTCCACGCCGACGCCACACTCGTCTGCGGTGACTATCACTGACAGAACAGAAGCGTGACTCATCGGAGAACACGACGTTCCGCCATTCCCTCATCCAAATCGCTCTAGCCCGGCACCATGCCAGGCGTGCACGTCTATGCTGTGGAGTCAATGGTAGTCTTCTGAGCGGACGCCGGGAGTGCAGGCCTCCTTCAACCAATCGACGGGAAATTGTTCTGGTCGATATTGGAACAGCCAGGGTGTCTTGCACATGCTGAAGAATGGCGGTTGACGTGGCGTGCGGGGCTGCCACCGCTTGGCGGCGGATGCGCCGATCCTCGCGTGCTGACGTCACTCGGGCTGCGCCTGGACCCCTCGCACGTGCCACATGTCCCTGCGCCAACCATTTTCGCCACAGGCGCTGCACCGTGGACACATCCCTATGGGTATCGGCTGCGATTTGACGAAGCGACCAACCTGCCCTTCTTAGCCCGATCACCATACCCCTCGTAAAGTCGTCTGTCTGCTGGAAATGCCTCCGTTGACGGCGGCCTGGCATTCTTAGCTATACACGTGTCCTGTGGCACACGACAACACGTTCTACAATGACTGTCGGCTGAGAAATCACGGTACGAAGTGGGCCATTCGCCAACGCCGTGTCCCATTTATCGTTCGCTACGTGCGCAGCACAGCGGCGCATTTCACATCATGAGCATACCTCAGTGACGTCAGTCTACCCTGCAATTGGCATAAAGTTCTGACCACTCCTTTTTGGTGTTGCATTTGCTCTGTCAGTCACTGTATAACACTGAGAAGGATAGTTTCCATCCAAACAGATACATATTAATTGTCTTCAGAAAACAGAGGTTGTGGACTAGTGACATAATTGGGACTAGACGAGTGGCTGCGCAGTGTTTGTTACGTAACTATCAGCTTTCATTCGGGAGATAGTGGGTTTGAACCCAACTGTCGGCAGCCATGAAGATAGTTTTCTATGGTTTCCCATTTTCACACCAGGCAAATGCTGGGGCTGTACCTTAATTAAGGCCACATTAGCTTCCTTCCCACTCCTAGCCCATGTCTATCTCATCCTTGCCATAAGACCTATCTCTTTCGGCGCGAAGTAAAGCAAATCGCGATATAATCGGAAGAAAGGGATGTGTGACAGTATTTCACCCAACTGTAATATATGAGGAGAATCTTGAACAACCTCAAAGAGTGAATTTGACGAACAAGAACATTTATGAACTCACAGTTGTTGTTGTTTGTCCAACCCTTGTCCCGTTTCCCTACGGTGTCGGGTATGAGGTGAGATGAATTTGTCGTGGCGGTTTTTTTTTACCGGATGCCCTTCCTGACGTCAACCTCATCAGAGGAGTTAATGGGAGATGAAATGAATGACGTGATATATGATAGTAGGGAGAGGGTGAAACCCGGTGCCGGCACATAGCCTACTCCTGTCGAATAGCACCAAGGGGTCTGCTCAAGGCTTAACGTCCCCATCCGACGGACGAATCACCATCAACAGCGTCATATGCCCTCACTCCATATGAGCACTGCGGAGAGGTTTGGAATTTAATCCAGGCTTTTGGCACGCAATCTAGTGATTAGAAATTGTATACCACCACCTCCCCTACCCTGCTGGCCAACATTCAGATGGTGAAAATTTTTTCGACCAACGGGACTCGAACCGGCTAACCTCGGTGTTAGACCGTTTTAGACTTCAGCGCCTTAACGATCATGGCCACCAGGCGGGCTGTGAACTCACAGTTCCTTATCTCAATTAAAGTACAACATTATAGGGCATATCAATCATGGGTAGCCGAGGGAGGAGGGAGGTGGCGCGGTGCAGGGGCAGAGGGTTGATTTTTGCTCTCAGAGGAGCAGTTTCCTACCTTTTAGTAGATACTTTCACCTTGTAGAAAATTAATCTAAATATCATACTGCCATTGCTGTTACCACTTTGAAAGCTTCACTAACTGTATATGGGAATCATTTGTACCGTTACAACAACGTTTACATTATTTCAGATTTTAAAATGTACCCAACACGACTTTGTTAACTGCTGCTATCGTACTTAGTCTTTAGGCAACCTCTGTTGACAGAAAGCAGAACTAAAACTTCTTCCCTGCACTTGGCCATTTCGTAATGATCACTGTACTCCACTTTTATGAAATTCTTTAAGTATTTTACGAGAGATGGATGTTTTGACTTCCCTCTGTTTCCTTCGTTCTATGTACTTGATCAACAATGCCATCCGCTTCGGATGACTAAGTCAATAGTAAATGGCTAATATATATTTTTAAAGTGTCTATAACTATTGGTGTTTTGTGGGTATTCTTTTACATACTTATGGATGTTCATTATGTTACTATTGATTTTTTCCTAAATTATTTGACCTGTTTCAAAATTTAGACGCGGATATTTCAAGTCCCTAATGTGAAGCGTGAAACAAGTGATAGTTCGTCAAAGTATATGGCTTCCTGTCAATTCAACCTGAAAACTGCGAACTTTCAGAAGGAGAAATATTGTAGCATTTTGGGATATGAAGCTTCTGTGAGAAAATGAAAGGAAAAATTGACAGGTGAGAAAATTTAAGAACCCGTAGACATGGATTATGCGATTCACTAAAAAATATATTGTCCTCTAATTGAGGACCTGGATACAATAACAGGGTTAGTCTGTTATTGCATAAACATGATATTCAAAATCCTTGAAACCTATGTTATCCAACAAGCTATGTCGTACTTCTGAACGCAGCTTCTAGAGGTAAGGAGATGACAGAAATGAATGGCGCGTGCTACGCGGCTGTTGCAAGGAACGAGGACGATCCTGCGTCAACAGGGTAAGAGAAAATGTCGCGTACTAGTGAGATGATGCACAGGACACATTCAATCCAGTTTTGCACATTGTAATTAATCAGATGAACTCAATGAACTCATTGATGAACAGGATTTGGATGAAAGTTTTACACCTAGATGTAGAAGGAAGAATAGGAAGAGAAAATACCGATAACTGGAAGACAAATATTATAAAACGTGTTTCTAATAATACCTACTGCAAAAGAGTATACATTTTCATTCCAGAAATACGTGAGGCTTCATTATTTATTTATTTTATTTATTTCATTTCAATATAGGCACCTGAGCCAAGGCTCTTCTTGGTGCAATACAAATAAATGACAATGGCAGCTATATTCACAATCTGATTACAAAATAAAATACAGTAAGTATATAATTTAACATGGTGTAAGAGATAAGATAGGACAAAGCTTCCTAACCATAATTACCATACTACTTCAGGTATTTAGTTAAATTACTTTTGAAGATAGATAAAGTTGGTAACATTTTTATATTTTTTGGAAGCGAGTTATACATAGTTATAGAAAAATGCCAAAGAGAGTTTTGACCATAACTAGTGGAATGAATCTGATTGTAGTGAATATTATAAATAATTCTTGTTTCATAATTATGAATCTGTGAATTGGTAATTACTGATGTGTTTGAGCGGACTAATTTGTTTTGAATTTTATAGATCATAATTATAGAAGCCTTTATGCTGAGGTTTGGAAGTGATAATATATTACAATATTTATACAGATCTTTAGTCGGTGTCAGAATGGGCAGTTTGAAAATTATTTTTAGTGCTCTCTTCCTAAGGACCTCTACCTTTCCAAATAATTCTTTATTACAGCATGCCCAGACATGTATCATATAAGAGATGTGGCTTTCAATAAGAGCATAGTAAATACCCTTCAACAACCCACGAGAAAACTTATATCGCAATCTACTGAGGATACCAATCACAGGGATAATTTTATTACAGATAGTCTCCACGTGATTACTCCACGACAGATTTTCATCTATAATCAGTCCTAAGAATTTAGTACTGTGCACTTTCATTACTCTTTGATTGAAGAAAAGCAGATTTTTATCCAAATTTAATACATATAAAGGTTTGTGAAAATTTATGTAGTTTGTTTTTGTTAGATTGATAGTTAATCGGTTGGAATTAAGCCATGTTTCAAGTAATCGAATATCCTGCTGCATATTTTGTTCAAGTTCATGATTGCTAGAGCCTGTATAAAAAATATTAGTGTCATCAGCAAAAATGGATAGTCTTCCATTTAATTTAAGGTGACCAATATCATTAATGAAGATAAGAAACAATAAAGGTCCAAGCACAGAACCCTGAGGCACACCAATTGAGATCACCTTCACATTACTCTGATTGTTATTACATGTAACAAACTGCTCCCTATTAGAGAGGTAATCAACAAACCAATCCAATGCAATGCCTCTAATGCCTGCTGCTTCTAATTTATGTAATAAAATTTTATGATCAACTGTGTCAAAAGCCTTTTTAAGATCTATAAATAAACCAGCTGCTAACATACCTGAGTCTAAAGCTTGTTGTAGTTTAATAATAATATCCTCAATAGCATTACTGGTACTCGAGTGTAGTAGGAAACCATACTGAAATTGATAAAAATATTTATTATTTAACAAATAATCTAATAATCTTTTTTTAACCACTTGTTCTAAAATCTTAGATAAAGGAGGTAGTACGGAGATTGGTCTGTAATTACTTACATCAAATTTATCCATGTCTTTATAGATTGGTACAACTCTGGCGATTTTAAGTTTGGCTGGTACTTTACCCTCTGATAGAGATTTGTTAACTAATTTTGTGATGTGAGGTATAATAAATTTGGAGAGTCTCTTTACAAGAATATTACTAATACCAAAACAGTCAACACTACAACTGTTTTTAAGATTATTAATTATTTGTTCAATTTCATTTTCATTAGTAGGGGTTAAAAATAAGGAATTAGATGGGCCAGGCTCAAGGTGAGGGTATTTACACTGAGGAATTTTCTTAGCTAAAGACAGACCCATATCAGTGAAATAGTTATTAAATATAGTAGAAATTTGACTAGAATCAGTCACAACTTATCATTTACTTTCAGTTGTATTTCTTCATTGTTACTGTTATTAGTTGTTAGAATATTATTAATAACTTTCCACTGATTATTTGTGCTGTTTAACTTATTGATATAATAATTATTTTCTAGATCTCTTTTCATTCTAGTAACCCTGTTACGTATGTCTTTATAGTTTTGTATTAACTGCTGTGAAACATAGCCACATCCCATACTAAATATCATCTGTTGTCTTTTAATTTTATAATATAATTTTTTTTTTTTTTTGTTATAAGAATGCCATTGTCTCTGGGTCTCAGACATACTTTACTAACTTTCAGCCATTTGTGTTCATAAATCAATAGGCTAACGTTCTGTCTTACAATGATTTAGAATTACGTAATATACATAAGCCAGGTGTCAAAGCACTAAAGAGGGGAGATACAATATCCTCAGCTAAGTACTAAAAATCTGAACATTTAGAGTGGTGTGAAAAGGTCTTATCTGTGGGCCGTGAATCAGAAAGATTAGAAAGTAACTCCGATTGTAACAATGCATGAATGAAATGAATAATTAAACTGAATGGAAATCATGTTCATTAATTCAGTGTATCATCCAAACCTATTTTCCAATCATAGTTGGTCCATATTCAGCTGATGTAATTACTCAGAACCTGTATTTATATAGTATTTCGAAGTTCCATGCAATAACAGCGTATATTAAGAAAATTTAACTCATTTTATCCTTGTATCCATTCAAGATATTTGAGTACAAATTTTCGAATGTCTTATCTGATTGTTTATTATTATGTTTATGTAT
Source organism: Anabrus simplex (assembly GCF_040414725.1). Taxonomy (NCBI): domain Eukaryota; kingdom Metazoa; phylum Arthropoda; class Insecta; order Orthoptera; family Tettigoniidae; genus Anabrus; species Anabrus simplex. Next base: position 1,509,192,483 of record NC_090265.1, on the reverse strand, counting down.
CATATTACCTCATATCTGTATTTATATTTTAGTTATTCACATTTAAAACTTTGACTCCATGTTTCTCAAAACGACTTAAATCTACTTACACTGTTATTTCATCTCGATCCTCAATTCCAATTTTCGTGTCATCTACCAAACCTTCAACTTTCTTTAGATACCCCTGCCACCAGAAAACGGTGTAAGCGCAAGGAGATAAATTTGATCCTATGTACAACTAAATGTGGCCGGATATGATGACTGAACGGACTTCATTAAGAAAGAGGTTTTAAAATGGAATGGATATGACTGTGGTCGCCTGCGTCTTCTTCCTCATTACTGAGTGTTATAATGATTTATAATCCTAACCATTGTTTGACGTCATCTTAAGATGAAGTATTTCCATAAAAAGAAGGCCGGAGCGGCGCCTGAGCTGTCAGCACGCGAGCAAGGCGCCCACATTGACAGGACAACATCCGCTGACCTCCACCCTGAACCCTCGGGTCAGGGAGTGCTGTAACTAATTTATGGATGTAAGGTCAATTCGTGTTGCTATAAACATTAACCTGAGTTACTAGAATGAATGGCTTGGTAAGACAATAAACTGTGCGTGTATAATTCATTTCCATTTACTAATTTACTCAATCTGTAAGTCTCCGAAAAAGTATGCCATTCATTCATCCTTTTATTCATCTATTCGTGTCAATAGTATACATAAAATAAGGTACGTTGAGAATAGCTGCATCTACTTCCTTAATCTGTGAATCCTATCTTGTAAGTCTAATAATAAGGTAGTTGAATAAGTCATGTCACTTCTATATTCTTGATGTAGATGTTACTGACAGAATGTAGGAGATAAAGCAACGCCTTCTATAGCAGTGACCGGCCCTCTGAGCAATAACATAAACATAATTCGTTTCACATTTAAGCCAGTCATCAGTCCTTCATGAGGTATGAATCTGATGAGGGAACACATACATGTGTTTCACTCGCATTCGGTTGAAATTTGGTAGGAATATTCGTGGGAGGCAGTAGAATGCTAAGGTGAAAACTTCATGTCCCCAGCGCAAGTTTAAACGCCAAAATAGAACAAATAAATAGTCGCAAAATTAGAAGTGCCGCGGGAGTATCGGGGTTTGGCGGAGAGGTAGGGAGGAGCGAAGCAGCGGACGTGAGCCAACCGGGCTGTGTCGAGCTGCGCCAGCAGCCAGGCAGCGTATAGTTAGCGCTTTCCTCTTAACTTCCCGATTAGACGTGCAAAACGTAAATAAGAAAACAGTACATGAAATAAGTGTACAAAGGACGATGTTTGAACAACGATGCCAATAAGGTTTGAAGAATGCACGCCCGAGTTCTTGTTACTCGTTGTAATTAGTGCAATAGTGATTGTTTACAAAAAAAGTGTACAAGGCACAGATACTGTGTGCACCATGCACATCTTACAGCGCTGTCGCTTTCGCAAGTATTACATTGATTATAGGTAGGCTCTTCCTTGAAACAATAATCGACTGGATTAACAAATTGTGAAGGTTTCTTGTTAACATAGCCACATTTGTACCCACTGAACTGCCACGTGCTACGAAAACGCGGAGAGGAGAACTGGTTGTGCGTCAAAGATTGCACTTTTAAAATGTTGTTCCTTAAATGTACCTTGATGTCTAACGAGTTTAACAAAATTAAATCGTACAAAATAAGTATAAATTGCTTCCAAATGCGGAAACCCAAAACATCTAACGGCTGGATAAGTCCAGTGGCCCCTTTCGGAATTGTTTGAACATTAATGATTTTCTTACTCCAAATTTTAGCATTTAAAATATTTTCTTCTTTCTGTCATGTCCAGGAATCGAGAACTAAAACACTGTACTCTGGTACTAGCTCAGAATAAACATCCCTTAACCATTTCTGTACAAGTTCTTTGGTCAGTTTTCCAGACTTTGAAGGCAAAGTGTACACATTTGGTGTGGTAAATAGTTTTTTTTTCTATATGAGGACCAAATTTGCCATTTTTTTCTTTCAACACCACTAGCAACTTCGGCAGGAGTTGTCCATCTGCCGAAATTATTGGCTGTATTGTGTAGCTATGAGTTAGTGAATTCATAGATTGTGCTTCCGCTATACGACTTTTTCTCCTCGTTCATTATGGGTCCTGCCAGAATGGAACTCTTCATGAAAACCAGACTGATCAGTATTAAACACGCACTCTGGGCCGTGACTTTCTATTAATTCCGACACTTCTTCAACAAACAGTGTCGCGTTACAATTAGTATCTTCTTGTTCAAATTGGTATATTTTAGATACGAATTTTCAAATTTTTCTTGATCCAATTTTAATTTCTTTTTAAAACTGATTACCCAGGAATGAGATGCTCGAAAGGTGTCGTAGTTAACTAGACGAGCGTACTTTAAGGCCCATTTTTTAATATTTATATCGTGAACAATTTTGTTTCGTTGTCTACTTTCTTTGAACTTTTGATAAGTCTTCTTCGTAACAAATTTATTTTTTTCTCCCATTGTGCCACCGTTTTCCAGTTGTTGCTCCCACCTGTAAAGCTCTTGCCAGAACTTGAATTTACAAAACCTGTGTTTCACTGAAGCGACGCTCCTCTGTTTCCCACCTTTGTTTCGCCAATATTCGACTACCATCTTCTTATAAGATATTGGGATTAGGCATCGTTCAGCCGTTGTTGTGGATGCAGGGTTAGGAGCAACAGTTTTGGAGACGAGGTCAAATAACGGTGTTTCAATATTGTCTTCCTCGAAATCAAAGTCATCATCTGACATGTCCAAAATGCCATCCAGTTCCACTGTCATATCGGTATCCAAAACCCTGTCGGCAATTAGACCTGTAAAACGGAACGCTTGTTTTTCTCGTAAAAGTAAATATATATAAATACATTGATCTACTTACGATATAATTCCAATCCCAAATTCCTTTCATCTTCAGAAAATGGGGTGTCTTTTTTGTCACACTCTGCAAAACAATTCTGAAGGCATACTACTACATTCCACGGATTGAATGACTTCTGTAGTGCGCGTCTTTTTGTATCTAGGTGTAAAAAATCAATTATTACCATACATGGTTAAAGTAAATATACAGTCACCGTTCATAAAAATGACTATTTGAACGTCAGATTTTACCTGTCATTGTAAGAACGTTGTCTCATCGGACGACTAATCAATGTGCACCTCTTGATCTGCTTTGACGTTTCTAATCGGGAAGATACGAGGTATGTGCGAAGTGCGGTGTAGTAAAGAAGAATAGCCGGGAGGGTGGGGGTGGGTGGTCATTCATTCGACTCGAGCGAGCAGCCCGACTATACGCTGCTTACGTCCGCTGCTTCTCTCCTCCCTACCTCTCCGCCACACCCAGATACTCCCGCGGCACTTCTAATTTTACGACTATTTATTTGTTCTATTTTGGCGTTTAAACTTCCACTGGGGACATGCAGTTTTCACCTTAGCATTCTACTGCCTCCCACGAATATTCCTACCAAATTTCAACCGAATCAGAGTGAAACACATGTATGTGTTCCCTCGTGAGTAGCTACCGTATATCAGCTGTTCATCACATTTTACACGAGTTTCATGAAATGAATTAAAGTAATTTAGCATCAGCATTAGTATTCTTCACCTGCAATGATATTTACAAATTGCTAGAAATACGTACATATTACATACCGTAGATTACGTATATGTAAATTTTTAATTTGTAAAAGTCATATTTATTAAGTTGATGGTAACGTTGAAATCTACAAATGTTACACGGATGAATATCTATTAACAACAATTGCTGCTATCATACTAGCCCGGTTCAGCGTTCACCTCCTTTGAACCTTCAAACGAATACAAACTAATTTGTAGAATAAAAAAGCACATTTACACAGACAAAAGATGGTGTGAGACAAAATAGAAGTCGAGAAATTAAAACAATATTATGACGAATAGTTGTATTTCTGAATACATGTCACTCACCACCAGTGACAATCGCCACCAGCTTAAAATGTGTGACATTCGCTACCCACATCTTGCGGCAGTTACCACTGGTATAATATCGGGAAATTTTGTAGGACCATCCTCTCCGCCCGCTAGCCACGCTTACTTTTGTTATTCTCCTGAGTGTCACAGAGTTCCTGTCATAGTTATTTAGTGCATTCTAGTTGTGTTTGATATGAAATTGACAACAGACAGTCACGGGAAGCCAAGGTTACGCGTGCAACGTTAAGAGGTCCAATGAATATGGGATTGTAACTTGGTGCAGTTCAAGACTGAGCTCGACATGTTGCCAAGCATCAGTCAACGTGGTGAAGTGCTGTTTTCAAGCGAGCGTATGTGAACCTCCGGATGATGCTCGCTGAGAAGGATTGAAGGCCATCAATGAGACGAGGAAGTGAGCACGCGACTAGGGCACACCAGTTCCTAAAATATACTCCGAACAAATGGGTAATCTCCACAACATGGGCTGTGATTTTGTAACCGAAATGCCAGATCATCTAGTTACCAAAAGGTCTTTGTAATGCAACAGAGAGAGCCAAATCGCAATGTTATCATTGACGTCATTGAACCACCAACTCTGTCGAGGGATGACACAAAAATAAATTAATACCGATCTTAGATGACGTCGAATCCTCGAGTCAAAGACCTCATCAAATGCTTAAAGAAAGAAGCACAGAGCACAGCGTGTGCTCTAATAATGGCCTAGAGCAACATGAAAGGTAAAGGACGGAAGACAACTTATATGACTCCAGATGAAGGACTTGAAAGATCATTTAAGAATATCGTCACTTGTTTGAAAACAGTCTCCCAAAACTTTGTAGAGTTACTATAAAGACCAGGAGCTTAAACGTTGACTTATAAGAGTAAAAAATGTAGTAGTAATGTAAATAAAGTAAATATAAGTGACATAGTTTTCTTTGAGTTCAAAATAAATGATCCAGCCAATACCTGATTTTAATCATGCCAATATGTAATATATATTGCATGTAGCCAGTCCAAAGCCTGGAGGAAATGTGATGGGAAGAGGTAACATTCACTTGACTGTTCAAGGCAGACTACGTCGCCTACGAAACCCAAACTTTAAATATTAACGAGAGTAGTTGCGGGAGCCCAACGTTTAAATGTAAACGAAAGTTGGTGCGAAAGCGCCTCGGTAATAGTTTATACTGGAAGCGGCCCCTGCTGTTGGGGATTTCCCTTGATGACGATTTACACTAGTGACGATTTATAGCACACCGTAAGGTGGTTATTATTCGTCTTCAGTAAAAGCCTGTGTTCCCAGCTTCTTTTCGTCGACACTGTGACTCTTCAGGGCGTGTACACCCATTCTCAGACTCATTCTCATCCAAATTTCCAATGGAAACCAATTGCCAATGCGCATTGTGGAGTTGCACGTTTTTTCTTGCCTGCTAACTACTTAATTTATCATAGATTTTTTTAATAGGATTTGTAATGATTTTTCAATTCTTCTATAACTAGTTATGCTCATCTTATCACTCCTATGTTTTCAGTGTCATTATAGTATCATTTATTCGTAATTCAATATGTACATTTGTACCAGCAACAACTCCTGTTCCATTTTTCTAATATATGGTGGAAGTTACAAAAAGTTATTTTTGCCAAAAATGGCTGAAATATATTGCCTTGGGCAAACCTCAAAACAATGACGATAAATTTGTACTTCTCCCCATTTTTTAGTATATTAATACAGCGCAAAAACTAAATTGAATATTGTGCTTTGCAATCCCTATCTCACACTGGTCAGAAGATACTTGCCGCGCCCCATGGATGGGAGATGCAATCCATCTGCAGTATCTATTCTCTGCCAGTCATAAGAGGCCACTAAAATGGGTGACTTACAAAGGGATGTCAGCTTGCTAGCGTCGGTTAGCCATCACAGGGACCCTAACTGAATCTGCGTTTCCACTAGTGCCAGGTTCTTCAAACCCATCTTTCCTACCAAATTCCCCTGGTCTTCTCTTCTTCTCTTTGTCAAACCTTCAACATTTACTTTTATGGAACACATTATTTTATTTACGAGGCGTAAGGTGTCTTTTATTCTCACGGCCTTTGCGATTCATTCGGTCGGTACCTTCATTCGTCGAAGGGTCAAACTGATCCCTTCTTTGCCTTCTGATAGGGGTTAAGAAGGGAAGATTATGGTTGTACTTCTCTTTAAACTAATTATAACCAGAACCACCACCACCAACATTTGGCCGCCTGGAAACAGATTGGTTGTCATTTGTACTCACATATGGAATATACGTAAGGGTTGCAGTTGGTAGCGCTGTTAAATGGTTTCTGCCGGCCGTAATTCGACTAGCTATATTCCACATTTCATGAGAGCTCAAGGCAGTTCGGAAGGAACAGACGACCGGACATGGAGTACGATATTCGCTGCTTAAGTTCTCATTGCATAGCCTCAACGGTCGAGGACAAGATTATGTGTATATATCATCGACTTTATTACCACAGCCATTATCCTTCTCACTTAACAAGAATAATGTGCTTTCGTTGATGAGCGCAATGACTAAAGAAACAGCAAGCGCCAGCCGTGGAGTTCATGGCTGCACGACATGCTGAGGAATGTTCACTACCATTCATGAATATTAACACATTCTGAGTGTTTTCTATGACATCAATTTCGAGGTCATACCGCAGGTTAGTATTAGTACTCAACTGTAGTAGAGGTAAGTTTAATTCTTATCATTAGAGCTTACATTTCTATTACATATAATCTCTAGAAATATGCACCCATGCCCTAAAATACTAAAGTATGATATAAAACGTGGAAATATGACGCAAAAGAAATTAAATACTTTCCGAACTTTGTTCACAACTCCACCTGCAAACTGGCCACACTCCTAATATTTTGTTGTCCTTCGTAATTTGCGAACTCACCGTTTACCAGCTTTTGTGAACACGTGGACATTCATGGTAGGTTTCCATTGGTCATTTAAATGAAAATTTTACTATATTTTATCATTTCCTCATATTTACCCAATAATGTCCGGTTACATGGTTAGCGTGCTGGCCTTTGGTCACAGGGGTCCCGGTTTCGATTCACCGTTGATTTAACTTAAGTTTGTAAATGGAGACCAGGATAAAAATATGACCTGTCATATAAATCCAAGCCCTACATTATGTATTCATTTCAAGCTTAATACTCAGTTATTTCACAATTATTATTTTTAGAATGTACATTTTGGCATTTATGGAAAGAACGTTTAGTTTATATGCGTGTGTGTCATAAATAAGGACAGTAATTTATTTACATTCTGGTAGTGATTTAACACATACAAAGTTTCTGGCGACGCGAGGATGGAAAAGGGCTAGGACGGAAAAGTAGCGGCCGTGGCCTTAATTAACTTACAGCCTGGTGTGAAAATAGGAGGTCACAGGAAAACGTCCTTAGGGCTACCAACGGTGGGATTCGAATCCACCATTTCCCGAATGCAAGCTCACAGCTAAGCAATCCTCACCGCTAGATAAACTCGCTCGGTGAACAGTAATAAACGCCAAAGGTAACAATGATGGATATAATTAGGAAAACAATATAGAGTGAAAAATATTTCACTTGATACGAATATTCTAATATAAATAAATGAAACTATTTTTCTCCACAGAATACGACGAAAATATAGGAAAATAAACAAGTATATATTATCCCTAGTCCGCCTCTGTGGTGTAGTGGTTAGCGTGATTAGCTGTCACCCCCGGAGGTCCGGGCTCGATTCCCGGCTCTGCCACGAAATTTGAAAAGTGGTACGAGGGCTGGAACAGGGTCCACTAAGCCTCGGGAGGTCAACTGAGTAGAGGTGGGTTCTATTCCTACCTCAACCATCCTGGAAGTGGTTTTCCGTGGTTTCCCACTTCTCCTCCAGGCAAATGCCGGGATGGTACCTAACTTAAGGCCACGGCCGCTTCCTTCCCTCTTCCTTGCCTGTCCCATCCAATCTTCCCATCCCTCCACAAGGCCCCTGTTCAGCATAGCAGGTGAGGCCGCCTGGGCGAGGTACTTGTCATTCTCCCCAGTTGTATCACCCGACCCAAAGTCTGAAGCTCCAGGACACTGCCCTTGAAGAGGTAGAGGTGGGATCCCTCGCTGAGAGAAGAAGAAGATATATTATCCCTAAGTTATGGTTTATGAAACAATGCATGCTTGAAAAGTAATATAAATAATTAGTGCTATTGCTAATAGCTATTTATAATGTGTGACAGAGTATTATTTTATAATGTTAGAAGTGGAGATTCTTAAAATGAATTTTCAGAGGATAGTTTAATATAAATTATTTCGAACCTATGATAAGAAGTATACATTTACCTCAGCTCTAGAAGAACTGTTCCTGACATTAGTTTTCAAGGCGAATTCTCTCAACATAATAACACTTTTTTCAAGCGAAACAGCTTTCCAAATGTTAGTCGGAAATAATTGCATACAAACACAACACAGGCGCCAAGCAACACGTATTCATGTAGCTGTTGACCGTAGTTTCCATCACTGTTAGTTATAATGATAGTAAAATGAGCTAATTAGTTCATTTTTATCACTGCCGGCATCTTACCGAAGTATTCGAACCGCCGTTGAAGCTTGCAGGATTTTTCAAATGCAAAATCATGTTCTTGTGTTCCAAATTTACTTGCACTATAAATCATTTAGTTTCTGACGATTATGTTAGATTTTATGTAAAATTAAGAATTAATAGTAATGGTAACAAGACGAACAAATCACATTAGATAATAAGAATAACTGTTTAGAATTAGGTATTCCTAAGCAACTCAAATCCATTAATTAACATCTGGGTTCGAACCCCACTGTCGGCAGCCCTGAAGGTAGTTTTCCGTGGTTTCCCATTTTCACACCAGGCTGTACCTTAATTAACGCCATGGCCGCTTTCTTCCCATTCCTAGCCCTTCCCTCTCCCATCGTCGCCATAAGACCTATCTGTGTCGGTGCGACGCAAAGCAACTAACAAAAAAAAAAAATTAACATCTAGAAGTTTTCCTTCATTTTATGAATGAAATGAATGGTTTGCCGGAAAATCTTCTCTTCTGCACCCAGAATGGGTCTTAACTTTATTTGACCTGAGGCATAGTTGTCTGCACAAAGAGATCTAACCGATTCACTGCGTTCTCACGTTTGACTATGTTCCCTTTCTTACAATTGGGACAGCTTATTATTATAATTTTTTTTTTTTTTTTTTTTTGCGATGAAAGGGAAATTATTTGTCATTCAGTGATGCCATCAGCTTGCTACTTTACGTGGACAGCGCTGAGACGAATGCAGTGAAGTTCCCTTTTCATTCTTCCGCCACAAGCGGACGGGCTAGTCTGAGCGGACAGAATATTTCAGATGACCGAGATGTGTCGACCTTTTTACAAGTAGCGCGCTTTTTGTCACATTCACTGGTACAAAAACTAGAAGCAACATAATTTAGAATTCTGATCATGACTGAAATAAATGACATTCACTTTTCACAGATTATATTCAAAACATTTCAGCTTTATGAATGAGAGAATTTGAAAAATTACTTAGTAATGAAAAACATGTCTTCGTTGAGGAACGTGGTTTGTGCATCTGTTACGTGCTTCAGTTACTTGTATTACTATAAATTAACTGTTACGTTAGAGAACAATCTGTTAAAGTGTATCTGAAATACCCAGGAGTAAAAGGACATCAAATGAAGCAATACCATTTCAGTGATACTCTGGGCAATCGTTTGGAAATGCCAAAAGCAGCATTTCTCTCTTGCCTTGTGAATCTACCTCTAGCCTGGTGGTTAGCCGGTTAGAGTCCCATTGGTCCCACAAACATTTACCATCAGGCTGTTGGCCGGAAGGGGTGCGGAGTTGGTGGTATACAATTTATAATCATAAAAATTGGTCGCAAGGGGCTGGTGGACCACCCCGTATAAATAAATAACAGGCTTAAGGGAAGAGGTACATATTTCGCTAGTTTAAATTTAGTAAAACCCCAGCGAGTTGGCTACGCCCTCACATAGCTTTTGGCTTGCATATCGGAGGTAATGGGTTCGATCCCCACTGTCGGCAGCCCTGAAGAAGCTTTTCCGTGACTTCCCACTTTCACACCAAACGAATCATGGGGCTGTACCTTAATTATGGTCATGGTCACTACCTTCTTAATCCTTGCGTCGTCCTATCCCATCGTCGCCTTAAGACGTATCTATGGTGCTGCGACGTAAAAGAGGCAGCAAAATAAATGTTTATGACCCAGCAGCTACAAACGGTACATAAACTAAATTTTGCATGCTTAACATCATTACCACTCCAGATGTAATGATCAGATTTCAGAAAAGCCTAGTAAGTTGTTACCAAATGTTCTAATCTCGTAATTTGTGCATCTAAAATTAAATGAGGTTTGCATTATAAAGTAAATACTCGTCCCCCTTTGTGGTGTAGTGGTTAGTGTGATTAGCTGCCACTCCCGGAGGCCCGGGTTCGATTCCCGGCTCTGCTACGAAATTTGAAAAGTGGTACGAGGGCTGGAACGGGGTCTACTCAGTCTCGGGAGGTCAACTGAGTAGAAGTGGGTTCGATTCCCACCTCAACCATCCTGGAAGTGGTTTTCCGTGGTTTCCCACTTCTCCTCCAGGCAAATGCCGGGATGGTACCTAACTTAAGGCCACGGCCGCTTCCTTCCCTCTTCCTTGTCTATCCCTTCCAATCTTCCCATCCCCCCGCAAGGCCCCTGTTCATCATAGTAGGTGAGGCCACCGGGCGAGGCACTGGTCATCCTCCCCAGTTGTATCCCCGACCCAATGTCTCACGCTGAAGTACACTGTCCTTGATGCGGTTGAGGTGGGATCCCTCGCTGAGTCCGAGGGAAAAGCCAACCCTGGAGGATAAACAGATTAAGAAAGAAAGTTAGTAAATACTCTGTATTGTTTAATTACAACATTCTTCTTTTATGAAATGATTAAAATAATATTCCTTCAGGAAATTGTCTTAATCATTACCTCTCATATCACTTTTACTCATTTCTGCACGATTAATTATTTTAAGTTAAATTACTTGTATCACAGGTAGCCTAGAAACGTCAACTGAAAATGCCTCGCAGATCATACGATTATTATATATTTATTTGATTTATTTCGACCCATAAAGGATTCTTTTATTGTTGTTATTTTTCTTGATCTTCTAGAATTCTTTCATCATGTCGCTATGTTTATCTCGACGTTCGTCAGTCCATTTATTCCTAGATCTGCTGGGCTTATTTTCTGAGGCAACTTTCCAAATGTAGATCTTATGCCAGAAAGTTTTTCGGTCTTCGATAACTGTAGGTGGGATGTTGGCGTTATTGAGATCAGTTTGGACTTATTATATTAATATTATTATTATTATCATTATTACCAAAAACATCAGCTTGATGAAAAATAGTGATAGGGATCACTCTAAATGTATTAACGGAAAGCTAAACATCTAATAGCCAATGGGGGTGCCATTTCATGTATGATGACGACGATGATGCTCGTTGCTTTAAGGGGCCTAACATCGAAGGTCATCGGCTCCCGTTTCATGTATAGAGCAATGGTTAATTCGATTCTAACCTTCCGGCATTATTAGTACAGTCGTAGTCGTTTGAGGTTAAATTCTGAGGAAGCAGATTGACGTCATCGCGAAACGGCATGTCCCCCTCTCTCTCTCTCTTTCTTTTTGTTTTTCTTTAATTCTTTCCTTCTTTCTCGCAGCACAAACCCCAAATAAAATTATGACTATTCCGAACGTGAATTCACCAGCCTAATTTGAAGACACCATAGGCCTCGCAAATATAATACCGTCCGGGTCGGAAGAGAGGTATCGTCAGAAGAAAGAGAAGGGCCACGAAAGGTAGTATCCTGCGCCTCGCAAACCTAATATTATTTGGTTCGGAAGAGAACAGGCGTCAACCAAGAGTGGTTAGCAACAGGAATATGACAGTTCTTCCGAAACTACAGACATGTAAGGCCTGGACTCAAACCACGACCTACTGGATAACAAATTAAATATTTCTTTTGTTGCTATTTGTTTGATGTCGTGGAGACGGTGAGATAGGACAGGCTAGTAGTGTGAATAAAGCGATCGTGGCTTTAAATAAGGTATATTTGCCTGGTATGAAAGTGAGAAACCATCTTCAGGGCCGCAGGCTCGCATCCACTATCTCCGGAATGCAACCTCACAGCTGTGTGAACCAAACTGTGAAGCCAGCTCGCGCGGTATATGAAGACATCTATCCCATCGCCAACTTGAACACCTTAACCAACTCATATTAGTACTGGGGTTTTTATTCTGAATTATGCATACCAACGAGTTCCATTGGTGAATACTTTGTAAATGACTATCCTCTGATCCTCACAAGTAACCTTAACTAGTTCAACCCATTACAGTCCGGTATCATATTTTGAATAAAGCACCTCAACACCAGTTTTTGACTTGAATATGTCTTATGGACGTGGGTCATCTGATTATTAGCTATGCGAAATGCGCAAGACGATGTTACCCAGCAACCCTGCAGGCTGTGATGTGAAGTATTGATGGATGGCCATGACTTAGAGGAATACAGAAGGTTCTTTTATCAATGAGGCCTCATCTCATCATACTCTACAGAATTGATTGTTTCATTCGTGGTAGTTTCCTAGGCCCTAAGTCATTTTTACGTTTTCAATGCTCAGAATCCTACACCTGTTAACTTTAAGTTCCATACGGATGTCTCCAGAAAACTATCGCTTAGACGCCATTAAATTCGTCCTTATTAATTTGAGTTTCACTTATTAAAAGACATGTTTGTGGTCATTTGATTCTCCCAATGGCAAATTTGACGTCATTATCTTTAAATCTCTTCTTCTTCTTCATCTGTTTAACCTCCAGGGTCGATTATTCCCTCGGACCCAGCGAGGGATCCGACCTCTACCGCCTCAAGGGCAGTGTCCTGGAGCTTTAGACTCTGGGTCGGGGATAGAACTGGGGAAGATATCCAGTACCTCGCCCAGGCGGCCTCACCTGCTATGCTGAACAGGGGCCTTGCGGGGGGGTGGGGGATGGGGAGATTGGAAGGGATAGACAAAGAATAGGGGAGGAAGCGGTCGAGGCCTTAAGTTAGGTACCATCCCGGCATTTGCCTGGAGGAGAAGTGGGAAGCCACGGAAAACTACTTCCAGGATGACTGAGGTGAGAATCGAACCCACCTCTACTCATTGACCTCCCGAGGCTGAGTGGACCCCGTTCCAGCCCTCGTATCACTTTTCAAATTTCGTGGCAGAGCCGGGTATCTAACCCGGGCCTCCGGGGGTGGCAGCTAATCACACTAACCACTACAACACACACAGGTGGACTTTTAAATGTCAAGGTCACAGTTAATAAATGTATTACCGTATTGTTTATACTGAGATATTTTGGCAAGGAACGTGTTCGTTTATCGGCAATAAGGAGGGTATTTATCATTAATTCATCAACAGGCTAGTATCCGGCTCCATGTCTAAATGGTTAGTGTGCTGGCCTTTGGTCACAGGGTCCTGGGTTCCATTCCAGGTAGGATCGGGAATATTGACCATAATTGCTTAATTCCGCTGCCACGGGAGCTGGGAAGAATAGGGGAGTAAGTCGCTTACGGGCGTCAATTGAAAAGACCTGCACCTAGCAAGCCGAACTTGTCCTCGAACACTCTCGCCACTAAAGGCCATACGCCATTTCATTTTTCAACAGGCTATCGCCTATTTGATATCTCTTCCTTCTGTCTTCCACTCTTCCAATAGCACAAATTTAGTTCTTGTAATTCTCGAACATGACATAATGTTAGCAGAATTTTTGTTCTTGATAAGTGATTTGTACATTAAAATCCATATTGCCACTTATAAGGCCTATCATCCTATTTGAGGATGGCTTATCTTTCCCGAACCAAGTACATTAGGACATTGTAATGTTCTGGAGACATTAGACCATGTTACAACTCTTGTAGGCTGACGCGTTTCTATCTTGCTACCGATATCGTCTTCAAAGCAATAAGAATGGAATGTGAAAACAATGGCAACGACAATTTCTACTCCATAGTAATCACACTCAAGATAGAAAAACCGTGTTAAAAATGTAGTTCATTCCTGGGCCCCCAGATCGAAGGAGAAAGATGCTCAAGTCTTAAGTATGGAGGGAAAACACGGCCATTTCAGTATATATCCGTTTCCTTTGTTAAAATTATTCAAATGGTTAGCAAATTTATATCCTCACCAATCACTGTAGCTGTAGAACGTTTCTCTTTGCAAATGACAGATGAAGCATTAAATATTATTTGATGCTCATTATATACGGCAAGTCTACCACAGCAGACTTCTCTGTCTGGCAAAGACGTAAGTGCCTTGGATGTTCCCTAACCCTCGTTTCTACCTTCCTACATGTTCGACCAACATAAGCAGATCCGAAGAAAAAGCGATCGTATATATTCCAGCACAGCTTAAATCAACAGTCTTTTTAACAGATCGCAAGCAATTGCCAATGATGATATTAGGCTTAAAATGGTATTGACATCGTGTCTTCTGAGGATATGACAGATCGTACGCATCGTAAGAAGGCCAGACTCAAGGAACGAGAATCACGTGACAGCCTGTCTTTTGGCATAGGAAGTAGCATATAAGGGTGTTTATCACAGTACGTTCTTGGCATGAATGGTATTGAGAGAACACATGGAGATATAGTATATTTGTATGGGTATGTTTACAGTAAACCGAACGATCCGAAGTTCCATCAGATTTCATAGAACCCAAAACATCCAAGAACGCCAACACCCTCTACACTCAGTCTTCATGTTCAGTTCAATGTTCGGATGTAACCTGTTCAAGTGATCCAAAATATGGATAATCTGTGTTCATCATGGGATCAGGTAACAAATGTGTCATTGAAATACCTCGGCCAGATGGAAGGCTTGAGTGTGCAGAATTGATAAGAGCGCTCTTCAAAACCCTGAACATAGAAATTAGTGATGACTGGTGCCAATGGCATTCCCATGGCAACACCATCCATTTGATCATATATTGTGCCATGAAAACTTAAATATGTGGTGGTGAGGACAAGATGAAAAAGATTAATAATGTCACGAGGCGAGATCTTATCCTACAAATACAAGATGTCCATGATTGGAATTCTAGTGAACAGAGACACGCCATCACTTATGCATGAGCTGTGTACTGAATAGATCAGGACTAACTTCCATAGTTAAGTCTTTAACATATTTCTCCCTGACTGTGGAGACCCTAGAATGAACTAAATTTATTTTGCCAGTGACTTTACGTCCCATTGACACAGGTAGGTCTTACGGCAACGATAGGATACGAAACGGCTAGAAGTTGGAAGGAAGCGGCCGTGGCCTTAATTAAGGTACAGCCCCAGCATTTGCCTGGTGTGAAAATGGGAAACCACGAGAAACCATCTTCAGGGCTGCCGACAGTGGGATTCGAACCCACTATCTCCCGGATGCAAGCTCACAGCTGCGCGCCCCTAACCACACGGCCGGTGAACTAAATTTCTAACAGGATACTACTATCTTCCGTCTAGAAACTATGGTATGACATTTGTCATTGTTTCCGTTCTTCATTTTTATTGCTCTGAAGACTGGAAGCAAGATCGAAGAGCATCGGCCTACAATAATTAAGGAGTGTCTGCCCACAAGGTGCTACTTCAACTTTAAGAAAGTTGAAGTAAAAAGGCAAGAAACGTTAAATAAAAAGCACATGGAACGTGCCCATGATCAGGTTTAGTACAACGTTTAAGGAATTACACCTGTCTCGTCTAGATTGTTCATGGCGATCGATAATATTCAACCACTGTAATGCATGTGGACGAAATACTGACTTATTTTCCGGGAGTGAGAATAGCACCTTTTGAACAGAGACTCCTCAGTTGTAACATGACTTAATATCCTCAATATACGATACAGTAATATTATTTTTGGGGTCGTGAAGGTTTACGTTTTAAGTTCATAATATTATAAAGCATGTACTAATACGTAAACCCTGAAAATGGTTTTCCGTGGTTTCCCATTTTCACACCAGGCAAATGCTGGGGCTGTACCTTAATTAAGGCCACGGCCGCTTCCTTCCAACTCCTAGGCCTTTCCTATCCCATCGTCGCCATAAGACCTATCTGTGTCGGTGCGACGTAAAGCCCCTAGCAAAAAAAAAAAACGTAAACCTTAATGTTGTTGGGTTTTGTCTCTAGTTTTATCACAAGTAACTATTTGATTGACTAGAATCAAATTTTGCATACTTGCAGCCGGAACCCCACGTTAACATATAGGTTATTATCACGTTGTCCCTTATGGAGGCCATGCCACGAAAGAAAATATGAAGCAAGTCAGGGGATTTTGTGTGACTGAGGCCCTTATAAGTGAATATACTGCGCAATCGGTTATTCCTATTAATATGGGCCATATCAAATGAATTTAGAATTCAGTTTCCTAGAAAAACGATCATGTGCATTTTTTCCTAACTTCAATGAAAATTCACGTCCCTGTTGTTTGGAATCCATCTAAAGCTGGGAATCCGTGGCTATGATCACAATATCATCATTCATATAAAACAGCAACCTTGCTCTTTTGTTTTGCTTTCTTCACTCGCATTAAACATAACTGACTCATATATAACCTTCCACTTCAGCCATGAAGTATCGTATATGACTGAATGTATGTTTCTAACTTTGTCACCAAAACACAATGTAACGAGTGTTTTACCTTTCAGAGCATTGTAGGCTATTCAAACATCTCTTCTTGGGTGTCATTTATACAGACTTCATTTAATGCTAAAACATTAGTTATCATAGCTAGATTTGCCAAATACAAAATATAATAAAACAATTAAATGATGCATGATTAAAATTTTTGAGTAACGGATCATTTGATCATTAGTCTATACTTCGCATAATTAATTGTCTTGAAAACGAAAACTCTAGGTTTCTCTTCAGAATTCAGGGTAGGTTGATAAGAAAATGAAGATACTGACATTAATGGAAATTGTATTTAGACTGAATGTGAGTTAGAATTTTAAACAAGAAATTCTGCAGCTCTTTTTGTTGTGCTATTGACTTTACGTCGCACCGACACAGATAGGTCTTATGGCGACGATGGAACAGGAAAGGGCTAGGACTGGGAAGGAAGCGGCCGTGGCCTTAATTAAGGTACAGCCCCAGCATTTGTCTGGTGTGAAAATGGGAAACCACGGAATACCATCTTCAGGGCTGCCGACAGTGGGGCTCGAACCCACTGGCTGCACTTAAGCGACTGCAGCTATCGAGCTCGGTGCAGCAACTATTAGAAAGGTATGATACATTTGACGTTGTTCTCCTTGTATTAATTTTCCTGACAAAATACGAATGTATGGCGTACAGTTAGTCTAACTGTGATATTAAAGGAAAGTTACAAGCGAAAGTATCTCTTTAATTTTCACCTGAGTTGGACGAGGACAAGCCAGTGTACGATGCGCCTTCCAATGTCCCCGCCCACGCACCACGCGTGTCGCAATCTCAAGTATCCACTTCCCTCTCACAGCCTGCTCTCAATTAGTGTTATAACACCCCGCCCGACCCGCTCCCACAGGAACAATCATGCAGTCCATAGCTCGAATCTTGTACTAATACATCCGGTGTACCGTCTAGCCTACACACAGCGCCACTTGATACGTTACAAGAATGTGACCAATTATTTTCACATATATTCACACTCACATGATGTATCACATCTTGCGAACGTCGAAGTTATTTTTTTTTAATTTCGTGTGGCTATTTCTAGCCGAGTGCAGCCCATGTAAGGCAGACCCTCCGATGAGGGTGGGCGGCACCTGCAATGTGTAGTTAACTGCATGTTATTGTGATGGAGGATAGTGTTATGTGTGGTGTGTGAGTTGCAGGGATGTTGGGGACAGCACAAGCACCCAGCCCCCGGGCCAGTGGAATTAACCAATGAAGGTTAAAATCCCCGCCCCGGCCGGGAATCGAACCCGGGACCCTCTGAACCGAAGGCCAGTACGCTGACCATTCAGCCAACGAGTCGGACAAGTTAAATGTTTATCCGAGCCCAACAGAGTAGTTGCGAACGGGCTAAGAATTAGATTATGAGGGTGATAAAATCAAGAAAGTCCATGAATTTTAATTGGAAAAATTTGCATAACACGTACATAGACATAACAAAACAAACAATCTAATGATAAAAATGCTATTGGTTTCATGTCACAACAACTATTATTTTAACTGTTTTTAGCCACTCGGGGAATCCGCAACTTTTTCCGTTGGAGATTTTTAGTGTGCCGGTAAATCTATCGACACGAGGCTGGCGTATTTGAGCACCTTCAAATACAAGCGTACTGAGCCGAGAACGGTTCCTACGAAAGTGAGCGCTCTGCTATCTGAACGACTTAGCCTATCAGACATTATACGTGTATATGCTATTAATACATATCAGATGGTGTTTATTTGTTTGTATGTTTCTACCGGATAGGCTCGAAAACTACCAGACCGATTGAACTGACATTTAGTAAGAATATACACTCATATTCATAAAAACCAGAAACCTTGAAAGACTAGAGAAAGGAAGTTCATATTCACAGGACATGTGCATTACTGTAGTATGTTCTGAAGAAATGATTACCATTTGAACCATGTCGGCACTCAGGTTCAAGGTCCACATTGGTATCTCGGCGTACCACCACCGACTGGTAAAATGTGCCTGCGACTCTAACTGTAGCTATAAACCGAAGGTAATGGTTCATTGTGACTTGAGCAGACGTGCAGGATGCGAGAACCGTACCGTCAAATGGGTGAGTTTGGAATAGGGCCCATTACTGGCGTGGGAGAACATGATGCATCCATCCATCCATCCATCCATCCATCCATCCGCGAAATTGCTGCGCGTGTGGGACGAAGTATGTCGGCAGTGCAACGGATGTGTATAGAATGGTTCACAGAAGGCCGCACCACCCAGACCCCCCCCCCCCCCTCCCAACGAGAAGATCGACACATCATCCGAATGGCATTACTGGACAGATCTGCGTCCTCCTCGGCTCTGGCGGAACAGTGGAACAGTGTAACACATCGTACACTATCAGGAGTGACAGTCCATCGCCGTTTATTACGGTCTGGGTTACCGGCGCGTCGTCCACTTTCCTCCCACCTTTGACTGATGTGGATAAACATGCTAGACTACAATGGTGTATGGAACGACATCACTGGGGACTGGGTGGCAGCAGATAATGTTTTCGGACGAATCCAGCTTCTGTTTGTTTGAATATGATGGCCGCATTTTCATTCGCCGCAGACAGGGGGACAGGCATCTCATTGACTGCATTCGCACAAGACATACAGTACCAGCTCAAGGCCTTATGGTGTGGGGTGCTATTGGGTACAAGCACAAATCACAGTTGGTGCGTGTCCAGGTCATGACCAGTTTGACCTACGTGAATGACATCCTACGACCCGCAGTCAAACCCTTTCTGCACGACACCCCAGACGCCATATTTCAGCAGGACAATGCGCAACCACATGTTGCTACACGAACACGTGCCTTCTTCTTGTCACAGGATGTTAGACTGTTGCCCTGGCCCGCTCGATCACCGGATTTGTCACCAATCGAAAATGTGTGGGATATGGTGAAACGACGGGTGCGGCACTGTGACCCAATGCCAACCACCTAAGATGAACTGTGGAACCAGGTGAATGCAGCATGGATGGCTATACCCCAGGGCGCCACTCGCGCCTTATACGCGTCGATGCCGTCACGCATGGAACAAGTTATCAGTGCCCATGGAGGCCCAAGTGCCTACTAGGCAACAAGACACATGCTGAACCTAGGTGACTGAAATGTTAAATGTTTCTGCAGACCATGCAAATTAACATGTCCTGTGAATATGAATTTCCTTTCTATAGTCTTTCAAAGTATTGCACCCATCATTTTGCTCTACAAGGGTGCAGTATTCAGTTTTTTTTATGAACATGAGTTTAGCTTGAAATCTGAATCACGCAGGGGATACGTTAGGATTTGGTATATTTCACTGTTTCGCGAAATAGAGGGGGGGGATTTTAATGTGGTATTTGGGCAATGTTTGCCCTACTTCAAATAAAATAACGGGTAAATGGTTGACCCTATCAAAAAAATGAAGGGCACCATGTGGTCTTGAAATGAAATTTTCAGCAAGAAACGTCATATGCATTTTATTCGCAACTCTAATGGTTTTACGAAACAATTCAGCATTCTATTGCTTTTGGGTATGGCCACCTTCACGAATGTACATGCGACTCGTTTCACTGAGATTCGCCATGATTCGTGTAAAGGTGTTGTTCGTTTGTCAACAGGCCAGCTGACGAATAAGCGCACCATTCTATGGAATGTTTGGAGGATACAGTTGTATTTTTGAGAGTGCTATGCGTGCTTACCCTGCAGTTAATTTGTTCAGCCATTTCCATTATCATCGTCGTCAAATTGCATTTGTATTCCGTGTTTCCATCGTTTTAATGTTGTGTAGGTTTGGGATTTATATTTCATTTTCCGTCATTATCTCTAGAACCAATCATGCCCAGCTTTACGTGGCGTGCTCTCGAGTGTCGAGGTTATATAACCTATATCAGGGATGGCAAACCATTTCCGACTAGCATGTCAATTAAGGTTTTGCTTATTACTTTTTACTGCCACCGATTAATTCCCTTTAAAAACATCATGAAACCTCCCACCCCCCGCCCTTCATTTGACTTCAGTTAGGTATTGCATTACATATAAATCCATTCGACTACTGATTGTTTCATGATTTCATTTTGCAAGCATCACTGAAAATTACATTACTGGTAAATTTTGTGAATAAGGTAAATTTTTGCTTTAACCTAAATAAAGTTTGTAAAAAATATGGCACCAAGGTCGATAGCTACAATCGTTTAAGTGCGGCCAGTGTCCAGTATTCGGGAGATAGTGGATTGGAACCCCACTGTCGGCAGCCCTGAAGATGGTTTCCGTCGAAATTCGATCAGAGGGAATAAAAACTTACCACATTGTAGCTCTTTTCGTTTTTCAGTTTTGATGCATATACCAGCCCTCCCCCCCCCCCCAAAAAAAACTCGGGTACTTCTTGCTGTCTGTGTATATTCCCCCCCCTCCTCCCCAATTCTAACACCCACTCTCCGCTACTGGTGAGATATACTGTTTATAGTGCACTGTGTCCTCTAGTATGCGTTAGAGTTTGTTACTTTAGTGACTGAGGTAAGAACAATGCATGTAACTGCATTGCTAGGCAGTCAGGCAGTCAGTGCCTGGCGGAATGGTGTGAAAGTGTTGCTAATGAGGTGTGTTGGCATAGACATTTCAGTATTCGTGGCAAACTGGTATATAACAGCATCTTAAGAATCATTTAGGAAAGCAACGGAAAACTAACGCCGTCTTCATTTCCGAAGTAGATATCTTCAATGATGTCCAGACTGTTTACGCTAGCATATGGTGGAACAATAGAGGAAGAAGAAATAAAGGGGGGAAAAGGAAATAGATCTATATTGAAAAGGAAGAAATCGGGTTCAGTGGCTTGAACATCATTATCGGATGCTAATACCCTTAAACCTAGAAACTATGTCATTGATCTATACAGATGGATATTGTTCGGTACCAGTTGAAGGTGGGATGGTCCAGTATTTACTAATGGTGTCAACTCAGATTGTAGTCTACGATTTTAAAAGCCATGGGAAACGGATCAGGTCACGCACATCAACGTTTGACTATTCTTAGTGTTATTACAGACCTACAATCTTACAACTGGTGTTGGGGCAATGCAATTAATTGGTTTGTGTTGCTGTCCAATTATCTCCAGAGGAAGCGGCCGTGTACCTGCCCTGTTCCGAACAAAATACTGAGCTATGAGAGGTGTACTTACTTACTTTTCCTAATGAACCACCTACGTAAGAGTTATCGTCTGCAAGTACATGCCCGACCAAAAGGAGGAGCAAATTACTTTTAGTGATATAACGAGATTTATGTAAAGAGAATCTGATGGTCGAGTTGTACTTCTTTTGACAATGTATCGCATAACTACAAAGTTAAATAAGTAATTACTGTATGTTAAAAATGCATAAATTTGAAACAAGTAAAATATAGGTATTCATAACAACAAAACTTTCTACTAGGAAATATATTTATATTTAAATTTAAACGATTGCACTATTTCTGCCTTTTTCCTGAAAACCTCCGAAATTTCTTATCCTATTCTGAAATGTAGGCCCGTTTCGAATTTCTGCTTTCGTAATCCTCATGACGACTAAATCATTTCCCTTTTCGATGAATCAACTTATTTGCGCTTTCAGATTTTTGCCAAAATGGTCAATTATTTCTGTCAGGTTTTCCGGGGTCATTTTGATCAAGTGACAAAAAGAAATTCATCTTTTTCTGTGAACATCTAATAATTTTTCAGTTCGGCTATGAATTTATTTTTTTAATATTATTATCATTATCATTACGATTTAGGCCATCTAAGTGCTACCACAGTTGCTCTCTTCCTTTCCAGTAGTTATTCGTTCTTTTGGTTTTTCTTTTCCTCCTCTTTTCTTCCCGGACGTTACCTCCTTTCTCCTTTATTTCCTCTTGCGGAAACACTAGAAATGCTCTGTCAGATTTATTAATTTATTTATTTACTATTTTATTTATTTATTTATTTATTTATTTATTTATTTATTTATTTATTTATTTATTTATTTATTTATTTATTTATTTTTGCTAGTGGCTTTACGTCGCACCAACACAGATAGGTCTTACGGCAACGATGGGAGAGGAAAGGTCTAGGAGTAGGCAGGAAGCGGCCGTGGCCTTAAACCATCTTCAAGGTTGCCGACAGTGGCATTCGAACCCACTATCTCCCGGATGCAAGATTATAGCTGCGCGCCCCTAACCGCATGGCCAACTCGCCCGGTGTCAGATTTATAGAAGTCGTCCTGTCCTGTATTACGTCGTCTGCAAACCTTATCTATTTCATGTCTCGCTCTATCCCTTGGGCCACTGTAGAAAAGGTTCAAAACTCCTTTTGCGAAGAAAGCGGCAGTAACTCTCTTCCTTCTTATGATGATTAACTATTATTAATTATTATCATTAAATAGTAATATACCCTGATGATTCTTACCCAGTGCTAGGATATGGGTCATTTGTATTGATGTACTGCATTGTCCATACTCGTGCTTCTTACAACAGCTGTGTTAAATCTTTTTCATACTTCGCATCTTCCAATGATCGCTGTGGTTATTGATCTCAGGAAGAATACAACGTAATACCCACGACCCTACCAGAATTTCGTAAAAGCGGAGATGAAAGTGAAGCACGTAGATTAGGGGTCGAATATTGATCTATGGACCCAAACCTAATAGAGGTAATCGGATATTTGAAGAGCAGAAAGAAGTCCATTCGGCACCTCACGTCGTACGATATCGAAAAGTAAAAGAGCTTTGGTGGTACAATCAGTGTTTACCCCCATCTCCCAATTAAAACTCATCTATAGGACGTCCAACAGAGTTTCAGATTCTCTGCCATCTGATAGAGTTAAACGCAATATCGAAATTGTCGCGAAGACAGCCTCGACGGAATCAAAGCAAAATACTGTATATCTATACGGTAGCTGACGAGCGAACACTAATGGGACAGGAAAAGTTATTCATTTTTAACATATTATCATATTCTGCTTTACTAAATATACATATTCCAAGCTTTTTGTCACTTGACCACATCTTGGCAGATAAAGGCACTTAATGTGCTGCATGTGTTACAGATTTGTTTATTATTATTATTATTATTATTATTATTATTGCTTGCTGATGATGATGCTTGTTGTTTTAAGGGGCCTAACATCGAAGGTCATCGGCCCATTATTATTATTATTATTACCATTAGAACCATGAAAGGTGTGAAAATTAAATATTCCCCTCATCACGAATTCATGTATTTTTAAGCAGTATTTCCCCCGTAGTTCAGTTCCTCATTTATGAGACTATATTACCAGGCGTAAGAGGAAGAATGGGGTAAATAACACTCCTCTGTATGTAAATATCCGAGATCCTCTGGCCACAAACACGCCCTGAATACAGATGCCTCAAGTCCATTCAAACCTGTTAGCCTCCAACTTTCCGGGAGTTTTCCAAGTTAGCGCTCTACGTGACACATTGTTTCGACGCGCCTCGAGGAGCTTCACCTCTGGCGGAAAGTTACTCTGCTATGAATTTGTAAGCTATGCACACATTCACAACCCTCGTGCACGCACACTTTACTCAATACGTGCTACGGATAGCCTCCAGCATCAGTTCCAAACTCACACCAACACAAAGATAAGAATGATTATCCTCTACATCTTACTGATCTACGGGCTTCTTTAAATAATGGCGTTATTTGCTTAACATACTTTCAGTTGCTGGGGGTTTCAGGAGACGCTAGGAAAATGAAGATATTTTCTGAAGGAGTGTTTTATTTTTAACGTGCTGGGAGCCATCTACGCCTATAAGGGAAGGCCACAGCTGTGGGGTGACCGATTTCGTTCAAACTTACGGAGGTTGATCTACGTCAAATTTAAACCGATACCTGTCCCAGTGGCTGGTGCTGCTGCTGGTGGTGGTGATTATCGTTATAAGAGGAAGTACAACTTGGCAACCATCCTCTATTAACATTAATCAGAGGGAGAAAATCGAAGGAATTCGACACTTCGAAAAATGAAAGTATCAGCCAAAGTGAGACAAGTCATGAAGGGCGTGAATATGAAATACTCCCTTGACCTCCACACGTAATACCGTAGGTGTCTGAATAGAACAAGAGTTGACAAAGGGAGGTCGGATGTCCGGTCCCGTGGTGTAGGGGGCAACGCGTCCGCCTGTCACCTGGCGGCCCAGGGTTCGATTCCTGGCTGGGCCAGGGGTTTTTAATTGTTAATGATTAATATCCCTGGCCTGGGGACTGGATGTTTGCGTCGTCCTTAACGTTCCTTTCCTCACATTCAACACTCTACACTTCCTCTATTCCAATTACACAAAGGTTCATATCACATGGTGCATGTAGGGGCAAAATATCTCTATAGGTCGACGCCCCGAACAAATAGTTGTTTTTTTTAATAGAGAGCTCGGATAAGATAGGTGAAAGTGAGGAGCCTTGTAAAAGTAAGTGGAATCAATGCCAGGATTTAGCTAAGGGCCACGTGATCGCCAATCCACGCTCGCAAGTTTTTACAGTAGTCACCTTTTACGCCAGGCAGGAGATACCGTGGGTGTTATTCCACCACTCCCATCCACAGGTTGGTGCCCTTGGGTTTTATTTATCGACAAAATGCCCCTTTACGTTTGACAGCCTGCATACCTGTCGACAATTAACGGGTGCGCATCTGCAGTGAAAATTATCTACTGGTCAGTCGGATCAAGACAATGACTAACCGGCTGTACCAGAGAGGTCATTATGAGGAAGAAGAACAATCGATGCACACTATCTTCGGTTTGACGGACAAAGAACAAAAATGTGTTCCTGAAGCAACCGAGTTGACTACGCGGTTCTGGTGATTCTTAGTTTTCTTTCTTCAGCATAACGACTCAATATTCCTTGCAGCTGGAAGAAAAAGTAGAGAAAAAGAGTCTCTGCCACCGCTCTTCGGTTTGAGGAACCAAGAAGAGGAAGAAGTGTTCTACAATGTGTAGAAGTTGCACGTTAACTATTATTTTATATGTATGTCTTTAACTTAATATATCTTGATTATTTCATCTCTATGTCTTACAAAACCCAATTTTATTTCTTATAAACTATTGTATTCATTATATTATCTGTTTGAAGAAATTGGACATTATGTTTAACACAGAGACCTTTTAAAACCGATAAGTCGAACTCTAAAACGACACCTTTAGGAAATGTGACTTGTAGTGGATGCGACAGTTATTTCATTATACGAGAGATATATATTATTCCTGCGTTTTGGCTAGCCAACGACGGTCACTGTAGTACGAATCTTTGACTATTGGCTAATGGTCATCTAATGATGCACTCTGCCTGTCGTAAGAGACAACTGAAAAGGACCCCAGGGGCTCTGAACTTGGGAAGGTGGGTTGTGACCATGGGGCCTTTAACTGAGTCCTGACATTGCTTCCACTTTCTTGTGTCAGACTTTCATGTATCTTATCCGACCTCCCTTGGTTCACTCTTGTTATTTTCCTACCCCAACGGTATTAGAGTACTCGAGGACTAGGAAGTTTTCATTTTGACGCCCTTCGTGGCCTTTGTCTTCCTTTGGCCGATATCTTCATTTTTCGAAGTGTTGGATCCCTTCCATTATTTATCCCTTATTAGTGTTATATAGAGGGTGGTTGCCCAGTTGTACTTCCTCTTAAAACAATAATCACCACCACCACGACTCTCATGATGCACGTCTTAGCTGACAAGATTATAACAATTTAGAAAGAAGCCAAGATCATATTTTAATCTCTGTATACGATCGTGTCTCAGGAGGCAATGCCCACTGTAATAGGAAAGGAATCTTAAAGGTAACAGGATTACAACTCACAATTCTATCGGCAGTGAAACGATAAATCTCCTCCCTTTTAAATCTGTTGTCAGCTGAGCTCGAGGCACCTGTTGGTGCTCTTACTTACCTTCAGCTGCAGGGGATCTCCTGCGTGGGAAGGTGTAGAGAAGTGGGAGCGGATAACTTATTCACGGTGGTACGTATTATTGGATCTCAGTCTAACAGAGAAGGGCACACATCCTCTACTATCCAGTGCAGACTATTCTTCTCTTTCCAGATGTCAATTATTGCGGGCGAAACCAGGGTGCCCTACTCTAAAATAGTATTATTAAAACATTTTAAACAACAAAGTGACTTTTAATCATATTCATTACAAATTACTTCTTTTAACAAGGCAAAATAAAGTAACTGCTTTCGTATCGTTTTCCTTCCTTCTCTCTTTAATGCCATTCTTCGGTGTTTTATTTATGTTTTGTTTAGAAGAGTTTCCACCTGGAAGAATTCATTAAAGTAAAACTGGCACAGCTCTGAGCTTGCATTCGGGAGATAGTGGATTAGAACCGCACTCTAGGCAGACCTGAAGATGGTTTTCCATTGTTTCTCATTTTCATACCGGGCAAATTCTGTGACTGTACCTTAATTAAGGCCATGGCCACTTCCTTCAAAATCTAAGCACTTTCCTATCCCATCGTCGCCATTAGACCTTTGTCGGTGCGACGTAA
Source organism: Anabrus simplex (assembly GCF_040414725.1). Classification (NCBI taxonomy): domain Eukaryota; kingdom Metazoa; phylum Arthropoda; class Insecta; order Orthoptera; family Tettigoniidae; genus Anabrus; species Anabrus simplex. The sequence goes on along the minus strand of NC_090265.1, from coordinate 1,509,165,321 downwards.
ATTAAATTGTTTGTAAAACTGGCAACTTGAATTAAACGTGTTTTTAGAAAGGTTTAAAAATCCTTCAATGAAAACTAGTTTCGGTAATATCAACTAGTGAACAAAGTGGCCCTTGAAGTATTATTTACCTTCTGCGGATTTTTTTCAATACGAAGACTGAAGAAACAACCAAATTGAATAAAATAAACCTCTCTGATAACACTGCTGAAAACTTTACGCTGTTAACAGCAAAACCAGTAATGGAATAAAAGTTCAGAAAGTTCGCTGTATATGAATTAATTTGTATGTTGAATGTAGCCAATAGGAGAAAAACGAAGTTTGTATTTTGTATCTTAACTGTTACCGTCTGCAAGCACTCTAGCGCCCTGATCGATGAGGAAAATTACTTGTGCATCTTTTAATAGATATGTTATATTGTGATACGATTGACACAGCAAGATATAGCAGATATCCTGGATTCAGAAGGCCAAATGGACTGTATTACGATTGACCTATCTAAGGCATTTGATAGGGTAGATCATGGAAGACTACTGGCAAAAATGAGTGCTATTGGACTAGAAAAAAGAGTGGCTGAATGGGTGGCTATATTTCTAGAAAATAGAACTCAGAGAATTAGAGTAGGCGAAGCTTTATCTGACCCTGTAATAATTAAGAGGGAAATTCCTCAGGGCAGTATTATTGGACCTTTATGTTTTCTTGTATATATCAATAATATGTGTAAAGAGGTGGAATCAGAGATAAGGCTGTTTGCAGATGATGTTATTTTGTACAGAGTAATAAATAAGTTACAAGATTGTGAGCGGCTGCAGGGTGACCTCGATAGTGTTGTGAGATGGACGGTGGACAATGGGTATGTTGATAAACGGGGTTAAAAGTCAGGTTGTGAGTTTCACAAATAGGAAAAGTCCTCTCAGTTTTAATTACTGCGTTGATGGGGTGAAAGTTCCTTTTGGGGATCATTGTAAGAACCTAGGTGTTAATATAAGAAAATACCTTCACTGGGGTAATCACATAAATATGATTGTTAATAAAGGGTACAGATCTCTGCACATGGTTATGAGGTTATTTAGGGGTTGTAGTAAGGATGTAAAGGAGAGGGCATATAAATCTCTGGTAAGACCCCAACTAGAGTATGGTTCTAGTGTATGGGACCCTCACCAGGATTACTTGATTCAAGAACTGAAAAAAATCCGAAGAAAAGCAGCTCGATTTGTTCTGGGGGATTTCCGACAAAAGAGTAGCGTTACAAAAATGTTGCAACGTTTGGGCTGGGAAGACTTGGGAGAAAGGAGACGAGCTGCTCGATTAAGTGGTATGTTCCGAGCTGTCAGTGGAGAGATGCCGTGGGAGGATATCAGGAGACGAATATGTTTGAGTGGGATTTCTGCTATATCTTTCTGTGCCAATCGTATCACAATATAACATATTTATTAAAACAAGCACAAGTAATTTTTCTCATCGATCAGGGCGCTAGAGTGCTTGAAGACGGTAACAGTTTAGATACAAAATACAAACTTCGTTTTTCTCCTATTGGCTACATTCAACATACAAATTAATTCATATACAGGAAAGATCACAATATGAAGATAAAGTTGGAATTCAAGAGGACAAATTGGGGCAATTCGTTTATAGGAAGGGGAGTTAGGGATTGGAATAACTTACCAAGGGAAATGTTCAATAATTCTCCTATTTATTTGCGATCATTTAATAAAAGGCTAGGAAAACAACAGATAGGTAATCTGCCACATGGGTGACTGCCCTAAATGCAGATCAGTAGTCACAGATTGATTGAAAGTGTAGGCTACACATTTTTAACGAAATTTCCCTGGTAAAGAAATAGAATTTAGCAAAATTTTCTATGTTTCACTCGTTTTTCGAATTCCATCACTACGCCGCACAAGTAGTAAAATTCCTTACATGTCGAAACATTAACGTAATATATCAATATTCATTTAAGCGTTTTCAATCTTGAAATGTCCGGCGGTTCGTTCCAGTGTGGCAGCGGACACATCAGTTGAGATGACATACCTCCTGAAGACGCAAGCTAACAGTGTTGAGAGGTTGTGGTCAGGATGGTGATTATTGTTTTAAGAGGAAGTGCAACTAGGCAACTATCCTTTATAAAACACTAATCAGCCAGAAAACACGGAAGAGATATGACACTTCAAAAATTTTATCGGCCAATGAAAGACAAAGGCCACGAAGGGGTGAAAATGAAAGACTCCCTAGGCTTTGAATGATCTAATGCTGTTGGGGTCCGAAATTAGAAGACTTAACCAAGGAAGGTCGGATAGGATAGATGAAAGTGAGAAGCCTGGCACAAGTAAGTGGAAGCAATGCCAATACTCAGCTGAGGGCCCCATGTTCGCCAATCTATGCTCCCAAGTTAAGAGCCCCTGGAGACCACACAAAACTTGCCCTCCAAAAAATGGTTAATATTACACATTCTTGAACCGCGAGGATATTCGTAAACTGTGGTTAGCCGGTGGCCGAAGTGATGATACTGGGAATCCTACCACCTGCACAACATGTTCATCCTATTTCAAAGAAGAGGATTTTGATAGAAAGTCATATTATGCCACGGCCAACTGTCGTACGATTTAGTGGACCTACTTTTGGAAAATAAAAGAAAGTCCGCAGCAGAGAGTATATCGTGGTAGTTTCTTGCCGAGTTGTCTCACGTTTGTTTATCAACTCTGCTACTATTTTGAGACTGGTTTAAGTGTCTGCATTAAGCCTGGAAATAACAACAGAGAAGAATAGTGGCTGTGGGGATCATTGATTTAAGGAGAAATGCAACGAAATAATCAGGTCTCTTAATTCAAATGGGTGCGCAGCTGTGAGCTTGCATTCGGGAGATAGTGGGTTCGTACCCCACTGTCGGCAGCCCTGAAGATGTTTTCCGTCGTTTCCCATTTTCACACCAGGCAAAGTTTGGGCCTGTATCTTAATTAACGGCATGGCCACTTCCTTTCCGCTTCCAGGCTTTCTTGTCCCATAGTCGCCATAAAACCTACTTGTGTCATTGCGACGTAAAGCAGACTGTAAAATAATAATAATAATAATAATAATAATAATAATAATAATAATAATAATAATAATAATAATAATAATAATCAGAGGAGAAATGATACAAGTCTTCAACAAATGAAGTTATCGGCTGTAGAGAGGGCAGGATCATGAAAGGTTTGAAAATGAAAGACTCCCTAGGCCTCAACAAAATATTATAGGGAGAAATAAGATAACAGGATTTTATTGAGAGAGTTGCATAGGAAAACTGTTACGAGGAGACTGGTACAATTAAGTGGGAGAAATGGCACACTCAATTAAAAAACCAGTGGTTGCTACTCCATCCTCCCAATTTGAGAGTCTCGCTGGGAGCTGAGCTGAAAAATACGTTACTATCTCACTCTCGATAATCACCTTCGGCCCCATTGTATGCTGGGACGGTGCTGAGAAGCTTCAGTCACTTTCTCTTCAACCAGAGCACCCATTAACTACAAGCATAAACACTACCGGTAATATAAAACCAAACAGGTTACCAAACAGATTCCTCCCTCGTGGAGTGCATACTGGTGTTCACCGCGATGTCCCAACAATATTTTCTTTCGTGCCAGGGAATAATAGTATAAGTAAAGTTATATCGGGTCTTCATAGTACAAGTCGCTGATTTAAATTGTGACAATTAGCAGGAGAGAACTATTATTAAAGGAAAATGTTGTTTTCTTAAATATGTTGATGTATTGTAGGCGTATTCATTTCAAAATTCTACAGTAATACTGTCTCTGTTTATAAAACTTCGAATGAACCTTTTGACTTATTTTCTTTAGCCCTGGAACGAAACATTTATAACTAGTGTTATGCACATACTCGGCTTCCAGTACTCGTGAACCCAAAATAAAGTCACCTCCGAACAGGTTGTTACCTCCATACTTTCTTCTTCTTCTTATTCTACCACCTTTTTCCCCACACACATGTTGCACATGTAATTCTTCCCCTGTTTTACGGCCGGATGCCATTCCTGACTCCAACTATATATGGTCCCCGTTTGGCACCAAAACCTCGCATTGCACCGACGAGCCCGCGTTACCAGGGGTGACCGGTTAATACTCTCCCAGGCGAATGTCTAACAATAAAGCCTATCAGATTTCTGGGAACATACCCTTCATCGGACAGGCATTGGTAACGGGTGAGGATATCTACTAAATAATGGGCAAAACTGTTTAAATTAAATCCTAACGTATTTAAATTAAGAAATACAAACAGGCCAAATGGAAAGAAACACTCTGACATGAAATAACCAGATCGAAATTAAACTGCGTCAATGAACGTCCAATTGTTCTTTGACACTGATTAGGTTACACTGAATGATTCTTGACTTCATTACTCACTAGCAGAACACAATCCGCTTCGCTTTTTTTTCTTTTTTGTAGGCCTACATCCGTGCGGTTCCCTCTATATATAGTAATCGCCACGTAACGAAATACCCCAGAAAGTAAATATCGCCGCCCGATGCTCTTCTTTTCTCTTTTTTGTAATGGCTGATCACTGCTGCCAACCTGCCTGGTTACATATTAAAATCACCAGACATAACCAAACAAACTAACCTCAATGTAAACACCGATAATAAATGTTTCCCTACCCTAGTAAATGATAAAAGTTAAGATGAAATAAATCAAGATATTCATAATTAAGTCGGTTTCCACGCTCAATGAGAAATTTAGGAAATAAACACCCTTTCTCACTCAAATTAATGTTACATATATCTGTCTTTATTTTGATATGCAGTAGGCGTACTATAACCATATTCTTGAAAATAGGGGCGTGTTAAACGATGCAATTTGTTTAATAAGTCTTTGCAGTGTGATTTTCGAAAGTCCAATGACTTCCCTTTCTTTTGCGCGAACATTTCCTTCTCTCTTCAATACCGGTAACCCGTAGCCTAAGGAGAGAGATTGGGCATATTTTCAGCCTGCAGGCTGGTTATATCTTCACGGTTATCAGGAAACATATAGGAATACTAATGTGCCAAGCTACGTGAACGGAAATTAGGTCAGCTTCAAGCTCACTGCAGAATTGAATATTAGTTCTACTATCTACTTCTATCGTTTTCACATACACCGAGGTGCCAGTAATTCGTCCCGCAAGAGTTCTTTATGTACCAGTAGATCTAGACATGAGGCTGGAGTATTTGAGCACTTTCAAATACCGCCGAACTCGAATCCGCCAACCTGAGCTAGTCATACATTCTCTCCTTCACTCGCTTAAAATAATGTTAAACATTTCCTGCCTTTATTCTGATTCTGATGTATGCATTACTATAACTGCATTCTTAAAGAAAGGGGGGAGGGAATATAGATTGAATAATTCATTGCGATTTCTGCAAGTTCAAGGACTTACCACATAAGACATATGTCCTTCCTTTTAATAATACTGCTAACAGCTTTACATCCCACTAAGAACTTTTACGGTTTTCGGCATTTGGCATTTTAAACATATTTTCAGCTTACAAGTTGGTGTATCTCAAGCTTTCAACATTACGGAAACCAATGTACAGGAGCACTATGAGTCAAACAACATTACCAGATTTTTACATATATATTGGCTTAAATCACATGAAGACAGGTTGTGATGCAAGAATTGGATAGGAAAGAGGGCTAGGATTTAAGATGTAAATAAGCGTACAGACACAGCACTAGCCTGAAATGAAAATGACGGGCAAAAAAAAACTTCAGACCTGCCAACTGTGGGGTTCGAATACATCACCATCTCCTGAAACCAAGCTAACAGCAATGTGATCAAACTGCACAGCCAGTTCACTCAGTTTCCTATGACGCGTAATAGGCCTACCACATGGGCGACCCACTTACCTGTATATGGATCTTCAATTCTTCAATTATACATGTATGCAAAAACATTATGCACCTTAGTAAGAGGTACTTCCCTAGTTGGTTCTCTGATTGGTGCACGTATAACAAATATGTTTGGGAAGAAATACTTTTATTTTATATTTATTTATATCATAAAGAAGTCATGTTGTCATAGCAAAACGAATACGCAACGAAGAAATGAATCCGAAGAGATAAGCATTATTTACTGCATTAAATATTAGTTTATTTACATGTTAAGCGATATGTAGTAGTAATAACAATAACAACAACAAACGTGTGCAATAAGGAAAAAGGAAATAAATACAAGTAAATATAAATATAATTTACAACATTTAGAGCCATTCCATGGTCACTGAATTACAAAGCAGGGGTATGAATAAACAAACATAATAAACATGAATACTAATATTTAAAAAGCAAAAAGCAAAGTCATCTCCGTACAAACCATGAAAGCCATTGGAAAGGGGGAAGGTGAAGGCTTCCACTATCCATGACGTTGGCACTTGGTGGGGTGGGGTGGAGTGGTTAGCTCAACGCATGACCGCCTTTGCCCCCAATAGTTAACTGGTACTCATTTATCATACGCAAAACATTCCTTCCAAGTTACGTTAAACCTCTGTCACTCATTATTATTATTATTATTATTATTATTATTAATAAATTACAAATGGGAAATACCCCGGTGGCAACGGTCACTTACAGTAATGTGATAATAAAGTTAACATAATTACCCAACTACAACAAACAAACAAACAAACAAACAAACAACAAGAGTACAAGAAGCAGATATATGGAAGGAAAATATAACAAGAATTACTGCTAGTTTAATATTCTAAATCGAGCAACATCATATACAAATTCACACACAACTTAAGTATTTACAGTGCTTAACAATTTGGCTTACAATATTATAGGTTGACCTTACTACTAGCTTAACATTATAAGTGATAATAAAGTGAAGTTAAACCGTAATTACCCTACAACAACAACAACAACATTACAACAAGCAAGAAATACTACTAATTAAACTTTCTAAATCCAGTGTCATTATATACATATTCACACACAACTTAAGTATTTCCAGTACTTAACACTACAAATTACAATACTATAGATTGAACTTACTACTAGCTTAACACTACAAGTGATAATAAAGTTAAATCATACTACCCAACAACTACAACAACTCAAGTACAAAAAGGAATTCCATGGAAAAAAATATTACAAGAAATACTACTAGTCATTCTAAATCCAGCATCATGTACAGTTTCATACACAATTTAATTATTTCCAATACTTGCTACTATGGCTTACAAAACTATAGATAGAGCTTACTACTAGCTTAACGTTACAAGTGATGATAAAATAAAGTTAAAAACATTGTTAATTAACCAAGAACAACAACAATTACAAAAACATGAGTACAGCAAGCACTTCCCTGGAAAGAGAAAACCACAAGAAAAAGCCTCCCAGTTTCACAATCGAAACCAAGCAGAAAATCACAAATTCAGTGCCCGTAATTTACAACTTTTACTTTTCATTTTACACAAATGGTCTTCTTAAATGACTTGATACCAGAAGGGAATCTATCAAAGACTGCCGCAGGTAATTTATTCCAATCCCTTATGGTCCTGTTGACGAAGGAAAACTTGCCCACATCCGTATGCTGGTTTCTGGCCCTAATTTTATGCTTATGATAATTTCTCGATAAGTATGAGGGAGGTTAGATAGATAGATAGATAAAGAATGGGTGAACCCTGCCTTCGCAGGGCTCCACACGTAGGTCTGTGAAGACCCTTTGTGTCCCTTAAACGGGTTTGCCTAGTCCAGACCTAGTGCTCCTATAAAGGATACCAGTGCCCGGATGTTGGCATTCCTGATGTCTTCCAGGCTCACGAAATGTGAGCCAAGGTATCGATGTCTAGTGCTTGCAAGAGCCTCACACTGACATAACACATGCGCGGAGGTCTCCTCCTCCCTACCGCATCTTCTACACATCGGATCCTGACTGATTTTCATGATGTGTAGGTGTCTCTGTAAGGTATTGTGTCCTGTCAACAGTCCAACTACCATTCGCATTCTGGTCCTATTCAAATTTATCAGGACCTTTTTATAACTTTGGCTAGGCCCTTTGATAAGTTCACGTGCCTGCCTTGCTATAGTTAACCTCTTCCAAATGTCTTAAGTGAGACTGGTTTGTCCACTGGGATATTACCAGTTTCACGCTTCGGAGTGACACTCCCAGGAATGGCTCTGGTCCTATAAAAGGACCTTTTGAGCCTTGTTTCGCTAGTTTGTCAGCTTCTTCATTTCCACTGATACCTGTGTGCCCAGGGACCCGTAATAGGGTAACTGAGCTAAATTCACACAGCTGATCTAACATCCTTTGGCATTCCCATACCATTTTTGATGTTGTTTTAACTGCACATAGTGCTTTTAACGCTTCCTGGCTATCGCTGCAAATAGTGATACAATGAGGGAGGTTATAACCTATTCCTAATACAACTCCAAGCAGCCCTTCCCGTATAGCTCTTATAAAGACCACACAGGCGAGCTCTAGTTCTTCTAGATTCAAGACTTTCCCAATTAATGGTATTCCTTCTATTCCCAGTTACGAAACGCATCGCTCTTCTTTGAACTTTCTCTAGGGAATTTATTAAACCAACATGCAGATCCATATTCGAGAATGGGTCTTACAACGTATTTATAAGGTTTATTTAAACCTACTAGGGTGGTGAGCACATAAATAAGAATTCAATGAAAGTATTTTCCTTCTGGACCTTCATGCCAGACAGATTTTTTTTTTAAACAAATTTTTTTTCACTATAATATGATTTATCTATAGAGCAAAACCGCTATGCAGTGTGCGTATCATAGCAATCGAGATGGAATTGGTAATGTACTATGTATCTGTAGAGCCTATATACGACTTTTTACAATTACTTCTAAAGTGAATTTCAGCTGTGTGACAACGCTGAAAAGACTATGGACTTAGAGATTGGCATTCCTGAAGAGGGTTTTCTACACTTTCCCATTTTCACACATTGATTCAAGAGTCTGTATTGACTTGTGACAAAACCACTGCATTCTTCCGAAAACCACTGATAGGGACAGGTTTGGTTGTGATCCACCGAAAACAAATTATAATGACCGGTTAGGTAGTGATCCATCGAAAACCACTGATTGTCGCAGGGTTAGGTTAGGTTTGACAGGATTTGTAATTGAGCGACTGTTGTCATTGAAAAAACTGTCGTGACGACTGAAGGCAATAAACATAAAACTGAATCCATTGGTCTACAAAGTTTTCATTCAGTAGATACGCTAGGAACTGGCGAACCAAAACCGTACATACAAAGTTTACAGGAATCAACAAAACAGGATATTAATTCGTGGTACTCATTGTTCTTTAAAGAGAAGAAATATCCTGTCAACAATAGCTGCAGTGAACATGCTTTTTCACTATTATTGTCTGGCCCCATGGCTAAATGGTTAGCGTGCTGGCCTTTGGTCACAGGGTGTGGGTTTGATTCTCGACAGGGTGGGGAATTTGAACCACCGTTGGTTAATTTCTCTGGCACGGGGGCTGGGTGTATGTCGTCTTCATCAACATTTCACTATTATTGTGTAAAATAGAAACTTACTAGTTTTGACAAGTACAGTATGTTCAACAGCGACTCCTGAATGATGACGGGCAGGATGTCCAACCTCACTAATCTATGTTCCAGACTATTTCTACTTAAAAAATTGTATTTGTCCTTTAATGTGATTTTGCAATTTTTGCTGAATATTTATGTGGCTGAAATGAAGGTGGATAAGCTACATGGTCTCCTTTATATAGGAAGAATGTATCGTGGAAATTAACTCAATTTCGGTTTCATGTACATTACAGTTTCTCTAAGATATATTGATAGTAATTCAGTCATGTACGACGACGATGTATTTCATGGTAAAGACAGCTGCCTCTGTAGATCAGTGGTAGAGTGACGGCCTCCGAATCCCAATATAGCGGGTTCAAACCCGGCAGAGGTAGTCGGATTTTTGAAGGGCAGAAAAAAGTCCATTCGACACTTCATGTCGTACGATGTCGGCATGTAAAAGATCTCTGGTGACGCATTTGGTGTTTACCCGACAAAATTCATTAAATCTCAGCCACAGACGCCCAAGAGAGTTTCGGTTTACTCGGTCTGCCATCTAGTGGGCCTAGAGTATAACGGAACGTCAAAATTGACGAGCAGACAGCCAGATGGCGTCAACTTGAAATGTCTGCACATGGTAGCTGAGGCCATACGATTATTATTATTATTATTATTGTTATTATGGTAAAGACAAATTACTTTGCAATGCTATCTATCTTAATGGTAATGTACTATGTACCTCTACTAGTGTAGGCTACTGAGTGCTTGATTCGAAGCAGTGTATCGATTCATTCAGTGTCCGAGTGAATCGATTCACAGGAACGGCAAGCTCACGGCACACAAATCATGCACAATCACGGCTCAGTGAGCCACACGACACACACGGCTCCTTATAGGCACACTGGACACTGGCGGGGAGTCGAGCTTTCGCTGCAGCGAGCCACAGTGAATCATGGCACACTGAAAGAATCGTACGCAGTCATGGATCAGTGAGACACAACACACACATGGTTCATTATCGGTACACTGGACATTGGCGGGGAGCCGAACTTCCTCTGAAGCAATACATACAGAGTCATGGTACACTGAAAAAATCGTATGCTATAATGGACTCTCGAGCTCAGCTCATTTGAAAATACCTATTCGCATCCACTGTCCTCTTCTTACAGGGAGTTTTAAACAATACATGGATTTATTTGCAGTGTTAAAAAGATAGAACACAATTCCAAAGTACCTAGGTTGTAAGTAGGTAGTCAATTAGGTTATTCTAATTACTGTATTAGTTTAATCAATCAGTATCTTTATAACTAGTTGACGTTCGACAATTACTTAAACTCAGCTCTCTAGCCTCCACACCTGGCTGAGTGGCTCAAACGGTCGAGGCGCTGGCCTTCTGAACCCAACTTGGCAGGGCCGAGCTCAGTGCGGTGGTATTTGAAGGTGCTCAGCCTCATGTCAGTAGATTTACTGACACATAAAAGAGCTCCTGCAGGACTAAATTCCAGCACCTCGACGTCTCAAAAAAAACCTAAAAGTTGATAGTGGGACATAAAGCCAATAACATTATTATTTAGCCTACCCTATGACTATGAGTCATGCTCATGACCACTCGAAATTGTCTGTTTTATATTTGGAAGAACCACTCGGTATTCTCTTAGTCTGTATGTCGCATCATTGCACAATACTTCAATAATCGAATCACGAGGTTACCGATGTACGTGGACAGTGAGTATGTAAGTAGACTGATGCAATAGATTAAATAAATGATGTTTAATCAGAAAACCAGTGGGCTACTGTACATCTCCTGTAGCCTATACAAAATATGACGATTTAAAAAAAGCCTCTGCTGATAGAAAAAGACATTTTCAAAGATGACCGAGTTAGCTGGCCGTGCGTTTAGGGTCGCGTAGCTATGAGCTTGCATTCGGGGAATGGTGGGTTCAAATCCTACCGTCGGCAGCCGTTAAAATGGTTTTCGGTGGTTTCCCATTTTCACACCAGACACATGCTTGTGCTGTACCTTAATTAAGACCACGGCCGCTTCCTTCCCACTTCTAGCCCTTTCCTATCTCTTCTATCCTCTTTGTCGCCATAAGACCTATCTGTGTTGGTGCGACGTAAAGCAAATTGATTTATATTTAATATGTGGGCTACTTATTGTGTACACAGGTATTTTTATATGTAATTCTCTCTATATATATACAGTATACGTGAGTTGTGACTTTCAGAGAACTGTGGAAAACCATTAGATAGTGTATAAAATTTAAGTTATGTCAGTATTTTAACAGGCGTACAATGTTTACATCGTGTATTGGTGACAGAGTGCTGTCTCCCTCTCTCTCTCCCCCCCTTGCCCGCTCCTCATCACATTGCTCCACAGCAGTTCTAGATAATTCCACTCCGATTGGACACTGATCCCCACCTGCACATCTATACCGCCCTGTAACTTGTAGATACACAATTCCCACAATTTTGAAATGTAACTTCGTTATATCAGAAAGGACGGGGCAATCAGAAATGTATTATTTCCCAGCAAAGTTATAACATTCTTAATCTCATGGAATGGCTCTTACAATGGTACAGCTAACTCCTCGGCTTCTCTTCTTTCTTCTTCTTCTTCTTCATCTTCTTCATCTTCCTCCTCCGATTCACTGCTTCCATGATGAATGACTAGTTCCTCCACTTCAGGAAGACCTCTCACCTCATTATTGTAGAACTCGACAATCTTCTTCTCAGTGTGTTTTACTTCATTTCTCCACATCTCTGCTGTCACCTATAAGATATATTGAAGTATCACAACCTGACAAGTATATTATAAACTCCACTTGCATATATCCAATAAATAACATTTCCACTTGGCCTACCTGATCAAGAGATTCTTTCCACACAGCTGTAGCTCTGTCCAATCCGTGACCAGGTCTTGAAGCCACTGTTTTGTTATAATACTGTTTTGCCACAGACCATACAAATTCGATGGCATTGAAAAATGAGTGGTATGGAGGAAGTCGTAAGACAGTATGGCCTTCACTGTGCAGCATCTCGTCAACAATGTACCTGGTTTTAAAGAAACAGAGAAATATTGTTATGCATACATGAAAGTCAAATACACGAGTGTAAACAACATTATCTAAACTTATGTTTACGTGCTTCTGTACCTCTTTAAGTGACTTCGATTCATATTACACAACCTTTGCAGCTCATCTTTTGTGGCATTTTCTGGTGGAGAAACTCCATTCTGCCTTAACCATGACTGTAAATTAAAGGAAAAATAAAAATTAATTTCTGTAACATCATTAAACATCATTCAGTAGAAGGAAATATTCAATTAAGTATAATTACCACTAATTGATCCTTCCTCCATTTCGTTGTTGGTTGATGCTCAACAAGCTTACAGTGATATGGTGCATTATCCATTACAATAACACAGGGTCCTATATTTCTTAATCCTACGATTAATTGCGTCTTCACCCACATCTGAAATTTCTCGCTGTTCATAGCACCATGGTAATCCTGATTTCTCTTCAAGTTTGTAGCAAATATCAAATCAGCACCTGTAAGAATTTTAAGTTTTAGTATGAAGTTATTTGTTCTAAAAAAGTATAGGCCTGTTAATAAAAAATGTGATTTCTGTTGAATGATACAAAAAGCTGTCTGATTTTAAGTAAAACCAACTACTGTGTAGCAAAGTCACCTGATGATGAAGTCAATTAATTACTACTTACACTACTTTATCGTAACATCTCTCATGAATGTATCTCCATTAGTAGGCCTATATCTGGATTAGAAGTCCACGATCACTTGCATAAAAGATATAAGTATAAACACCCATTTCAATACCTTAGAACAAATGTAATTGCTGCGAACACTGAACCTATATCAGGCAGTAAGAAATAAGAAGCTTGGAAGGTGTTCAACAGTCAGGTATCAAGCACTGATTCAGGTGGAGATTGTCGAATGCAGAATAAACATAATAAATAGGCCTACAATACAAGTAATTTACTGATACAAATATCCAGTAATATTATATGAAAATACACTGAGTAAGTTTTGATTGAAATACCTCTCTAAGGTTAATCATTGGCCTAAAGTGAATACCTGCAAGTCTTTTTAATAACAGTGGAGAAGTCAAAATCAAAAACCACGTACAGAGCTCAATGAGCGGTAAGTTATAATGCCACTTCCGACCTAGTGCCAGTCAATTTCAATCAATCAGTCACCACTGATCTGCACTTAGGACAGAAGATGTAGTTTCAGGGATAGGCCTAGTATTTTCTTCAATAATTGCAAAGAATTTGGAAATTTATTGAACATCTCCCTTGGTAAATTATTCCAATCCCTAACTCCCTTCTTAAAAAAAAACAAATATTTGCCCCACTTTTCATCAACTTTATCACTGTACTGTGATCTTACCTACTTTTAAAATACCACTGAAACGTATTCGTCTACCAATGTCATTCCACACCACCTATCCACCGACAGCTCGGAATATACCACTTAGTCCAGCAACTTGTCTCCTTTCACCCAAGTCTTCCCAGCCCAAACCCGACAAAATTTTTGTAACGCTACTCTTTTGTCAGAAATCACCCACAACAAATCGTGCTTCTGTCTTTTGAACTTTTCCAATTCTCAAACCAAGTAATCCCAGTGAGGGTCTCATACACAGGAACTGTACTTAAGTTGGGGTCTTATCAGAGACTTATGTGCCCCCCCCTTGCATCCGTACTACAAACCCTAAATACCCTCATAACTATGTAAAGAGAGATCACCTCACTACAATAAAATGAAGTAAAATAAATTAAGAACATACCAGGTACAAAGCCATCCTTCGTTCCAGCATGAACAATAACCAGTCTTCCTCCCTCAGACACAGGTCGACGAATTACTCCTTGAACATCATGTCCAGATTTGTGTGGTTTATTCCAGGAGTATGTGGGTGACCCTGAAAGACAAATGCACAATTGAAACCAAAGACACCTGATGAAGATAAATTATTCCAAGATTTTTTAAATATAAAATGTAATATATAACATATATATTCACCATTCATAAAAATCCAAGTCTCATCCAAGAAAACAACAGGTTTTGGTTTCTCACTGTCCTTATTACGCATGTATTCCCTCAGAAAACAGGATCTCTTAAAACAAATGTCTTCATTTTCTCTAACATACGCATAGGGATCACCTTTACTCCACACAAACCCCATGGCCTTCAAAATTCTTCTTAATGATGTTTCGGAGCCCTTGTACAAATAAGTGTCATAATTTGCTTTCATGTGGTCGAAAACCTTTCTTACAGTTACGACTTCTCCTGTGGGAAGAAAAAAGAGAGTTACAAGGGACTCAAAAGAGCTGTATGACAATACATGCACAAAACATTTCTGGGAGCTTATCTCACCTGCGTGCCAATTTCTATAAATAATGTTGCAATAGATTCCTTATGAAGTCACCTTACCTTTATGTAATTTATCATAAATAAACCTTGCTATCGCTTCCTTAGGAAAACTGTCTATGCCGGTCACTGGATGTTCACGTTTTCGGCGTTTACCTGGTGTAGAAAATTCAACTCCCTTCTTGAAATTTCCTATTACTTTTCGGACTAAACCGAAACTACACTGTAAGAATACACACACAGAAATATATTACATACACATATACCATAAGTCAACATGAATACACAAAGGTTAAGTCTACGAACCGTATCGAAGTCGACACAAGACATGGTACCGGTATAGGCCTAGGCCTACATGATCAGGTTAGGTTAGGTTAGGTTCAGAATGAAATACTGCTCCTTTTCAACTGATTGTCATTATGCCAGAAACTTATCATAGAAACAAGATAAAAACGAACACTTACCCCAGTTAATAATGAAACTCTTGCCATTAGCTTCGTATCACTACGACTGATACCTTCTTCGTCGTCTTCCTGTTTCAATTGCTCGTAGCAATGTACAAGCATTTCTTGACCTGAAGCTTGTAAAGGACGTAACCTTGGTTTCCTTTTCGGAGGAGTTTTTACAGATTTTTCTTCCTTCTTAGACATCCCAATCGAATTCTGTTCGTATAAGTATGGGACGAAATAGGAACGTAATTAATAAAATGATGTGCTCATCATTTCACACAAACTATGTTATTAAATGCATTATCCGAACATGCCACAATTCTACTTACCTGGTATTAGCCAAATAGATTTACAATCCAACAAAAAAAGAAAATATGCTTTAAATATTCTCGCAAATGTATCGGTAGTGACTTTAGAGGCAATGCGGTGGCAACACACAATTCACGCTAGAACAGTGACTGAACGTTGCCAACGTGCCAGATTAACGGTAACAGTAAGACGTCGTATCGGCAAGTAGGGTCCCTAAACTGTATGGTTACCGACACTGAAAAAGACCCAACAGCAAGAAAAGTCACTATAAATCAATACCTTAATATTACAGGGGAGAAAGGGTAAGGTTGCACCCTTAGTGTACGTCCTTACACGGAGAGGACTATAATACAGAAGACCTGCATTAAAAGACCACTCTTTTCCTTTTACTTCCTTTACTTTTACTTTTACGGGGTACATAAATATCTTACCTACCAAGTTATATCATAAAAATATATTCTTATACACTACATTTGATGTCTTGTTGTCTGGCGTATACACAAACAGATTTTCTGCTTGACCGACATGGGAGAAAGCAACGTAGAGCCGACCATGTGTGAAAAAGGAATCCTACAAATTAACTCCACAGTTTTGTGGAACATTTGACCCTGAGCCTTATTGATAGTCATACTCCATTGCTCTAAGCTAATCTCATTGGAAATTGTAATTGTTTTAAACAAAATGACAAATCATTCGAGATCAATGGAATTCTTGGTATGAAAAACCTATTTTCCCTTTTCTTTGCCGGTTAGGATTACTGCCTCAATGACATTGTTTCAGTAAATATCTGCTTTATGTACAAGAATTATAGAAAATACTCGCAGATGTACTCAAGCAGCAAACTGTTATGGTTCCGAGATTATAATACCCTGCGAGATGAATCAAGATGGGATATAAAACCAAGCAGTACACATCGCATCCTCCGATCCTCCCAGTATATTATCACTCATTTTAATACATTCAATCACGAAGTCAGCCACCTGAAAGCCCCACATCTCCCACATAACTACAGATATAGACACGCAACCATTATAGAATCCGATGGGAGAATCGAGGCCAATACCGCACACAATAACCAGTGATCTGCAGTGCGTAGTTGCGGCTGCAAGGCAAAATATACCGACACACACACACACACAGACACGTCTCTTTATATGTAGTCAGGCGATTTCAACTTCAAGATGAAATATAGGGACACACGCGTCTATTTTATGTATAGACGGCCACTTTCAACATCCAATCTACCACACTACTAAAGCTACCAAAATGCAACAATAACAGAGCACGATGGGAGAACCGAGCCTACTACTACACACAAACACCATTGGTCTGCGTTGGGTCTGTGGCTCTAAGATGAAATATACGGACACAGATGTCTATTTTTATACGCATTTAGACAACTTCAACCCCAATATCTCCAACACAACCAAAGCTACATACACACAACCACTATAGTGCACGGTGGGGGACTTAAAGCTACTACCACACACAAACACCAGTGGTCTGCGATGGGTAGTTGTGGCTGCAAGGTGAAATATACGGACACATATGTCTATTTTTATATCATCGAATGATTTCAACCCCCGCATCTCCCACTCCACCATAGCTACTGGCATGCAACCACCATAGTGCACGACGGGAGACTCGGGGTTGCTAATACACAGAAACATCAGTGGTCTGCGGTGGATATTCGTGGCTCCAAGATGGAATATTCGAAGACATACTTCTTTTTGTTATATACAGTCGGTCGTTTTCAACCCCCACATTTCCCAAACCACCACAGGTACCGACACGCAACCACCATAGCGCATGATTGGAGAGAGAGAGAGAGAGAGTTGGAGAGAAAGAGAGAGAGGGAGAGAGAGAGAGATAGAGATTGAAACATGAGTAGCTAATTTCATGTCCACAGGCACTGTGGTGAAATCCTAACCGAAAGTTACGTAAATATTTAGGGGGAAGTTAATATTTTACACTTTAATTAATGGTAAGTGAATCGCTATATTTAACTTAATACCCGCACAAATTATCATTGAAATCATTACGTAAATCCCTCGCGTGGATTTCAATTTACCTTGGTAAGTAATTATTTACGTCTCAGAAATCAAATCAACGTATGTATGCATACGTTCAGCCCTAAGGCTGGTTGCGTCCTCAACAGCTTCGCCATCAGCTGTCATAGATGGTCTAGGCACCACTGAAGAGGCGTACTAGGGAAGTGAGGAGTGAGGTAGTTTCCCGTTGCTTTCCTCACCGACCCAGATGTTGCTATTAGATATCAGTCTGCCAAGCCCACTGAAGTGCATGCACCAACCAGCCCTATGAGCAACATTTTCACACCATTCATAGCAGGGTCTGACTGCAGAAGGAATGGCATTTCTAGCATCGCTCATACCTCAGTCATTTTCATATTGTCAAAGTCAAGGATAAGACAGAGACAGATGAATTAAAGTAACAAAATTGCTATATCCCATAACAGAAGAAAGACGTAGTGCAGTGTAAACACTAGGTCCTGCTAGCAAAGGCATCAAATAAACGTAATGACACATAATGCACACACAACCTGCAAACAATGCCAGTCTCACATGTGGACAAATAACACCATAACACAAGAATCTTTTCATTCAACATTCACCACCGTTCATACATGCTAACGGCAACTAGACTAATTCACTCATTCCTTCCGTTGAATTCATCAACTCACGTCACCGACTATGATCATTCGCAAAGGATCAGAATTAGCATCGCTTCCAGATAACAAATGACAAATGTAGACATAGGCTTATAACTTTAACACTCACTAGGGCTTTTTTTAGCTCGTCAGACGATTCTCTAGTCTTGACGGCATTACCAGCTAGGAAACCACACGCTCCTCTTAATTCAATTACACGGTTCAAAAATTCTTTGAACACATATATCTTGGACTCTGCCAACAGTCAATAAATCAATTACCCGCTGTGCTATCGGCTTTCTCTTGAAGATCCCTGTGGAGTTCGCTATACTCAATATTCCACACACCTGCCTAAAACTCTCATCTATCAGAACTGCCATGGAATTTTAACGAAGACTCTATTTAAAGATCTATCACGTTCTGACTGTAGTCATTTGCTTGATTTAATGATCCCTCTCTGCACTATTTAAATCTTCACTGATGACATATGTACAACCGATTTCTAAGTTTCAATTTTCTGCCTTTCTTTGAGACACAGTAATATCAGCATGCGTGACAATCAACAACATCATCTAATTTAAATTCCACAATAAAACATGCCTTAAATTCAACTGACAATTTCCATCAACGAGGAATATCAAATGCTGACAACCTTGACATGACAACGAAGTTTAATTCGGCAACGCACAATGAATTGCACACACTTCTATGCTTAGATTCGCATCAATATGCATGCATATAACTCAGTTTCCCTTGATCTGATATTACCTTTGAGGCTGGTCCGCACATTTACATATTAAACTTTCCCTTAAATGATTTGAAGATGAGAGGTAGAGAACTAAAGGAAGCCGCAGCACTAGTTGGAAATAGAGGATTTTGGAGACGTTTAGTAAATTCACAGAGGCTTGCATACTGAACGCTGAAAGGCATAACGGTCTATAATTATGATGTATGTAGGCCTATGTATGTGTGTTAAATGACAAAATATGAAAAATAGTATTCACATATTTACAGTTAATTCAAATGATATCATCATTTGACATCAATCTTTCCACAAGCACGAGAAGAAATGAGATGAAATGGATGAGCTGCACTGACTATCTTAACATTACTTCCCGTATTTACAATTCTGGCGGTTACCTCACATCTAATAAGAACAATAAGTTACTAATAAGTAAAACTTGAAATTTTACTACAACTACTATTTACAGACCCCTCTAATTATTTACGTAAATTACAACAGGATTATAACTGACTCAACAAATTGACCATTTTCGGTTTCTAGTTGGTCCGTATTGGCTACGTCCATATAAATATACTACGGGTAGTGGTTTGGTCAGCCCTGTCAATATATTGTAAAGTTCCTAATTTTATGCAATTCTTTCACTCGTATAAGTTTCGGGAGCCCCCACTCCCTTCATCAGCGATTTCTACCTTATAAAGCAAGATTCCCATATTTTAAAATCTAATAACATTCAGCTATACATAAAACACACACAACAAACATTTCCTGATTGTGTTTGTTAAGTAATAGAGCACTTTAAAACACGTATAAAAAGTTCGGCTGGATGTTCTTATGTTATATAACACTTTCAAACACGTCAGCTAGATTCCTTGGGAAAAGAAGTCAAATATAAAATGTCTCTTGTTATTATTATTATACAATCTTCCTGCAACAGCTGCAGGTTGCCCAAAGACAAAGAGTACCTTCACAACAATAATGGATGTGGATACAATAGATAATGTGTTCGTATGATGTTAAATGTTTTACTGTTGCAGCCTACTTCAAGCATATTAAAAAGTCAACTAATATACTACCAAAGTTAAAATCTTCGCCTTGTTGTTGTTAAAACACTTCCTAGAATGAATTGATACATCATTGAATATTAGACGTCATGAAATCTAAATGTGTAATTGATTATATCTGGACGAATGGAATCGTGCTATGTCAGTGTTGGGCTGGAATTTCAACAGAGCGGATCGATCCTCCCACCATGTCCATGCCACAAATTCAAGGACCCGTAGTATATTTATAACTGAAGAAGACTACTCATCTTTCTGAACACATCTCGCTTGAGGCCACTGCTCTACTCAGCCATCATCTTCAACGTTGGATGCCCTGGAACCACGTTCCCTTCCATAGGTCTGGTCCTGTAGTTGCGGTCCATCGACGAGCTCCACCACTGAGTCCGATGATTCTGCTTCTGGATCTGTTTATTTTACTCGTGCACTGTTGTTTCACCGGTAG
This sequence comes from Anabrus simplex, assembly GCF_040414725.1. Classification (NCBI taxonomy): domain Eukaryota; kingdom Metazoa; phylum Arthropoda; class Insecta; order Orthoptera; family Tettigoniidae; genus Anabrus; species Anabrus simplex. The sequence goes on along the minus strand of NC_090265.1, from coordinate 1,509,144,733 downwards.
CCTGGGAAGACTTTATGACTGCGGTTACTTTTTAGCTATATTTGAGTTAACTATTGAGTTTCTGTCTACTCCATCCACTGTTAACATTATAAAGTATCTTACTGGCCTCTGTCTAGCCACTAATTTAGTTCGTTCAAGGGTTTCTTATTTAACTCGCGTCGGGGCAGACCAATAGGACATTCCCGCACTGTTTATTATCATTTGTTCAGCAGTATTGGACTTCGATCTCGACACTCCTTGATTCGATTTCACACAACTATACCTCTAACGCCACTGTACTACTTGAAATCACATTAGTTAACAAGTCTGCGTCTTCACACTTCTGCGTACTAGCTCTACCACTGTTCTATCACCTGAACAGTACGCCGTGACAGTTTTGACATAGTACTCCACCGTGTTCTTAATACCAAGATCGCACGACATAATCGCGAAATGAGACAATTAACTACCGCTGACTGTCGGAATAATGTTCTACTTCAAAAGAAACTCAGATATTTACCTCATTTCCGAATAACAAACAAGTCTGATTCTCACAAAATTCAACCACCAAGTAAAGTCACATAAAAAACAGAATTACTGCCACATTAATCACGAATCACGATTACGAATGACGAATGAATGACCAAAAATGAGTGACGAAGAATGACGCTCTTCACCACATAAGTTATTTCTTTCGGCTCCTCGACTGAACACATCCTATGGCGACCTGCCTTGGTCTTCTCCAATCGAAGTTGCATATTTTCTATGACGCTTTTTCTTTCCTCATTCGCGAACACATATCGCGCTTGTTTCTTTAGCTATTGGATTCGATTCCTTCTTCGGTCACGTACACCAGTGCTTGTTAACTTTCTACCTCTTTGTTCCTGCCTTGCATCTCCTTGGCCTAAACATATTTAGAAACATTGGCTATCCCCTGGTTTGTTTTGGTTTTATGGCTGAAATATCTGGCAGTTCTTTACAACGTTTTCTTCACACTTTAAACAGCATAGTCAGGACATTGAGGGTATGGTTCCTTAGAGGGTTTTTTTTTTTTTTTTGCAGTGCGTAAATCTCGCGGGCATCTCTTCACATTTCTAAAGGGGATTTATGACATAGCAGTCATGTTTACAACGCCCATTGTTACCAGCACTTTCCGAGAGTCTTCATATTCGGCCGATATCCTACCGACCCTGGCTTTCTACACACATGTTTATGCAATTTATATATATTCCATTCAATGCCTTAATCAAATGAATGTAATTTACACAAATGTACGACAACGAGCACAATGCAATACGGGCTCAAAGTGGAGGGATGTAATCACAATTTCGTGTTTCTGTAGTGTTCAGTGTAGCAAAGCAAAAGCAAAGCAAAGTCAGCTCCGTACAGGCCATGAAGGCCCTTGGAGGAGTGGCAGGTGAAGGCTTCCACCATTGTTAACCTCGGCACCTGATGGGGTGGAGTGGTTAGCTCTACGCCCGGCCGCCTTTGCCCCCAGGAATTAACCTGGTACTCATTTTTGGTTTAGGTTGAGTGAACCTCAGGGCCATATGCACCTCCGGTAGTTTCTCGTTTCTCGTTTCTTAAATTTTACGACTTCCTGACGGGGATTCGAACCCACGTCCTTCCGGGCGAACCGAGCACGCCTTTACCGCCTCGGCCAGGCAGCCCCTAGTAGTGTTTAGTAGTGTTGTGTATTGTCTGAATATAAAGAGGAAAGAGCTGAGATAAACACAAACACCTAGTCTTCGAGCCAAAGGTATTAATCAGACGAGATAAAATCCCCGGGCAGTATCCAGTATTCGGGAGACAGTGTGTTCGAACCCCACTGTCGGCAGCTCTGAAGATGGTTTTCCGTGGTTTCCCATTTTCACACCAGGCAAATGCTGGGGCTGTACCTTACTTAAGGCCACGGCCGCTTTCTTCCCATTCCTAGCCCTTTCCTGTCCCACCGTCGCCATAAGACCTACCCGTGTCCATGTGACGTAAAGCAAATTGTAAAAATAATCCCCGACCCAGCTGGGAATCGAACCCGGGACCCTCTTAACCGAAGGCCTCTACGCTGATCATTCAGCCAATGAGTCGGACTACCGCTATGCCCTCTCTTCTTCTTCTTTAGCGTTTATCCCGTCTGGTGACAGGCTCTGCTGTGCAGATTCGTTGTCTCCATTTAATTCTGCTTCGGGCCATGTCTGGGTGTAGTCTTAAGCAGTGGCAGTTCGTGACATTTTACTCTGGCAGGGGTGAGCCGCCATCTCTTTCCGCTCCCCCATCGGTCCAGTTTTCACTGACCGCGCTCGATAGCTGCAGTCGCTTAAATGCGGCCAGTATCCAGTAATCGGGAGATAGTGGGTTCGAGCCCCACTGTCGGCAGCCCTGAAGATGGTTTTCCGTGGTTTCCCATTTTCACACCGGGCAAATGCCGGGGCTGTACCTTAATTAAGGCCACGACCGCTTCCTTCCACTTCCTAGGCCTTTACTCTCCCATCGTCGCCGTAAGGCATCTGTGTCGGTGCGACGTAAAACACAATAGCAAAAAAAAAAAAAAGTTTTCACTGACCAGCACCACGATACTTTTAGATTAATAATAATCATAATAATACGATGACAGTGGCTGAATTGAAATCTCCTTGCAGTACAACATTAATTAACTACACTACAATGGCATTTATGCAAACATGAACAGGCTAACAGCTAATGGAATCCCGACTACTATGGCAGTGCACTATTTCACTGATCACAATCACAGGTGATAATAACATCATCATCATCATCATCATCTGTTTACCCTCCAGGTTCGGTTTTTCCCTCGGACTCAGCGAGGGATACCACCTCTACCGCCTCAAGGGCAGTGTCCTGGAGCTTCGGACTCTTGGTCGGGGGATACAACCGGGGAGAATGACCAGTACCACGCCCAGGTGGCCTCACCTGCTATGCTGAACAGGGGCCTTGCGGGGGATGGGGAGGATGGGAAGGGATAGACAAGGAAGAGGGAAGGAAGCGGCCGTGGCCTTAAGTTAGGTACCATCCCGGCATACGCCTGGAGGAGAAGTGGGAAACCACGGAAAACCACTTCCAGGATGGCTGAGGTGGGAATCGAACCCACCTCTACTCAGTTGACCTCCCGAGGCTGAGTGGACCCCGTTCCAGCCCTCGTACCACTTTTCAAATTTCGTGGCAGAGCCGGGAATCGAACCCGGACCTCCGGGGGTGGCAGCTAATCACGCTAACCACTACACCACAGAGGCGGACGATAATAACAACAGCATTTATGAAAAGAAATAAATAGGGCACTCCCGAATTTCTCTCCCCTTGGTCAAATTTCAAAGCATGACAACGTATTTCACAATTTGACCACCCTACAGCTAGTGCCGTCAGTATAATGGAATACATCGTTTTGTAAAATGTTTTGGAATTCATCTCTAACAACAATTAATATAAGACGTGGGGGAAAAAAAGCCTAGGCACATTGTAAAGTGTTTGGCGATGTTGGTGAGTGCTCCACCGTTCAGCGCGTACACCCGCCTGCACTCTTCCTTCCCCTGACAAGCCCACATCGTCCTTCAAGGCTCCTCCAACACCCTGCACACTTGCAAAATCTAGGGACCTAATGGGGGCTCTGCTGCCACAGTCCGAACGCCTCACGACTAAATAGGAAGCATCGAGCTTGCTGGACAGCAGCTACGGTCTGAAAGCCTTTGCCATTTTTTTGAAAATAGAAGAACAAAATATGTACAGCCAAAATAATAAATATAGCATTGTATAACTGAATATCACACCACATAGGTTCGACTTCTCTACTTGTCCATTTCTTCATGTAATCAATTAGAGTGAGATAATGTTAAATATTTTTGGAATAGCGGCGAGGCGGCACCCAAAAGCTCTTCATGCACGAACCGCCACTGGTCTTAAGCATTCAGGTCGTTGTGCACTGTATTGGTCCATCGCTATCTTGGTCGGCCCTTGCGCCTCCTTCCAGTGATTTCCAAAGTACATCCCTATACCCTCTGACTGAATATATTATATCTATGCCCTATGTATGATTTGTCTTCAAAGCCTGCAAATAGCCGCCGTGGCTCAGGCGGCAGCGCGCTGACCTCTCCCCGCTGGGTTCAGTTGTTCAAATCCCGGTCACTCCATGTGAGATTTGTACTGGACAAAGCGAAGGTACGACAGGTTTTTTCTCCGGGTACTCTGGGTTTCCCTGTCATCTTTCATTCAAGAAATACTCTCCAATATCATTTCATTCCGTCTGGCAGTCATTATTATTACCTCAGAGGAGTGCGACAGCCTTTGGCAGCCGGAAAGGAAATATTTTCCTCGTCGCTAGATGGGGGCATCATTCATTCCATTCCTGACCTGGTCGAGTGACTGCAAACAGGCTGTGGATTTTCATTTTCATTGTAGCCTGCAAATGTCCCAGAGCCTTTACCTATTCATGTTCATTGCCATTTTTTTATGCTGCCAGTGTTTAATTTCCGAGATTAGTCTAGTTTCCATTCGTTGGTTACAGAGGAAAGATAAGTCATAGTTCCTTGCAATTTATACTTAAAATTATCTAGACTGGTACTGCTAAATTCGCTCATCACGTGCTGAGGTTATTGTTATAGGTTTTCTGCAAGTGTGCAGTGTACGCAGTAAATTGGATGATGATTTGAGTGTGAGTTGGTTAACAATTTTCTGCGGTATTCTTTATGTACCAGTTTGACTTAGACTATTTGAAGTTAGAGTTAATGGGTGTAAGTTAAATATAATTTGCCTTATTTATTTTTCTTTCCTTGTTAATTTGTTTATTCCCCAGGGTCGGTTTATCCCTCGGACTCAGCAAGGGATCCGACCCTTAACGCCTCAAGGGCAGTGTCCTGGAGCTTCAAACTTCAGGTCGTGCGGATAAAACAGGGAAGTAGGATCAGTACCTCGCCCAGGTGGCCTCACTTGCTATTCTAAACAGGGGCCTTGTGGAGGTATGGGAAGATTGGAAGGGGCAGGCAAGGAAGAGTGAAGGAAGTGACCATGGCCTTAAGTTAGTTACCATCCCGGCATTTGCCTGGAGAAGAATTGGGAAACCACGGAAAACCACTTCGAGAATGGCTCAGGGGGGAAACGAACCCATCTCTACTCAGTTGACCTCCCGAGGCGGAGTGAACCCGGTTCCAGGCCTCGTACCACTGTTCAAATTCCGTAGTAGAGACGGGAATCGAACCCGGGCCTCCGGGGGGTGCCGACTAATCACGCTAACCACTACATCACAGAGGCGGTCTTATTTATCATACAAAATAATTATGTAGTATATGTAATGAATACGACCTAATAAGTTGAAAGTTTATTTCGAGTACAATGCAGTCGTGAAAAGTAAGTATTCATGGCATGAAATCCCTTTTAATTAATCGGGGCTACATTTCGGAAGTAAATGCCGCAGACATTAAGACAGGTAATATTGTTATTCCTTTTTATGTCTTAGAGACTACTTTTACGGTGTTTTAGAGATGCTTAGATACTGGAAATTTCTCCCAAAATATTTTTTTTTCGTACCAGTAAATCTACATGCACAAGGCTGACAAATTTGAGCACCTTTATATTCCATAGGACTGAACTGCAATGGAACCCGCCTACATGGAGTTAGAAGAGGGAATCACAGCATAAAATTTAAATTTTGATGATCTCTGAACATTAATTCAATCTACTTTAGGTTTCATGCAGTCAACTAGTCGATAAAATTCGAATGTACCTTCTGTTAGAATGGCGTGAAGCACTCATGGTGCTAAATTAACCATTTCCATCCCATGCCCGAGTTAACTCGGATGTCAGCATCTCTCCCGCTGTCCCAAACACGATTTAACTCGGATTTCAAGCACTGCACTCTTCTCCACTTCCGAGTCCAGTCTGACGCTGTAATTTTGTAGTTCATCACATGCTCTGTTCAGACGACGGACAATTCCTAAATTGCCTTACCGTATTTTGACAATAATTATGTGCCTTGTGCTTTTCTTCACAGCTGTCTTCTGAGATGAGTGCGCAGAAGTGTAAACATTTGTCAAGTTCTGGTAAAAGTGTCAAGAGAAAACTATTGCTACTATTGTCGTACCATGACTGTCCAGTAGCTAATACAAGTTATTTTTAGCCTATTTCAACCATCGTCGAAAAATCCAGAAAAATCTGGTATGGGACATGCATAAGGTTTAAAAAACTTGGGAGTGAAAAGGTTAATGGATAGCGTCCCATACTTGTACAAACTCCATACTAAATGTAAAAACAAAGAGTAAGTCAAGCGTACTGAAAAAAAAAACATAATCAGAATAACGAAACAAACAGGAAGCATGTTTACTAAAGGTAAAACAAATACATAATATTTTAGCGCAAAATCGTCATGGTGTAATTTGTATTGTATAATGGTACTTGCTTTAACTGGCACGCATGCACCATGGAATAGCAGCTGGAGTGGAATACTCATCTCCCGTTGTATCTAATAACAGCCGAAGCACACATTAGAGAAATATGCTCGGAGGCTTTGCGGAAATAAGCAACCTTCTACAGTAATATCGCAGAGTCGCTGAGACAACATTCTCCGGCGTACTGATGACAGTAAGTGCTGTCGTGTATGTATGTTGGGTATTCAGCCCGAAGGCTGGTTGGATCCTCAACAGGTTCAACATTAGCTGTCATAGATGGCATAGGTGTCACTGAAGAGGCGTACTAGGGAAATGAGAAGTGGGGTAGTTTCCCGTTGCTTTCCTCACCGAGTCAGAAGTAGCTATTGCACATCAGTCTGCCAAGCCCACTGAAATGTCTGCACCAACCGACCCTATGAGCGACATTTTCACACCTTCATAGCAGGGACTGGCTGCATAAGGAATGGCATTACTAGCGTCACTCATACCTCAGCCACTTTCATATTGTCAAAGCCAAGAAAGAGACTGAGGCAGGTCAATGAAAGTAACAATTTTATTCTAACCCATACCAGAAGACATAGCGCACTGTAAACACTACATCTTGCCAGAAAAATGCAAAATGCATCCACCGAGGCAACAGTTGAAAGTTGATTGAATCTGAAAGGAAATCTCAAAAACTACTAGAATGTAACGCAATCTAGCAAGTAAACTTGTAATTATTCATCATAATGTACATTCATTCTGTTATATATGAGGAAAATGGAAACCAGTATTCGAGACAGTAACGCCAGGATTAAATACGTATGCAAATAACTGTGTAATTATTCTTCTTCTACTTCTACCGCTTTTTCCAACACATGTGGGGATGCGGGTGCGAATTGTTTTACACATGTGGATTTGATCCTTTTACGACCGGATGCCCCTCCTGACGCTAGTCCTTTGTGAGGGTTATAATCACTATTGCGTGTTTCTGTGCTGGTTGGTAGTGTAGTGTGTTGTGTTGTGTTGTCTGAATATGAAGAGTAGTGTGTTCGGACGAACACAAACAACCAATCCCCGAGCCAGAATAATGTATCAGACGAGACTCAAATCCCCAGCCAAGGAGTCGGATATGCAAATAACTGTGTAATTAACTCAACTTTATTGATAATGCTGTTATGGTTTTGTGTTTATCAGTAAATCTAGACCATGTGTAATCGCTAGTCTAAATATTTCGCAGAATTTGTTCATATTGTATTTCAACTTTTACTTGTTCGAGTATCTATATAAACACCTGCTTGAGCTAGTCTGCATTATGTGCTCCTTACTTCTGCCATCGTTAGGTATTTTGCTACTCAGGTAACAATACGCATCCTTTAGGACTTCATTTCCTAATCTAATATTTCCAGCATCACCTGGATTCGTTTGAATGCACTCCATTACTTTCATTTTCTGCTTATTTATTTTCATCTTGTACTCCTTCTCCAAGACTCCAATTTCTCCAGATATTCTGCAGACTCAGACAAAATAACAATATTATCGTCAAATCTCAGAGTTTTGATTTCCTCACCTTGGATTGATATAGGCTACCTTTACCAAATTCCTATTTGACTTCCTTTACCACCTGTTCTATATAAACATTGAAAATGAGAGAGGGAAAACTGCAGTCTTGCCTCACTCCTTTCTGGATTGTTGCCTCATTTTCAAAGCCCTCAATTCTTATCACCGCAGACCCATTTTCTTTCGCGGTATCTCATCCCGATCACCTTCAGAATCTCAAATAGCTTGATCCAATCAACATTGTAAGTATTGCTTAACGTGTTCCTACATTTCTTCTGAAGCCAAACTGATCTTCTCTCAACTCATCTTCAACTTGTCTTTCCATTCTTTGTAAATAATATCTGTTAACATTTTTGCTGGCGAGATATACTAAACTAATAGTGCCTTAGTTTTCACACTTGTCAGAGCCAGCTTTCTTGGGATTAGGTATAACAACATTCTGTCTCAAATCGTACGGCACTTCTCCTGAACCATACATCTTGGACACTAAATAGAATAAGGGCGTCATGCTGGTTTCTCTCAAGGCATCAGTAATTCTGAGGGCATACCATCAAGTCCGTGTGCCTTGTACCTATTTTCTCAAATCTCTGTCAAATTCTGACCTCAAAATTGGGTCTCCCATTTCATCATCAACAGCCTCTTCTTGTTACAGAAACTTGTCATCTATTTATTTCCCTTGATACAACTGTTGGACATGTCTCTGCCAACTTTCTGCCTTTTTTTCTTTCCTTAGAAGTGGTTTTCCTTATGGGTTCTTAATATTCTGGCACCTAGTTCTGCTTTCTCCAAAGGTTTCCTTAACTACGATCATGAAACTTTCAACATCCGTGTGCTTCTCTTCTAGCTATTCGTCCTTAGCTGTCCTGCACGTTTCTATCCACTTCATTCTTTAATCGCCCGTATTCTTTTCTGGCCTCCTCATTTTTTTCATTCTTGTACTCATGCCGTTCATTTATCAGGTCTAGTATGCATCCTTATTTTCATCCTAACCTTTCTTCAGCATCCCTAATGGTCTCATTCTTCACGAATGTCCATTCTTCATCTATTGTGTTTCCTTCAGCCTTTCTTTTAGTCCTTGTACAACATGTTCCCTGATACAATCTCTCACACTCCTTCTTTTCAACTTGTGTAGATCCCTTCTCGGTGCATTCTTTCCTTTCTCCAATTGAAGACCTCAGTGGATAAAAACCGGTCGGTCCAAAAACGGGAGACAATAAAATCATTCCAAAAATTCCAAATATGCAGCGACATAGAATCAAATTGTTCACACAAAATGTAGGATAATTATAGGGAATGTGGTATGAGTACCAAAGTTTTTGTGCTTTTCGTTTTGTGCATAGACACTTTTTAGCTTGACGGACTTAACTGTTTCTTGTTGTATTAGTCATTCTAAACTAGTATTTATTTGTTAATTACTTGAAAACTGAACCTTAAAACCCACCCTCAGTTTACCTTCAAAATAAGACAACTGGATCGTTAATCAATGAAAATGTGGATGTCCTATACATGTTTGCATACGCATATATAACCACGCATATTTTATTTTTATTTCGAAGTTAAAATTAATACGACATAATACTGACAAATGTAACATGGTTTAGATTCTACATTTGAGTAGCCTAGTTACAAACATGGCCAACTCCATTTTTTTAAATCGGGGTTATTGCCGATTCATACAGTAAAGAATATGGGGAATCTCATTACGAGATTATTTAGTATCAAAATCGGCCATAACAGTGTTAATTTAGCATTATACAATCAACCTAAGTTACATAAACGTCCAACTCCTTAAGGCATTGGTAACAAAATCAACCAATTCCACGTCGACCAATCATAAGTTTCAATTCAAGCACGTGACTGGCACAGATTTTTGTGGGAACTGGAAGTAAACAGTGGTTGTTGATATTGTGTGATATGAACGATTGCTGTACTAGAAACGTTTAGCTGTTGTTAATAGTTTTATTGTACCGTAAAAGGAATTAGGTAATTATACATCAAAAGGCTACTTTGTGATATGGAGAAAAATATCACTGGCCATTCTTACATGCCGAGCGATAGAGTTTTTGGAACAATTGTAAGAGATTTAAAGAAAGTGGGTACAATTGTTCAACTAGAAGACTACCACGATGTATTTAGGAAACATGGAATGGTAAAGCTCCTGAAAACCCACTGGAATAATCTTGATTGGAAAGCTGAAGCTAAAACGTGTGTGAAAGATTCTGGAGCACTTCACTTTAAAATTTCACAAATTAAAAGACTTGTGCTAACAAGGATATCAAACTCGATTACTGTTAGTGGGGAACTCAATTATAATTTTGAGATTGCGCAGTCTTTGTCAGTTACGAAAAAAGATAAATGGTAAAGGTAAAAGGTAAACGACCGAAAGATATAAATCCTACAGAACTAGTTCCTGGCATCAGAGTCAAGCCATTGAAGATACAAGATGTGAGAAATGTGCTTCAGAAACACTATGAAGAAGAGTGGAACAAACATGAGAAACTGAAATGGTTTCAAAAGATTATTGACAAAAATGACACCAAGCCAGAGGTACCTGCAGAGGCTGATTGTTGTGAATGTCTCATTCAGAATACTGAGGGTGATTTTGAAGTTGTTGAAGTGATTGTGAAGTTTCAAAAAACTGAAAACTATCATAGAATGTATGAAAGATCAACTTTCTTATATTTGTCTCACTTATAAAATAATCACATTTTCTTCATTAAAATTGACAATTTTACATATTACATGTTTGTTGAATGCATCTGTCATAAATTTTAGAATTACTGACCATTTTACTACGTTAAATCAGTGCATTAGGCGTGGAGTTCAGTTACAAAGGTGGCCAGCTCCATTGGTTACTTACAAACTTGGCCAACTCCATATTTCAACAGTGATTTTCTACTTAACTATGGAATATCATATAAAAATCTTTATGTAAATATGTTTCTGATATTGCTGAGGATCTGCATTCAAAAAATTAACTCAAAAGGTAAGTAGGAAATGTATAAAACAGTTTTTTGCCTCTCCTGAAAAACTATAAGAAATGGAGGTGGCCATGTTTGTAACTGGACTACTCATTTGCAGTTGTGTTGACCTTTAGTCTGATTCAATCATTATTTTCTCCTTCTGAAGTGCTGTATGACTTAGGACTAATGTTTATATTGTACCCTGTTAACAATTTGGCACATATCGCTGTGAAAGCCTTTGCACATCCTTAAATTTGTTTATCTCGATTGTCATTGGGCTATGGTAGCCAACCATATGTCAATACACAACACGTAGGCTACACTTTCATACGTGCCACAGGGGATTGTATTCGTACTGTGCTCCATCACAGCTGACACAGTTGCGCACGAAGTCTTCTTCACTCTAGTCATCTTCAAATCGTTGCCCTCCTAGTGTAGTCCATCTAGGAAGAGGGTTTCAGACAAAGGTTCAGTCAAGTCCGGACTTGGCCTATTTTTTAATAGGGGTTTCAAAATCGGGGGAGATGTTACTTAAAGGTGAACGCGTCTGATTCTTTTATCAAGTGTGTGGCATTTATTTCTCTACCCTGTCCGGATGAAATGCCATTTTTTAAAAAAGTTGCATTTGACCGTTTTTTCCACCGAGGTATTCAATTTCTTCAACTTCAGATGGCATTTCATGAACAACAAGTCGTGGTAGTGTCCACGTCGGGCATGAGAAAGCTTTGGAATCCAACACCTGATTTTTTTATCTCTGCCTATTCATAATGAAATCTATTTGATACCTTCCAGTGTCTCCAGATATCGTCCACGTACACAGTCGTCGTTTGTGTTGTTTGAGCCAACTACTAGCGAGGACTAGATTACGATCGCTGCAGAATTCAACCTTCTGCCTTCCTCTTTCATTCCTTTGTCTCAGTCCGAATTCTCCTACTGCATTGCCTTCTCTTCCTTGGCCTACCACTGCATTCCAGTCTCCCACCTCAATTGGACATATAGACCGGCACTGTTGTGGTAAGCATTGGCTTGCTTTCTATCTAAACAACAATAATCCTTTCACTACCGTGGTCGTAGTAACTTCCCCGCTGCCCCACTTTCTTGTTCATTATTAAACCAACTCTTGCATTTCCCTTGTTTTATTTTGTGTTGATAATTCTGTAATCACCTGACCCGAAGTCCTGCTATTCGTGACAACGTACTTGTACTAATTCCATCTAACTTTAGTACATCCATTTCCATTTTCAGATTATCTAACCTACCACAACGATTCAAGTTGCTAACATCACACGCTCCAACTCGCAGAATATCAGTATCCATTTTCCTGATGATTGCCCCCTCCCGTGCAGTCCCTATCCGATCCGAATCGGGGCTATTTAACCTCCGGAATATTTTACTCGGAAGGAAGCCATTATCAGTACATCATTCATACAGAGAGAGCTGCATGTCCTCGGGAGTTAGTTAGTTCCCGTTGCTTCAAGCCTTGTAGCTGTATCAACACAGCTAAGCCATATTAAATAGGCCTTATCATTCAATCATCCTGACTGCCACCCTCGCAACTTTCGAAAAGCTGTGTTGCGATCATTTAATAATTGTGATTATAAAGGATCGTAGTCTTACTAAATAATGCCAGGGAAGCGTGCAAAAAACAGGGGACCGTGTTAGGCACAAAACAGTTAAAAATATTTGTCAAGTTTTAATGAATGAATATAATGTAGTATTGCTAAAATCATTTACGAAGAAGTAAGACCAAAAAAGGAAAGTTTGAAACACCAAGAAAAGAGAAAAGTCAGTACAGAACTAGTTATGTTTTCTTTTGTTTTCAGCCACCAAAATTTGTTTCGATCATGGATGCAAAATTGAATACAAATGACACCAACAACAAATATAAGGAGGAATAATTAAGAACGGATAGAACGTTCCACTGAGTCAGTCACTGCGTTTTCAGCCACTCATAATCTTCAGTATAAAACACTGTTACCATAGCACAAGAGAAAGAATTCAAAGTCTTTAAATGACCAGGCGAAAATACCAAAAGGGCCTGAAGAGCGAAAAGATGTTACAATTTAGGTATCATTATTATGTCACCATCTGATTGGTAGAAAGAGTTCCAGTTAAAACCAGCGTAACCAACACGCTGCGAAGAAAGCAATAAAGAGCCTTCACATACCAGCACAGTCGAATCCCGGACAGGTGAGTCGGGGAAAAATGCGAGTTTACATAGCAGAGAGAGTTGGCGTGTGGAACATACTGGAAGTATCACGAGGTGTAGATTGGCAGGTGTGACGTAACAGGCGGCCCGGAGCAAGTTGATGCTCGGCAGTACGGCATCTAACGGCGAGAAGGGATGTCGGGAACAAGGTATGTTCATATATGAGCGTATCGCAGACAGTAGTAGCACGGGAGGGGACATTACAGTTGCTCTCTTGGTTTCGACCACCTAGTTACCGTGGTTTCAACGAACAATTCGTTAGTCTGATTTCTCGGCAGATACCCATCCCTTACCGAGCTAGACAGCTGTAGTCGCTTATGTGCGGCCAGTATCCAGTATTCGGGAGATAGTGGGTTCGAGCCCCACTGTCAGCAGCCCTGAAGATGGTTTTCCGTGGTTTCCCGTTTTCACATCAGGCAATTGCTGGGGCTGTACCTTAATTAAGGCCACGGCTGCTTCCTTCCTACTCCTAGCCTTTTCCTGCCCCATCGTCGCCGTAAGAGCTATCTGTGTCTGTGCGATGTAAAGCAAGTTGTTGATACCCATCCCATATGGTTGCACTTTTTTTTTTTTTTTTTTAATTAATTTATTGGCTTTAGGTGCCAGACCAAACAGCCAGCTAGATATACATTAGATAACAAAGCATATACATTAAATATACATTTAGAATACATATACACCTATGAATCTTCCATAGTATTATAATGGTATTACGTTCCGAGCCCGTACAGAATGCGCGCACACACATACGAAGAGAGGGAAAAAAAAGAACAAATTGGGACACTGCAACTGTAGTATGTTTGCGTAGTTTTTCTGAAGTAGTATCACATCAAACTTTATAATCTTAAATCGGTGTCTTTTAAGAATAAGGCGATTGCATTATACGCTTCTGGTTGTTGGGATGATAAAATGCACTGGATGTTGAGTGGTAGTTGGAAGTTCAATGAAAGTAAAGTTGTTATAAATTTTTCCTGCTGTACATTATAAAGATGGCACGAGAAGAAGATGTGGTTGAGGTCAGCGATTGCTTGGCGGTCACAGGAACAGTAGGGCGAGTTTAGGACTCCTATCCGATAGAGATGATTTGCAAAACTGCCGTGGTTGAACCTCATGCGAATAAGAGAAGTGATGTATCGGCGACAAGCATTCCATTTGGAGAACCAAGGTGAGTGAGGAGGGTATGGTTGGACTGCAGCGTATTGTTTTCCCCGTTGCCCTTTTGTAATATACCATTCTTCTTCAATTTGCGTCCAGGAACGCTGCTTGATACGTGGCACGTAGTCTCGAATAGACACTGGTGAATCTAACCGTTCGCCCAAATGCGTTGCTGCTCTAGCGAGCCGGTCAACATACTCGTTGTGTTTGATACCTTTATGACTAGGTATCCAAAGAAAGTGTACAGCAATATTGAGGCGAGTAAGTTGTCGAATTCTCTGAATGATCTGAATTTGATGAACCGTTAGTTTGTATGTAGCAGGTGACTGTAAAGTCTTCAAGACACTGAGAGAGTCAGTAATTATGAGAACTGCAGAAGGTTTAACTCTTAAACTGTATGCTAGAGCTTCGGAAATAGCGACAGCTTCTGCTGTAAAAATAGACCAGTCATTTGGTAAAGTGAATAAACGAGATTCTTCAGTTGCGGGACAGTAAAAAGCGCATCCCACTGCAGGTGGTGAGGGTATTTTTGAGCCATCAGTGAAGATTTGAAGAGCATTGGGCCACTGTCTTTGAGTATATTCCACAAAGTAAGACTGAACTGTGGTTAGAGGAAGTAAGTCTGTTGTAAAAAGATGTATTGGAACAGAAAACAATAAGTAGGAGTACGGAATCTCAAAAGCAAGGCAAGACTTGTGGGGTGTTGACGATGGAAGTATGGGGCGTAGAAACTGAAGACTGTTCAGAAGGCATATATTTTTCATCCATTTTCGGTGTCCGTGTTCTCTCATAACTGTTTCTAAATCATCCAGACTGCTGCAGATTGGTGGTTCATTGTTGTACATCCTGGATAATACAAATTTGTCTGCTAAATATTGTCGCCGGACAGCAAGAGGAGGTTCGACGCACTCTAGTAACAACGCATTTGTTGGGGTCGAAGCCATTGCTCCAATGCAGGTTCTGACACAGCTATATTGTATTCTGTCCAGCTTGCGCAAAGCGATTTTGCTTCCGTTATGATAAAACATACTCCCATAATCCATTTTGGATCGGATCAAACTGCGATATAGGAGAAGGAGAACACAGGGATCAGCCCCCCACCATGTTCGGGTGAGAGCACGAAGAATATTCATAGATCTTTCCAGTTTTGGTGTAAGCTCAGATATATGTGGCGACCATGTCAGTCGAGTGTCATATGTGAGACCTAAAAACCTTGCCTGAGGTTTGACTCTGATGTTGTATGGACCCAAGTTCAAGGTTAAGGGTAGGACTCTCAGGTATTTTCGCGTAAATATCACTACTTGAGACTTGGAAGGCGATAGGGATAAATTATTTTCAAGGAGCCAATGGTCTAATTGATATACAGCTAAAGCCATGTGGGCTTCTACAGTCTGGAGAGAGCTTGCACTAGTATATACACACACATCGTCAGCATATTGTAATATTTTAATCCTGGGTGAAAATATGGTCTCTAGATCACTGGTGTAAATGGTGTAGAGCAGGGGACTAAGCACAGCACCTTGAGGCAGACCTTGTGAGACTTTCCGTGGGCCAAGTAGTTTGTCATGATAACGCACATATATCCATCTGGTGTGTAGAAGATTGTAAATGCCCTTGATGAGCGGATGAGGAAGGCCGAGGTCCATCAATTTAGATAATAATCTTGAGATATCAACATTGTCGTATGCAGCAGAAATATCCAGAAAAAGGGCAAGCATATAACTGTTCGAAGCAAATGTCTTATATATGTCCGTAGTGAGCAGTGCATGACTATCATAGGTACTTCTTCCTTTTCGAAAACCATTCTGAGTTCGTGGTAGAAGATTGTGAAATTCTAGCCACCATTCGAGTCGAAGTTTAATCATACGCTCGAGGGTTTTCAGTATACATGAAGACAAGGCGATAGGACGGTAAGCGTTCGGATCTTCTGGTTCCTTTCCGAATTTGAAGATGGGTATCACAATCTGTGTTAGCCAGGATAATGGAAATTCTCCTTGAGACCATATTTCGTTTATGATCCGAAGCAGCCACTGTAGAGCATGGATTGATAAATGGGCCAGCATCGGGTAACAAATATTATCAAAACCTGGTGCAGTACTGGAGGACTGTTTTATTGCATTTTGCAGCTCAGCCAATGTGAAGGGAGAGCATAAAAAATGAGTACTCGGGTTCGTGTTGAACTGAAGGGGTTGAGAATCAACAAACGGTGGAGCTATTTTGTCAAAGAATCCCTCTATACAGGCTGGTGAGATCGTATGGGATCGTGGACTATGATCTTTGTGGCGGAAGGCTTTGATTTTGTTCCAGACGTCGGAGATGTTGGCATTCCTATCTAATGATGCACAGAATTCCTTCCAGCTGTGTCTTTTCCTTTCTTTCAAAAATCTCCTTACTTGAGCTGTAGTGTGCAGACATTGCTGGTACCTCTCAAAAGTGGGTTGTTCCCGGTATTGCCGAAGCGCTGTCCGTCGTCGTGCAACAGCTCGAGAGCAGTCTGGAGTCCACCAGACAGCTGGTTTTCCCGTGTGTATAGATCCAACTTTCTTCAGGGGGATCGAATCGGATGCAGCTTTCTCCATAGCGGAGATATAGAGGTTGTAGCTGACACCACTAGGATTTTGCAGTGGAAGGCGTAATATCTCTTCATCCATATTGGCTGTAAATACTGGCCAATTTGCTTTAGAGCAGTTCCATTTTCCTGTTGACACTTTCTGCTGATGAGGTGGAGGAGAAGTCTCTATTGTGATCAAAATGGGAAAGTGGTTGGAACCCCCAGAATCAGTAAGGACGGACCAGTTGGTGGACAAGGATAAAGAGGGGTTGGCAATAGTGAGGTCAACTGCCGATTTCTGCCGATTCGGTGAAGGAACCAATGTAGGGGAATGATCATTCAGGATGACTAAATTATAATGTTCGACCATATTGACTATATCATTGCCGTAGCGATCGGTGGTTGGACAACCCCATGCTGTGGAGTGAGCGTTGAAGTCCCCACAGATGATCTGTGGGGAAGGAAGTTGCGACATGATTTCTTGCCAAATATCCAAGGTGACTGCTGTTCTCGGTGGGCAATATCCAGATGCTATCATAAGAGTTCTAGAAGGTAGTTGTATACTAGCTGCAATCAGTTGAAATGGCGATGGTACACTACGTTGGATAGTTAGCTGTCTGTAAGATAATGTCGTGTGTACCAGAATAGCAACGCCACCATATCCATCATCACGGTCTTCCCTTAAAATGGTATAGTTGCGAAAATGTATATATCTTTGAGGTTTGAACCATGTTTCTGACAGGACAACAACGTGAGGGTTTATATTGTGAAGTGTATTATCTAGACTCTCTTTGTTTGAAATAGCCGATCGTGCATTCCATTGAAGAATTTTAAATGCCATTATGAACTTGGAAAATCTGTCGCAGAATATACTTGATCGCCATGGGTTGTAGAGTCAGATGGTTGAGACGAAAATAGTTGGACCAGTAAAGTAAGTAGCCATGTCCCAGATAGTGCGATTATGGATGCATTTTGGCTTTGAATTTCACGCTGTAGAACACCTCTGTTCGAGATCACCGACCGGCCGTTCCACTGTAAGATTTTAAAGGCCATTTTCAGAGGCGAAAATATTGGTAATCATGTCGCGGATTGTTGTTGGATGAATGTTGCTGGATGCTGAAGATTGGAGCTGACCTACGATGAGCATAATAATATTGAATATATGCTCAATGAGTTGTTCGTTGTTTTGAGCAGGATTTGATGTTACGCGATGGGGTTGGGGAGGGTAGGGATTGTGAGTAATCGGAGTAACAGGTAAATGTGGAGGAATATAGGCCAGTTGAGAAATTGGTGGGAAATGGGGTTTGAAAGGTTGTACCGGACGTCTTGACGAGTTTACAGGAACTGAAATTTTACGCTGAGAGGCGAGTGGATGGTCGAGTTGTTGGTTAAATGTTGAATGGGGAGAGATCTGTTGTGTGATATTCCATGGGGTATCTTCCTTCATTGGTGGCTCTGCTGTAAAACTTGGTGTCAAGGGCTCATGTTGTTTTGGAAAGTTTCTTGCTGTTGACATATTAGAGGTTGCAGAAATATTAGGTAGCGGGGGAAATTCCACCTGATTTTGATAATTAACTGGTGGGCGTGCCGCTGAGTCAGCGTACGCTCTGTTGTTATAAATATCAAGCGCAGCCACTTGAGAGATATTGTTAAATGCCATAAGTTCCCGAACAGAAATCCACTTTTTATATTCTGTGCAGTTTTTATCAGTGGAGAGATGAGCTCCTTTACAGTGAACACAACAGGGAGTAATTAAATCTGAACACTGACTAATATCGTGAGGCCCTGAGCAACGGCTACAGCGTTGAGCACTTCGGCATTGCAGGCTAGAGTGATTGAATCTGAGGCATCGTTCACATAATCGTACAGACATCACAAATGGTTGCACTGGGCACCTAGTTCCGAGTAAGTGTATATATGCTGGCAGCTGTTGTGCACGAAAAGTTAACAGACAAACTGGGATAGGCCTTCTCTCCCCGCGAATAACCTTACTGAAGCGCTTTACACGAACAACTGGTAACGGGGTTTGTATCTCCCGTAATATTTCATCTTCACTAAGTGAGGGGTCGACATTTTTAATTAAACCTTGTCTTTGAATAACACTAGACGGAATGTAAGTTTCTAGTTTTTGTTTACGAAAAAATTCTGTTTCCACTAGTTGATTCGCCACTGCTCCTGAAGTGGTTTCAACTCGAAGTCTGTTTCGCCCTATGGGTTTTATGTCCAGGATGTTTTGACGGCTAACGACCTGCTCGTTAAATAAAAGCCTACCAAGCGCCATTGGATGGAGACTACCTACGTCTTTGTTTACACTTTCAACGATAACAACGAAAGGGCCATGATCATTGGGATTGTATCTATTTTCGCTACTATTGCGATAAATAACTCTTTGATTAGTGTTGGGCTGATTTACAGATGAGGATAAAGTATTTATTTCTCCCACATCTGCACCATTAGAACTATTCGTGGTATGAGTTGAACCGGAACTGTTTGTGACATCAAGGATCATGTCAGACTCCTCAGTAGGACGGGGGTCACTTCCACTAGGACGCATTTTTTTGCACTGGGGATTGAATTCACTTAAAAATTCAGAGTCAGAATTACCTGATGTGTTGGCTGGTTGTGTTGATGCAATGGATACTGGTACCTGACCTCTTTGAAGTAATGCGGCAGATGCTCCTTGCATCTCTGTTGAGTAGGTGTTGACAGGTTGTTGAGTCGACAGAAGTTGATGTGGATTCGGAGGAATTTTAGCATTTAAAGTAAAGTCTGGAATCATCGATGGAGAGTTGCTGTAGCATGCTTGTAAGTCAGCGTTAATTACCTGACCCGTGTCAGGAGGATCGTTCATGATGCACTCACATAAACACACACAAAGGGAATTTTCAAGCTGCTGTTATTCTATCTACTGCAGTTGAGATGATAGTAATTCCTCAAATTCGCGTAACTTCTACTTTCCCGTGAAAATGGATTAATATTCTTCAAGCTTTCTATTATTTCGTTTGCAGAAAATGAAACTTGCAGTTTCACTATAGTTATTTATTCTGATATAACGATGGTTGCACTTACGGCACGACTGTTTGCTTCGCTTGCACGCACAACCTCCCCCCCCCCCTCCTCCCCCGCCGCCGAAGCAAGGCCACATAGTTTACACTGGAGCGCCGAAGACCACCGAGCCCAATTTCAGTGGGGTTTTACTTCAATATAAATTTCATCATAATTTGAGACCTGTATCCCTAGGTGACAGCCTATCAAGCTAACAATTAATCTGCAATAAATTAGGATGGTATTACACGTAATCAGTAAATTACAAATGCACTGATAGGTTCAATTTCCATTGCCATCATTATAATTACAAGGATTATTTTCAAATTATCATGAGATAATTTTGTATAATACTAGAAGCAAACGAAGTGGTGTAGACTGTGTATCGAATGTATAAACACCTGGTGTTTTCGATTGACAACGTTGAAATGAATATTTTAAATTAGAAAATATGAATATATGCAGTATTAGTCGTAATAAAAACTAAACCGTGGCACAGCAGTCCATTACAGGCCCTGGTCTGTCAAAGTAACTGCTGCTAACTTTGATCGCCTGTAGATTTCTGAGTGTCATATGAACAGTCACATGAACTTCCTCAGCCATACTGCTTGAACTTTCGTGACCGGGTCCGCTGCGATTCATATCATACAGCTCCTCGGTTGAATTTACGACGCTGAGTGAGATCGCACCATTCCTAAGTCCAGAATTAATATTCTTATAAAAGTGGTAAACAGAACCCGAAGCCTCCGGGTAATAGGTAGTCACACTGAATCTTCACCACGGGCTTCATTGTACAACTTCTTGTTAAAATCAGGACAGCCAACAAATAGTTACTCTTTCTGAAACTTGTAACTTGTACAATATTCTACTGGTAGTTGAGAGCTCTACAATTATTATTATTATTATTATTATTATTATTATTATTATTATTATTATGAAATGAAATGTCGTATGGCTTTTAGTGCCGGGATATCCCAGAACGGGTTCGGCTCGCCAGGTGCAGGTCTTTCTAGTTGACACCCGTAGGCGACCTGCGCGTCATGATGAGGATGAAATGATAATGAAGACAACACATACACCCAGCCCCCGTGCCATTGGAATTAACCACTTAAGGTTAAAATCCCCGACCCGGCCGGGAATCGAACCCGGGGCCCTCTGAACCGAAGGCCAGTACGCTGACCGTTCAGCCAACGAGTCGGACATTATTATTATTATTATTATTATTATTATTATTATTTTGCTTTACGTCGCTCCGACAGAGATAGGTCAGATCTTATGGCGACGATGGCATAGGGAACGGCTAGGAGTTGGAAGGAAACCACCGTGGCCTTAATTAAAGTACAACCACTTCAGGGCTACCGACAGTGTGGTTCGAACCCACTCTTTCCCGAATGCAAGCTCACAGCTACGTGACCCTAACCGCACCGCCGTCTCGCTTGGTGTTGACAGCTCTGTATGGACCTAAGTAAAATGGGTATTACGTGGTTTTCACATTTTCACATCAGGTAAATGTACCTTAATTAATGTTACGGCCGCTTTCTTCCTCATTCTGGTTCTTTCCTGTCACATAGTCACTGAATACCTGTATGATCTAGTGTGACGTTAAACTACCAGCAAATAAATGGAAATACTAGCTCTGTACCGGATCGTAGGAGAAACAAAAATAGCCTTTTGACAGGAAAGTGTTGTTCAGACATTCCGATTCTATTGTTAAGAGTTGTCACCATTCATCAAGGAACATCTGTATGGTACGAAGAGTCCGTTCTAAAGTTAACACACACGCACAGTTAGGGAGAGAGAGATACTATCCCGTTTGCAGTTCAGTGTGGCTGTAATTGTGTTCGGAAGCAGGTAGTATATAAAGCTCACAATGGTGTGAAGGAGACTCCATTTTCGTGAATTCAACATAGCTCGAGATGAGATGTTCCTTGGTGCACAATGAAGCTATACACAGTATGACAGTCGCCAAAGAAGTATGAACGTAAACTAGCAGATTAGAAAGTAGGATGGTAAGGTATATAACTACAACTTGCCAGTATATAAGCAAGTAACAGCAATTACTAAAAGAAGTGAATAAGAATGGATGCTCTTGATAAAAGTATACGTTGGTAGGTCAGAAAATAAGTTTCTGTATTTCGTAAATCTGAAACAGAAGGGCACGTTTCATTACAGATAATATGTAGTCACTCTCACTACTGGAGTGCACCAACCATTGTTCCGGAACACTCTGCAATAACAACAAAGGAATGATGAGTAGTCAAGGAAAGGAAAGCGTGCAGTGGTTCGATTTCTGAACGCGGAAAGCACAGAGCCTGTAAACATTCACGGAATGACTGCATACACCTTAGTATGCAATGTATAACTAATATCCAAATGGTGCCGAGAATATAGATGGTTTAATGATCATCACAGACGGATTATGGGGTCTTTGCCGTCAACATCGAAGGTATTCGTAGACGCGGAGATCGAAATAACCTCAATGGTGATTCTTCTTCTTCTTCTTTTTCTTCTTCTTGCTGTTAAATGGAGTCGACTTAACCGGCCACTTTCCTCCAGTTCGTCCCAATGCTAGTTCGCTCTCTAATGTCATCCTCTGAAATCAGCGAGCCACGTGCTCCACTGGTCTTCTTTCATACGAACAAGCCTTCTGAATTATTGCCTTCCTTTTAATTTTTCTGAGATAAGTGTTTCTCTCTGATATTCGTGGATAACTTCATTTCGGATTTTTTTTTCAGCCTGGTCATTTCGCAGGTCTATCATAGCCCAACATTCAGAGATATGGCTGAACGAACCATCGCTCTGTATAGCTTGCCTTTCAGATGGAGTGGCAACGGATCCAAGATATCGGAATGAATTTGCTGTTATCACTCATTCATTTTCAAGTTTCAGTCCTTCACAGTCTTTTACATTGATGGAGAAATTACAGTGAGAATATTTCACTGATGGTTGATAAGCCGAAAATCAGTCATGGATCTTGTGTTATTGTTTAACGTAAATTAGAGGGATTTGGTAACAGTCAAGAAAATCCAATTAAGTTTAAGTACTTTGAGCTGAGAATAAGAGCATTCCTAACGACTAAAATACTAATTATCTAACATGAGACATATAGGGAAGGGAATATAAATAACACTCTTAGAATCAGCATAAGGAGAGTCCAGTAAATGTCATATTGAGACATGGGCTTATATTCTCATGGAAAAATTATTACCAACTGAATTCTTAGAAACACAGTCTTCCTATTTTTAACGACCCTCTCTGAGAATGAATTGATGTCAGAAGTACAAGTTCATTCGTAACAGCTGGCTTACAGTGCTTATCATTAAGAAAGAAACAAAAATATAACTACGCATTTGGCTTACTGCCGATTAAATGAAATCTGAGGTTCACTTTAAGAATGAAGTTCGTTCACAGAATGTTCAGCCAGTTCTTTCTCACTTGACAGTTTCGACCCCTTTCTACTTTAGCCAAGGAATTGCAAGAGATTTATTAATGACTTCCTGAGCTAATACTCATCAGTGATCGATAGTGCTCCACTTTCTTTTATAGGATCGTTTCTTTACAGCACAATGTCGTTGAAAGGCCTGTGTGTACTTCTGCATTTTTGCATAATCGTCCAGTAATCTCCAGACATTATGGTGACCATGATTACAGTGATGTATTGAACCCATGACCTTTACCTTAAAGGGTTCAGTATTGCACGTTAAAATAAAATTATCTGATATCGTGAACTGTTGTTCCTAGCCTCCAGGGGTTGAAACAACGTTCGCAACAACCACCATCTTCATAATGTCTGAACATACGGTTCCGATAAAAGTAATGCGTGCGGACTGCGTCTCGGACCAACTCTTTTTTCCTTTTCACTGTTTGTGCTATCCTGTTCCCATATTGCCTGCGATTCCCGATCTGTCTCTTCTGCACTCTCCTCATAGATTCAACTTACAATTGCCTTGTTCGATTTTTGATCTTAATATCTTTGTCTTAATCTATACGCCCACAAGATTATCACTGTTTCGCAGTTCATTGCTGGAGATTTCGATTTCAAGAAATAAAATTAAATGTCTTAATGATACAGCAAACACATTTGTGGTTTGTGATATTCCTCTTTCGAAGGTTAACATCCTTATTGCGAAATCGAATTTGCGGAAATATACCGGGAAGTCTGTATCCAAATTAAAACACGTTACGAAAATCGTATCATTAGCCTCTGTATGAATAGAAATGAAAACATGTCAGGCAAGTAGAACCTGATAATCCAGTACAGTTATCCTAGATGAAACCACTCATAGTAAAAACAGATATAGTTTGAACGTTTTTGTAGCGTTCGTAAATGGAAAACATGTGAAACCAGTGCGTTTAAAAACCTACTTTCGTTTCAAAATAGACAATGACAGTGTGATGCAAAGTTTAAAAATCCATACCATAACCTGAAGGAATTGAATATGATTGTGTGTGGTTTGTGCTTACGTACTCAATGTCTTACACGCGACTGGTTATTGCCAACCTCGAACCTAGGTACTCTCATCTAAAACATGTGACCTGCAATGCATCAAAGCATGAATATTCATAAGAAAATGAATTGGTATTTTTCATTAAGAAAATTCTGAAAAGGGTTTCTTTTATGATATGAAAGATTTTATTTACAGTATTGCTTTATGTCGCACTGACACAGATAAGTAGGTCTTATGGCGACGATTGGACAGGAAAAGGGCTAGGAGTGGGAAGGAAGTGGCCGTGACCTTAATCAAGGTACAGCCCCCAGCATTTGCATGGTGCAAAAATGAGAAACCACGAAAAACCAACTTCAGGGGTGGCGACAGTGGGGTACGAACCCACTGTCTGCCGGATTCAAGCTCACAGCTGCACGTTCCTAACCGTACGGCCAACTAGCCCGGTGATAAAAAAAATGTAAATTACAGGACATCCTCATCCACCTTCCTAAATGATCACTAGATGAAGTGGCTGCAGTGCTTATTTGTAACCATTTTAAATTTATGCACGATTTTTAGATGCTTTCCAAATTCTTCTTCTTCTTTATAATCTGTTTACCCTCCACGGTTGGTTTTTCCCTCGGACTCAGCGAGGAATCCCACCTCTACCGCCTCAAGGGCAGTTTCCTGGAGCTTCAGACTCTTGTTCGGGAGATACAGCTCTGGAGGATGACCTACACCTCTCCCAGGCGGCCTCACCTGCTAGGCTGCGGGGAGATGGGAAGATTGCAAGGGATATACAAGGAAGAGGGAAGGAAGCTGCTGTGGCCTTTAATTTACGATCCGGGTATTTACCTGGAGGAGAAGTGGGAAACAACGGAAAACCACTTCCAGCATGGCTGAGGTGGGAATCGAACCCACCTCTACTCAGTTGACCTCCCGAGGATGAGTGGACCCCGTTCCAGCCCTCGTACCATATTTCAAATTTCGTGGCAGAGTCAGGAATCGAACCCGATCTTCTGGGGGTGGCAGGTAATCACACTAACCACTACACCACAGAGGAGATTGCTGCAACAAATAAAGATCTAAATCACCCGCTACGAAAACATTTTTGCTTTACGTCGCACCGACACAGATAGGTCTTACGGCGATGATGGTATAGGAAAGGGCTAGGGGTGGGAAAGAAGTGGCCGTGGCCTTAATTGAGGTAGAGACCCAGCTATTTACCATGGCTTCTCTGAAATATCCCTTAAAATACTGAAATAATTTTCTGGGTAAGTTACTAATGATATTGTGTGCGTTGGGACTCGTTTTAGGCAAACTTTGCAATACATGAGTGACTTTCTGTCCTTAAACGTATCGTTGTGGGTTTTGGTAGTGCTTGTAATGAATATTTAAATTTGAAATACGCATGTTTGTTAGCATCGTTTAGAGTAAATCTGTATACCGTATTCTTCAACCTTTTGGACCAAAATGTTGCTCCTAAATTCCTAGCTCTGGAGATTAAGTTTCCAGAACACCTTCAAAATTCTCTGCAAGGGTAAATCGATTATCTAAATTTTTCTGTTAATTAATTTTACTAATTCAAGGGCTCGCATTTGATGATGATGATAATAATAATAATAATAATAATAATAATAATAATAATAATAATAATAATAATAATAATCGTCTCAATTTTTCACTGAATAAAGATCCATTCACGTGCCAGTAAATCATCCTACATGGGTCTCTGCCGCTTAAGCTCTCTTAAATGCCAACGGCATGTGCAACAGTTCGATCCCTAAATAATATGCATAGGATGTGATCGCCTTCCGTACAATGCTGCGCAGTCGGTTAGGTAGGTTATTCAGTTCATGTGGGATTTTTAAATGAAAGATCACGTTCCTATTCCACGTATAACTGGACATTAAGTAACTATGACTCCCAAGTACAGTACGAAATTTTCACTTAAAAGTTACAGTTCGTTTAACCCGGAAGTGGTAACGTGGGGTGCTGCCAGAACTCCCCCCCCCCCTTCCCCAGTAAAATCTCTAACTACTGTCTTAATGTTTGGTTGGCTATACTGCTAATACTTTGTCTACCTTCATTCGCGTATTATCTTAACAAGTTCCTTCACACATCTTCTGTATTCTTTTCCTTGCATAAAGAAAACGGTCAGTTAATGTGACAGGAGATCCTGTGGACCCCCACGTTACCATTTGTAGAACTTTTTGTGTACTGAAGACTAAGTCATTATATTGTAAGTACTTACGATGTGCAGAAGCACATGAAAAATGCTTGTGAGCCTTGCATTGATGCTGAAGAACACATGACTAGTGAATATGAATGTGGCTTACAACGAAATAGACTTGTAATAAAAACTCAGATGATAGTAAACGGAATTCCTGTTGTATCCGTGAATTGTCTCTGTTTGTTGACGTGACAGTGAAGTAATTTACCCAGAATTTTAGTATCATTCTTTGTTAAAATCTCGCTTACTGTTTATTTAATAAACTTTGATTTCGCGTTCATTCGAGTATCACAGAAGACAAAGAACTGATGGGGGGCCGCCGAGGACACTCCACGTTACCATTGGTGTTACAGAACATCACGTTACCACACCGTTTGGTCGATCTGGTGATAGGTAATATACACTAACGAATGTTGCTGTCACAGGTCGTGTAGTTGTAAGCTTGAATTCGGGAGACGGTAGGTTCGAACCCTACGGTCGGTAAACTTGAATGTGGCTTTCTACATTCCCTATTTTCTCACCAGTCAAATAAAGACCTGTCCCTTAATTCAGGCTACAGCCGGTACATTTCCAATCCTAGCATTGTCCTATACTTGTCAGGTCCAACCAATTTAAATTCGTACTTTTTACAGGCCTTCAATGATTTTAGACTTGAAATAACCTAAGGGATATGTTGTTTCAGACTGATCATGGCCATAATTTTGACGATGTTTAACCTGAAAGTGACTTAGCAGTCGAAACGTGACTATGAATTTCGGTTTCGTATGCATATATAAGGTATTCTTGAATAAATAACAGTCCTAAAATAGAAATGGCAGTATGAAAAGAATGTTTTCTAATTAACGACCATAATGAGAAATATTTGAGGAATACAGATCATCTTACATCATTTTACATTCAAACGAAAGTATCATTAGTGAACGCATAATATTTAATGTACTTGACAATACAGTACAGCTTATTATTTGTAACAGCCTCTGTTATCTCGTCGGTAAATCTCCCTTACACTATCCTGGGCGATCAATACAGTATTAAGCTTAAAATGAATGTGGATAATTTCATTTGTTGTGAATACGTTGTGATTAATTATGGTAATTATCCTCATGGGATTTACTATCATACGAAAGTAATTATTTGACAGGTAGGCCTATACCTATGGACGTAGTGTACAAATTTTATTTCGAAAGTAAACTTGGTAAATGAATACCTTTTTTCATTTAAACTAAGTAATTAGCAAAAAATTCAGAAATGTTAAGTTCACACCCTGTTATTATAAACTGGCATGGCTTCTAGTTAGTCTCTGAGAAAAATAGTTAGCAGTACAGCTAATTTTATCTGCTTGCCTCATAAGCCAAAAGAATTATATAATGCAATCACTATATTGTCGGTCTTTCTATCCTTCACTTACCCTCTACATATCTTATGTTATCTATCAATCCCATTGGTATCTCATAATATCACCATTTAAAAGGTAGTGAGATATTTGAACGGCGGAAAATAGTCCATTCAGCACTCCATGTCGTACGATGTCGGCATGTAAAAGATGTCTGCTGACACATGTGGTGTTTAATCTACAAAATTCATTAAAACTCAACGATAGATGCCACCGGAACGTCGAAATTGACGAACAGACAGCCAGATGGCGTCACTCGGTATCCGAGGCCATACGATTATTATTATTATTATTATTATTATTATTATTATTATTATTATTATTATTATTATTATTATTATTATGATTATTATTATTATGATTATTATTATTATTAACGTCCAATTATTCATATATATTTCATTACAAATGTTACATTCATCAGCGGTAATGAAAGACTTGAGAGAATTAAAAGTAATTAAAAATTTGAACATTGAATACCGTAATTCTGCCTCTTCCGGTATCGGCAGAATAACTGTAACTGCTGTGCCTTATGGCTTGCCACCCAGTAAAAAGGAGGAAAAGAGTGTTAATTCCACTGAAGCGAAGGATGGATGGTGGGTAGTTTTTGGGGCTGTGACTTCCAGATAGATGGCATTCTGTTCTGGTAGAGTTAAGTCTCACACGTGTAAGGATTCTCCCGCTCTCATCGTGTCTTTCACACGGAACAAAGAAGCTCCATCCATCACTCTGCCCACAGAGCCCCAGCCTCAATCACATATTTAAATATAACCTCTACTATTGAAGTGAAAAATGACACGAGATCCGTGTATGAAGCCAGTAAGTCTTTTATGCATATCAGGCCCTTTGAATTGAACACTTTTATAATCATTTGTTCATCTCTGCTTCCTGATTGTAATTTACCTGGCGTTAACACTTCTAATTTGTTTTTCTATCAGCGCAGGTGTTCTCTGTGAAATAAATGTATTGGTAGGCAATAAGTCCATCAGATTCTTGAAGTCTTCATAAAGATTTTCATAAATCTACACTTACAAAATTTCGCTAATAGGTATCTGTCCATGGCTGTGCTGGCTAATCTCAAGAACCCCGAACGAAGGAACCCAAAGAGAAAACAGTCACTTGAACGCTTTCTAACTCGTCAAGTGCCAGAACTGAAGGAAAGTTTTTTCTCTGTGGCTGTGTGCCTCCGTCCTTCTGAATAGTTTGTACGGTCAGTAAAACTAATAAAGCTAAGTGCCAGTTCTATCCTTTTTGCATAATTCCTTATCTCGCTCGCTCTGTGCAAAACCATTCCGTATCTTTGGTATGGGTGGAACACCCCTTGACTTCGAAAAGGTAAAAAAATTAAAATCACAATTATCACTTCCAAGTTGAAGATATGAAAAGTATATGGCTGAGGATGACAAAAGACGATCACGGTTTTGTTATGTTTAAAGAAAAAAAACATGTGAATTTACCAAGTGCCCGCCTCTGTGGTGTAGTGGTTAGTGTGATTAGCTGCCACCCCCGGAGGCCCGGGTTCGATTCCCGACTCTGCCACGAAATTTGAAAAGTGGTACACGGGCTGGAACGGGGTCCACTCATCCTCGGGAGGTCAACTGAGTAGAGGTGGGTTCGATTCCCACCTCAGCCATCCTGGAAGTGGTTTTCCGTGGTTTCCCACTTCACCTCCAGGCAAATGACGGGATGGTACCTAACTTAAGGCCACGGCCGCTTCCTTCCCACTTCCTTGTCTATCCCTTCCAATCTTCCGATCCTCCCACAAGGCCCCTGTTCAGCAAAGCAGGTAATGCAGCTTGGGCGAGGTACTGGTCATTCTCCCCAGTTGTATCCCCGACCCAATGTCTCACGCTCCAGAACATTGCCCTTGAGGCGGTAGAGGTGTAATCCCTCGCTGAGTCCGAGGGAAAATCCTACCCTGGAGGGTAAACAGATTAAGAAAGAAAGAAAGAAAGAAAGAATTTACTAAGTGAAGAACTCGTATTTTCAACAGAGCTACTACGGTGCATAAACGTAATTGCAAGCCTTACCAGATATTGTTCCGCTTCCGGAGGTTAAACCTGTGGACCTGTGCTCTTTGGTTGACTTGTTGCAGAATCCGTGCTTGAGTAAGTATCAAGCTGACCCAGGTAAATGAAGTTAGCTCAATTTATAACTTGAAGCATATGGTATTTTGCTCTTTACGACAATGTATGATAATTTTATCCTCATAGTTAGCCTATTGAGATATCATAAAAATAACATATGAGACTTACGTAAAGACAAACAAACTTAATGTATCAATATTTAAACTCAAAATATTTCCAAACAGTGAACTCTTCATTGAATATCTAAATTTATTTTTTGGAACTTGCTGCTTTAAATTTACCGTTCTATATTTGCTGTGCATAAAAGGATTTGCAAAGAAAGTCTGCGACGGTAAATACCCATCTATAAAAAGCAACGCTCACTAGGTCTGTCTGTCTGTCTATTTTTTTTTTTTTTTTTTTGCTAGTTGTTTTACGTCGCACCGACACAGATAGGTCTTACGGCGACGATGGGATAGGAAAGGGCTAGGAGTGGGAAGGAAGCGGCCGTGACCTTAATTAAGGTACATTTACCTGGTGTGAAAATGGGAAACCACGAAAAACCATTTTCAGGGCTGCCGACAGTGGGGTTCGAACCTACTATCTCCCGAATACTGGATACTGGCCGCACTTAAGCGACTGCAGCTATCGAGCTCGGTGTCTGTCTGTCTGTCTGTCTGTCTGTCTGTCTGTCTGTCTGTCTGTCTGTCTGTCTGTCTGTCTGTCTGTCTGTCTGTCTGTCTGTCTGTCTGTCTGTCTGTGTGGAAAACTGGTGGACTTATCTCAACCAAACTATTTATTTGAAATCTGCTCACTTAGGATTGTGTTGTCAGGTGCATATGATGGCATGGTATTTATAGGAAGATTAATCTAAAATATTTTCGTTTGCATTAGGTCTATCAGAAATGTATATAACAAAAGTTTAATGGTCTTACTAATAAAAAGGCCTTATACAGTTGTTTAACACTTGTATAGTAATACAGTGAATAAATCCTGTATAAGCGTTTTATATTTTTCTTACTAACAAACGTGGTATACGCATTGTATTACTATACAGCACGTATACACTCGTTCCAAGGCGTAGGGATCTCTTCCTGGAGTTCACTGGCGTTTTTCGCACCGCCTTTATGATCGCTTCTGCTGGTTATCTACAGGCAAAACTTTCCGGAAAGTCGCGCAGTAGCACGGCATATCGAAAAGGCAGTGGCAACACAAAGTGAGTCAGCTGGAAATTGGCTTATACTGATATCAACATTTCTTCAGCTTGCTTGTGTAATGAACGCCAAAAAAGAAATGGAAAAGCTTAAGAAAAGATCAAAAGCTCCTATCTGGGATAGTACGGAAAATATAAGCAATTGTAATTGAATCGGCGAGTTGAAAATGTACACATTCCAAACTCCTTACTTTTCAGGAGAAAGGAAAAAACTGCTTTGTAGCTTAAAAGAAAGGTTTGATCAAAAATGTTTCTATTCGGCATTTATACATCATATTTCTGCGTATTCAACTACAAAGTATGGAAATCATATTGCATACGGTTTTCAAGTTATACCATTTTTTATGTCGAGGAGTATGTCCCTTTTTAGGATACTCAAATTTGATAAAGATCTTTGTAGATGCAGATAATGTATAATAAATTCGCAATTTCAAAAGTCTATTAAACAGTACCGTAACACATTATTACCCAAAAATACGCCCAACCATTTCTTTTATAGTCATTCATTGCCATTCCGTCTCTTTAAAGTGTTTTACTTTACGAAGATGTCTAGCCTCCATAACCTCTGAATGGTGTATGTCTTCTATGTTTAAAATACCGTGAAGATTATCAACGTTATCATCCATTCTTTCAATGTGTGTTCATGTTAAATGGATAAGTCGAATATTTCACCGATTATATTACTGTAGACAATAAATACCACGAAAATAAACTGCTCACTCGTTTCATTTTCCGCTACTCGCTGTTATACAGCGCTTATACAAGGGTCCTGGTCTGTATAAGCAATTCAATGAATAACTATAACAGATGTATACACAGGAGGCATATACGCGGTTTATTAGTAACGAATTTCACATAAACGGTGTATAAACCTTGTATAAAAGTTAGACACCGTTTATTAGTAAGACGGTAAGAATATGTTATTTCCGTTCCTTCATGCCATGTACGTACTTATCGTACGACGTATAATAACGTAGATGCTTACGTAAAATTGGATTTTTAGTCCAAGTCCCGTGGGACATTGTTCATGTCACCTCGAGGTAAGAAACGGGAAAAAATTTGAGAGCCATTTTACTCATTTCGGTAGGGCAGATATTAAGAGAGGTATCATCAATGTCACAGCGCCACGCAAGTGGTCAGAGATACTGTACAATATGCAACCGGAAAACCACAGAGAATTTGGCACAACTTCGGACCAGGAACTGTACCGTACAATAAATTCGGAAACAGTCCTTCACTCTCGAATTTGTTCAGCATCATATTTTCGTTACTGCCCCGGGCTGTCGTAGGAAAATATAATTTTAACATATCGTATTGAACGTGTGAATAGCGCTATGTTACTTGCATAAATTCCTTGAAGGAAACATATAATCCATTGCAAATTCCCGTGCGAAGTACGGGTACAAATGTTAGTGTAATAATATATCAACAAACTTGCAAATACATAACAAATTGAAATTGAATTAATTTGTTTTTCTGCAGTTTGGTAACTTTTGAACTTATCGCGAATTGCTGGTATCGATTTGCTGATATGTTACATATTTTCTAACTGAGAAATCATTAATCCAGTGGCATAGGTTAAACAATATTACATACCACATATTAAGGAGCGTAAATGTATACATTCCTATTTAATCCAACCCTGGAGCAAGCTACACAGAGTTGACCTTGAAAGATACATGGATTCCAAAGTAATTTCTGCTACTGTCAGCGATTGTCCTTAAGCCTTGTTTACAGCGTGACTTCCCCTAATTGTGAAGTTGAGTTAAAGATTCCTAGTAAACTTTCCAAATGTTGCAAACTACTCTTAAAACGACCTTTCCAAAGGTTGGAATAAACTGAGTCTAATAAATACAAAATAAAGGTATTGTTTTGGAATTAAGAAATGAAGCGGAATACAAAACTGTGGTACATACGTACGATTGAAGGAAATAATCCGCAGTTGGAAGCAATCATTCAATTGTCATTCATGGAACTGAAGTTCATATTCCGGAAAATGGATTACTAGATTGTATCAACTAAGCAAGGCCTTTGAAGAGTTACAGAAGCGTATTTTGAGGACGTCCAGAGAGGGCACCACAAAATACGGAATTGTTGAAGTGAGCGTCGCCGATTATTGGGCACTGTCTTTTACAGAGCTGGAGAGAAAGTTGAATGGAACATCTTGAGCACGTTACCATGGTTACGGCTGTTCAGTTTCCAAGGACGGGGAGTGTTTCGGAAATATCTCGGAAAAGGTTCAATTCACAGCCTTGAAATTTGCTGGCGAGACCTGGTGTTTACAGAACGCTATATATTCTCGTATGTGCTAGAGCAGGGGGTTCATCTTTGTAAGGGCTCGATCGCCATATTGGAAACCTTAGTCATGTCCGCGGGCCGCACTTGAATAGGCCAATATTCATATAATTCTGCATAATAGTAGGCCTACTGAAGTACCATTAGGAAAAAATAATATGCATAATTGAAATGATTGATAATTTAAACTACTTAGGTAAAACATTATTTTACAATTGCATAAAAGGGTGAAATTTGGAGCCGGGCTGAGTGGCTCAGTAGGTTGAATCGCTGGCCTTCTGAAGTTGGTAGGTTCGATGCTAGATCATGCCGAAGGTGCTCAAATAGGTCAGCCTTGTGTCGTTTGATTTACTGGCACGTAAAAGTACTCCTGTGCGACAAACTTCCGGCACCTTGGCGTCTCCAAAAACATTAAAAATAGTTAGTGGGACGTAAAAATCAATTATTATAATAATTATTATTATTATCTGAAATTTTTAAAAATGAAATAATCCATTCATATCAAGTGATTTTTTTAAAAAGAGGAAATAATATTAAAGAATGATCTAGTTCGGACTTGGGTCTATAACGAATATAAAAATTAATACAATTTGGAACGACTTATAAAGTCTTATTTTGTAACTATTCTTCACATTATTTATTTGTTCTCGCGGGCCGCATTATATGGCTTAGCGGGCCACATGGGACCCGTGGGACACCATTTGGAAACCCCTGGGCTAGAGCAATATTCTCATAATTTCATTGATATGTCTCACTGATCAGTCTCACTCTTATCTTTGGCTTTATTATTATTATTAAATGAAAAGCGCACAATGTGCAAAAACAGTTTTTGTACAGATGGTCAACTATGCTAATGCCATTCTTATTATTGAGGTTGTCCTCATTTTGCAATTTTGTGCATGGTATCTTTCACAATGGTCGTTGCACAGGTTACATATACAGTCTTCGTTCGGCTGGTGGAAGTTTTTGGTTTGGCAGAATCTGTGGTGAAATTCATGAGTGGCGTAACGTGTAATTACGTGCCGTAGCTCGTAATTTGCTTGCTTCCATTCTTCCGTCATTATAGCGTCCGTGGAATAGACTTTGACAGTATGACAGTGGCTGACGTATGAGCGATGCAACCCATCCCTGCTATGGTGTTAAAATTTGCTCGTAGGGTCGGTTGGTGCATGCATTTCAGTGGGCTTGACCGACTGATATGTAGTAGCAACTTCTGGCTCAGTGATGAAAGCAACGGCAAACTACCTCACTCATCATTTCCCTAGTACGCCTCTTCAGTGAATGCCTGCCATCTATGACAGCTAATGGCGGAGCTGTAGATGATCCAACCAACCTTCGGGACTATGGACTGAATATGCACATACATAAAATGTTGTTCATAGGGTCCCTCGGAAACTGACTGAGTACAGTTTATCACAGTGAGGGTGTAAATTGAGACGTGTCTGCTTATTCTACGACAACCTTGATGTTTCGCCTAATTTAACGCTTTTTGTTTTCAGCCTCGTTACAGATTTTGATAATAATATCTGTGGCAGAACAGGGTAAAAAGTATTTCCATCAATACCTTGTTCACTGCTGTACCATGAACTGTTGATAAAAAGATGGAACACAACCTTGCCCTTGTCCATATTCTCCAGAAGAACGAGCCAGAGCTATCAAGCATAAATATTAAAAGCAATCTTGCGAGTTTCGATGATCGTATGGGAAAAAACGAGTAATTCTGTTATTGTCGACTACGTTCCACTCTGATTTCATATCTGAGAGGAATCTAGTGAAGGTGAGTTACCAGAATTGCTTATCTTCTTTTATACGGTGACTCGTGTGAAATGAGAGCTAAAATATGTGCCACGTTAGACCAGCTATTGTCTACTGTTTATCGCAAAGACGAACGTAGGAGAATATACTGTAGAACTGCATCATTTCTCATGAGCTTTCCAGGAAGTTGATAGGTTCTCAACTGCTTTACGCAGATTATACTTTCGACACTAATATAGGCTATTTGGGGGCGGTAGTATAACATCCATGGTATCCCTGCCTAAGAGGTGACTAAAAGGGACCCCAGGGGATCTCTACTTGGGACCAAGGGGCCCTTAGCTGGCATTGATTCCTCCTACTCGTACCTGGCTACTCATTTTCGTCTATCGTGTCTGACTTCACTTGGTCAGCTCTTTTTTTCGACCCTGACGCCATTAAAGCATTTGAGGGCTTGGGAGCCTTTCATTATTTTCCATTCTCTTTGTCGCCCTTAACTTTCATTGGCCGATACCTTCATTTTCCAAAGTGTCGAATCCCTTCTGTTTTATATCTCTGATTACTGTTATGTAGAGAATGGTTGCCTAGTTGTGCTTCCTCTTAAAACTTCAATCAACGCCACCACATTAATTAATTTAATTAATCGTATGGCATACAATAAAACAACATTAATTATACAAGAAAAACGTGGATATATACATATTTACACAGTTCGCAAATTAATGTCCTTTACAGGACGCACCCACATGACATCTTGGACCAAGTCAAGGTGTATGTTTCACCAAGAAGAAAAGTCCTCTCAGTTTTAATTTTTGTGTACCTCATGCGGAACAATGTAAGTACCTAGGTGTTAACATAAGGAATGATGTTCATTGGGATAATCCTACTAACGGGATTCTTAAGAAAGGTTACAGATCTTTCCACATGGTTATGAGAGTATTTAGGGGCTGTAGTAAGGTAGTAAAGGAGAGGGCGTATAAGTCTCTGGTAAGACCGCAGTTAGAGTATGGCTCCAGGGAATGGTACCTTCACCAGGACTACTTGAACCGTGACGTGGAAAAAAAATAGCAGCACGGTTCGTTCTTGGTGATTTCCGACAAAGAAGTAGTGTTACGAAAATTTTGCAAACTTTGGGCTGGGAAGAACTGGGAGTAAGGAGACGAGATGGTCGATTATATGGAATGTTTCGAACTGTCGGTATTGAGTTGGCGTGGAATGACATGCAGAAGAATAAGCTTGAGTAAAGATTTTAAATGTAGGAAAAATCATGATATGAAGATTAAGTTGGAATTCAAGAGGACAGACTGGGGCAAATATTCATTTACAGGACAAGGAGAAAGATATTGGAATACATTATCAAGGGAAATGTTCGACAAATACCCAAGTTCGTTGAAAATATTTAAGAAAAAGCTTGGTAAACAATTGGTAGTGAATCTCACACCTGGGTGACATCCTTATATATATATATATTTTTTTTTTTTACGCGTATATCTTTCTTTCTTTATTTATTCTTTCTCCAGATCTACATAATATGTATATGATCCATTTATGTGGAGAAAAAATAACAAATCTTACCTAAACCAGCTCACAAGGAAAAGAAAAAATACCGTCACCTGGTAATCAAACAGATACAAAAAATAAAAAATAAAAGTAAAAAAAATATTTAAAAACAGGCAGTAAGCCAAATAAACCTTGCCGCCTGACCCGAGATCAACCATTATTGATAGTCTGTTGTCCGTGGCAGAAAAGTAGTCTGGGAGTATAATAATCAGAAATTAAAACAATAACGCATTGCTGCATATAGATATTAAACAAAAACATATTGCTATGTAGAGTGCGAACTAAACCCATGATACATTGCTGTGGAGAGTGTCTACACAATGACATATTGCTATGTAGGATACAATAGTGTAAGCAGACGGTGTCTGTTCATTAAACACGCGGCATGTCTCTTCCGGCCTGGTACATTACTCAGCACAATCTTTTCTGAACACTGACCTTCCTGTATTTTTACTACGTTGCAATCCCAGCTATCTTGTAACCTCCATTGCCGTGTCCTTGAACACTCTTTCTCCTCCCGTTACATTGTTACCTCCACTAACGTGTCGCTGTGCACTTTTTCTCCTTACGTTTCATTACTATTGTCCGATCTTGAATTCCACTGCCTCGCTACGCTTGTTTTCTTTTATCCATACACACTTCACCTCTTACTAATTTAATACTTGATCACTCTTATTTCAACTGCAAATAACACACATCCTCCACTGTTCCCTTTAGCTTCAACAATTTACTTGCTACTACTGCTTGTTTTTTTACTTCTTGTCATTACACCTACGTCCAGGTTACTCGTCTTCTCCCACATTTCTTTCAGGCTCAAGCTCCTCCCTTTTACCAAGCCACCTCGTGCTTCTGACTTCTCCCTTTCACTCCGTTTATGTGCACTCGTGACGTCTTGTGGTTCCTCCCCCCCCCATTCACTCCGTGTTTCTTCCTTTCGTCTCTGGCACCGAACTCCGACCTCGGCTCCTCAATCCTCGCCTTGGACTCCCTCCTCATCTCTTCAACGATAACCTGCATAGCCTCCTCTACTGTGAAGTCTCCTTCTCGTTGCGAGCTCTTTTCTAATGCTCTATTTTCCTTGGTTTTTCCTTTGTTTCCATGCCCGTCTTCATGAACTATAGTATCTGTAGTTCGCATTTCCTCCATCCTCTTCCCCATTACCACTTCCTTCTCTTTCTGCTCCATTTCACGTAATTTCGTTACTGCCCAATATTTGGTCCATTGACCATTGGTTACCACTAATAATTGACCGTTGATGTAGGCTCTTAACCCTTGCAATCGAGCCCGGACCAAATGTCTTTTCAGGGTGTTTATATTCTTGATCCCATCTCTTCCCATATCTCTTTTAATCCGAATTGTTGCTCCCTGTATATTATCCGCTCCTCTTAACACTATTTCCGCCATCAGGGTGGAAGACAACTTCACTTTTATCGGTCTGTTGCCCCTTGCTTTACCTACCCTTCCCACATCGTCAATGTCAGCTTCGCTAAAATTGATTTTCATCATTTTTTGGATGACTTCCACCACTTTGTATATAGTCAGCACTTTGTCCTCACTTTTTCTTCCGGCACCCCATAGATGAATAAACATTTATTCCTGCTTTCTTGATTACCATCTTCTACTACTGACTTCAACTTTACCATC
The DNA here is from genome assembly GCF_040414725.1 of Anabrus simplex. NCBI lineage: Eukaryota > Metazoa > Arthropoda > Insecta > Orthoptera > Tettigoniidae > Anabrus > Anabrus simplex. Next base: position 1,509,106,320 of record NC_090265.1, on the reverse strand, counting down.
TCTTCCTCCATCTTCTTTATCTTCGTCTTGAGTAATGTAATTTCTCTCTCGTTGGTTTCCACTTTGGTCGTTGTTTCCTCCGTTTTTACTTGTATTCATCGCCTTATATTTTCAAGTTCTTTCACTTGTTCCTTCATCACATTTTTAATCTGTTCAAACGGACAGACCTCTTCTACAACTTCTTTGACCACTTTTGTTATAAACTCCACGTCTTCCCAGTTCATGTTGCCACTGTGAGTCGGGCCGGGATTTGTTTCCACACCCCCTGTAATTAACAGTACCATAATCACCGCTGCCACCAGTATTGTCTCACCCATAATTCTCGTTTCCACTTTACCTCCTTCACTCCAGGCTGTTTCCATCTTCCATCTTCCCTGCCATCTTCCAATAACCACCCGATATTGGTCCACACCAATCATCTTCCTCTTCCTTCCCGTCTTTCTTCCCACTCGCCGCACACACTGCGCTCCCGCTCTACCGGCACTGTCAGCTCCGAACGTCTGCTTCCGTCCGCTGTTTAGGTAAGACTGATACGCGTATGACATCCTTATATGCAGATAGATGATTAATTGATTGATTGATTGATTGATTGATTGATTGATCGATTGATTGATTGATTGATTGATTGATTGATTGATTGATTGATTGATTGATTGATTGATATATTGATTGATTGATTGATTGATTGATTGATCGATTGATTGATTGATTGATATATTGATTGATTGATTGATTGATTGATTGATTGATTGATTGATTGATTGATTGATTGATTGATGGATGGATGGATGGATGGATGGATGGATGGATGGATGGATGGATGGATGGATGGATGGATGGATGGATGGATGGATGGATGGATTAAAACAATCAAGATAATTCAATACACGTGGCAAACGCACTTGTAAGACCTGGATGTTACAAGTAGTGAACATAAACTTTCGTACATAGGGTAAGAAGGAAAAAAACAGCAGATTTCGACTGTGACAAATATTTCATCTATTAAACACAATATTACTTCCTGCCGTTCGGCTCCATGGCTAAATGGTTAGCATGCTGGCCACTTTCAGTGTACATAGTGTTATGTATATGTGTAACTGAATACAAATATGTCACAGGGGTCCTGGGTTCGATTCCCGGCAAGGTCCGAAATTTTAACCATCATTGGTTAATTAGGCTGGCACGGGGATAGTGTGTATGAGTCGTCTTCATCATCATTCCATCCTCCTCGCGACGTGCAGGTCACCTACAGACGTCAAATCAAAAGAAATGCACCTGGCGAGCCGAACATGTCCTCGGACACTCCGGCACTAAAAGCCATGCGCCATTTTGATATATATATTTCTACAGTGCATTCAACTGCTAACTGCTCCGATACGTCCCGCTAACTTCCAGCAATTAATTAACGCAGATTTTACGGCAAAATGATTCTCATTCTACCACTTTTCCCACACCTGTGTGGTCTCGGGTGCGAACTGCGTCGCACATGTGGATTTAGCCCTGTTTTACGGCCAGATGCCCTTCCTGACGTCAACCATATATGGACGGGTATAATGACTATAGCGTGTTCTGTGGTGGTTGGTAGTGTAGTGTGTTGTCTGAATGAAATGAAACTCCACAGCCTGTTTCCAGTCATTCGACCGGGTCAGGAATGGAATGAAGGAAGCCTCCATCTAGCGTCGAGGATAAGAATTGTGCCGGCTGCCGAAACCTGACGCACTCCCCTGGGGCAATGATTAATGAATAACAGATGAAATGAAATGATACTGGAGAGTGTTGTTGGAATGAAAGATGACAGGGAAAACCGGAGTACCCGGAGAAAACGCTGTCCCGCCTCCGCTTTGTTCAGCACAAATCTCACATGGAGTGTCCGGGATTTGAACCACTGAACCCAGCGGTGAGAGGCCGGCGCGGTGCCGCCTGAGCCACGGAGGCTCTTATTGTCTGAATATGAAGAGTAACTTGTTGGCACAAACACAAAGACCCAGTCCCCGGGTCAGAAGAATTAGTCAGACGCGATTAAAATGGCCAACCCGGTCGGGAATCGAACTCTGGACCTTCTCAACCGAAAGCTTCAACGCTGACCACTCAACCAATGAGTCGGACTTTACGACAAAATTATTATTAATTTAAGTTTAGGAGGATCATTCAGCCATATTATACTCAAATCTATCTGGTCCAGCTCAAAGAATTTCCATGTGAGAGATGTCGGATAGTAATATGTTAGGATACCCTACTACCAGTAGAAATAATGACGTGCTGTACGGTATATAATGACGATTCTGTCCAAGATGTAACAGGTTTTTGCTATCGTGCATTATCGTCTTCTTATACTGAAATGCCCTAATGTAGCAGAATCGTTGAAGACTGAAGAACAGAACTGCCTTAGATGGATCGAAAAATGGAGCGTAGTGTAGTGGAAAAGCGACTTGTTTGCATCGTTAAGAGAAGTAGTGGGACGACAGCTGATTGCAATGTCATGTCCACAGATATGGCAGCTGTCACACTGTCGTGCCGACTTCATTAGTTAAGTCGGAACAATGTCGCCAGTAAGTAGATACTGCGAGCCGAGACATTGATAGTCTGCCTACAAGTCATGAGCCTTCGTGTTGGAAGAATTCATTAATTTTGTAAGCGCTAGCTGTGACGAGGGAGGTGAAATCTTCCGACCGGATATCACGCGACCATGCAAAGTAATGAAACTTAGCAGCCAAATATTTTTTCATGTGCTCTTATTATAGTTGACTAGCTGATGTACCCGTGCTTCGCTACGGGATTCTCAGAAAGACTGACTTTATGGTTTTCCTAACTGAAATCAACATAGGTCATTACACAAACGTAAGTATGAATGTAGCGATTAAAAGCAATGCTATCATATAAAATAGTCGATCAAATGGAAAGCCGCACGTTTTATCACTTTTAACGAACAGTGCTGCGGTTAGATTGCGGTGCCAATCTAATAGTCCAAAGTTCCAGAGCGGGGATGACCAGGCTGCAGATTGCCATGAACACTCATCTGCCATTATTCCGTTAAATATGCACACTGTTCATTCCAATCAGTGCCTCAGAGTAGGGATTGAATAGCCCGAATGCTATGATGATCCAGTGTGTTACGTACCAGTAGTATCAGAAAATTTATAAACCAGGGGAATGGCATGCTAAAGAAGGAAGTTATCTAACTCCCCAGCTAATTCCCATCAATATTCAGGCAGGCTGTTACACTCTGTACGACTGGGCGAGTTGACTGTGTGGTTAGCGGTGCGCAGCTGTGAGCTTGCATCCGAGAGATAGTGGATTCGAACCGCATTGCCGGCAGTGCTGAAGATGGTATTCTGTGGTTTCCCACTTTCACACCAGTCAAATGCTGGGCCTGTACCTTAATTAAGGCCTATGGCACTCCTAGCCCTTTCCTATCCCATTGTCGCCATAAAACCTATCTATGTCGGTGCGGCGTAAATCAAATAAAAAATACTCTGTACGCAGCAGTAATCCTATCTACCGGAGATGAGGGCAACAGAAGACACAAAGCACATCACGACAAACAATGGTCAATGTAATGGTATTGTTGATCAATGTTATGAGCTTTCTATATCGTAGGCCTTCACATTTAGTTTTCTTTCAACTCTGTGATTTGTAAAATATTTTATACCGTAAACTGTAGTTTCTTTTCTCCAAATTTACACACCGATTTTCATTAAATACTGTTTACCCATTTTCTCGTTACTCGATGCTGATAAGGACTTAGTAAGAAAAATCCAAATTCATGAATATCTTTGTGATCATAGCCAGTACGGTAACAATGTATAAGACATGAATAATAGGAAATTTAATACTATATAACGTTAGTTATGTAGCATTCATAGATTACACCTCTAATAAGAAATATTTGAGAATTACATTTTAGGCCTTCCACTAAACTACCATTTCACTCAGCGTGAATAAAATAATTTGCAGCCTAGACTATAGCAACTTATTTCCTGACTTTACATACCGATTTTCATCAAGATAGGACTACTAGTAACAATATTTGAGAATTCAATTTTAGGCATTCCCCTAAACTACCATTTCACTCACCGTGAGTAAAATGATTTATAGCCTAGATTGTAGAGGCTCATCCCCCAACTTCACATACCGATTTTCATTAAATTCTCTTCAACCGTTTTCTCGTGATGCGTGTACATACATACATTCAGACAGACAGAGAGACAGACAGACAGACAGACAGACAGACAGACAGACAGACAGACAGACAGACAGACAGACAGACAGACATTACGGAAAAGCAAAAAGTGCATTTTCTTGTTACTATGGACATGACCGATACAGAAATACCATTATTTTCAAATTCTGAGCAATGTACAGACAAAACTCTTATCTATATATATAAAGTAGTTTGTCCTGACTGACTGACTGACTGACTGACTGACTGACTGACTGATTCATCATCGCCGAGCCAAAACTACTGGACATAAAGAAATGCAATTTTGGGGATATATTCATATTAAGATGTAGGTGCTCGCTAAGAGAGGATTTTTGGATATTCCGTCGCTAAGGGGGTGAAAAGGGGGGTGAAATTTTAAAATGAGTGTGTTTATATCTCAAAACTTTAAAAGTTTACAGATGTGAAAATTGGTATTTTGAATCTTCTTTAAAAATAAGGAAACACGTATTTTTTGTTTTCAGACAATCCCATTAGGAGGGGAGAAAAAGGGTGAAAAAGGGTTAAAAATGGGTTGAATGCCTAATCAGGATACCGGTGCTTATATCTCAAAGACTGAAGATATTACAGACCTGAAAATTGGTACTTTTGATCTCTTTTAAAAATAAAGAAACACGTATTTTTTTGTTTTTGGAAAATCCAATTAATGGGAGGGTGAAAAAGGGGTTGAATGCCTTTAATGAGGCTACTTATATCTCAGAACCTGAAGATATTACAGACCTGAAAATTGGTATTTGGGATCTCTTTTAAAAATAAAGAAACACGTATTTTTTTGTTTTTGGAAAACCCAATTAATGGGGGGGGGGGTGAAAAGGGGGTGATTTTTTTAAAATGAGTGTATCTATATCTCAAAACTTTTAAAGTGTATGGATATAAAAATTGGTATTTAGAATCTCCTTTAAAAATAAAGAGACACGTATTCTTTTGTTTTCGGAAAATCCCAATAGGAAGGGTGTAAAAGGGTGAATAATGGGTTGAATGCCTTTAATGAGGCTACTTATATTTCAGAACCTGAAGATATTACAGACCTGAAAATTGGTATTTGGGATCTACTTTAAAAGTAAAGAAACACGTATTATTTTCGTTTTTGGAAAATTCAAATATTGGGGGGTGAAAAGGGGGGGGTGAATTTTTTTAAATGAGTGTGTCTACATCTTCAAACTTTGAAATATACAGATGTAAAAATTGGTAGTTAGAATCTCCTCTAAAAATAAAGGAACACGTATTTTTTTGTTTCCTGTAAATCCCAATAGGAGGGGTGTAAAAGGGTGAAAAATGGGTTGAATGCCTTTAATGAGGATACTTATATTTCAGAACCTGAAGATATTACAGAACTGAAAATTTGTATATGGGACCTCCTTTAAAAATAAAGAAACACGTATTTTTTAGTTTTGGAAAATCCAATTAATAGCGGTTAAACAGGAGTGACAAATTGAGGTGAATTTTTTGAAAGGCTATATCTACAGAATATCTTGGAAACGTAAAATGTTACAGACGTAAAAAGTGGGTGTTTGGAATCTCCTGTAAATGTAAAGAAACATAGGTGATTTGTTTTTGGAAACTCCACTTAAGGGGAACTCAAAAGAGGTGAAATTTTAAAATGAGAATTTTTACAGTATATCTAAAAAAACTTAACATGTTACAGAAGTGAAAAATGGTAATTTTTATCTCTATTAAACATAACGAATTGTGTATTTTTAGTTTTCGGAAATACCACTTGGGTGGTGGGTGGTGGGTAAAAGTGACTGAAAATGGTGTTGAATTCTTTTAATTAGGCTACTGATATCTCAAAAATGAGATGTTACAGACGTGAAATTTGATATGTGCAATTTGCTTTAAAAGTAAAGAAAGACGTATTCTCGGAAAATCCAATGAAGGGGGGGGGGGTGAAAGAATAGAAAATTTAATTGACTTAATCGTATGAGAATGCATACATCTGATAAAAACTAAAGTTGTTACAGACGTGAAAATTCGTATTTAGATCTCCTTTAAAAACAAAGAAAAACGCGTTTTGGTGGGGAAACCATCTTGGAGGGTGGGAGTGTAAAGGAGTTGAATTCCTTTCATGGGGACACATAAATCAAAAACTGAAGAAGTTAGAGTCGTGATAATTGGTATTTAGAAGATATTTTACTATTAAAGAAACAAGCATTTTTTGCGGGAAAATTCACTTAGGGGGGGGGAGTAGTGTGAAATGAAGTGAAAAAGTAAATTATTTTTATGGGGATACTTATATCTCAAAACTGAAGGCAATAGACGTGAACATTGGTGTTTGGAATCTCCTTTAAACATAAAGAAACAAGCCTTCTTTTAATTTGTTTTTTTGGGGGGGCGGGGGTGGCGGTAAATAAACTTAACGGCGGTGGGGTGTAGAAGGAGGTGAGACCAATTTATTTTACTGTTCTTAATGTACTTATAAGTATCCTCCGTTGCTCAGGCGGCAGCGCGCTGGCCTCTCACAGCTGGGTTCCGTGGTTCAAATCCCGGTCACTCCATGTGACATTCGTGCTGGAAGAAACGGAGGCGGGACAGGTTTTTCTCCGGATACTCCGGTTTTCCCTGTCATCAGCCATTCCAGCAACACATAATAATAATAATAATAATAATAATAATAATAATAATAATAATAATAATAATAATGTTCCGGACCGTCGTCAAATGTGCGGACCGCGCTGGAAACGGCTCCTGGACGGGTAATGACTAAGAATGCAGTCCGGCAGCGGGTTCACTGCCGCCAAAGCACCCAATATGACACCACGCTAGATCTCCTGAAGGATTTTATACATATTAAAATGATTATAGGAAAAGATGGCAAAGATTTACGGACCCAACTGACCGGGAGGAATACCTGAGCCTAGCCCGGGAAGTACGAAATCGATTGCTGGAAAGGAAGATTGAAAAATGGGAGGAAACGTGCCGTAATCTAATAGAAAACGAGTCAGATCGGGAATTTTGGTGGATTCTCGCAGAAAACGAGTCAGATCGCGAATTTCGGCGGATTATATGTCTAAAACAATAAGCATTCAATTATAAATTTCAGTATAATACCGTAGCGAAGCACGGGTATCATGCTAGTTTTATATATATAGATATAACTAGAAACCGAGTGTCTTTTACCTGGTTACTGATGCTGACTAGCCAATGTATTGCTTCATTTTGCAATAATATTTCAAGGTAAATAACGGGGTTATTTTTCGTCAAATTATCAGGAAAAAACGTATTTTTTTAAAAATCTTAACTTGCTTGCCTGTATTTCTTAACTAACATTCTAAGCTAATATTTGCGGTAGGGGGTGGGGGATGGGTTGGAATAAATCTTCTGCCTTTCATCAGATACGACCAAATGGCCTTCCTAGGGGCGTACAACTTGCGAGTGTGTGTTGCTGACCCCCAGCACAGTCTGACACTGTGCCTTTTTACTAGTACCTGCTTTCTTACTTTTATCCCTCGCATTCGAAATTCATAGGTCAACCCCCGTTCTCTCCCGACCCCAAAGGTATTATTATTTTTAGGCCTAAGGTTTCCTTAATTTTCGTGCTCCTTTGTGACCCTTCCCGTTTTGGCCGATACGTTCATTTTTCGAAGGTTAGTACCTTTTCACTTTTCCCTCTGAGTGGTGTTAGACGCGGATGGCAACTTAGTTCTTCTTCAGGTCAAATTAATTACAACAATCACCACCTCCTACATGTCTGCATTAGATAATTCTGTTCAGGTACCGTTGGTACTTTTTGCAGACATTTTTTATTTCCTTCTACTTCCTCTTCTTCGTCATAATCACACCGGCATTTCCCCAATTACGTAGGGTCGGCATCTTAAATGAATTTAGCCTATTTCTACGGCCGGATGCCTCCTGATCCCAACACTATATGGAGGGTTGTATTCACTATTGCGTGCCTCTGTGGTGGTCAGTAGTGTGATGTGTTGTATAAACATGTGTTACAAACGAACACAAGAACCCAGTCCGGAGTTAGTGGAATTAGCCAAACGTAGTTAAAATCACTGACCCGGCCTGGAATCAAACCCGACGATCTCTGAACCGAAGGCCAATACTCTAACTATTCGGCCAAGAATCCGAGCATTATTATTATTATTATTATTATTATTATTATTATTATTATTATTATTATTATTATTATTATTATTATTATTATTATTATTATTATTATTATTATTATTATTATTATTATTATTTGATAATTCATAATAATTAATAAATAATAATTAGTAATTAATAGATAATTAATCTTTAATAATATTTGTTATTATTATTATTATTATTATTATTATTATTATTATTATTATTATTATTATTATTATTATTATTATTATTATTATTATTATTATTATTATTATTATTATTTCTCCGTTAGTGTCTTCTAGGGACGATGTAACAATTTCAATGCTTCATTCTTTGTTCTTCCTTCTTCTTCCTTCAATACTCCTTCATCACCTCACTACTGTATGCCTCCATTTCTTCTCCTCGGACCGTTTTGGGCCTAGTACGTGAACCATGCGTAGCGGCTCAGTGGCCTAGTAAATGGTCCTGAGAGTCGGGATGTGGGCAGATAGGGTGACCAGCTGTTGAAAGAAGGAATGAGGGACAAGACATTCGAAAGAGGGGGACATGACTCAATGTTGGGGGACTGCTACATTTTAGCTCGGATTTTAAAACGTATTTAAAAGCATTGTTTTGCCAGTTTATCTCTTTTTTCGAGCAAGAGTACTCTTACTGAAGTAATAACATAGAAAAAGACACTTCACTTAACGTTGTTGTAGATTTTTTCAGTCTGTACGTAAATTATCATTCGTCTAAATGATATATAAAAGTCAACAAATTATGAAACAATAAAATAAATATTGAACATTTAACAGTCTAATTGTTATCACAGTTATTTCTTAAACTTGGAACTAGAGGAGAAACTACATTTTTGTGGCACTTCTCAGTTTTATGATTAACAGGAAATACTTCCTAACAGCACTTGTTGGACCAATGACCTAGATGTTAGGCGAATTTAAACAACAAGCAAACAAGGATCAGCACTTGTATTAAATGTCACTTCTGGCACAAACCAAATTTTTTTTTTGTCATTCAATAGATCCGGAACACTTTTTCAAAGATACTATAACCTACTTCTTTGCACTTTCAAAGATCATACTGCTGGCAACGGTTATGCTATGTTTAGTTGAAGCTAGATGGCAGAACAGCTGCGTATTGTGACAATTCGTGCCGAAAACGAGAGAAGAAGAGACAATTGGGGGACATTTAAAACATACCTCCAAATGCGGAACGGCAGGGGATTCCGTGGATGTATTGAACTGTCCCTACCTTCAGGGGGATATAAGTAGTTATTTCGAGTAATTTTCACCGGAAGAATGTCCTGCACTACTTAGATTCCTTGTCCAAATTAAGATCATTCAGGTTAGGTGCCTCGTTTCAACGCTTCTTCATATTTGTTTTTTTGTGCTCGTAGAATGTCTTACTCAATTCCACCGCCAATGTTCAAAGTAGAAATATCCCAACTAGCGTGAAAGTTCCGAATTATTTCATTAATCAATTGTTAAAGGGGTGCACAGATCTGGTTTGGACGTCTAGGCGGGATCTTTTAAAAATGACCGAACATGAGAAAGAAAAGGAGAAGGTAGCACAAAGCGCCTCAAGAATTTTGAGTATCTACTAGCAGCAAGATCTCACTTTAGACTCTGGATCAGTATTTATGTAGCCTCCTCCATAATTACCAATCTCTGTACAATTGAATGTCCTTGTACTCAAATAGGAATACCGTACTAAGTTATAATCTATTAACATCTTCTAATATTTCTCTGTTGAGTTATATGCGCGGGTGCGATGCGCATTGGTCTCACCCTAATATCACTATAAAATTTGTCACAAATGGAACATAATAATTGCTTTTATACATATCAAGTGAAAAATCTGCGGCAAATTAAGAAATACCGTCGTTATTTGAGAAATATGTAAACATACTTAAGGCTTGTAGACAGGACTGGTTTATGTCGTACTCCGCTGCTGGTGCCGTCTTTTGTTACTTTCTTCAGGTCCAGGGCTAGCACCGTGGAATGGGAGTGCTATGTCTGTAGATTCTCATTGTCTTTGTCCATATGACTAGAGCGGCCAGTTCAAAACAGCAAAATGGAGGTCAACAGAAAAATAGCATGATCCCTGGACCAATAAATATTTTTATTTCTGTTCGAACGAAAGTAGCTCGATCCCTGGACCAATAAATCACTAGTCCACTGAATTTTTCTTATATACTGTACATTGGCCATACCATTTTGTCGCCTATTAAATATTGCATATCGCGATACAATTCATGAAATGATGTCATTGACAAGTGAAGCAATGAAACGAAAGCAAAGAACTTCAGTGAACACAGATATCACGCACGAAATTGTTAAAAGTGTAAGACAAAAGACATACGTGTGTTACTGTGAGCGCAACACCAACTGTACTTGTAAAGTGGTAAAGTACGTATACATAATATTCTCCAAAAATGAAATATTTCTTAATTTGCCGCAGATTTTTCACTTGATATGTGTAAAAGCAATTATTATGTTCCATTTGTGACAAATTTTATAGTGATATTTGGGTGATACCAATGCGCACTATACCCATATGCGCAATTATTACATACCTAAACCTTCAAAACTCACACTTTTTCAGCAAGATCATTCCTTTATTTCTGTTTAATATACTGACTGGTAAATGATCTGCTAAATTAATTCCAGTTTCCCAAATCTACGAATAACTGCATAATGTTATTGTTATGCCATTTGATTGTTAAATCATTCTTTGTAGGTTTGGTTTCTATAGCATCAAATATTAAGAGTTAAATTCTATACGAAGATAAATCTAAAAATTTACAAGTACAATCATTTTTAAATCATTCGTTCTGTAAATGATGACCCTCTAATGGCCTCGGCGTGTTCAGATGTGCAGATTGTCGAACAGGAAGAGTGCGCATTAAATCAGAATAATGACGATTCCCCGTCTTCAAACAGCAATATACTCGAGCCGGACATTGAGAAAGCTCTTGATGAACTGGAGAGAGTCATTTACTTAGCAACCGAAGAAAGTGTAAAACAAAAAAGTGTCTGCCTTTCCAACACTACATTGGAAAGTTCCCACGGCAGTGAGATGTCAACAACCAGCTTAAACCGGCCTAACGAAAATAATGAAGACAGCAGAGCGTATGCACAAGAAGAGGAAGAAGAAGAAATGTTAAATTTAAATACTTCTCATAATTTGCTTCCAGAAATTATTGACGCGCTAGATGAACTGTTAGAGCTAGCTCATAAAACTAGTCTGTGCACGTGCGAAGACGAAAATTCAGATATAACAGCTGAAGAGAGCACTGCCTTTCAAGCCAATAGTCATGTTTCATATTGTTCACTCGAGGATACGAAAACAATTCTAGAAAACGTTGAAAGTTCAGATGGAGAAATGAATGAGGACACTACAGTTCAAGAAAAAAATGAAATTGAAGTCAATTGCGAATCAGATAATTCAAATAATGACCATTCGTCCGAAAACAGTTCAGATATTCAACCCGAAGAATTTGGTGTAAATCTGTCGGAGAGGCGAAGTTCATTCTCTGAAAGTGATATTAACTCATTGAAACTCAATTGTGGGTCGGAATCACAAGTAGATACTCCTAGAAAGATTTCATTATCAGATGATAGTTTCTTTGATCAAATGTCTGACGGTAACAGCCATTGTTCAATGAAGGAGGGGCCTCAAATGGTTATGCAGCAGATAAAGACTTTGTTGGAAAAGACCAGGTTAGATTATTCAGAACCACCTGAGTTACACGGTTATAATTACAAGGATTCCGAAAATCGTCCAGAATCTTCTAACACGACAGAGTTAACAAACTGTATTAATGAGCCCTTTAAACCACTGACACTGGAGGAGAAACTAGATGCTAATCACAACCTTCTAATTCCGACTTGGAATTTTGATGAAGACAAATTTAAAGACAATTTTCCACCCAAAGATGGGTCCATAATATCAGGAAATAAATTAGAAGTTTATTTGCAGGATGGTAGCACCTCCACAACAAAGATAAAAGCCTCAAAAACTACTTACATGATAGCTAACTCCTATCCAGAACTACATAAGTATGGTAAAGACTGGGAGTTCGAAACTAGAGAAGGTGTTTGCCGGGAAACAAGTTTTATAAAATTCCGTTCGGATAGTGACGTTGAGAAAAAGAATCATCTTTACGATATAATGCACTCGAAAGTATCCCCACGTAAACTGAAGGCTTCTGGTAAAGAGGTAGGAATTCTGGACCTACCCACCGAAATGCTAGCTCTAATATTTCGTCGACATTTCAGTTTCCTTGAAATAGCTTCTCTTGGCAGGACATGTCAGCGTTTTCATCAGGTTGCTGGTGTCGTAGTAAGATCTGGGCTTCTAGGTCTGAACAACGTAATTGCTGAAAGAAAGCAAACTTTGAGTGTCCTTCTCAATCTTTCACAAACTATTGAACAAGGAGATATTTCAAGAACACAATACTCCAAACTAAAATTATTTAGGGAATATAATGTTGTGGAAATACTCGAATCAGAATATAAAATGTTACGTGCTACTACATGGAAGTACATTCACGAACAAACTACGTGTTACACGGGACCATATATAATAGACGAATTCCATCGCACATTGCAGTTGATTAATACCGACCACTGTATTGATCCAAATCATAAGCCACTGGTCGAATTTACTACAGCAGATATGCTGTGTTCTTTCTGTTCTGAATTCATGTGCACTTTCGACGTACACCACCTAACATCATCTACCGGCAAGTCCGTAGACTTTGGGGTGCTTGTGTTCAATTTAATGGACAGTTTCGTGAATGCGGACCGTTACCTCGTAGTGACTCATAGTCCAACATCCTGCCATATTCATGCCCAATTTTTGTTAAGCAACTGTGCACTGCCTGCCTTTCCAGAAAGGAAAGGGGATGAATTGTCTTCGGAAGTTCTACGGACCTGGTGTAAAGACTTTCGAGCAGTGATACAAGCACATAACCGATCATCGATACAAAACCGTGAAAAGGAGATGAACATTTCCCAAGTAACGCAAGGGCAACTCAGTCCAATGGCACTTACATTTTCCGTATTTCAGCTCGAACCTTGGAAAAGACACCAGAAAACTAAGTTCAAGAATCCGGTTACCGGTAAGTAAGAACTGTTACAGACTGAATTTGAAATAATTCTTATTTATTGATGACCGCTCATGAGAGAAATATTTTATTCCTTCGACATGTTCACAATTAGCAAGGCATATAATAGTGAACACACTACTGCTACGTTGTCCCTGACATAGTTTCCATTTCTAGCACAGGGATCCTTTGTTTCTTGTTTCCTTTTTGATCTGGTCGTTAAATTCATCGCAAAGACTGGTTGGATGTTCAACAGCTTCACCATCAGCTATCATAGATGACCCAGGCGTCACCGAGGAGACGTACTAGGGAAATGAGGACTGAAGTAGATTCTCGAACCAGAAGTTGCTATTACATATCAGTCTGCCAAGCCCACTGAAATGCATGCACGAACCAACCCTAAAAGTGACATTTTCACACAATTCATAAAATGGACGGGCTGCATAAGGATGGCATAACTAGCATCGCTCATACGTCAGTCAAAGCCAAGGATGAGAATGAGACAGATTAATAAGCGTTATCTTGCGCAACCAGAAGATATAATGCGATGCAAACATTAGGTCTCGCCAGAAAAGGCAGACTTCCCTTAGCCAACTCTTGTTCTTTGCCGAAAAGAGCTGAAATTCTTCCCCTTCCTCCACCACGTCTTATTAGAAAGAGCTGATAAACTCCTTCTTGAAGAACAACAAAACATACCACTTCAAACTTCTGTTCCCTACTATCTACACTACCAGTGGTTCCTAAACGCCTCCTGCTGGCGCTCACGTTGTAAACCCTGCCCCAAAACAACCACCAGAAATTTTATTATGACAGATATATTTTCCTTGGAAGCACCTATATTTGAGATTGAAATAAATGAGAAGGTAAAACTCACAATAGTACATTACCAGTTTCAAAAATAAGGAAAACTAATATGTGTGGCTGAAACAAGAATGCAAAGTGAATTACATAAAAATAAAACCGTACGTTAACAAAGTGTCAATATCTACCTGATACTTCATATATAAAGATATTATGTATATATATTAATAAACTTATTTTGAGAACAAGCATAATTATCCATATAATATAGAGATCATGAAATTCAGCTCAAGGAACTAGTCGCACGCACCGTACTGGTGTGAGAGGAGCTCTGTGACGGTGGCAAACACAATTTAGCATCCAAAGTAGTTTTCCTCCTGCATTTTTGGAAAATGATAGTACATACCACTCAACGACACTTGCAAAAGATTCCATTTTTAGTTTTCAGCAAACTTCCACCAAATTTGGATGATTGTGATATTATAGATAAATAATGAAAATTTTTTGAAAAATATTAATATTTCACAACATTTTCACAACGTCAGTGCTAATAATTGCAAATGATAATAAAACTCTCTTCAGTGCAAGCTTCCGTAGCGCTCAATGATAGTTCTTACGACGGGGAGTCAAAACGAAAGTGGCACACAACTGTATTATTTTTCTACGTAATCTCCGTAAAGCTCAATGCAAAACCTCAAACGTTTACAAAGTGCATTGATCCATCTATAGTGCCCATCATACAACAGTTTACGGCGCACTGAAAGGACGTGCAATGAGCTACCTGCTAGAAACGGCAGCTTCTTTGCCCATGCTTTGGCACGTAAGACTCGGTCGTTGGCACTTGTACTAGTAAGACACGTGATTTACTTGACGCGATCAGTGATTGTGATTTAAAGTGGTTGTAATAACCGCTGTATGCATTTGCTGGCAGAACCTAGTGTTTACAGTGCACTATGTCTTCTGGTATAGGCTAGAGCAATTTTGTTACTTTCATAGATCTGTCTCTGTCTTATTTTTGGCTTTGACAGTATGAAAGTGACTGAGGTATGAGCGATGCTAGTAATGCCAATCCTTATGCAGCCAGTCCCTGCTATCAATGGTGTGAAAATGTTGCTCATAGGGTCGGTTGGTGTATGCATTTCAGTGGGCTTGGCAGACTGACATATAATAGCAACTCTGGCTCGGTGAGGAAAGCAACGGGAAACTACATCAGTCCTCATTTCCCTAGTACACCTCTTCAGTGATGCCTAGGCCATCTATGACAGCTGATGGCAGAGCTGTTGAGGATCCCACCAGCGGCACCGCTGACGGACTGAACATACATACAATAACCGCTGTGCATACATACATACATACATACATACATACATACATACATACATACATACATACATACATACATACATACATACATACATACATACATACATACATACATACATACATACATACATACATATTCATTTTATTGTGTTATGCCTTTCAGGGTTTAGTATGAAAGCCTCTGTGAATTTACTGAATGCCCCAACAATCCTCTATTTGTAACTAGCTCTATAGTCTCGATTAGTTGCATACCTCCTACCTTTAAGTCATTATAAACTGAATCTTACTACTGTCGTCTTGGTCTCCCTCTACTTCTCTTACCCTGCGTGACCGAGACCATTATTCTCCTAGGAAACCGATCCTCCTCCATTCACATCACATGACTCCACAAACGGAGCCGGTTTGGGAAAGAAATTTTAACAATCGAATTAATTCCTACCTTGGCACTTATCTCCTTATTCTCAGTGAAAATTTTACCATTTTACCCTAAATTCTCACTGCATCCCAATTGTCAATATATCATGCCTATCATCTTTTTACTGGGTACTTCTTTATGTATACGAAACGTAAACATATCTGTCTCTTCCTCTCGCAGCATTTTTCAGTCACATGGCGGATAGTGAAAATCAGTTCTGATAGCCCCTTTGATGTCAAAACCACTCTGGTTTTCATCCAAGCTACTCTCAACGACTGATCGCACCCTCCCTTCCAAAATTCCAGTGAATACCTTGCATGTTACACGGATCATTGAAATGCCTCGATAGTTGTTTGCAATACAATTCATTACGTTGCCTTCGTTATGGATAAGTACATTGACTGCTATCGTACAATCAGAAAGTACGGCACCTTACCAATATTCAATGCTAATCTTATTAATCTCTGAAGCTTTTTAGGACCTGTCTTCGCACTGTACTTCAATATTTTAGGTCTCATGTCATGCTTTGTGACACTTAATTTGACTAAAATTTTTGTCCTCTTCCCTATGAGATTTGTTGTTCACGGCGTAAACAGAAAAGTATCCTTTTACGTTAAGAAGATTTTCAAAACATTACTTCCACCTGTCCTGTGTTTCCTTAGGATCTACAATGAGTTCACCTAATTTACCCAAAACACTATTCATTCCCTTTTACCCTCCCTTTCTAAGAGTCTTTGTTATGTCTAGAAAGGTTTTCCTGGTGCTTGGCCAAGCCTTTCCAGGTTATTAACGAAATCTTCCCGCAACTTATTCTTGGAATCAACAGTCACTTGTGTTGCTCTGTTTGCTTCTCCTACGTACAATTCCCTGCTTGCATCAGTCCTCATTGGGAGCCATGACTGATACGCCTTGCTTTTTACGTTTACAAGCAGCACTCACTTAACCATTCCACAAAGACGTTCCCTTTTTTTCAACTTTACACACTGTTGTTCCTAGGCATTACCTTGGTGTTTCTACTACAGCATTCCCGCATGCCGCCCATTCTTTTTTTTTACATCCTGAAACTGCTTACTGTCTATAGTTTAGAATTTTTCACTAATCATATCCATTCACGTCTATCTAATTTCTTCGTCCTGGAGATTTTCTAACCGTATTCGTCTGCAGACATATTTCACTTTCTCTGTCCTAGGCATAGAGATACTTAGTTCTCTGTAGATCAGATATTGGTGTGTATCATCAAAAAATCACCAGAATACCCGCATATTCCTAACCGATTCTCTAAATCCAAAGTCGGTTATGATATAAGTCTATTACGGATCCGGTGCCCCTACTCTCCCATGCGTAGCTGTGGATAGCTTTATGCCTAAAGAACGTATTCCTAACTGCTAATCCCATACTAACACAGACGTCCCGTAAACGCTTCCCATTCCTATTAGCTTCCATCTCTTTCCCACACTTACCCCTCACCTTCTTATATCCTTTAGTTGTATTTCCAACTCTCGCATTGAAATCGCCCATTAGCACTACCCTACCCTCGTTATTGATCTTGACTACGATGTCACTCAGTGATTCATGAAACTTGTCAACTTTATCCTCACTAGATGGTTCTCGTCCTAATTTCCCCAACTGTTAATTCTACCCACATCAGTCGCGCATTTACGTGCCTAACAGAAACTATGTTGTTAGCATTAGTATTCCTGACAAAATGTCCTACCCCTCACTCTTCCCTTCCCTTTTTAACACAGGTTAAGAACACTATATTCTCCTATATCTTCCTCGTTGTCTCCCCTTACCCGAAAATCATTAACTCCTAACACATCCAGACTCTTCCTCTTTGCTTACTCACCCAGGTCTACTGGAACTCTAAAAGTTGCGGCGTGGAGATTCCCCGCTGGGAGTAGAAGTGGTTTGACAGCTGTTTTAAGCAACTGCTACCTGCGCTGCACCGCAGGGGCTTATTTCCAGGTTCAACGAATGGTGTGAATATCTGTACAACTGAGATTTTTAATCTATATATATGAAATAACTTGTCCTGACTGACTGACTGACTGACTGACTGACTGACTGACTGACTGACTGATTCATCATCGCCAAGCCAAAACTACTGGACATAAAGAAATGAAATTTTGGGGATACATTCATATTAAGATGTAGGTGCTCGCTAAGAGAGAATTTTCGGATATTCCGTCGCTAAGGGGGTGAGAGGAGGGATGAAATTTTAAAATGAGTGTATCTATATCTTAAAACTTTAAAAGTTTACATATGTAAAAATTGGTATTTAGAATCTTCTTTAAAAATAAGGAAACACGTAGTTTTGTTTTCTGAAAATCCCAACAGGAGGGGTGAAAAAGGGCTTGAATGCCTTTAATCAGGATACCGGTACTTATATATCAGAAAATAAAGATATTATCGACCTGAAAATTGGTAATTTTGATCTCTTTGAAAAACAAATAAACACGTATTTTTTGTTTTTGGAAAATTCAATTAATGGAAGGTTGAGAAGGGGGGTGAATTTTTAAAATGAGTGTATCTATATCTCAAAACTTTGAAAGTTTACAGATGTAAAAATTGGTATTTAGAATCTTCATTAAAAATAAAGAAACACGTATTTTTGTTTTCGGAAAATCCCAATAGGAGGGGTGAAATAAGGTTAAAAAGGGGTTGAATGCCTTTAATGAGGATGCTTATATCTCAGAAACTGAAGATATTACAGACCTGAAAATTGGTGTTTGAGATCTTCCTTAAAAATATAGAAACATTAATTTTTTTTTTATATAAAATCCAATTAATGGGGTGGCGGTTTGAAACGGGGAGTGAAATTTTAAAATGAGTGTATATATATCTCAAAACTTTAAAAATTTACAGATTTAAAAATTTCTATTTAGTAACTCCTTTAAAAATAAAGAAACACGTATTTTTTGTTTTCGGAAAATCACAAAAGAAGGGGTGAAAGAGGGTGAAGGGTTAAATGCCTTTAATGAGGCTACTTAAATCCCAGAAACTGAAGATATTACATACCTGAAAATTCGTATTTGGGATCTCCTTTAAAAATAAAGAAACACGCAATTTTTTTGTTTTTGGAAAATCCAATTAATGGGAGTTGAAAAGGGGGTGAATTTTTAGAATGAGGATACCTATATCTCAAAAACTTAAAAGTGTATAGACGTAAAAAATTGGTATTTGGAACCTCCTTTAAAAAGAAACAGGTACTTTTTGTTTTCGGAAAATTCCATCAGGGGGGAACTTATATCTCAAAAACTGAAAATGTTACAGACGTGAAAATTGGAATTTGGAATCTCCTATGAAAATAAAGAAACACGTATTTTTGTGTTTTTGGATAATCCGATGAATAGGGAGTGAACAGGAGTGTCAAGCGGGGTGATTTTTAAAAAAGACTATATCTGAAAATTATCTCAGACAGGTAATATATTACAGATCTGAAAACTGGTCATTGGAATTTCCTGTAAAAGTGAAGAAACATAAATACATTTTCGGAAAATCCACTTAAGGGGAACTGAAAAAGGGTGAATTTTTAAAATTAGCATCTCTACAGTACATGTTAAAAACATAACATGTTGTGACGTACCCACTTGGCCTACAGATGCATGACAAAATTATAACGTGGCGGGTCACTTTAATATTAAAATAAATAAATGATATGTCATTGTTTCTCCATAAACAGTATCCCAAGGGCGCCAATCTTCACGCTTATGGCTTGAAAACAAAAGTAGATAATTAATAATAATAATAATAATAATAATAATAATAATAATAATAATAATACTTAATGAGACTCAAAAAACTCCCAGGGGTGAGGTGAACGGAACACAAACCATTAAGTTCACTAACTTGGAATTTAAGGATCATTAATAATAATTTCATAAAATACAAATTAAAACTGCTATTTATTAAGATGAAAAACGTGACGTAACGGCGTTTTAACGACATCTGAACTTACGGAAGCAAAAGAAAAATTGAATGAAATTAATTTTTTAAATGAACTGTTGCGCGAAGACTTGCAGTAACTTATGCCATAAGCTCGCCATATGTAGACTCTGTTGTCTTGAAGCTGATGATGTGTGGATCTCGTACCGGCTCCCTTCTCTGTTGTTGGATTCCAGTCCTACTTCTACATTTCCTGTCCTTAACACTTCCTACTGTACTCCTTACATAAAGTCGTAATGAGTCCTAATTTTAAATGCAAAACCACCATGGGTTATGTTCATGGAGAGAATACACTTGTATTCTTCCGTATTACGGAACAGTAGCGTAGCTAAATTTATAATAAAGGCTCTCCTCCACTATACTAGTGAAAACCGGTCTCCCGTTGACTACCTCTCGTCATTGAGATAACAAGTCCCAATGAGAGTAACTTTTGAGTAGTATATACTCAGATGCGAAGTGAACTAAGTTAAAATCTTCTCCGATGTGCAGACGTAGAATCGTAGTAAGAGTGTCTTCCAAGAGTGAGAATCAGAATCAGAATGTCCGAATACAAGTGACAATCTGCTCACGAGTAAGAATAAGAGTATGAATCTCAATCTGAATAAGAATGCTAATGAGAATGTCCTCTCCAGCTCTTGTAGGTGGTATATATCGGTTCAAAAGTCTCCTTCCATCCGCCATATCACATGGTCCAGTAAGATTCGAGGTCTCATCCCTTCTCCGATGTATTGCTGTGAATCCATCACGTTGCTTCATTACGTTCATTCACATAGGCTGAACTTTCCCGCTGAAATAAAGCGTCCCGAAGCGGAGTTTGAAAAGTGTGTGTTAATAATGTATCAACTGTCTCTTCATGAGGTAGAGAGGGTAAGGTCTCTCGTAACCTAGATGACGTACTTTTCCTGGAATTGGGCTGAAATTAGCCTGCTGACTCTGGTCACCTCACAACGGCTATTGGAAAATTTACTGCAAGTTATAAATATGCATGATGTTGAAATACTTTACCGAATAATTTGTTCGTTCAGAATACGTTATAGCCGCGATACAAAGAAATGAAATGATAATTGAAATGGATGATAAAAACCCTATATATATATTAATTTAAACATGACCTATCAGTGATTAAATATACAAATCTTATCAATTAATTTCATAGTTCAATAATTAAAAACATGCAGTGATGTCCCAAACATCACATTCGCCCCTCTGAGCCTGAAACAAGTAGTACTTCCGTTGAGGGCTCACACTTACACTTTGCCACTTACGTTTCACTTGTTTTCAAAACAACTGCACATTCATTCATTACTGTATACAACATAACACTATTTTATAAAATTACAACTTGATGATTCCACCTACAACTTAATAACAAATAATATATAACACTTCAAAATTTCCATTAAAACACAATATTACAACTTAGCGAGTTTCTGATGTCTCACTTTCTCAAATGTTCGTCATCTCTTGTTGATTTCACGAATCCAGTGTATGCAACACTTGACAATTCAATTTATATTTGTACAAAATTTACACAAACAAAATGCAGCGTATTACTCTTTCAAGTGTTTATACGTTCTTGCTGTATGACTCACTTCACACACGCCAACACATTCACGTGGTTTTAGCCTAGGGTAAAATTATTGCAAGTCTTTATGATGACTTCATATAGTCTACGGGGAATTTACAAATCTTAAACTGCAATATTAATGATCCTCGTTATATAAGATCCAATTACTAGATAACCCATACATGGCATTACGTAAAGAGAACAGACGTAACCTTGGTAATGAACTCGTGTCAATCATATACACACACATCGTGTAGCAAGCAAAACGAACTCGTTACAAACGTTTAAAATGGTATTTGGAATCTCCTTTAAAAATTAAGAAACACGCATTTTTTGATGGGGGAATCAACTTGGTAGAGGGGGGGGGGAGAATACGGAGATGAATTCCTTTTACGAGGATATTTGGAATCTCCTTTAAAGAAAGAGAAACGCGCACTTTTGGGGAGGGGGAAATCAACTTAATGGGTAGGAAGGGGGATGAAAAAAGAGTTGAATAACATTTATGAGGATACTTATGTCTCAAAAACTGAGAATGCTACAGACGTGAAAATTAGTATTTGGAATTTCCTTTAAAAATAAAGGAACACGCATTTGTTTTTTCAGAAAATCAACGTAAGTGGTGTGGGGTTGAAAATAAGGAGTTGAAATATGTATATGAGGATACTTTATCTTTAAAACTGAAGCTCTTACAGACGTGAAAGTTGGTATTTTGAATTTCCTTTCAAAATAAAGAAACACATACTTATTTATTTTTGGAATGTCCACTTAAGGCGGGAGAGGGATGGAAAGAAGTGAAGAAGTTGAATTATTTTTATGAGTATACATTTATCTCAAAAACTGAAGGTGTTACAGGCGTATAAACATGAAAACTGGTATTTGGAATGTCCTCTAAAATAATGAAACACGTATTTTGTTTTCGGAAAATCCAGTTAAGGGGCGGAAAGGAATTGGAAAAACGGTTTGAATTTTTAAAATGAGTACCGGTATACCTACATTATATGACAAAAACTTAACATGTTAGAGACAAGAAACTTGGTGTTTGGAAAGTCCTTTAAAAATGCACTAACATGAACTTTTTGTTTTCGGAGAAAGCACTTAACGGAGGGTGAAAAGAAGTGAAAAATAGTTGAATTATTTTTATAAGGATACTTATATATTAAAAACTGAATATGTTACAGACTTGAAAATTGGTATTTGGAATTTCCTTTAAAAATAAAGAAACATGTATCTATGTTTTCGGAAATAAACTTAAATGGGGGTGGGGTGGGGGGTGGGGGGTGGGGGGTGTATTTGTGTATTTATTTTTTCGACTTGAGAGAAGACTGTTTCTCACATATACTGTACATTTCTATGTCGCATGGTCGCCTTAGCCCGAAAGGTAATACCACAAACATGGTTTCCAAAGAATTTCTGGGGTAAATTAAACTCAGTTTTTGGGTGTGTTTTTATACTTTAGCAATTTTTATATAATGTCTTAGTACAATGCCGAGGAACGATTACTATGATCACATTACGAAATCCACATGAGCGAAGCCGCGGGTAATTGCTAGTTCTCTATATATAAAATAGCATGTCCTGACTGACTGACTGATTCATCATGGCCGAGCCAAAACTTCTGGACATAAAGAAATGAAATTTCCGGCATACATTTATATTAGGGTGTAGGTGCTCACTAAGGGAGGATTTTTGGATATTCCGTCGCTAAGGGGGTGCAAAGGGGGGTGAATTTCAAAATGAGGATATCTATATCTCAAAACTTGAAAGTTTGCAGACGTAAAATTTGGTATTTGGAATCTCCTTTAAAAATAATGAAACATGTGTTGTTTTGTTTTCAGAAAATCCCTTTAAGGGGGGGGGGATGAAAAAAGGGGGAAAAGGGGTGGATCACCTTCTATGAGGAGACATATCTTAAAAAGTTAAGATATTACAGACGTGAAAATTGGTATTTGGAATCTCCTTTGAAAATAAAGAAACACGTACTTTTTGGTTGTCTGAAAATCCAGTTAAGGGGCTGAAAAGAATTGGAAAAGCGGGTAAATTTTTAAAATGAGTATCGGTATATTTACATGATATGTCAAAAAATTAACATGTTAGAGACAAGAAACTTGGTATTTTGAGAGTCCTTTAAAAATACAGGTACATGTACCTTTTTGTTTTCGGAGAAGCCACTTAACGGTGTGTGAAAATAAGTGAAAAGTAGTTGAATTATTTTTATGAGGATACTTATACCTTAAAAACTGAAGATGTTACAGACGTGAAAATTGGTATTTGGAACCTCCTTTAAAAATAAAGAAACACGAATTTAATATTCGGAAAATACACTTAGATGGGGGTGGGAGTGGGAAGAAGGACCGATCGATGTGTTGAATTATTTCTATGGGGATCCTTTTGTATATCTAAAAAAATGAAGATGTTACAGATGTGGGAATAGGTATTTTGAATCTCCTTTAAACATAAAGTTACATGTATTTATTTTTTCGACTTAAGAGAAGACTGTTTCTCGCATGTACATTTCTATGTCGCACGGTCGTATTAGCCCCTAAAGGTAGTACCACAAACATGGTTTACAAAGAATTTCTGGGGTAAACGAAACTCAATTTTTGGGTGAGATTTTATACTGTATGAATTTTCAGATACCAGTAATGTCTTAGCACAATGCCGAGGAACTATTACTTTGTTCAAATTACAAAATCCACGCGAGCGAAGCAGCGGGTAATTGCTAGTTAATATATATAAAATGTTATTCACTATCATTTTCTTGCACATTTAAAAGACCTATATCGTATTTGTATCAGTGGGTGAAATGTGTATAAGTACGTAGTTTGACTTTATTTACAAACCAATTGTGGAAACATGGAATAAGCTTTTCAGTCTTACGAAGAATATCCACAGCCTGTTTGTAGCTAGCTGACAGGGTCAGGAATAGAATGAATGAAGGGTGAAATACCACTTAAGGAAGGAAATGCCGCCGAATTCGAGGTCTGGCTTGCTTTCCAGACAAAGATTAATGGATGGCAAATGAAATGATTGCGAATTTTTTTGAATAAAGAATGACCAGTGAAAACAGAAAAAAACTGTCTCACCCTACGTTTCGCCTGGCATGCACCCCTTATGAAGTGATGGGGGTCAAGAATGAACCATAGCTACCGCCAAGGAAAGGAAATTGTGTGCCCTGGCGGGGCCTGTTGCATTCCCTGGGTGTAAAAGATTAATAAATGACAAATGAAATTGTTTCAAACAATGATGCTGATATAAAGGTGAAGAAATCAGAAATAATACTTTGAAAACCCTGATAAGTGGTAAATAGGCAGTGGACACTGTCACATTCTGAAACACGAAACTTCCTTGTGGAATTCCCAGACAAAAAAGACCTCTCGCTAATGAGATCCTAGAATGATGACCATGGCGCAAGTTTTACTGATTTTAACGCGGCGCAACTTTTACTCGGCGCAAGTTTTACGACATCGATCTACTTTCTCTCTCCCACAAGCCCAATTAATATTGATAGCTCCCCATGGAATTCCATTTCATTCGCCAATTTGTTTCCGAGGAGTCCCTTGCCCGTTAGCGGGAAGTGTGGCTCCATTACTTCCACAGGTCCGAGGCTTTGCTTAAAATGTTCTGAACGTGAGGATCAGTCCTTTAACGGGGGAGGGCCACGACTCAAAATATGTCCGAGATCCCCACTCCTATTCTTTAGCAACTGGTATCCCGACTCTCGGGACCACTTACTAGGCCAATAAGCCGTTACTCGTGTTTCACGAACTACGACGTGGCAGCGGTAACCCACAGATCATACCAGCCGTTGAACAACGAGTGTTTGTTGTTGGAACAATTCACAGCATAGAGCTGAGGGCCCAGAAAAATGAATTTAGTAGAATAATGGTAAGTAAAATAATGGATGAATTACGACACTTGTCACAGAATTTCCTTCGATGATGTCAGGTTTACATAAACGAAAATGGAAATCATTTTCAACAACTGTTAGAACATCATTGTCTGCTCCTCATGATAATGAGACGGCTCTATAATTTTTTTCTTGCTGAATAGAACAGCTGTATTCCCCAGCGGGATGAATTGCTAGGTTTCTGAGGGAATACAACCTGTCCTTCCAGCCAGCTACCTATGCGCACCTAGACTGAATAACCGTAAACTCGTGTTTGGTGGTCACTGTAGGAAAATGAAACCACATTTCCACTTGCGAAAATCAAATTATCATAGTATGTCTCTCAGTCATGGCCAACCATCAATGGCTGCTAATTTCAGATGACCATAACAGTAAAACAGAGCTCGCACGGTTGCTAGGTAACATTGTCTATCTTTCCATACTTTACATCACAGCCTGCACGGTTGCTAGGTTACTTTTCCGTCACACATATTTCGACGATAACTTCACTGTTGCACGGGCAATATGGAGCCGATCATTGTCATGTTGCTGCTATGACAAACATAATTCACCATATCGAATCATCATTCATCGATGAATTTCAAATGATTTTACACCTTCACTACTCAAAAACTGAATAAGATACCGCTCTTCTTTCATGCATGTCTAAAGTGTGGCGGCCATTGTTACACAGATACTTAAATGGTATTTGCTTGTCTACTTGTTTCTGCCACATTGGGGATAAGGTATTCCTTCGGCTACATCGTAACGGAATTTGCATCATGTTAGGGCATTCCCCCGAAGCGACGCGAGCTGCTTTCGCCAGGATGGTGTGAGAAATGGGAAAGGGCTACTTGCTGAAGGATGGGGCAAGCCAAAGAAGTTAGTCCCTTTGAGATTCACTACAGTCAATATAGGAACATTGACTGGCCACCGCTGAAATTTAGCTGAAACTCTAAAAAACAGAAAGGATGATATTGTTTGTGTTCAGCAAAATAAGTGGAGAGGTTCCAAGGCAAGGGAGATTGGAGATGGCTGTAAGGATATCTATCACGTCACCAGCACAACAAGGAATGGTGTAGCAGTTCTTGTCAGCCAACAGTTTCACGAGCATCTCCAGGGTGTCAGACCGGCTCATGTCCATCAAGATTGAATCATCATCACTCACTACTCACATCCTCCCTTGTTTTGAAACTCAGGTTGCACTGATAATGAGAAGGAGTAATTCTGAAACGGTTTTGATGCCCATCTGCGAGCGATTGATCCGAAAGTGTCCATCATACTTGGAGGTGATTTGAATGGCCACGATGTTTCTCAGAATGGTGGATACGTGCACTGACATGGGGAACAAGGATTTGGTGTGCGTGATGATGACGGATGTAGTTTACTGGACTTTGCCGAAGTTCAAGACCGAGCTGTAGCTAACACATTCATCAAGAGGAGACCAATATACTTAGCCGCATACACTTGTGATGGGCTTGCCAAATAGACAGATTGACTACTGGTTAGTTCGAAGACGAGATTTGAAATTAGGGGTCAGCGCCAAAGTGATTCTCTACGACAGCTTAGCACCCCGACCCCACCTACTCGTGCTAGACATCCGAATGAACCAGCTGAGGTAGACTACGACACCGAAGACTCATTAGTTACGTGAAAGCATTAGGCATTAGGCATACATGTATTTTAAAAAGCTATTGATAGTAATGCATACAGCGGTATGTTCCAAGCTGTCAATGGTGAGATGGCATGGAATGACGAATACGCTTGAGTGAAGCTTTTAATGGTAGGAAAGACCGGGCGAGTTGGCCGTGTGGTTAGGGGCGCGCAGCTGTAAGCTTGCATCCGGGAGATAGTAGGTTCGAACCCCACTGTCGGCAGCCCTGAAGATGATCTTCCGTGGTTTCCCATTTTCACACCAGGAAAATGCTGGGGCTGTGCATTAATTAAGGCCACGGCAGCTTCCTTCCCATTCCTAGGCCTTTCCTATCCCCTCGTCGCCATAAGACCTATCTGTGTCGGTGCGACGAAAACAAATAGCAAAAAAATAATAATAATAAAGTTAGGAAAGATCAAAATATAAACAATTTGGAGTTCAAGACGACCAATTGTAACAAATATTCGTTTTTAGGAATAAGAAGGATTGGGGTAATTTACCAAGGAAGATGTTGCAGAAATTTCCAACTTCTTTGAAATGATTTAAGAAATTGGTATACATTTGTTATCCGGAATGTTGATTATGCGAAATGAGGTCAGCCCTTTTATTTTTTTAGGTTGACGCAAGATTTTTCTTTTCTTTTGGGAGGCGGGTTAGTGGTTTAACGCCGCATCAACGCATCATGGAAACGCAAGGATTATTTCAAAAAATATAAAACTGAGATTAACTAGCAGACGATAGCGTGATATTGCTGCTAGGAAAGGGTGTAAACAAAAATATCGGACTTAATGAAATATTCAATAATGAGCATGTAATTTTCCATTTTTAAAGCAAACAAATGCTGGGACTGCACCTTAATTAAGGCCTAGTCCACTACCTTCCCAATCCTAGCGCTTTCCCATCATTCCATCAACAAAAACGTTCGAATTATTGGTCCTGATATCGTCTCTTTCTTTATCTGCAGATGTCGGTTGTAATAGTAACGTAGAAATGATGATGATGATGATGATGATGATGATGATGATGATGATGATGATGATGATGATGATGATGATGATGATGATGCTTGTTGTTTTAAGGGGCCTAACATCGAAGGTCATCGGCCCCACGTAGAAATGAAAAGGTTAGCACAGGATAGGGTAACATGAGAGCTGCTGTAGTGTTTTCATAAATTGTGCTCTATAGACTGAAAACCTTGAAGGTTATAACAGCACATTAAGTTCATAATGTTTGTTATCAACCAATAAGCGCTCAGCCAGCCAAAGCTCCAGCTCATCCCGTTCTGCTTGTCAGTATCATCTCTGTTACAACTTTTGTGTTTACACCTGCACAATATTTTTTTAACTCACATGCTGGGGTAAATCATCAACATAGCTACAGTAAATGTTTGGCCATAAACAGGGCCCAGTATTATACACTTGAATAAATAAAATTGTATGTGAAATTGCTTTTAACATTGACACATCAAACATATCACGTCCCTCCGCAAACTGATAATTTTATCACTGTAAAAATGTTGTATTCACGTTTGTTAAACGTCCGTACATTCAGCGCTACTGTTGATATTATTTTCGTTATCAGCATAAAGCCACCAGGTTTGTTATTGTGTATTTGAATGCCCAAAATTAATTTTAACGGATGGTAATTTTCTTGTCCCACAAGCTAAAATGTACAATGGCCCTGATCTGCAGCCAGTTTATTATACACTCATATATGATACTGAAGTACTGTCTCTTTGGGCGGTGACTGTTTAAATGATAGATTCATTTTCTATGCGAAAGTTACAAACTTTAAAATGAAAGTAAAAGCGATAGAATATGGAGTCATAATCCCAAGAAATGAAGGTCAGGTTAAAGGACTGAAGAGAAATGAAAGACAGGAATTGTCAAGACTATAATATGCAGCTGTTCGCGTAAATCTCAGTGTTCCAAAGAGTGAAAAAAGGATAAACCTTGTCCCCTATGCTGTTCACCATTTACGGAGAATACACTAAATTGATGGGACGGCAGATTCTCCATCGGTGGTGGGAGAATAATGAACAACCTGGGGTAACTGATGATACCGTTCTTGCCTAACCTCACGGCATTTGATCTCACAACGGTCTAAAGGTATTACAAATTGTTAATAACTTTCTTTGCTTGCGATCCTTCAATAACTTCTGAAAAAGAGTTCAAATTGTCCATAGAAAAATCTGTATTAAGGAAAATCTCTACAAGTAGAATTATCTCAAATAACTAAAAGGTCTCTCTTGTAGAGGTTCTTGTTTCATTTGAATCTTGGGTCGATATGAGACGTGACCTCAGAATAGAGGGTAAACAACAAAAATTAAAATCTCCAAACTCGTGTTTAAGAAAGAATAGGTCTTCTGTAGATTGTTGCCATGTTGTGAGATGATATGGAGAGAATATTGTGAGACGATATGTACAGGATATTTATATATGAGCACGGCAAATTAGCAGACAAGAGCCCACGTGGACGATGGCTAGACTAAATAAACATGATCACGGGAGAATCCCTTCAGTGTTCATTGATGAGAAATCACAATGAATGGCGCAGTTACATCAATAATAATATATAATATTATAGTACGTACATGGGGTCATAACACTCAGGAATGTGTGAGCGACTAGAATATTAATAACACTACTAATAATAATATGAATACTACTACTAATAATAATAGTACTAGGTGTGTGAGTTCCGAAAAGGTCTTGTGAAGGTCTTTCGAGTTGACGCCGCCCTGCCTATAATGAATTCTAATGCTGAAGATGGCACATGCACATAACCCCCAGCTATTGGAAATAACCAATGAAGGTTAAAATCCCCGAACCGGCCGGGAATCGAACGCGGTACTCCTTGAACCAAAGGCCATCAAGCTAAACATTTAGTTATGGAGCAGGACGACGACTAGGATGCCTTCAAATACTCTAGTAAACAGCATTTAGGGGAGAAAATAAATGCATAAAATAATCATGACCATAGCTCTTTCTATGGACCAGTGGTATGGTGTCAGACTCTGAATCCGAAGATCACGGATTCCAACCCGCCAGATCTAGTCGGAAGGGCGGAGAAGTGTCCATTCGATATATTATATACTATGTCATCATGTAAAGTGGTGTGGTGACACTCTTGTTATTAGTAGTCCTATCGATTAATACTACTAAAGAAAGTTATATGGAATACAAATACCGATGATTTATGTCTTATAGAGTTCTACCGATGCGACTACAGCAGGGATATTCATGAATTTCGATTTTCGTTCCTTAGTCCATATCAAAGCCGATTATCGCTAACATGAAAATATTATTAAGTCATGTTATCTGGCGATTGTGGTGGTTTGTTGGTGTTTGTCTTAAAATAAAATCCGCGTAGTCGTCAGCCCAAAAGGACAATGTAATTTGTGAAGATAATTATCATAATGAGAACAAAATCTTGAAGGAACGATCGCTTGAAGTGTAAGACGGAGGGAGTCACAAAATGAGGAGGAAGGGCTGCTTTTACATTGGACTCCCTAATATCACAGAGTCGGAAGAAAACAAAATTCGAAGTCCTACAATAACGAAAGCCCATGAAGTTCATCAGCAATAACATTATAGGCCTATTTACTATTGTTTATTGCGATTTACTTTGTCTCATCTGCTGCCACTCATCTCTGATAGGTGGCATTATGCTGCGTGCCACGTGAATTAAAGGCATTCACAATCTATCAATACTGGTCTGCATTTAGGGCAGTCGCCCAGGTGACAGATTCCCTATCTCTTGTTTTCCTAGCCTTTTCTTAAATGATTTCAAAGAAACTGGAAATTTATTGAACATCTCCCTTGGTTATTCAAATTCCTAACCCCCTTCCTCTAAATGAATATTTGCCGCCAATTACGGACATGAGTAGAACATCCTGCCTGAATATTGGCGGGAAGTAACTGAGGAGTTAGATATCGTTCATTTTTTCGGATGCCATTCATTCCTCTGGTTCATACATGTTCCGATAAATACTGGTGCGTGATATACTGGTTCACCATAGCATTCCGGCTATACGATCCCTGCTATGAGGTACCGATGGGAATGAGCAACGTGCACGCTTAACGAAAATCGGTAGAGCAGTGTTCACCATTTTTTCTGTGGCCGGACCATTCTAGCTGTGAAACTTGACAACGTTAGAATGCCACCGCTGTACTGTTTGTGACATGAAAGTGAGAAACTGTGCCATTTTTCATTTGATTAATTTCATATGATAGCATTGCTTTTAATCGCAACATTTCAGTCAGTTGTTATTGTATTCTGGCAAGAATACTGACATCATCTATGTTAAGATCATTTTAATATTTGCCTGTGTCTGTTCAATGTCGCGGGAAAATGGATGGGTAGGTTTTAATGAGACTTGGCATTTCAGTTTAGAGTAAGGTCGAACAGGATCTTAGGTGTAAATTGTCCAAAACAAATCACCAGGAGTGGATGCTTCGGAAGGGGACTACAACAAAAATATTGATGTATCCTTGTTACGGTTGGTTTTACGCGAAAATAGCCCATGGCAAATTTGTGTTTTATACCTTTCTTCCGATACAGTGAAAAGGAAGGGAGAAAATGAACAGCAGTCGTGTGAAAGTTTAAGTCCAAGAGCCGGTAACTAAAGATCATTCCACGTTAAGAAAACAGTATTGTTCTTATGGACCTACAAGGAGTGACCACACCCCCTCTGAGACACCCAAAATTCCCCGTGCTTAAGGGTTCATTTCTCCTGCAAGTCAGGTGAAATACTGGTCGATTAGAGGCTGTAATGTCAGGGGGGGGGGAGTAATTCTCCCTTTACGTAGTTCTCTTATTGAAGAATATCTGTCGATTATTGACATATATTTCTGGTCCGGAAATGGAATCATACTTAGGATAGAGGCTACAGTGCGCTTTATGTGACCGTCACCTAGAAATAATTGTACATCGGCTGCGTGGCCACTTTCTGATACCCAACGTTTCGCATACTGCCTCAACTTGGACACCATTAACTATTGCCAATAATGACGTACGAAATTGAGACATGAAAAAATTGGGGAACAGTTTGATAGGACGCACCTCTTCAATTACTTTTCAAAGCTAAAGGCTTGGAGTAGTCAACTGATAAAACAATGCCATCGAGATATTGTATAAAAGCAGAATAAATAATTGTTGTTCAATACTTCATAGCACTGGTTTAGCAGGCACTGATCTACTAAATGATTTCGTTGTTCGAGAGATAAAGTATAGATTGAAAAAAGATATTATTCACATTCATTGTGTAATTTATGAAGATTATCTTTACCTTTAGAACTTAAACAAACAGTACGCCATCTCTCTGAAGGACTGTAAATAAATACAAAATCAAATTATTGTATTATTTCTGGGTGACAAATTTTCAGTTCTCACCTTGTAATTGTTCGGAACGTTTTCAACCTTATTTTTAATATGTGGATACTTTACGTAAAATCCGTATCCAGGATGTTTTTCGGAGGAGATAGGAGATTTCGAGAGGAGAGTAAAAAAAACGAAAGACATAGGAGAAAATGAAAACGTGACATTTATAATAAAAATCATTTCAAATGTATAGTTTATAAAATATATCTTATACAATAAAATCTTTCCAAACATGTTTGAGCAGTACAATACGTTTTACAACTAAACGGGTTAAGTGGAAAGGCCAATTAATTCATAGTTGTATAGTGGGCGCTATAGCAAGTACCTGGTGGGTGCAATGCGAGGTGTTGTATTGAAATTTACCTACGGTAATTAAGGCATTTATAATAAGATAAAAGTTAAATACTAGAAAAGCAACTGGAATTGATAAGATTTCTCGGAATATACTAAAGGCAGTAGGTTGGATTCAGGAACGTTGCGCGGTTTTCCACTTTGATGAAGCTGTCAACTGAACCAAATTGTTGAATTCATTTGCGATTATCGTTAAAACTAATACAGTGCCTTTTTTTTATCTTTTTAACAGTTACTGAATGGTTATAAAAATATTGTAGTAAAAGTTTGCTTACCTTATTGTAAACTAGATCAACTCTCCGATTTTTCATAGATAAGTAAGGTACGAATTGAGGAAACAAAACGCGCCTGTAATAGTCAACACCTCAAACAGAGTACCAGAGGTCGAGAGGGAATTAATATTAAACCATTCTGAATGTTGGCGGAAGTACTATGAAAAACTATTGAAGTGTCCAAGTAGTGTCATAACGAGCCAAGATACTCAACATCTGAACGTACCGGGAGAGATGGCTGTGCGATTATGGGCTGCAGCTGTTAACTTGCATCCGGGAGATAGTAGGTTGTAACCTCAGCGTTGGCAGGCCTGAAGATGGTTCTCCGTGGTTTCCCACATTTACACCACGGAAATGCTGGCGCTGTACCTTAATTAAGGCGACGGCCGCTTCCTTCCCGCTCCTAGCCCTATCCTATCCCATCGTCACCATAAGACGTGTTAGTGCGACGTAAAATAAATTTTAAAAAAAACATCTGAACATACAGTAGATATCTTGGTTCAATGATACACTACTTCCTTTTTGACCCTAAAAGAAAATCTGTGAGTACCTAGAAAGTAAACAGTGGTTATTAAAAGGCACATCAATGTCCTGTTCTGTTTAATAGCTCCATAGCTCTTTTCCACAGCTCCTTTATGTTGCTCTCTCAAACAAAACTAAATTCACGTATTTTTTTCAGATAAGAGTTTCATTGCTTTTTTCCACAGTTCCTTTATGCTGTTGTCTTAAGCAAAAGTAAATTCGAGTAGTTTTCAGATAACTGGAGCTTTTTTTAGGATTGTGTCTTTTATCTGCTTAATGTTATTCAAATCGTCGTACCCATGCGTGTTCCATACGTTCCGTTCTTTCGGATAATAAAAGGTAGGACCAAGAGTATATTATATTTCGCTGTTTCCAGCCACACAGCTACGGTATAAATTCATAAATGCTCTCGTTGAAATGCTGAGTAATTGTCCTTGTTTTTGTTTTCAAACAAAGAGCTTTGGTGGATCATTTTCAACACTATCAAATTTCTCATGATGGTAACAAAAAGAATGGAGCCTTAAGTAGTTTTCAATTGAACACTTCCAACAACTTTCTGTAATCCCTGTACCGAAGTCCGTTCTTACACCACTTTTGTCCGCTGTCAGCAAGTCTTCAATGCAGGGACCAGTGGAATGTGAGTTTCCAACTTACATACATCTAAGCCAGTTCCCAGCGTACTGGAAGACTCATATGTGTAACGTAATTCACCTCACCGATTTACATAACACCATATACTAATTAAGTGTACTACTGAGTTTGAGAATGCACCTAATGGAAAACTTAACAGATATACGGTACAACTTCGTCATCATGCGTGTAACTTCACAATCACATCTAAGAGGCTCGGGAGTTCTTACGTCCTACCATCCAACAGCCGACCTTGTAGAGAGGCTCGGGAGTTCTTACGTCCTACCATCCGACAGCCGACCTTGTAGAGAGGCTCGGGAGTTCTTACGTCCTACCATCCGACAGCCGACCTTGTAGAGAGGCTCGGGAGTTCTTACGTCCTACCATCCGACAGCCGACCTTGTAGAGAGGCTCGGGAGTTCTTACGTCCTACCATCCGACAGCCGACCTTGTAGAGAGGCTCGGGAGTTCTTACGTCCTACCATCCGACAGCCGACCTTGTAGAGAGGCTCGGGAGTTCTTACGTCCTACCATCCAACAGCCGACCTTGTAGAGAGGCTCGGGAGTTCTTACGTCCTACCATCCGACAGCCGACCTTGTAGAGAGGCTCGGGAGTTCTTACGTCCTACCATCCGACAGCCGACCTTGTAGAGAGGCTCGGGAGTTCTTACGTCCTACCATCCGACAGCCGACCTTGTAGAGAGGCTCGGGAGTTCTTACGTCCTACCATCCGACAGCCGACCTTGTAGAGAGGCTCGGGAGTTCTTACGTCCTACCATCCGACAGCCGACCTTGTAGAGAGGCTCGGGAGTTCTTACGTCCTACCATCCGACAGCCGACCTTGTAGAGAGGCTCGGGAGTTCTTACGTCCTACCATCCGACAGCCGACCTTGTAGAGAGGCTCGGGAGTTCTTACGTCCTACCATCCGACAGCCGACCTTGTAGAGAGGCTCGGGAGTTCTTACGTCCTACCATCCGACAGCCGACCTTGTAGAGAGGCTCGGGAGTTCTTACGTCCTACCATCCGACAGCCGACCTTGTAGAGAGGCTCGGGAGTTCTTACGTCCTACCATCCGACAGCCGACCTTGTAGAGAGGCTCGGGAGTTCTTACGTCCTACCATCCGACAGCCGACCTTGTAGAGAGGCTCGGGAGTTCTTACGTCCTACCATCCGACAGCCGACCTTGTAGAGAGGCTCGGGAGTTCTTACGTCCTACCATCCGACAGCCGACCTTGTAGAGAGGCTCGGGAGTTCTTACGTCCTACCATCCGACAGCCGACCTTGTAGAGAGGCTCGGGAGTTCTTACGTCCTACCATCCGACAGCCGACCTTGTAGAGAGGCTCGGGAGTTCTTACGTCCTACCATCCAACAGCCGACCTTGTAGAGAGGCTCGGGAGTTCTTACGTCCTACCATCCGACAGCCGACCTTGTAGAGAGGCTCGGGAGTTCTTACGTCCTACCATCCGACAGCCGACCTTGTAGAGAGGCTCGGGAGTTCTTACGTCCTACCATCCGACAGCCGACCTTGTAGAGAGGCTCGGGAGTTCTTACGTCCTACCATCCGACAGCCGACCTTGTAGAGAGGCTCGGGAGTTCTTACGTCCTACCATCCGACAGCCGACCTTGTAGAGAGGCTCGGGAGTTCTTACGTCCTACCATCCGACAGCCGACCTTGTAGAGAGGCTCGGGAGTTCTTACGTCCTACCATCCAACAGCCGACCTTGTAGAGAGGCTCGGGAGTTCTTACGTCCTACCATCCGACAGCCGACCTTGTAGAGAGGCTCGGGAGTTCTTACGTCCTACCATCCGACAGCCGACCTTGTAGAGAGGCTCGGGAGTTCTTACGTCCTACCATCCGACAGCCGACCTTGTAGAGAGGCTCGGGAGTTCTTACGTCCTACCATCCGACAGCCGACCTTGTAGAGAGGCTCGGGAGTTCTTACGTCCTACCATCCAACAGCCGACCTTGTAGAGAGGCTCGGGAGTTCTTACGTCCTACCATCCGACAGCCGACCTTGTAGAGAGGCTCGGGAGTTCTTACGTCCTACCATCCAACAGCCGACCTTGTAGAGAGGCTCGGGAGTTCTTACGTCCTACCATCCGACAGCCGACCTTGTAGAGAGGCTCGGGAGTTCTTACGTCCTACCATCCGACAGCCGACCTTGTAGAGAGGCTCGGGAGTTCTTACGTCCTACCATCCGACAGCCGACCTTGTAGAGAGGCTCGGGAGTTCTTACGTCCTACCATCCGACAGCCGACCTTGTAGAGAGGCTCGGGAGTTCTTACGTCCTACCATCCGACAGCCGACCTTGTAGAGAGGCTCGGGAGTTCTTACGTCCTACCATCCGACAGCCGACCTTGTAGAGAGGCTCGGGAGTTCTTACGTCCTACCATCCGACAGCCGACCTTGTAGAGAGGCTCGGGAGTTCTTACGTCCTACCATCCGACAGCCGACCTTGTAGAGAGGCTCGGGAGTTCTTACGTCCTACCATCCGACAGCCGACCTTGTAGAGAGGCTCGGGAGTTCTTACGTCCTACCATCCGACAGCCGACCTTGTAGAGAGGCTCGGGAGTTCTTACGTCCTACCATCCGACAGCCGACCTTGTAGAGAGGCTCGGGAGTTCTTACGTCCTACCATCCGACAGCCGACCTTGTAGAGAGGCTCGGGAGTTCTTACGTCCTACCATCCGACAGCCGACCTTGTAGAGAGGCTCGGGAGTTCTTACGTCCTACCATCCGACAGCCGACCTTGTAGAGAGGCTCGGGAGTTCTTACGTCCTACCATCCGACAGCCGACCTTGTAGAGAGGCTCGGGAGTTCTTACGTCCTACCATCCGACAGCCGACCTTGTTGAGAGGCCAGTGAGTTCGACTGACCAACCGCCGACTTTACAATGGGGGTTGGGAGTTTGTGCGCTGACCAGCATGCGGATTTACTAGAGAAAGTTAAACGAAATTATAATATCGTATAAACATTATAAATCAGTAAATTCATGAAGTATTTAAAATTTGAATGGAAGCGGCGCCTCCAACACATCCATGGACACTACGCGCTTTGTTCGGATATAGTATAATACCTGATGTACTTATTTGCTGTTTGCATGAAGGTGATATTACAAATGAATGGAGAGTTTCTTTAGTATCAAATGTGTATATAGGAAAGGGTAATAAATGTATAAGGCCGAAAATTACAGGGTAGTCAGTTTGGCATACATTACATGTAAGCTTTGGGAAACCATTATTTTTTATTATATTAGACATGTTTGCGAAATTAATAACTGGTTCCATAGAAGGTAATTTTGGTTTAGGAGAGATTATTCCGCCGAAGCTCAACGATTCAAGCAAGGTAGAGCAGATGTCTTAGATTCAAGAAGTAAAATAGACTGTATCGCCATTGACCTATTTACGGCATTTGATAGGGTAGATCATGGGAGACTACTAGCATAAATGACCGCAACTGGACTAGACAAAAGAGTGACCGAATGGGTGATTATACTCCTAGAAAATGGGTCTTAGAGCATTAGAGAAGGTAAAGCATTATTTGATCCTGTAATCATTAAGAGGGGAATTCCTCATTATGGGACCTTCATGTTTCATTATATATATCAATAATATTAATAATGAAGTGGAATCATAGATAAGGCTTTTTGCGGGTGATGTTGTACCGTATAGAGTAACTCAAAGTTACAAGATTGTGAGCAACTACAAAACGACCTTGATAATGTAGGCAATGGCGTGACGAAAAACGGGATTAAAATTGAGGTTGTTAGTTTCACTAATAAGAGAAGCCCTCTCAGTTTTAATTACTGCGCTGATGGGGTGAACGTTACTTAAGGGGGTCACTGTAAGTACCTAGGTGTTAATATAAGGACATATTTTCCTTGGGTTAATCATCAAACAATATTGTATGTAAAGAGTACAGACCTCTGCACATGCTTATGGGGGCATTTAGGGCTTGTAGTAAGGATATAAAGGAGAGGACATATAAGTCTCTGGAAAGAATAGGACCCTCACCAGGATTACTTGATTCGATAAATGGAAAAATTCCAAAGAAAAGTAGCTTAATTTTTTGGGTGATTTCCGACGAAAGATTACCGTTATGAAAATGTTGCAAAATTTGGGCTGGGAAGACCTGGGAGAAAGAGGACGAGCTGTCAGTTGAGAAATGGTGTGGAATTACATTAGGAGACGAATAAGCTTGAGTGGTGTTCTCAAAACTAGGAAGGTTCACAACATGAATATAAAGTTGGAATTTAAGAGGACCAAAAACCCCATGGCGCTACAGCCCTTGAATGGCCTTGGCCTTCCAAGCGACCGCTGCTCAGCCCGAAGGCGTGCAGATTGCGAGGTGTCATGTGGTCAGCACGACGATTCCTCTCGGCCGTTATTCATGGCTTTCGAGACCGGGGCCGCTATCTCGCCGTCAGTCAGCTCCTCAATTCTAATCGCGTAAGCTGAGTGGACCTCGAACCAGCCCTCAAGTCAAGGTAAAAGTCCCTGTCCTGGCCGGGAATCGAACCCGGGGCCTCCGGGTACGAGGCAGGCACGTTACCCCTACACCGCGGGGCCGGCAATTTAAGAGGACAAATTGGGAAAATATTTGTTTACAGGAAGAGGAGTTAGGGATTGGAATAATTGACCAAGGGAGATGATTATTTTTTTTTTTCAAATTCTTTGCAATTATTTAAGAAACGACAGGGTAAATAACAGGTAGGGTATCTGTTATCTGGCCGACTGCCTTAAATGCAGGTCAGCAGAGACTGACTTTGATTTGAGACAAAATGTTCTGTCAATCATTTAAACATGTTAATCAACGTAATTTTTCACTATAATTATTTAAAATGTTTACAGGCGTGATATATTTCTGAAAAATATTCCAGCAGCTCGATAACATGTCACTATTTCTATTTATTCACTCAAAATTGGTTATCTATTTTCTTTGGCTTTATATTGCACCGACACACATAGGTCTTATGATGACAATAGGACAGGAAAGGGTAAGGAGTAGGAAGGAGGCGGCCGTGACCTTAATTAAAGTGGCCTGGCCCCGTGGTGTATGAGTAGCGCGCCTGCCTCTCGCCCGGAGGACCCGGGTTCGATTCCCGGCCAGTTCAGGGATATTTCTCTCGACTTGGGGGCTCGTTCCAGACCCACTCAGCCTACGTGATTGGAATTGAAGAGCTATCTGACAGTGAGATGGCGGCCCCGGTCTAGAAAGCCCAGAATAACGGCTGAGATGATGTGTCGTACTTACCACCCGTCCCCTCGTAATCTGCAGGCCATCGGACTGAGCAGCGGTCGCTGTCGTTGGGTTTGGTTAGTTTTGGTTTTGGTGTGGAAATAGGAAACCACTGAATAAACATTTTCAGGGCTACTGGAATTCGAACCCACTATGCTCCGATTGCAAGAATACACACATACACACAACTGCGCGACCCTTACCGCACAGCCAACTTGCTCGGTACATATAAATTAAGAAAAGGCCATCAGAGTATCATATTTTATACTTTATAGTTTATTCCCTAGCCTTCTACGTGAATTTCGTACATACACAGTACAGCTTACATTTATAATGTTACTAGGTGTAGTACCCAGCTCTGATCGAGCACTTTCTTTGAATGTTTAATTTTAGGATGTGTATTTACTGTTTGAAGTGATGTGTTGAAAATTTCTTTATTGTGACGTTGACTGACAGTTTACGAACTCTTTGTAAATTTAGAGTTATTTATTTAAGTTAGAGATTAAAATTTCGTGTTTTCCTTGTATAGCCTAGATTGTTCTAATAAGGAACGTATGACTTATAAACAGTAACCTACTGCATTAGACAGGTTTTAGTCGAAAATGACACTTAGCCCCTTTAGAAATGCATGGCATCAGTTATCCGATCATGATTAGATTTTAGTGTCATCTGTAGAAGTTTCTACAATTATTCATGGGTTAAGTAAGTACACTTTCAGTTCAGACATAATAGTAGTAATTTGAAACTCTGTAATTTTCAGGGATTGAGTGTAGATCATTCTGGTTTTAGAGCTTATGGTTTAACTGTAACATCATTGAGAATCAATCTACAGAAATTTACCTAACCATATACGTCATATTCACAGGACTTCACGTCATCCGACCAACGGCCGTAGCCGTGTTGAAACACCGGATCCTGTGAGATCTCCGAAGTTAAGCAACATTGGGCGTGGTCAGGAGCTGGGCGGGTTGCCACACGCTGTTGGTTGGGGGTAAGGGAATGGAGGAGCGGAAAGGAACTGGCCACCCTACCGCACGTAAACTCCGGCTCAGGAACACCTCTGAGGAGGTTCGGACCTGCCTTCGGGCAGAATAACCCTTACTCACGTCATCCGGTTTATACTTGTATTGGTTTAAGCAGAATTCTTTCACCAAAATATCCTTTGTTGGCTTTCAAGACAGTCTACAAACGCATTATTTCACCTCCAAGCCCACCCAGTTGAAATTTCTGTATAGTCGAACCGCATTCTGCAGGAATGGAGGAATATTTGATAGAATTTAGACGCACAAACTGTCCTTCATTTCCAGGTAAAACGTCTCTCACAAATTTCAGTAGAAAGTAATAATAATAATAACAATAATAATAATAATAATGTATGGCCAACACTTGTCCCTTTGCATTGTGGGGTTGGCTATGAAGCGAGATTAATCTTCGTCGTGAGTTTTACGAAAGGATGCCCTTCCTTGACGTCAGCCTCATCAGAGGAGTTAATGAGAGGAAATGAATGACGTGATATATGATAGGAAGGGAGATGGTAAAACCTTGTGCAGGCACATAGCCTACTCCAGTCGAATAGCAGTAAGGTATCTGCTCAAGGCTTCACGCCCCATTCGACGGACAAATCGCCATCAGTACAGTCGTATACCCTCACTCCATACGAGTACTGCGCAGAGGTTTGGAATTTAATCCAGGCTTTTGGCACGCACTCTAGTGATTAGAAATTTTATATCAATACCTCTCTAACCCTGCCGGACAACATCGTGTTGGTCAAATATTTTTAGACCAACGGGACTCGAAACGGCTAACCACTGTGTCAGACCATATAGATTAAAATACGTCTAACGATCGTCACCACCAGGCGGGCTAGATAATAAAAATAATAATAATAGCCGGCATCTATTACTCATTTTAACATCTGTAATAATTTCTGGTCAGAACTGATATATTTCTGTCGTTGAAGTATAGAACTCTAACACCTTCGTTACTGTTTCAGGGGAGGAGAATGTCCGCCATATTGTAGAGACGCGAGTTCTGGACGCCTGGCGGGGATGCAGCAGTATGATAACCAGAGTGAAGATAGAACTGGAATGTGTACCTGGAGCCGCACCATTTGCTGTCCAGGAACTGCTTTCTCCACCACCAGACATCGAAGAATTTTACTCAGGGCGTGGGTGGTACGACATATCCATGACAGTAGATCTCTTGCGAGAACCTTCTTTATGAACGACTAATCCGGAGCTACATCACGTGATGATTTGTAGATCGTTTGGTGAAGCATGTGAAGTGTGCATCATGATTGTGAATTGTATGAAGAAACAGTGTCTGTTGGTTGATGTTGATTCTGGCCTTTTTTATTTCGAGTACTTAATCCAGACCCAGCGGTACCCCAATAAATTATTTACATAATCTGAGCTATTAAATATTGTCGAACACAACATGATTGCAATATTACGTTAATGTTCTATAATGTACCCCTGCAAACAAAACATTTTGCATGACATAAAACCCTTCTCGTAAAAACAAAATAGGCGAATATACATTTAACTTGAAACAGTCAATGTGATGGCTTGGCCTGCTTTGAACCTGCCAGTTACTTGATATTTGTCACAATGGTGGACACCCCATAAATCATAAGTCTGGTTGTGCTCTTGTAATTACTGAGCAGTCAGCGGCCAGTATCTAGTATTCGGGAGATCGTGGGTTCGAACCCCACTGTCAACAGCCCAGAAGATGGTTTTCCGTGGTTTCCCATTTTCACACCAGGCAAATGCTGCGTCTGTACCTTAAATAAGGCCTTCCCACTACTATCCCCTTCCTGCCTCATCGTCGCCATAAGACCCATCTGCCGCGGTGCGACGTGAAGCAAATAACAAGAAAAAAATCTCAAATCCTCAGCAGTTTCAAACCCCTCTTGTCCCTTCGTTCTCCTTTATCGATACATCGATACATTCATTCTTCAAAAGTTCAGATCTCCTCATTCTTTCTTTCCATTTTGTCTTTTTACTGAAGAGAGGATGGTTGCTTAGTATTACTTCCTCTTAAAACAATACATACTTCCACTACCACCACCACCACCACCACCATCACCACCAACACCACTACCACCACCACCACCACACCACCACTACCTCCGTTATCATCTAATAAATAAAGTTGTAGGGGGTCCGCTGTCTGTAATTCCTTTTGCTTTGCCAGATCTTCAAATATTTATCCGTTTTAGGTCAACTCAAGACCGAATCGGTGGTTTTTACTTTTCGTGCCTGTCTGTTTGTCTGTTTGTCTGTTCCACCATCACATCGAAACGGCTGGATAGATCTCAACCAAACTTCATATTTAGAGTATACTCATCCCGGGGAAGGTTTCGATATGCATATCATTTTAAAATCTTTGAAAAGACGGGGATTTTATAGGAAAACCACAACGGTTTTCCTCCATTTTCTCTTATACTGTTGATTTTCTGTAAACTCTGTGGACCGTATGTGAAAGGTCTCTTCATTTTAAACAACTTTCGTTATGTTCATAATTTACCTTACTCTTC
Organism: Anabrus simplex; assembly: GCF_040414725.1. NCBI lineage: Eukaryota > Metazoa > Arthropoda > Insecta > Orthoptera > Tettigoniidae > Anabrus > Anabrus simplex. Next base: position 1,509,063,390 of record NC_090265.1, on the reverse strand, counting down.
AAATGACGGAGAAATTTACTATTTTCTGCCGATACCATGCTCGGCATTGAGTGGCCGACAGAGCGACAACGAATATATGGGTTACCATGGCAACGTCTCTGACTGCTTGGCAGCAGGGAAGTAACGTATTTCCATTTTCCTCATCATTCCTTTACATTCGTGGTTGTTCCTTGGGTAGAAAGCAAGAGAGTCGTCAATCGGCCATTCTGCGGGATATTGGCGGACTATAATTGGAGGTTATAACCGTCCTTGAATAGCTTAAGTCATAACACAAATATTCATCTTCTTATCTGATTACCTAAGAATCCCTGCGCCTAAATTTCTCTCCAACTACCGCTTTCTTATATCCATAACTCACACCGGCATAATTTATGGAGGAGCGTTTGATTTTCCAATACATTCACTTGGTATTTACATATTTGTCGTCATCCGGATGTCCTCAGTTATAATCTATTTTCTATTAATTTTAACTTACTAAACTGCATTATTTTCTTCCTTAATTACCACGTATGTATGCGAGTGCTAATCCCGAATATTGGACACTCTTTTCTTTGAGGAAATATTCTAAGCTACGCAAATGTATAAATTTTGACCCAGGAAAATTTCGATGCAATTTTAACGAGGGTGCAGACCTTCGTTTCGGGGTAATTGGTGGCTAATCGGTAAGTCGTATCACAAGTCAGAAAGCAAATGGCGTTTCATTTTGGAGGGATCTACAACTTTTGTCCTATAACTTTTCGTCGTATTTCTATCCCTAATACGTTAAATTCAGCTGTATTTCTAGATTTCATGTTGATTTTGTACCTTTACACGTATATGTTATCATTTGGCACACTTATAGGAAAGGTAGAATCATGACATTCGGCACGCACATTGACATGATCATTGGCATGTTATAGCCAAATTTTATCATTCTAGCTGTCACATGAGTATCAAAAATATAAAGTAGTATGTGAAAACTGTACAAAATTTCAGTCCATTCAATGACTAACTCAATCTAACCCATGAATATAGGTGATACGAGAAGATGCCATAGGACCAACCGTGTAGAGCACTGAAAGGGGCGTCTGATGGTGATGTCCGTTTGTAGATACGTCGTACAGTTTCAAAGCAGTAACTATAGAAATAAAGATCTGCACTTCTAGAGTGTGTTTCTACATTGACAATTTTGGCGAAATTTCCGTACAGTTATGCGTTTCAGGTGTAATAATGTCCATCTGCATATATTCAGTTTTAGTGTCTGTCTTGTTTGTTTGTTTGTCTGTTTGTCTATAACTTGGAAACTACTGGATATATTTCCACCACATTTGATATTTAGAATCTACCTGTCCTTTGGTAGGTTTTAGGGCAAATATTGTTTCTAAATCCCTGAATTGACTGGGGGATTATACGAAACCGAAACCGTGATTTTGCATTCCCACCAAATATACACAACCAAACTTAATGTAAATTTACCTGCCTTAATGGAAATTAATTCCTAAGCGTTTTTCCTCATGTGCATCATTTCAATACGAGGGTTAATAAGGGAGATATCATTAACGGACCGTTTTCCGGTACAAGTCCCACCGGACTTAACTCAAGAGCGGGTGCGTGCAAAGCGTATTTTTTACAACTTGAAAACTACTGAAGATATTTGAGTCAAACTTTATATTAACATCCACCTGTCCAACGGTAGGTGTTAATCGTCAATAACATTTCATGTTCCCGGAATGGACTGGCGGTTTATAGGAAACAGAAATGGTGATTTTACTCTTACACCATATATACAGTACAAGACCAACCTGACTGAAAATCGACCAAACGTGATGGAATTCCATCTCTAAAACTTTTTTTCATGTGCATTTTTGCGACAGGAGGATTAATAAGGGAGATATCATAAACGGTCCGTTTTTCAGGTTAAGTCCAGCGGATATAGCCCAAAAGGTGTTGTACGTGGAGCAGGTTCCTTATCCATCTATGTAAATAAAATCGTAACGACTGTGCGCCTGTACATTGACTATTTTGGCGAAATTTTCGTACAGCTACACGTTTAAGGGGTAATAATGTCCATCTGCATATTTTTTTGGTTTAGTTTCTTGAAAGTCCTATTTTTTACACTCCTCACCGAAAACCCAGATTGCGGCATAATCTGCCAGTCGAAGAAGGATATTGAAATTTGGAAAAATTATACGTTTTAGCCTGTAACGGACGGAAAAATTCGAAGATCTTTAAATTTTTCCCTTTTTATCCCGAAATATGGAGGCAATTTTAATGATGGTGCAGACCTTCGGGAAGCATTATCACATAACGGATGGCACAATCCCCGTTCAATTTGGAGTGATCTACAACCTTGGTCTTACGACTTTTTGTCGTATTTCTATCCCTTTTACTTTTGATTTCTCGATGTTAAGTAAATTTGGACTTTTCACATATATAATTCAAACCTTCCATCACTTATATGAAAGATAGAATCATCAAACTGCTCACGAAAATTGGTCCACCCAGTAGCCATATGTGAGCCAAGTGCTATGTATGTAGCTGTCACTTAACTATCCGAAAAGCAATGCAATGTGAGATAATCTTACACAAATTTTACCCTATTCCACGTTTCTAACTCAATCTGACCCATGAATAGATGAGATATCATAAGACCAGCAATTTAGGCCGCTAAATCCGGCGTCTTATGGTACAATCCTTTCTCGATATGATGTACCGTTTAGCAGCAGTTAATCTGTAAATGACGGTCTGCAATATTGTAAACAAGCACATACTTTCGTATGTCGAACTATACGTATTCACTGATGTCGATTTTGTAGCGATCGAGAAAGGGTGTGTCTGCTATTGTAATCAGTACTTCCCACACCGACTTTGAATGGCAGTAGGAATGGGGTCCTTCTCCAATTACTGTGTAACTGGCATTAATAAGGCAGGCCTACCATTGTAATGAATAATTCACTTCTCGATTTGACTTGCAGAAGGCAAGGGAGCATGCAGTTTTGTTCAAAACTCCCCTTACCCGATTGTGTTTAGCTGTAGTCAAGCGTTCCCGCAGTTATAAACAGATGTACCCATCTAAAATGTGACTGACATAAGGCATACTGGCCTGCTATTTTGATGGAAACTCACCAACTTGGTGTGACTGGCAGTGAGCTGGCTGGCAGTTGGAAAAGGGGCCTCTCATTATAATGATAACTGCACAACTCAATTTTGACTGGTTGTAGGGAAGTTTCCTGCCATTATAATAAAACTCCTCAATTTGTAATATGTCTGGAAGTAGGAAAGGGGGCTGCCATTGTAAAGGAAACTCCCCAAATCGATTGTGACCGCGCAGTAGGCAACGGACCCTGCAATTATAATGTAAACTTCCCAACTCGATTGTGAATGGCAGTAGGCAAGTGGGCCTGTCACTATCATCACAAATCCGTAACAAACACAACAACGTATGGGGACCTCTCCATGCTGTTTCTCGGATAACGCTAAGAGACATGCTATTTTAAAACAATCTTATTTACTGCATGTACAGTATTTACTTCAAAATTCGTATACAATGCAGAATACCGCAGCGAAGCACGGGTACATTTGCTAGTTTCAGATACAACTTCTGAAAGAGATAGTGGAAGTTGGCCAATGCTTTGAATAAACCAGCTCGAAATCAGAGTACTCTTATCTCCATTACTAAGCATGGAAAGGGATGCTCTTACAGTGTTGTTGGCTGTAGCAGTGCTCCTAATCACTGCCAGCGCCACTTTTAGACTATTTACTCGAAAACTATATAAAAGAGGAAGTAACCTTTATCTCTATTCTCTGGGCCTGTATTCCAACAGGTAAACTCAAAACTACAAACGATACGGAGTCGTATTATACAAAATTCGAAACTATCTCTACCCCAATTCTTCTGTCTGGAAACATACGGGAGTGTTAAAGGATTTGCAGAGTGAACGTGTTTTAAAATAATTACTAAAAGACATGAACATGCTTTGTCTTCGCTCTTAAAAATGTGAACGCATAGCTGCCGAACTGCGGGGAAAATATTAAAATGGTAAGTTATAGTTAGAGGTCTACGCGCATAAAGTGATAAGCTGTCAGTTTTAAAGGAAGGATATTCTTTTATTTGCGGTAGAGAATTGCCACCACCCTCGGAAGGGATGAATTGTACTAGTTACGAAAACACGAGGATTTGCGTTAAAGACATGTTGTTTTGTGATATCGAAGACCTGCGAGTTTTAGAACGGAAACTCACTCATAATAACGAAGTAGTATAACAACAAATTCCATCATAAAATATACATTGGCGGGAAAAAATATCCGAACACCATGAAGGGGTTGTGCTAGATTAACGAACGTTGGTAAGCTTGTATATACATCTGAAAGATGACGTAAATTCAAATTTCCCGCAAATCGCATTAGCGCGGTGTCAGTAGTGGCCCTATGACGTTGCTTGTCATCTTTGCTTTAAATACGTGCTGTACTATGCGAGAGCATTAGTTACCCGTGAGATTGGACGGAATGGCTGTGAGTGGGTCAAGAATGCCTTTATGATAAAGAAGAGGCCAGTATTCACAGCTCACTGCGGTTGAACGCGGCTGTATAATAGGGCTACGTGAAGGTGGATTTTCCTTCCACGCTATTGCAGAACGACTTGGCAAGAACGTCTACACTGTGCATGCGTGCTGGCAGCAGTGGTCACGAGGAGGTACGCTCGCAAGAAGTCTGGGCTCTGGACGTCCCCGTGGAATAACCGAGAGGGAGGACCGCCGTATTCGGCGTATGGCTGTGGCACAGCAGACTGAGTCTGCAGCAACAATTCGAGCGGCAATTAGCACCATAGTGACGCAAAGAACTGTTCGAAGTGCGTTACTTGAAGGACAGCTACTAGCCAGACGCCCTGCGGCTTGCATTCCACTTAACCCAAACTACCGCCGTCTGCGACTTCAGTGGTGTTAAGCGAGAGTTCATTGGAGGATGGAGTGGGGGTCATTGTGTTTTCCGATGAAAGCCGGCTCTGCCTTGGTGCCAGTGATAGCCGTGTGTTGGTTAGGAGGGGGCCTGGTGCTCACCTGCATTCCACCTTTCTGCGGCGTCGACACACTCGACCTACGCCAGGAGTTCTGCTCTGGGGAGCAATTTCCTCTGACAGTAGGAGCAATCTCGTGGTTACTCCACGCACGCCGAGCGCAGATGTAAACGTCCGTCTGGTGATTCGGCATGTTGTGCTGCCATTCATGAACAGAATTCCCGGAGGTATTTTCCAACAGGATAATGCACGCCCCCATGCCGCTGTTGCAACCCAACGTGCTCTACAGAGGGTCGACATGTTGCCTTGGCCTGCTTGATCCCCCGATCTGTCCCAAATCGAGAACGTATGGGACATTATTGGACGACAACTCCAGAGTCATCCAAAACCGACATTAACCCTCCCTGTATTGACCGATCAAGTGCAGCAGGCATGGAACACCATCCCATAAGCTGATATCCTGCACCTGTACAACTCAACGCCTGCATTCAACAGTCAGGCGATTACACCTGTTGTTAATGGACCAGCGCGAATATTAACCACTAGTCTTGTACCTCAAACATCTCGTACAGCTGTTGTTACGAGTTGCACTCGTATGCACCAGAAGTACTTTGATAATGAATGTCGCTGTGACATTCCCGTTTCAATATACGATGTACATTAGCTGAGATGACACTGTTTATGTCAAGCAAGTCGTATCGCTTTACATCGGGTAAGTTGAATAGTTTAGAATTTGATCGCTAGCGCTGTTTATATTAACCGCAGAAGCTGCTTACAATGCACACAATCCACTATTACTCAAAATATTTGACTCCTATTATGATGATGTTTGTTCCTTAAAGGAGCTTAACAGCTAGGTCATCGACCCCTAACGCGTATTATCAGTTTACGAAATATATCAACAAACGCAGTGATCAAGCTACGTTTAGCCTACAATCTGAAATAGTGGAGCAATTTCAGACAGGTTGTTACATTTGTAGTTCAGAAGCAGTCTGGTGTATGTTTCCTTGTGACACACATGTCTGAAGAATAAGTGGTGCAATTTCAGTCAGGTCGTTACATTTACAATTCAGAAGCACTTTGGCGTAATTTTTTTCTTTTCACATACATGAACGGACACCTACTATTACTCACTTGGTACTACATTTAGAAAATTGACAGAGTTTTCTTCACAGAAAATAACGCCATCGACATTGTGAGCAATCCACCTGACATCACATTGACTGCCTTTCCCAATAATGTACCCATGATGAATATGTAAAATTTCTGACATACGACTAGGTCTCTGGGTTTTATACTTGGAATTAGCCTACTAAAATATTCCAGTGAGAAGACAAGGAACTACAGTGGAAGTCAAAGATAGGACGCCTTTTGCAAGATTAAGAACTATCCAAGGAATAACTCACGATAACTTTCAAGGAGCGTGCAAAGCTATGGATCTGTTAGAAAAAGATTCCGAATGGGGAAACAGGTTATCTGAAGCTGGCGTTTCTAATACACCCCAATCACTCAGACTTTAATTTTCAATTTTGATAACATTTTGTCGTGTTACGGATCCCCTTAGTCTTTGGCAAAATCATCGTGAAGGTATGGCTGAAGACATATTGTACCGCAGGAGACAGGAACGTTCTTCAGATAAGATAAATTACTATGACGGCATTTTCAACGAAGCTTTTCTGGTGTTAAATAAAGGGGTAGAATCAATTTGTGGAAAAACCATCAAAGACTTTAGATTACAATTTTAACTTTTTTTTTTACAAGTTGCTTAACGTCGCACCGACACAGATAGGTCTTACGGCGACTATGTGGCAGGAAAGGGCTAGGAGCGGGAAGGAAGCGGCCGTGGCCTTAATTAAGTTACAGCCACAGCATTTGCCTTGTGTGAAAATGGTAAACCATGGAAAACCATCTTCAGGGCTACCAACAGTGGGGTTCGAACCCACTATCTCCCGAATACTGGATACTGGCAGCACCTAAGCGGCTGCAGCTATCGAGCTCGGTAAGACTTTAGATTACTTCTGTCAAATAATACAAGTATGGTTGCCAACAGAGACTATTTGCGAGAAACGTCCTACGATAACTCCCGTCTGTTACAAGCCGTTCAAATGAGATTCGTTTTAACGTGGACCAGCAAACGGCTTATGAAGCAGTAATGACCTCAATTAACAATAACAAAGACAAAATTTTGTTCCTTGTCGCCAATGGAGGTACAGGAAAAACATTTTAATTCATTTATTGCTCGCCAAAATAAGGCCAGAGCAAAATATCGCTTTCGCTGTAGCTTCGTCCGACATTGCACCTACGCTCTTGGAATGTGGTTACACTTCGCATGCTACCTTCATTGTCCCACTTAACGTTTGTCCTGATGACACATCCAACGTTTGGAACATAACAAAAGAAAGCAACACATCTAAATTAAAACGGGATTGCAAGTTGATGGTTTGGGATGAAGCTTCCATGTCACATAAAAGCATTTTTGAGGCGGTATATGAAACATTGTGAGGTTTACGAAATAACGCATTAATTGGTGGTGGCACTGCATTATTTTCTGGTAATTTTCACCAAATACAACCCAGTTTTAGGAAAGGGGATCGCCCATTATCACTATCCTATCCTTGCTGATCACCATGACTACAGTATCGCTCAGTGCTTCATGCTTCGTAACACTTATCAACTTCATCCCCATCTACACCCTCATATGAAGAATAAACTGAGACAGTTCTCATGCTGATGCCTCCACCTGCTAAATATTCCCCCAACATTCGCTCATTTATGTGCCAGACAGAACCTCTGTTTTGTGCAATAGCATTCCCCCTTACTCTACCCCTCTCAGCACCCGTTAAGAACGCCTTTATAATCTCCTTACACGTTATCTACCTTTATCTAAATATCATTAACTCCTAATAGGTCGAGATCTCTCCTCTTTTCTGATTCAGTATTTCTTCCGTAAGCCCCATTAATTTTGATAGCTACCCAACCAATTCTATATCGTTCACGAAATAGTTAAAAAAGATTCCCTAGCTTTTCAAATGGAATGGGATACCTTTATACCCGTAGGTCCGAGACTTGCTTAGAATGTTCTGTTCTCCAGGTAAATTCTGTGAAGCAGGATTCTACCCTACTTACACATAGTCCCAGTGAGAATCACTCCTCAAACGGGTTTGGGACAACTGGTGGACAGTGTAGTCCTAGCCGTCTGAGCACAAGGAAGGCCATGGCTCAGAAAATGTCCCAGATGCACATTCCTATTCTCGACCACTTACTAGACCCGTCAGCCATTGTGTACGGTTCATGAATTAGGACGTGACTACAGTGACTCACAGAAAGAAACAGAAATAAGTATTTTGTATAACTATCACCGTATATTGAGACCAGCACAACTGGTTTAAGAAATAGATTAATCATTTTGAGCTTGACGTTGTTGATGATGATGATGATAATGATAATGATGATGATCTTCTCCTGAATTGTCCGGCTCTATGGCTAAATGGTTAGGACGCAGGACGTTGGTCACAGTGGTCCCGGGTTCGATTCCCGGCAGGGTCGGAAATTTTAATCATCATTGGTTAATTTCTCTGGCACGGGGGCTGGGTGTATGTGTCGTCTTCATCATCATTTCATCTTCATCACGACACGCAGGCCGCCTAAGGGAATCAAATCAAAAGACATGCAAGTGGCAAGCCGAACATGTCCTCGGACACTCCCGGCACTAAAAGCCATACGCCATTTCATTTTTCTCATGAATTAGGAATGTACTGCTCCATGGGCAATTACCGAGAAGGAGGAGCTGTCTGATCCAGGTTCAAGAAATACAGGAGCATATTATGTGAAATTCACTATTAGTGGTCGTATTCATCTTAATCACTGTGATATGATTAAACATTTTGTCCAATATTTCCAAATTGCTCCGCCTCTAATTATAAACTCTACATCCTGTCAAAAATGGAGGATAATTACATACTCATGTTGTGGTAATTCCAAGCTATAAATATGAATGCATTACTTTATGTTGAAGGAGCCTCCGTGGCTCAGACGGCAGCGCGTCGGCCTCTCACCGCTGGATACCGTGGTTCAAATCCCGGTGACTCCATATGAGGTTTGTGCTGGACAAAGCGGAGGCGGGACAGGTTTTTCTCCGTGTACTCCGGTTTTCCCTGTCATCTTTTATTCCAGCAACACTCTCCATTATCATTTCATAGCATTTATCACTCATTAATAAATCACCTTGGGAGTGGCGACCCCATTGTAATAACAGCCTATATATGTTTCATTCATTACATCCCTGACTCGGTCAATGACTGAAAAACAGGTTGTAGGTTTTCATTTTCACTTTATGTTGAAATTAATTTCCAGTTGGTACCAACATCTTCTGGGAGTCTAAGCCAACTTAATTCTGCGCAAGACAATGTAACCAATGACTTCAAGTCAATAACAAAGTAGAAAAAATTAACGTATTCTGTGTTTAGTACAGAGAATTACGCATTATTAGAGGATGAATGAGCTTTTTGATTATGATGATGAGGATGATGATGATGATGATGATGATGATGATGATGATGATGATGATGATGATGATGATCTTCTCATGAATTAGGAACGTACTGCTCCATGGGCAATTACCGTGAAGGAAGAGCTGTCTGATCATGGTTCAAGAAATAAGTAAGTTCAGGACCTTGGTACATAACATGTAGGATCTTCCAGAAAGAGTGATCAGAACTGGCGGAAATTGGTCTGAACTGCTTCCTTTGTCCTTCACCAACATGGGGTAGGACTGGAAATCCAGGAAGCCTGACAGGAATTAACCGTTAAATATTCCTTGTGGCTATAACTGTCCTGATACAGCGCTTGTAGAGAAAGTTCTCCGATGGGAGTGGGTGGCGTGTGCCATGTTTAGGATACTGTGTGGTTGTGCGATGGAGGATAGTGTACCGTGTGATGCGGAAGAGGTAATATTGAGAACAACACAAATACCAGGTCCCTCAAACTGGTCTTGAATCGAACCCGAGGTAAGTATCAGTAACCATGGAGCCAGAAGGAGAAGAATAATATGAAAAGCATACATGGATACGTACATACATAAACCATACATAAGCTTCCGTGAAATAACTAGATTCCTCCACAATTCTCTATTTCTAACTAGCTCTTTGGATTCGTTTAGTTCCATACCTCTCTTTAAATCTTTAGTAAATGAGTGTATCGTCGACTTGGTTAATAATAATAATAATAATAATAATAATAATAATAATAATAATAATAATAATAATAATTGCCCTTTGGGTACATTTCCCAGGCTACTTAAATTGCGTGCAGTCTCCATGGCCATCTATGACAGTGACCAAATAATTTTTAAGACTTTCTAAAACTTCCTTCTCTGATGGTTAGATATTCTAGCGATCTCTAGTGGAGTAAAAACAAATTCATTTCAGAAGATATTTAAGTTGTTGTAGTTGGTAAACCTTTTTTTCTGAAGATTGATTTTTAATGTACCGAATTTGTCAATACTTCACTTGGTTTCTCCTCTGATGTAATCTGCCTATCACATGGCTGTAACTAAGCTCTCTAGTTAATCAAACCCGGGAGTGCGTGTGGCTATTTAGTCTATCAGTGCTCTGGATTTTAATTTTACCGGGAACTTTACCCGACGTTGCTATTTAAGGATTTGCTCCGGTTATTGAGAGTACAAACTCACGGAGGTTGGAGAGGGCAAGACGCAGGGAGCGGTCGGCCTGAAAAAGATCCAGTGCTAAAAGGTAATGGCAGAATTTACCTAAACATGTGATTGTGCCAGTGTGAATTTTGAGGGGAAGATTTCAGCAGTTTTCTAAATATCTAATATGAAATCTTTCCTTTTGGGGCTGAAATGTAGGACCTTCTGCGCAGTATTCGGACTCAATTTATAATCCCTGCTGGGAAAATACCTGTGAAACACGAAGCGAATATTACGACTGTGTGTTTTAACTAACACATGAGCTGTAATCTATACGCATTGTACTGCGGTGCAATATAGCATAGATGGTAAAAGCAAGTCGAACGTACCGTGCGCCAGTCTTACGTGTGATATGTCGAGTCCTGGGCCGGTATGCATGGATTTTAACGTCCGTTAATGACCATTGAATATTCTCTTTAATGCACATTTGCAGTGAATGGAAGAGTATGTGGCCGAAAAAGTGACCGATATATCATCAGGTTCGGACGAAGACGGGATGGCTAGTGCAGGGGAGAGTAGGGTCTAAACTGCACCAACAATGGTTAGTTACGTTAGCAAGTGTTCACGCCGCTGAATGGATAATCTGCTGTACTGCAGCACAGTCGGTGTTATTGATGTGAAGATTTCGGTGATGAGTTGTCGAGAATAATCGAAATTTTCTGGCTCCTGGATATGGAAACCACATCGTTAAATGTTCTCCATGCACCACATCCTCCAGCAGATGTGAGAGTTCATGACAAAGAAAGTAAAGATGGCGTCTTGTCTGTTTCATTTCTATATACGCTCATTTGCAGAAAACCCTCGGGGTTTATATTATTTAATGATATTTTGGCTTAACAGATTCCTATTTCTCAGGCAATAAATTCAAAGATGTACGTTTTACTGTGTTTACCGTGCGTACCGAAAGGACAGATGTTTTCAGGACGTATGTAAAACTGCGGTTTGTATAAAATATAATGATCATTTTTATTCCAGCATATTTAATCAATCACACAATTTGATATCTAATCATAATTTATTTTTTATAAATATGTAATCCTTGTTTATGTCTCTGAACTCTGGCTTTAGGCTCCTTCGTTGATAGATCACAATGACTCCATACTTGGATACTGATCTGTCAGAGTCTACATTTTATGTTAAGTATCCAAAGATATTGTGACAAATCCCCAGTGAACAATGTAGTCTGGAGATATCCACATTTGTACATCCAGGTTGTTTTATTTCATCTTTCACCAGTTTTTTTTTTCAGTAAACGTATCCTTCGTAGAATGATGATGGGTTGATTGAACTCAAGCGCGCTTTTTTATTCGATTCAGCTATCACACCTTCCTTCTTCACATCTCCATTGCATAGTCCCCTAGGATCAATTTTTTAAATGATTACAAAAAACATATTTTGAAGGGCTTCTGCAATTAAAATATTTAAATTGACTGGGTTCTTCTGTGATGCTGCTTTAAGCTGATTTATCTATTCAAGCCTTTTGACAGATGGCTGAAAGGAACTTATCAAGTTCATCTGAGAGAACTAATTTTGCCAGCAGCTCGAGCATGATATGTAGAACCTTCAACTTTGAGTAAAGGACATGAGCTCTTCGATTGCTGTTCTCATCTAGAAGACGTAATAAATCGAAAAATCTGTAGCAATTGTCAGTGAAAAGCTGAGCGCGCACTCTGTCAGTACCTCCAGTGTAGGGACTCATAACTTTCAGGAACCTAACCTGGCGATTTTCTTCACGTAACTGCTCCATGAAATCTATGATCTCGTGTAGATGTTTGTGAATATAGAATCTACTTTCAAACCAGCTATTCTACTTTGTTTGCACATGCAATAAAAACACTTTAATTTTGGTGGTGTCATTGTATTTATTTACCAAAAGAAATTAAGTACATGTTTCCTTTTTCTAGTATTCTGGCAATTTTAAGTTCATCCAAACTCTGCCAAGTATGGCCTTCCAGGTTCACTTTTTTGACCCAACACAGAATATGCAACAGGGTATCTTCTACGGGATGTTGAAGAGTGGTGACACATGAAGTAATATATCGGGCAGAGCCGGTAGAGTTTCCTGCTTTATATTTAGTTTCGTCTCACATAACAAAATCTTCTTGTCTTCCCCATTTTTCATTTACCTCAGTAATTTGTATATAATGCTGAGTAACTCTATCGGCAGAAGGTAAATCGCCACTTCCCCTTCACGTGCTTTGAGAGCCAATGACTTCTCTTCTTCTTATTTCCCTTTCCTACAGATATCTCCATACTTAAAATTCATTCTACTGTGTCCACGATAAATTCTGATCTCTTCTTTGACGTTTTTCACGTTTGTAATCGACGCCGCGACAAATAATTTACTCTCTGGATTAGTAATTCCTTAAATTGGCCTGATTGTGCGACTCACTTTCAACGTGTGTTTTCATTAATGTATCTGACAGTTCGTAGTCGAGTCTTCTATTACATACATGACACATTAGAATCTATATTCAAACCAGGCATTCTACTTTGTTTGCATATGCAAAAAAATTCTTCAGCTTTACTGGTAACTGACACGCTTGGTTTCGGTATTGTTTCAAGACGTACCTATTTTCAAAAGTGACGCTTAACAAAACCTCGTAATGGTATTAACCTCGCACAGTTATTTCATTTTTTTCAAATTGTGCACGTGGAAATGCATTCAATTGTTTACGAGGATACAATGAAACTATATGCAAAATAAAATCGGGAAACTTGATTTACCGAAAAGAAAAAAGCTGAAATCCCAATAACTGAAACCTTGAAGCTATATAGAGTGTTAGGGTGATAGGTATAAATAATTCTGCTCGTTATTATCAGACCCCTGAACAATACGATGCCAAAAAAGCGCTATTTCAAAAATATAACCAAGAAGTTTCAACTTTGATATTTGTAGCTCAGGTAGTATTTAATGATGAACGAGTTAAGGCTTTGCCAAAATTCATTAAATTATTTGACATTGTGAAAACGCTCGCTTCTTCCACGTAGAACATTTGCATACAACTTGTGGATGCATACTACCTGAGGCTGTAGTAAAGTGATGTATTTAGGATGGTTTCTTGCACATTATACATGTATATGTCCCGTAGCCACAGTGAAGTGATGTGTTCAGCTTCAATGAGTGATGTAGTTAGGATTGTTTCTTCACATTATGTACACTGACTGACAGAGAAAATGCAACACCAAGAAGGAGTGGTCAGAACTTTATGCCAATTGCAGGGTAGACTGACGTCACTGAGGTATGCTCATGATGTGAAATGCGCCGCTGTGCTGCGCACGTAGCGAACGATAAATGGGACACGGCGTTGGCGAATGGCCCACTTCGTACCGTGATTTCTCAGCTGACAGTCTGTGTAGAACGTGTTGTCGTGTGCCACAGGACACGTGTATAGCTAAGAATGCCAGGCCGCCGTCAACGGAGGCATTTCCAGCAGACAGACGACTTTACGAGGGGTATGGTGATCGGGCTGAGAAGGGCAGGTTGGTCGCTTCGTCAAATCGCAGCCGATACCCATAGGGATGTGTCCACGGTGCAGCGCCTGTGGCGAAGATGGTTGGCGCAGGGACATGTGGCACGTGCGAGGAGTCCAGGAGCAGCCCGAGTGACGTCAGCACGCGAGGATCGGCGCATCCGCCGCCAAGCGGTGGCAGCCCCGCACGCCACGTCAACCGCCATTCTTCAGCATGTGCAAGACACCCTGGCTGTTCCAATATCGACCAGAACAATTTCCCGTCGATTGGTTGAAGGAGGCCTGCACTCCCGGCGTCCGCTCAGAAGACTACCATTGACTCCACAGCATAGACGTGCACGCCTGGCATGGTGCCGGGCTAGAGCGACTTGGATGAGGGAATGGCGGAACGTCGTGTTCTCCGATGTGTCACGCTTCTGTTCTGTCAGTGATAGTCACCGCAGACGAGTGTGGCGTCGGCGTGGAGAAAGGTCAGATCCGGCAGTAAGTGTGGAGCGCCCTACCGCTAAACAACGCGGCATCATGGTTTGGGGCGCTATTGCGTATGATTCCACGTCACCTCTAGTGCGTATTCAAGGCACGTTAAATGCCCACCGCTACGTGCAGCATGTGCTGCGGCCGGTGGCACTCCCGTACCTTCAGAGGCTGCCCAATGCTCTGTTTCAGCAGGATAATGCCCGCCCACACACTGCTCGCATCTCCCAACAGGCTCTACGAGGTGTACAGATGCTTCCGTGGCCAGCGTACTCTCCGGACCTCTCACCAATCGAACAAGTGTGGGATCTCATTGGACGCCGTTTGCAAACTCTGCCCCAGCCTCGTACGGACGACCAACTGTGGCAAATGGTTGACGGAGAATGGAGAACCATCCCTCAGGACACCATCCGCACTCTTATTGACTCTGTACCTCGACGTGTTTCTGCGTGCATCGCCGCTCGCGGTGGTCCTACATCCTACTGAGTCGATGCCATGCGCATTGTGTAACCTGCATATCGGTTTGAAATAAACATCAATTATTCGTCCGTGCCGTCTCTGTTTTTTCCCCAACTTTCATCCCTTTCGAACCACTCCTTCTTGGTGTTGCATTTGCTCTGTCAGTCAGTGTATGTATACGTCCTGAAACCACACTGAAGTGATGTGTACAGCTGCAGTTCAGTGATGAACTTAGGGTTGTTTCTTGCACAATCCGCATGTATACGTCCTGAAACCACACTGAAGTGATGTGTACAGCTGCAGTGCAGCGATGAACTTAGGGTTGTTTCTTGCACATTATGCATGTATACGTCCTGAAGCCGCAGTGAAGTGATGTGTACAGCTGCAGTGCAGTGATGAACTTAGGGATGTTTCTTGCACAATTCGCATGTATACGTCCTGAAGCAGCAGTGAATTGATGTGTACAGCTGCAGTGCAGTGATGAACTTAGGGTTGTTTCTTTCACATTATGCATGTATACGTCCTGAAGTCGCAGTGAATTGATGTGTACAGCTGCAATGCAGTGATGAACTTAGGGTTGTTTCTTTCACAATTCGCATGTATACCTCCTGAAGTCGCAGTGAATTGATGTGTACACCTGCAGTGCAGTGATGAACTTAGGGTCGTTTCTTGCACAATTCGCATGTATATGACCTGAAGCAGCAGTGAAGTGATGTGTACAGCTGCAGTGCAGTGATGAACTTAGGGTTGTTTCTTGCACAATCCGCATGTATACGTCCTGAAGCAGCAGTGAAGTGATGTGTACAGCTGCAGTTCAGTGATGAACTTAGGATTGTTTCTTGCACATTATGCATGTATACGTCCTGAAGCAGCAGTGAAGTGATGTGTACAGCTGCAGTGCAGTGATGAACTTAGGGTTGTTTCTTGCACAATCCGCATGTATACGTCCTGAAGCAGCAGTGAAGTGATGTGTACACCTGCAGTGCAGTGATGAACTTAGGGTTGTTTCTTGCACAATTCGCATGTATATGACCTGAAGCAGCAGTGAAGTGATGTGTACAGCTGCAGTTCAGTGATGAACTTAGGGTTGTTTCTTGCACATTATGCATGTATACGTCCTGAAGCAGCAGTGAAGTGATGTGTACAGCTGCAGTGCAGTGATGAACTTAGGGTTGTTTCTTGCACAATCCGCATGTATACGTCCTGAAGCAGCAGTGAAGTGATGTGTACACCTGCAGTGCAGTGATGAACTTAGGGTTGTTTCTTGCACAATTCGCATGTATATGACCTGAAGCAGCAGTGAAGTGATGTGTACAGCTGCAGTTCAGTGATGAACTTAGGGTTGTTTCTTGCACATTATGCATGTATACGTCCTGAAGCAGCAGTGAAGTGATGTGTACAGCTGCAGTGCAGTGATGAACTTAGGGTTGTTTCTTGCACAATCCGCATGTATACGTCCTGAAGCAGCAGTGAAGTGATGTGTACAGCTGCAGTGCAGTGATGAACTTAGGGTTGTTTCTTGCACATTACGCATGTATACGTCCTGAAGCAGCAGTGAAGTGATGTGTACAGCTGCAGTGCAGCGATGAACTTAGGGTTGTTTCTTGCACATTATGCATGTATACGTCCTGAAACCACACTGAAGTGATGTGTACAGCTGCAGTGCAGCGATGAACTTAGGGTTGTTTCTTGCACATTATGCATGTATACGTCCTGAAGCAGCAGTGAAGTGATGTGTACAGCTGCAGTGCAGCGATGAACTTAGGGTTGTTTCTTGCACATTATGCATGTATACGTCCTGAAACCACACTGAAGTGATGTGTACAGCTGCAGTGCAGCGATGAACTTAGGGTTGTTTCTTGCACATTATGCATGTATACGTCCTGAAGCAGCAGTGAAGTGATGTGTACAGCTGCAGTGCAGCGATGAACTTAGGGTTGTTTCTTGCACATTATGCATGTATACGTCCTGAAGCAGCAGTGAAGTGATGTGTACAGCTGCAGTGCAGTGATGAACTTAGGGTTGTTTCTTGCACATTATGCATGTATACGTCCTGAAGCAGCAGTGAAGTGATGTGTACAGCTGCAGTGCAGCGATGAACTTAGGGTTGTTTCTTGCACAATCCGCATGTATACGTCCTGAAGCAGCAGTGAAGTGATGTGTACAGCTGCAGTGCAGCGATGAACTTAGGGTTGTTTCTTGCACATTATGCATGTATACGTCCTGAAGCAGCAGTGAAGTGATGTGTACAGCTGCAGTTCAGTGATGAACTTAGGGTTGTTTCTTGCACATTATGCATGTATACGTCCTGAAGCAGCAGTGAAGTGATGTGTACAGCTGCAGTTCAGTGATGAACTTAGGGTTGTTTCTTGCACAATCCGCATGTATACGTCCTGAAGCAGCAGTGAAGTGATGTGTACAGCTGCAGTGCAGTGATGAACTTAGGGTTGTTTCTTGCACATTATGCATGTATACGTCCTGAAGCAGCAGTGAAGTGATGTGTACAGCTGCAGTGCAGCGATGAACTTAGGGTTGTTTCTTGCACATTATGCATGTATACGTCCTGAAGCAGCAGTGAAGTGATGTGTACAGCTGCAGTTCAGTGATGAACTTAGGGTTGTTTCTTGCACATTATGCATGTATACGTCCTGAAGCAGCAGTGAAGTGATGTGTACAGCTGCAGTGCAGTGATGAACTTAGGGTTGTTTCTTGCACAATTCGCATGTATATGACCTGAAGCAGCAGTGAAGTGATGTGTACAGCTGCAGTTCAGTGATGAACTTAGGGTTGTTTCTTGCACATTATGCATGTATACGTCCTGAAGCAGCAGTGAAGTGATGTGTACAGCTGCAGTGCAGCGATGAACTTAGGGTTGTTTCTTGCACATTATGCATGTATACGTCCTGAAGCAGCAGTGAAGTGATGTGTACAGCTGCAGTGCAGTGATGAACTTAGGGTTGTTTCTTGCACATTATGCATGTATACGTCCTGAAGCAGCAGTGAAGTGATGTGTACAGCTGCAGTGCAGCGATGAACTTAGGGTTGTTTCTTGCACATTATGCATGTATACGTCCTGAAACCACACTGAAGTGATGTGTACAGCTGCAGTGCAGCGATGAACTTAGGGTTGTTTCTTGCACATTATGCATGTATACGTCCTGAAGCAGCAGTGAAGTGATGTATACAGCTGCAGTTCAGTGATGAACTTAGGATTGTTTCTTGCACATTATGCATGTATACGTCCTGAAGCAGCAGTGAAGTGATGTGTACAGCTGCAGTGCAGCGATGAACTTAGGGTTGTTTCTTGCACAATCCGCATGTATACGTCCTGAAGCAGCAGTGAAGTGATGTGCACAGCTACAGTGCAGTGTTGAACTCAGGATTGTTTCTTACGCATTACGCAAGCCGAATACGTCGAAACTGCAGTGAATTGATGTAGTGTTTGCAGTTATTGCCACATTTGTGGTTTTTTTATTTAAAACCAATTTTTTAATTTAAATTTGAAGTAACTGTCTTCATTTTGTGACATTACCTTTCATTTATAAACTTTCTGTTTATTAAAATTTTTCCTCGTATTCTGTACATCAAACGTAAATGGAATTATGATATTTACACCATTACTCCGTTTAATGTTATGAATATTTTTCAGGTCTCTCTAACACTGAATACATAATTGATAGTGTATATGATTCCTTAAATATGGATATCTTAAAAACCTTTAAGGCACCTGGTTAGAGTTCTCGGATTGGTAATCCTGAGTGAACTTACGAACTGTTTTTAGACGTTAAAACATTGAATTGCCCATCTCTGTGGGGTAGTGGTTAGTGTAATTAGCTGCCTTCCCTGGAGACCCGGGTTCGATTCCCGGCTCTGTCACGAAATTTGAAAAGTGGTACGAAAGCTGAACGGGTCCACTCAGCCTCGGGAGTCAGCTGAGTAGAGGTTGGTTCGATTCCCACCTCAGCCATCCTGGAAGTGGTTTTCCGTGGTTTCCCACTTCTCCTCCATTCAAATGCCGGGATGGTACCTAACTTAAGGCCACGGCCGCTTCCTTCCCTCTTCCTTGCGTTTCCTTTCCAATCTTCCCATCCCCCACCAAGGGCCCTGTTCAGCATAGCAAGTGAGGCTGCGTGGGTGAGGTACTGGTCATTCTCCCAGTTGTATTCCGTACCCATGTCTCACGCTCCAGGACACTACCCTTGAGGCAGTTGAGGAGGGATCTCTCGCTTTGTCCGAGTGAAAAACTAACCCTGGAGTGTAAACAGATTAAGAAAGGAAGAAAGAAAACTTCGAATTAATAAAAAGCTTACTTGTCACTGACTCATATAAAATTTGCATATTCATTTTTATTTTACAGGTACAGTGTCTTATTATATCTTATCTATGCATGTAACTTCTTCATTTCACATTTTATTATTTTTCTAATTATCTTCCTCTTCTAGCCTTTTTTCCATCTTTCAGGGTCGGCACTAATTGTGGATCAAACCCAATTTAACGACTGGATATCCTTCTTGACTTCAACCCACTGAGGAGTTATGAATTCACTATTTTGTGTATTTGTGTTGGTTGGTAGAGTAATGTGTTGTCTGTAGATAAATATTTGTATGAAGACAATCACAAATCCCCAGTCCTCAAGTTACATGAATTAACTGAATATTACTAAGTTATAATAATTGTCGAACTGGACGGGAATCGAACATGGGGCCATGTGAATCGAATGTCACTAGAGTAGCTATTCTTCCAAGGACCCTGACTTTCATTTCTTAATTATTCTTAATTATTTACATTTAGTTTTGTACAACATAAGGCTTATGCTATACTTAGCACACGTTTCAACGTCTTGAGTTTAATCCTTGTTCTCCTCCCAGGCCTTTTCCCCCCTTTATTGAGGGGGCCACTGAAACGAATTTGTCTCAGTTTTATTGCCGGTTGTCCTCCCTGACGCCAACCTTATGTTCAGAGATGTAGTCACTTCTTCATATATCTATGGTGGTTCGTAATGTGGTGCGTTGTACGTAGTTGCAGAGAAGTGTACTGATACGATCTCAAACATCCAGTCCCTGAGCCAGAGAAACTAACCGTGAGCAGATAAAAACATTGGCCTTGCCGGAAATCGAACCCGAGGCTCATCTGAACCGAAGACCAGTACGCTGAATACTCAGCCAAGGATATGGACTACGTACCATTAGGATGTATATACTGTACATACTCCATATATTTTAATAATAATAATAATAATAATAATAATAATAATAATAATAATAATAATAATAATAATAATAATAATAAAATTAAATCGCTTGATATACAACGTTGATATTTCACATGTTTTAGATTATAAATAAGAAGTGATTTTTAAAAAATACGACCCTAATATGTTTTTATAGAAGGGGTGAGGTCTGATGACAAAATATTCGTTTTTCTGAAACACGAGTTTGAAATTACACATGATGATTGCTCCTGTATGTCTTCGATATTCAATAATAAGTGGTCCTTAAAAAAACACACCCCAAATGGGTTTTGACTGAGGAAGGTGGAGAATGTGAGGCCTGGTGACAAAAAATATTAATTTCTCTGAAACCCTCTTACTTATGAATTTAAAATTTCATATGAAGGTGCTTCTCTATGTCCTAGATTTTAAATGAGAAGGGGTATTTATTAATACATCCGCAAGTGGTTTTGACTGGAGTGTGGGGTGAGAACTGATGACAAAATTATGCATCCCTCCAAATAGTTTGCAAAGGAGAATGTAATTTTACAAGAATGTATTTGTTTGATGTCTTAGGTGTCAAATATGATATAATTAAAAACATATCACGTACATACGTATTATCATCATGGAAAAGTTGTTGTAGTTCTAAAACAAACCAAGAGATCACACCAATAAAGATAGTGGAACAAATTTCCGACTCTTTCTCATCATTGTCAACAAAATATATTTGTAAAACTGGGGGGTTTAAATGGAAATGTGATAAACTTATTATCCGAGTGGAGGAAGAATGTTGGAGGCTCTGTCTCATTAATGGTTACCTACGCGTTCTTTCCAACATTGAATGCTCACATTTTGAAAGATTTAAACCTCTCAAATCACTAATCAAATTTCCACAACCTAAATACGTATAGCAATGCAGGGTTTTCATCTCGATCATTATCAAAATAGTTTGTGCTGCCCTAAATACACATAAAATTCTGCCTTAATTTTTAAACACCACTAAGGGATTTTGACTGTGGAGGCGGGGGTGGGGAGGTGGCATGATGATGAAAGTGTTAATTTTTCTGAAATCTTACGAAGTTAAAATTTCAAATGATAAGAAATGATTTCAAATGACAGAAGGTTAGAAGACAAAATTAAACCCTCAGGGATTTAAATGGGGGCTCAGATCCGAAAACAAATATAACAATTTCTCCGAAACCATATATCGTACGAAGTCAAAATTCCAAACTGAGGTAGGCTTATATATTTTAAACCTTAGCTGTGAAATAATAAATATTTTAAATCATTCCACCCATAAGGGGTTAGTTCCGGAGGTGATATTATTCATCCCTCCAAAACCATTTGACGAACGAAGTTGTAATTTTACAAGAGGGTTGTTCCTTCATATCCTACATGTCAAATATCATACACTTCGAAATATTTCTCCCCTAAGAGATTTAGAAGGTGGTTGACTCTGAAATTCACAATATTCATTCTTCCGAAGCCGTTTCAAGTACGAACTTAAAATCTTACATGAAGTTTGATCTTCTACGTCACTGAAGTAAAATAAGTTTTTTTAAAATATAATATCCCTGAAACAAAACGTTCCTTCCTACATTATTGTTCAAATTACGAATTCAAGATTTCAGAGGTTGGTCGCTTCTCCGTCTTAGATGTTAAGTAAAATGTGGTTTTATAATAATAAATTTTATGGGGTTCAACTGAGTGTAGATTCGAAAAATCTCCAATGCTATTTGACGTATGAACTGAGGGTATATGTTACAGGCTCAGCTCACGTTATAATCTCCAAAATGTAAAACTTTGAGAATATTCCGTTTAAGACCTAACAAAGCACAGGTTTATTGTGAAACCATTCAATACCATGTTATTGGACATGTTGGGAAGCCTAGTAAGTCATATGTGTTGTTTTACGCATCAATTTGTGAAATACGAACGACGCTGGGCGAGTTCGGAGGCTGGAGTCCTAATTACGCTTAAGGAGTGAGAGAAGCTCTGGGTACAGCATGACCTTGGTATTACTAAATCTACTATAACAATACTTTACACTTCCGTATTCTCCCGTACTAAACTGAGAGATACGTTGACAGTGGCGCACCTATCGGCCCAAACTTAAACATCAGGCGGCAAAATTAAAACTACGAAAGTTGCATGATAAAATAGATAGAAATAATGAAATAAATAATGATTTTTGCTTTCGTCTACTACAAAAATTGTATGTTAATACTGATAGAAATAATGAAAATCAATAATGAATTCGTTCTGTCCGAATCCTTGGCTGAATGGTCAGCGTTGAAGCCTTCGGTTTAGAAAGTCCTGGATTTGATTCCCGGCTGGTTTGAGAATTTTAATCGCATCTAATTAATTCTTATGGCTCGGAGAGTGGGTATTTGTGTATGTTCCAACACGTTTCTGTTCATAATCAAACAGCACACTAAACTTCCAACCACCACAGAAACATGAAATAGTGATTACTAGATCTCGGATCTTTAGTGCTTAAATGTTATTTTGGCTGCCTAAAATAGACTCACAAATAGGCTCTAATTTTACATGTTTTAATAGGCATCAATTAAAAACCATGTTTATTTTGCAAAATTGATAACAACTCGTTACGGAGAAGTATAAAACAAGTTTAATTCACGTCTTTACTAAAAACGTCACTAAATATGATTTCACCATCCGCTGTGAAATCGGAAGACTCCTTTGGCCACTTTTTAAATAAAGACGACTTGGAACCTGACACTTTCGGCATAATTCATAGTGTAGAGTGTAATACTACACTCAGTTTCAAGGCCGTCCCGCTAGGTGCGCTAGCAATTAATGTTTTGCGATATCTCGCAAAGAGGCACGTATTATCTATAGTCGATTTGGTATTATCCTCTCTATCGTGCAGGAGAGTTGACGATATAACGAGAGTCTTAGGATGCTCTTTATGTCAGGAGGCGTGATTAATTTACAGGGATTCAACCTAAGATCTGTATATCGCTATCACTTCCCTGCCTATTTCGTGGACACCAATTCACAGATTTCGCGGGGTCGCCAATAATAATAATAATAATAATAATAATAATAATAATAATAATAATAATAATAATAATAATAATAATAATAATAATAATAATAATAATAATAATAATAATTCGCCACAAGCCCAGAAAAGCTACAAAGAAGGATCAATAAACTTCGCATAATTGGCGGAATCCAATGAGGTAGAAATGTTTTTTTACTTCTCGACGCAGTTCTAATGACGCCATTTAGAGTAGCATCGCAATGATAAATACCAGATGGCCCTTGGGTGTTTCTTAACTCAAAGCTGGGGAGTATTCATCGCCCCAACCACTCGCGCCTAAAATTCAAAAGATGCATTCGTAATTACTCTGAAGCACGATCCGATTTGAATGAATATAGTTCAGTAGATAGTGTGTGTGAACAGCTACTTTGGAAGATGACTACTAACGCTGCGAATATGTAAAAAAAAGTGGAAGGGGCGTACCCTTTCCATATCGAAGTCCACTAGTCGGCTATATAAGGCATTTCACCTTGCACATTTCAGCTTATTCTATTTCATGATTCGTGCGATTACGTCACAGTGCAGATAAGTGTTTCTTTGTGTACATATACGTAGTCATTGTGTGATGTGTGATGTGTGTGTGTGTGTGTGTGTGTGTGTGTGTGTGTGTGTGTGTGTGTGTGTGTGTGTGGTGTCGACAGTATTACGTTTGATCAGTACCCATCTTGTGAAGGAATGAGCATGAAAGATTATTAAAACTGATATTCTAAACAGGATAAGCAAAATGCGCTTCAGTTAGAGATCGGGTCACGATATTTGTGCTCGCCAGTGTGCAGTTGATACCATGGTTAGAGAGAAAAAATATCGTAGTGCTATACTGAGCTCGTGTGACGCTACCAGAGGCTATAAACGCTATCAGATAAACGTAGTCATATTAGTCAGGCATGAGTGAGTTGAATAGGGACGCTCAGTTTTTGGGATAGATAGAGTATCAAGTATCGCTATTTGTAATGAAGGCGCGCGAGTGGCGATCTTCAGGAACATTAATCGCTATTTGTGATACTCCATCTCGAACCTATGAGTGGTCACCACCGTTATCGTACTTATTTAGAAGTGAGATAAACTGTTCTTGGAATAACTCGACTTACATTTGCGTTCACATGTATACGAGTGCCCCTTGAACCCAGTACCACCGACGAAGAGAACGCGCCTATATGCCAGCAGTATTCCTGATTGAAAATGACGGCGTGGGATATTCAATGGTTTGGAGACAGCATTTTCCCAGTACATTATGAAGCCAGCGCGGAGACAGAAGAACCCAGGACCTTCAACTAGCGAGATGGCGCTCATGGACAACTAAATCCATATGGGTATCGCCAGATAATAATAGGTTACACAACCAAACGATAAGTACATTCCAATGATATCTTAGCATGAAAATCCGTCAAAGGTCCCCTTTAATATGATAACTTTGTAGATAAATTCAACAGTATGCATTTTGATTTCATGTCTAGTTTGTAGATAGCGAGATACGCAATTCTCAAAGGGGTATAGTTTCTTTATTAGCTTCGTTAACGTGTCTTCAGGGGGATTATTGGTTAATCACTAAATTTATTTCCGGGAATCTGCAAGAAGTAGTGTTTAGTGCCCTATCTGTTCTTATCTGTGTTTAGTGAACTATCCGTACATGGAGTGGATTTAAATAATGCGGCTGACTTCCATAATATTTCCATTTAAATCAGCTGGTAGGATCTTTCTCTAAGTTCCGATTATTAATTGTGCAATGAAACGGTAGCCGGGTGATTCACGAATTAAAATTTGGTGGTTATAGACATCCTCCTTTAGTTTAAGAATGCTGGTAAGTGCAGAAAGGAAATGCTGACCCGAGGTACGCACTATTGACCTAGAATGATACGCGAGTGTGTGAAGTATTATACTTTAATTCCCCGTAGGTAAGGATAATCGAAATATATTCTAGAGGTACTTGAGTAGCGTGGATATTAAGTACATGTGGATGAAATTGAAATTGAGAGCGATAGAGAGAATATGTGAAAAGATATGCAGAACAAAAGAAATAATAATAATAATATAAGCCAGTAGTGTAATTTGCAGAGGCATTGGAAGAAAGTAATATGTGATTAATGGCCATTGAGGAGAATGTGTTCGGGAAAATAGGAAATAGATATGAGTTAATAATTAGATCGCTCATTCTGGATGTACAAGGGATCACGGGAGAGATGCGCAGTAGAGAAACAGAGCTGCGACATCACGCAGGACCCTCGTGTTGAGGCTACCCTGAATACACGAACGTAACATATATGTGGTGCATAAGAAACCGTGTGCGTTTATGTTATGTGATTAAACGTAACATATAACGTAAAAAGCAATAATATTTGTAGCGTACACTTCTCAGAATGATTTGTTGCGCCATTGCAGGTTTCAAAAATCATAGCAGGCACGAAAGTAACCAGATATCCACTTTTATTTATTCCTTTAAGCCACTGATCTGAATGAACGTAGGCAGCAAGAAGCAATCAAGATATTACTGAAAGCAATTTTTCTCAGCTTCGACGGTTCGGAAGATTTTATGCATCCTCTTCCGATAACTGTGGCGCAAATGGTGAAATCATTGTTTCTCAGCCTCAATGTTTCCGAGGCGATAAGAAATCACAACTGTTCTCCAGAATATTACGAAACATATGTTATCATATGCTACTGATGAATTAGATCAAAACTCGGATATCGTGTGCCAGTTTGAGGCCAACGTTGAGCCCACCCACAGCATCCTATTCTGTACCGGAGGATGAACAAGGGTTTGTTAAAGCCCTTGAAGAGTTAGTGAAATAGGTTGAGGACAGTCGCGAAAAGAAGGATCGTGATAATCTGCTTGAAGATCTCACTGGAAATATAGCTTTTGGGGTAAAGAAAAAGAACCACGGCATAGAAAGCGACTTTGGAGAGAAAACAGATCAACCGACAACAAGGGGTGGAAATTAGATTTCAAAGACGTATATAGACAGTTTGGTGCAGTCAACAGAGAGATGGTAAACCACGGTAGTGCAGCTGGAAAAAGAATTCAAATTTTACCACGGGAAGGAACTGAAAGAGGGTTCTAACATCTTCACAAATTCCCCGAAATTCATGAATCTGCAAGTTGCTTCGTGAGAAGCTGTACTTTTATTCGAATTCTCCGAGGTTCTTCATACATAAGATTTCCATCTGTGACATCAGGCATGATTTTTATACTTAGTACTATGTCAATGACTGGGACAGGAAAAATTACTAGTATATTATAGTTACTTATCTGTCATCTCAATTATCATACACTTCATTTGGAACGTTCTTGTTGTAATGTTTGCAAGTATATTACGTAGCGTTTATTAGGTTTTTTGTAAGAAAAGATCATCTAGTCTTAATATTCCAAGAAAAAAGAATGTACAATTAATTAATGAATTAATAAATGAACATATCAATCAATCAGTCAATCAATAGAATCTGATTCCTCTTGTGTTTTAAAAAACAAACTGAATATGTGCCAAATGTTTATATTTTCGCTTATGATTTTTTGCTTATGTTTGGTTTTATTTTATTTTATTGCACTTGCATTTAACTTGCATTAGCAAATAACAGGATTGTGGTGATGAATAAATGCTCAAGTTTACAATTAGATGGGCGCTATGCTAACGCTTCTTCATGGGAGTAAACTTGAATGCTAGGGAGATATGATAACTCATTCACAGCTACTGAAAAATACTTCTAAATTCAGTAAAACATTGCAAGCGTTTTGAACGAGATGACAATCACGTTATAGGTACGATATTTTGGTAGTTAGGTCCAACGATTGAGTGCAAAATAAAGTTGGATAAATTGAGATTTAGCCTTCCACTACGTTCTGAAATATCAAAAATGGGCATCCCAGTAAATTATCACAATGTGGTAGTGGTTAGTATATTTTTGTTTAAATTACAAAACAACAGGATGACCTGCCCCTAGATAGTAATGTGAGGCTGGTGAAGGACAGCCGTCTATAGACCTATCCATAATATTAGTGAGAATAATGATGATTCAGACGGTGATTATGATGACGTTGGTCATTAATACAGCGAATTGAATAAATAGAATATCCATTTTTCTTCATCGTAATTCTTCCCCATTAGCTGATAATATAAATGTACTTTTCATAACAAATCTCTTAAATTTCATGGTGCCCTTATTCCTTATATTATTCACTCTAGGTTGAATTCGAAGGCAGCAATAGCAATGTGTGACTGGAACTGGATAAGTGTTTAAATCTATCAGTCTAATGATGTTTAACAAAACCAGAATCGTCGTTATGAGAAATATGTTCCTGAAATTGATATACAGTATCTCCTGCGCAACCTCGACCTCCGATTCACACCTCGTTGATTTCTCGTAAAGTGTTATTTGCTGCTGCTTTACGCACAATACCTTCGTACTGTGGCACTCTGACTCGTTAGAACAGCTACTACAAGCTGAATTCGTAAATAGCAATTGCAATAGCAATGTGAGACTGTAACAGTTTAGTTGTCTTAATCTGTAAGTTTAATTATATATTGATAGAGATTATGTTGACTATGTTGCTTATTAATGTACCAAATTGAAAGAGGAATATCTAACATTGTCCTTCATCGTCATTCTTTCCCAAATGGTACAAAATAATACCGTACTTTATAATGCAAAGAGTACAATTCGTATCCAATCATTTAAATTACATCAAAACAGTTGAATTCGAGGTTAGATTGTGATCCCAAGCGAACTGACCCCGGGAATCAGGACGTGTAGCTGTTATCTCACATTTGATAAATTGTGGGCTCAACCCCTAATATCGGCAGTCCAGAAGATGGTTTTCCTTGGTTTTCACACTGGAGTTGTACTTTAGTTAAAGCCATGGCTGCTTCCATCGTTTACCTATTCCTTTCCTGTCCCGCAGTTACCAAAGAAAACTATCCTCTGCTGCGACGTTAAACCACTAGCAAAAAAGTTATCTGATGTCTAGACAGACATTAAACACAACACTTTGTCCTGGAATTCAGTTAAGAGTTTGTTGCGATCCCTTCTATTCCACCGTCCTAAATCTGAAAGGCGTATCTCTGTTTTATTTTACAATAGCAATGATTAGGTTTCATTCTACGTATTTACTAAATAAAATAGCCATATTCTATTTAGAAACTGATGAAATACGCCAATGAATTATGCCGTATCTCAGAGTGTTATTTAAATCGCAAGAGAATTAGCAGTATGTAGCCGTAACTTTGATACAGAGTTAAAGAAGTGCAATGAGTATCAGTACATAAAAATATTATGATTTGATTTAGAATTATGTGGTTTGTAATTTAGTAAATTAGTCATTTGTCATATAATGGAAGTCTTCAGGCTTAGGACAGTTGTATTGCTTGCTATACATTATACATCTTACGATTACAACTGTTTTTTTCAAGGAACGTTTGAGAAAGAGGTATGGGTAATGAATGAGTGTAATATGACGTTATAATTACACTTGTTTTCTAATAAAGAATTTCAACGACTCAATTTCACGCTTCAGTAGGCATCAGCCGATAAAATTCCAATGATCGGTGTACGTGTGTGTGTCTCAAAATATGTTCGTTTAGCGACGCAATTGACGATGTTGTATACCACATTAACGTACTTTTGTACAACAATGTTAATCACGGTCTAAATCACACAGTACAAAACAGAAAACTATTAACAGAGCAATTCAGTTTGAAGTTGACAATCATGTTTAATGGTATTACTCTACATGTTACAAGCTAGTAGTACTAATCGAACAAGCTTCAACATTATGTTGTGGAAAAGCATTGCTCGGTTGGCTTAGTAAAGTACAAAGTTAAAAAAAGGACAGTCAATATTTATTACTTATACATACTGGATGAATATTTTTTTTTTGCTAGGGGCTTTACGTCGCACCGACACAGATAGGTCTTATGGCGACGATGGGATAGGAAAGGCCTAGGAGTTGGAAGGAAGCGGCCGTGGCCTTACTTAAGGTACAGCCCCAGCATTTATCTGGTGTGAAAATGGGAAACCACGGAAAACCATTTTCAGGGCTGCCGATAGTGGGATTCGAACCTACTATCTCCCGGATGCAAGCTCACAGCCGCGCGCCTCTACGCGCACAGCCAACTCGCCCGGTGGATGAATAATAGAAAAGTGGCGTGCACAATATTAAAATAGGTCAAAGAGTTGTATCTAAGATAAAATGATATACAAGTTGTAACAAAACTACAGTGAGAGCAGCCTGCAAGAGTAAAAAGGTGTAATAGATATAACTCCAAACAAGGACTTTTGCGGACAGGGAATTGTTCGTAGATGAAGAAATAGAGTGAAACAAATAATTGTTGAATCCAAGAAGAGCCATGTGAATATTTTGGCAATAACCTATAAAGGCTTGATTAAACAGCAGGGAAACCATACTGGACAGTAATAAATACTCTTAGAGAGGAAGGGAAGAAGGAAATATACAGCGTTTTGGGTAAATCAGGTAAACTCACAATAGATCCTAGGGAATCACTGGACAGGTGGAAGGAATATTTAGAAACTTTTCTCGACGCAAAAGGAAATACTTCTGTTGACGTTGCTAACAACCGAGCTCATGAGGAGGAGAACAATCATGCTAGTGAAATTACGCTTGATGAAGTGGAAAACAATGATAAATAAAATACATTGTCTTCAAGCCGAAGGAACAGGTGAAATCAGACAAGAAATGGTGAGATATAGTGGGAAGGCAGGGATGAAATTGTTTCATGGAGTAACAAGATTAACATGGAATGTTAGTCAGGTACCTTCTGATTGGACTAAAGCAGTAAATGCACCTACCTATAAGCAAGATAACAGGAAAGAATGCAAGAAATTTCGACATTTTTTATTGACCAGTTATCACTGACATTCTGGAAGGGATGGTTTGATCAGCGGTTGAGAGTACGTTGGATGAAAACTAGTGTGGTTTTAGACCACAGAGGGGCTGTCAGGATCAGAATTTCACTATGCGTCCGGTAACTGAAAAATGCTACGAGATCTAGAGAAGGCATATTGCTCTATTTGTTCTGGATGATTTCCGACAAAAGAGTAGCGTTACAAAAATCTTGCAAAGTTTGGGATGGGAAGAACTGGGAGAAAGAAGACGAGCTGCTCGACTAAGTGGAATGTTCCGAGCTGTCAGCGGAGAGATGGCGTGGAATGACATTAGTAGAAGAATAAGTTTGAGTGGCGTCTTTAAAAGTAGGGAAGATCACAATATGAAGATAAAGTTGGAATTCAAGAGGACGAATTGGGCAAATATTCATTTATAGGAAGGGGAGTTAGGGGTTGGAATAACTTACCAAGGGAGATATTCAATAAATTTCCCATTTCTTTGAAATCATTTAAGAAAGGGCTACGAAAACAACAGATGGGAAATCTTCCACCTGGGCGACTGCCCTAAATGCAGATCAGGATTGATTGATTGATTGATTGATTGATTGATTGATTGATTGATTGATTGATTGATTGATTGATTGATTGATTGATTGATTGATTGATTGATTGATTGATTGATTGATTGATTGATTGATTGATTGATTGATTGATTGATTGATTGATTGATTGATTGATTGATTGATTGATTGATTGATTGATTGATTGATTGATTGATTGATTGATTGATTGATTGATTGATTGATTGATTGATTGATTGATTGAGATACGAGAGAAATATATTCACCGTAGAAGGACAGTTTATTAAAAGCATTCAAAATTATCTATGTTGTTAGCTGGGCTGTGGTGAGAATTGATGATAGAATGAGTTCGTGAATCAAGCTACTTACCGGGGTCAGATAAGGCTGTAATCTTTCAGTTTTGTTGTTCATGGATTATAAACTGAAATGTATAAAGTGGCAAGGAGAGATTCAGTTTGGTGGAAATTCAGTAAGGAGTTTGGACTTCGTATTAATGCCGCATTGTGCAGAAATCCTACAGACTAATATCTTGGACCTTGAAAATATTTGCAATGAGTATGGTATGAAGATTAGCCTTTCCAGGACTAATGTGGTCTCAGTGGGCAATAAACCTAAGAGAATCGAATGTCAGTTGAGGAATTCAAAGCTGGAACCTGTAGATAATTTTTAGTATTTAAGAAGTATATTTTCGCACGATGGTAGCGTAGTAAGTGATATTGAAGCAAGATGCAACTGAGGTCGCAGTTGCGATCAACAGTATTCTGTAAGAAGGAAGTTAGCTGCCAGACGAAACTATCTTCACACCGGTCCGTTTTCAGATTAACTTTGCTTTACGGGAGGGAAAGCTGGGTGATTCAGGATATTATTTTCATAAGTTTGAAGCTACAGACATGAAATTAGTTAGAATGATCGCTTGCATAAACAGGTGGAAACAATAGCAGTAGAGTTCCCGAAATTTGGAGATAAGGGCTACGTTAGCAATGAACTCAACTGATAAAGCTATATGCATAAACCGGTCTCGGTGATGGAGTCATTCCAGGTCATGAAGGGTAAGAGAAGTAAAGAGAAGTAAACGGTGACCGAGACTCAATTTCTGATGATTTAAAGATAACGGTAAAGAACTAAATGAGCCGACAGAGCTAGTTACAAACAGAGGATTGTGGTGGCATTTAGTGAATACACAGAAGCTTGAAGACTGAACGCTGAAAGGCATGACAGTCTATAATGAAGATATACTTATGTCCGTGTTTCAGTAGGTGGAGGGAAAACGATGCCACTCACCAGTCTGCTTTTCGTTCTCTCACTAATGTCCTTTCTTTTACAGATATTTTAAAAATCATCGTGTTCTTTCCAAGTGCTAGTTTCTGCTTGGTTTTAAGGGTCCAGACACATCCCCGATTAATTTTCGAACCAAGGAAGTTCAACTCATTTTACAATTTTCATTACGTCGCAGTGACACAGATCGGTCTTATGGAGACGATGAACCAGGAAAGGGCTTGGAATGGGAAGAAAATGGCCGTGGCCTTAATTAAGGAACAGCCCCAACATTTCCTTCGGCGTAGGCGAAATTCTTAGCCACTTCTTTTTCTTCAAAGTTATTATTTTCTTAATACCAGTGTTTTCTGCTGTGCCGTTGCTCTTAATCCTGGTATTTAAGTGCAGCACAACCTTCTCATTTTTCATCCTTCATTTTCCTGATAAAACATATTAGGTCTCTCTCTTGTGTTCTGTCAACAATTTGGAATCGTCAGAATAGGGGAGGTTTGTTAACATTACTTCAAACGAGTTTCACACTCATCCTAGATCAAATAAAACAGCCTTTTCCACGGCAGAGTCTGCATGCAGCATATATGTTGAAAGTTGAAGGTTATAGGACGCAAGTTTGACTATTGAACTAAACCGTGTCTCCGTATGCCGTCCGAATGGCTGCTACTTATCTTGTGCAGAGCGATCTGATTAGTTTGAGCAGGTGTCTTGTGTTCTAATTTCTTTTAGCCAACATTCTCTAGCTTTCTGTGTTCGTTAATATCAAAGACCTAGAAATTATAAAGGAAGCATATAGGGGTATATTTAATATTCTCTGGCTTTCTCCATTATCCATCAAAGATTTGCAGTATGGTCTGTTGTGCCATATCCTTTGTGGAAACCACCATGCATTACCGGCATTTTTCTGTAAATAATCATGATTAAACGCTGTTGAATAATTTTCAGGAGAATCTCACTTGCATTGGTTATAAGGGCAATCGTGCGATAGTTGGAGCAGTCTTTCGTATCGCTTTTTCTTGTACAGAAATGAACACTGATTGCTTCAATTTCTTAGTCCATTTCTAGATTCGCTGGCATAATGTCCTTTGTGCTGTTGTTGGTAGTGGCTTCAACGGCCAAGAAGCCATATATCGCTACTCCTATTCATTCTTCTAAAACCGGAATCTGTGGTACTTTGAAGGAGTTAAATCAAAAGTCTGTGTTAATAGAGCGAATACATTGTGGTCTCTAGTATCAGTGGAAGTAAGAATGCAAAAAAAGGGAGGAAATTGCATATATATGTTTCATAAACCGCGAAATATATATAGACCAAAAAATGTGAATGAAGGCAGAGAACAAAGATTATACGAAACAAAAGTAAAGTAATTAGACGACTAAAGCACGTATAGAGGCCTCCATAAAGAGGCAATAATTATTTTCTGAGAGTTGAAAACTGTTCATAAACAAGGCTTCCATAATTGGGTAGTATAATTAAAGTAAATTACAATATTTTGAGTCCTTATCCAATCGCTCATCCTTATAAAACACTCCAGTTGGCAATGAAGGACTACACCATTGGAAAACCCAAGATTTACTGACAGCTTGTGCCATAAAATTGGTTTATACAGACTCAGCCCAATACAGCAAATGATCTGAGAACCTATTCCAATCCTAGGTCCGAATTAATACACCTACACACACCAAACGACACATAGTACATCATATATCAGGCTGTTTTCACACGCTCAGTTATATGACGCTGACGAACAACGATTCATAGGCCCGAAAATTAAAATGAATAAGCTGTATCCCTGAGATAAAAGACCTTTTGAATTTCAGGATTAGGTTCTCAAACGTAAAAGGCTTATACAGGTTAAACTGATCTCTTACGGAATTTTCATGCACGAAAGGCAGAAGTTTAGTAGGATTGTAAGTAATAAATATAAACGAGACTTTCTAAATCATAATCACCGAATTCAATAATTTTACCAGCTGGTGCAGGTATACATGGAAATTCTCCTATTCTTCCCAATATTCTCAAGAAGGTATCTACTGGCAAACAAGTTTGCAGCATTTTGTGTTATTAGCAGGAACATTGTAACATAATTCTCGAGAAAACTAACGGCACGTGTTAATATTATTACTGGATAGGATGATTAGAGTCTGTAAGTTCCAAGAACCTCTCCAGATCAATTACTTGTAGTTTCAAAAATACTTGGAGGCCACACAGGTAGTTCTTTATAATTGTATACGAAATTATTGAGTATCCGAAACATCAAATTAAATTGATTCTTGCAAATTATAGGTTACTTAAACAACAGTACTAGTAAGGTAGGGGTGAATTATAATTAGTGATAACTAACATCTAATTTTGGTCAAGCTGAAACATAATACTAAAACCACAATCGCGAATTTACTTTTCAATCACGTATCACTTTACCAGGAAGGATGTAATGTCAAGAAAAAGGACAGAAGTCGTTTTGATCATTCAAAGGAAGGAATTGCTGACAGACGATAATTAATAAATTGATTGTCAGTACTCTGAACAATTAAATGTAATTAGATACGCTTGTCTCGCAACACTCCTATTCATAAAGAGAATTCTAAATGCGGAGTTGTTAATTACTCTACTACATATGCAAGTTGAATTACGAAATCGTCCTGGGAGATTTTAAGGAATTCAGAGTTGTTATTCATCAGACTTAAGGAACAAAAATATATGTATTTACATTAGTACCTGGCTTGAAAGGTAGCGTACATTGATAAAGTAAGCTCTAGACCTCTGGAACTTGTTGGTGAAGTCTTGTAATCATGCCCTAAACTTGCTCCTGCAAATGGTTTCCATTAACATGTAGAATATCATCACCAATAATATCGACCATCAATATTCACTGATTTCATTTAGGGCTGTCGTCCAGGTGGCAGATTCCCTATCGTTTGTTTACATAGTCCTTTCTTAAATAGTATGAAAGAAGTTGGAAATTTACCAAACGTCTCCGTTGGTAAATTATTCCAATCCCGAAGTCCTCTTCCTATAAAGGAGTATTTTCCCCAATTTGTGCACTTGAATTCCTACTTTATTTTCCTATTGCCAATACGTCCACTTAAGCTTATTCGTCTACTAATGAGATTCCAATCCATCTCTCCTCTGACAGCTCGGAGTTTTTCTTCTCCTTACACCAAAATCTTCCCAGCCCAAAGTTTTGAACATTGTCGGTAATCACTCAGAACAAACGCTGCTGCTTGCCTTTGGATCGTTCCCAGCTCTCGAATCAAGTAAGCTTACCATACACTAGAATCATTCTTCAATTACGGTATTACCAGCAACTTGTACTCCCTCTCCTTTACATCTTTAGCAAAACCCCTTAATAGCCCCAGAACAATATAAAGAGATCCATATCCTTTATTTATAATCCAGTTTATGTGATTACCCAATGAATATTGTTCCTTATATTAACATCTAAGTACATAAAGTGAGTCCCATTAGTTACTCTCACCCCGTCAGCACAGCAACAACAGTAACAAACGACTGCAAATGTGTCTTAGCTAATTAGCCATGTTATCAGATCAGTGCCTTTGCTGGCGGGACCTAGTGTTTACAGTGCACTATGTCTTCTGGTATGGGCTAGAGCAATTTTGTTACTTTCATTGATCTGTCTCAGCTTTATCCTTGGCTTTGACAATATGAAAGTGACTGAGGTATGAGTGATGCTA
The DNA here is from genome assembly GCF_040414725.1 of Anabrus simplex. Taxonomy (NCBI): domain Eukaryota; kingdom Metazoa; phylum Arthropoda; class Insecta; order Orthoptera; family Tettigoniidae; genus Anabrus; species Anabrus simplex. Next base: position 1,509,027,631 of record NC_090265.1, on the reverse strand, counting down.
GTAATGCCATTCCTTCTGCAGCCAGTCCCTGCTATGAATGGTGTGAAAATATTGCTCATAGGGTCAGTTGGAGCATGAATTTCAGTGGGCTTGGCAGACTGATATGTAATAGCAACTTCTGGCTCGGTGAGGAAAGCAACGGGAAACTACCTCACTCCTCATTTCCCTAGTACGCGTCTTCAGTGATGCCTAGGCCATCTATGACAGCTGACGGCGGAACTGTTGTGGATCCAACCAGCCTTTGGGCTGAGGACTAAACATACATACATCAGTTCAATGCGAATTTCAAGGTCGAGAATACAAAGAAATACGAAACAAAACAAAACAAAACAAAACAAAATAAAGTACTCCTCTCGAATTTAAATCTGATTCTTTGGGCATTTGTAAAAGTTAGTAATGAAGGTGAAGGTTAAACAAACAACGTTTTCAAAAAACCTAAAATATTGAAAATTTAGAAATATGTTAAAACATCTTTTAAATCGCAGCTGGTGAAATGTACTACATTTAAGATGTGAATCATTTCATTATACAGATATATTCAGTGACACACCTTGTAACTTTTTGATGATGATAATAAATAAATAAAATCACGAATAAAAATATATAAATAAAATTACTCAAAAACTTAAAAAATTAATAAGCTTAATTAACCGAAATGTCCGTAGTATGGGCGCCAGAGTTCACCAGAATGGATCTCTCGAATTTAGATAAGAGCATGATAAACTGTATATCCCAGGGCGTGTACATAATGCTGCGTACTGGTACATCTGCTGCAGGCCTTACCTAACCTCCTGAAAACGACTAATTAGGTAGGAACTGCACCTAGGTTCATCAATAACACTGATTCTAAAATAGCTAACTATATTCCTAACAAATTCCGTGCATGAGCACCTCGTCAACATACAACATTATACATATAATACACACATAAAATATTGCTGGAAGACTCCATATTTACAACAACAACAATAATGAAAATCGTGGGAAAACGAAAGCGAGAACTAAGCTACCATTTGTAGATAGTCCGATGAACAATGTACATGTATGAAGATAAATACCCTTCACTGTCTCTATATCAATTCGACTTACCGATTCTCATAATCGGCAGTTATCACATCACACAGATACTGTACCTTGTACTACTGTGTTCACATATTTTAACACTTGTTGTAAAGATATATACACACGTCTGTCGATTCTCAACATAAATTTATGGAAAGTCTGAGATAGCTTTCACCAACATATAATGCTAGGCCTCCACAAGTGCTACAATACTTAATGCGCAAGCACTCTCCACAGTCATCCACATTCCACGAACATAACAAGACTACGCTCCACGAACGTTTGAAGTCCAGTCCATTGCAGCCGTGTCACTCCAGTACCGTGTATCAGCACCACTTCCTTCCCGTACAGTGCGTCAGTTGTAGTTCTCTTATACAGTCTCACTGGTTGTAGTTATCTTCCTTCTCGTTCCTTTACAATCACCCAGGTTGCCGTCGTATGATCAACCTATATAGACATCAATATCCCCCTCCTCTCAGATGATACGTCTGGATTGGTGCTTGCCAGCCAATCATGAGTGATCTCTACTGGTCAATACCATGCCCTGAACTCATACTAGGTTCCAAGACAATAACAAACACTCGGGTTTATTAAGTGACTCACCGAACTTCCCTAGTACAACAACATCAACAAACACATCTCATCAGACACTGGGATATTTACATGACTCATGGAATATCCCGACAGAAGTACATCACAACAAACACTGGGGTAGCCACATGACTCAACCAAATTACCAGAGTTATTAAAGCAATGTTTTCCCACTCGTGCAAAACAAATTACTCATACCTACATATGTGGATATCTTCCAGCTTACCAATATAAATGGCAAAATATACAAATGAAACACTGATAATAATAATTATAATAATACATACATACATACATACATACATACATACATACATACATACATACATACATACATACATTATCATTATAGACTGTTATGCCTTTCAGCGTTCAGTCTGCAAGCCTATGTGAATTTACTAAACGTCGCCACAATCCTCGATTTGCAACTAGTGTTGTGGCCTCATTTAGTTCTATACCTCTTATCTTTAAATCGTTAGAAACCGAGTCTAACCAATAATAATAATAAATCGAATACTGACAATAATATCTCTAACTTGTACATATAATTCGGGGGTGTGATATATGTACTATCACAACCTAAATTAACATTACAAATAAATGTATCTATAGGATCTTCTGCAGTTTTCTTGAAGCGGCCCGCATATTTCTGATAACGTGGTAAGAAATGTTGCAGTTCATTTCTTCTAACGATCAATTTACAAACTAGTAGACCCATTTGTCCAATATCTCTCTTCATCTACATTACTGTTTAACGCCTTTGATTGTTTCTATAAATAATGTTGGGCACTTTGCAGTCCTCAGGGACTTCCAACCAAGTTTCTCTATCATTCTGGTCACAATACTACTAGAATGTAAATAATGAAACATGAGTATTACAGGTAACCCTTATTTAAAGTGAGACCTATGAGGCTGCCCCATATTCCTGGATCTTCCTGACAAATTATAAATAATCCAGTTCCATCACATTGGTAGTTCGCGTATTATTATTATTATTATTATTATTATTATTATTATTTATATAAATACAATCGGAACGACCATGTGTGTCATTGACTAATTTGGCGAAATTTTCTTTCAGTTATTTTCTATCCGTTTCAGGTGTAATATTGACCACCTGCATACGTTTTAGCTTTTGGTGTGCGTTTGTTTGATTGTCTGTTTGTGTGTTTGAGTTCTTATAACTTGAAAACTACTGGATATATTTCTATCAAACTTCATATTTAGAATCCACCTGTCCTTGGGTAGGTTTTAGGGACAATATTGTTTCTAAATACCTGAATTGACTGGGGGTTTATACGAAACTGAAACCTTGATTTTGCACTCGCACAAAATATACACAGTCAAACTTAATGGAATTCTACCTGCCTTAATGGAAACCAATTTCTAAAAATGTTTTCTCACCTGCACCTTTTCAATAGGAGGACAACAAGGGAGTTACCATTAATGGACTGTTCTACAGGCTGTCATGTCATTTCAAGGTGAGTTAAATGGTTTAACTAAAGAGCCATTTTACTCTTTTCGACAGAACATATAATAAGATATGTTATCGTCAACGATTGGTTTCATGAGTCTTCAGCTACAGTGCCACTCACATTATTATTATTATTATTATTATTATTATTATTATTATTATTATTTGTTTTACGTCGCACAGACACAGATAGGTCTTATGGCAACGATTGGACAGGAAAGGCCTAGGAGTGGGAAGGAAGCGGCCGTGGCCTTAATTAAGGTACAGCTCCAGCATTTTTCTGGTGTGAAATTGAGAAACCACGGAAAACCATCTTCAGGGCTGCCGGCAGTGGGATTCCAATCCACTGTATCCGGATGCAAGCTCACAGCTGCTCGACCATAACCGCACGTCCAGCTCGAGCTCGCCTGGTACTCGCGGTTTCAGATGAACAACAATAGGCCTATATAACCGAGAAATAGGAAGAATCACGTACAACTTCGGACCAGGAACTGTATCGTTCAATAAACTCTGTGATCATCCTCGTTCTGTCTCCACTTTGTACAGGTTTATTGTACTTCACGTTACTGCCACGTGCTTTCGTAGATGAATATCAGTTTAACATGTTGTATTAAACATATGAATACAGCAAGTAACTTCGCATAAATTCATTAAGGAATCGTGAAATCGATTACCAAATCCTGTGCGAAGAAAGGGTACGTGTGCTAGTTATTATTATTATTATTATTATTATTATTATTATTATTATTATTATTATTATTATTATTATTATTATTATTATTATTATTATCATATCAGGAACACCAGCCGAGTTGGCCGTGCGGTTAGGTGTGCACAGCTGTAAGTTAGCATCCGGAAAATAGTGGGCTTGAGCCCCACTATCAGAAGCCCTGAAGATGGTTCTCCGTGGTTTCCTATTTTCACACCAGGCAAATGCTGGGGCTGTATCATAATTGGCCATGGCCACTCTTCCCACTCCTAGGCCTTTCCTACCCCATCGTCGCCATAAGACCTATCTGTGTCGGTGCGGCGTAAATTGTAAAAATTAGATCAGGAACATGAGTATAAACACGGTTACAACAATTCTTAAACATTATACCATTTTTGACCAGAATCTGCCCAAATACTGAGCATTCTCTGAGGCCTGGTTTGGGTCGTCTTGTGGGCATGAAGTTGGACGCAGTAGATATTGAAACGTGTTGAAAACCGTCTGATTTTCTCCTCAATTGCATTTGATGTTATTATGTTTAATGCGCCACATTCACGTTGGATCTACCCACTCCTGTCATCAATCCGTTAAACGACTTCCGTTTCAACGGAAAGGAGGTTGTTCGCTGTCCACAACTGCAACCTAGCCTTTAGAGCCGGAATTGTAAGTCCCCTTGATGATCTTAGTAAGCTCTTTCTCGGAGTAAGCGTAACCAACGGGTGGGTACTCTCATGTTCCACTTTCTTCATTTCCTTGTTCGCTGATATTTCCCGTTGAACAGAATGTGGTGTTATTCCTTCAATGGAATAAAGTCATTCAGCTGGAGTAGACATTAGACAGACTCTTATTAATCTGAAAGTGTCGTTAAAAGCTATATTCACCTGTCTGGCGTGCTAAGAACTGTATCAGACAGGACAGGGTACTCCGGAGCAGAAAATCATACCAGGGCCAAAGTTCGGATAGTTTGTGCCTGATTACCCCACTGTGATCCAATCAGTTTTAGCAGCAGGTTGTCCATGGTGGAATGTTTCAACTAGCAGTACATGCAGTGCTGCTTGAATGTGCGAGATCTGTCGAGCGTTATTCCTACATACCAGGATGTTCTAGTTCAACGCGTGGCCACAATACTTTGGATGGATTAAAGGTACAAACTTGTATCTTGGAAGGACTTGGTCTAGGATGCTTTACACTGTAGTAACTCGACAAACCTTCAAGGGATTTTGTCAGACTGCTCTCCACTCTTTCAAATACTGTGCTCTCTGTGGCGATTGAGAGATCATCAACATACAGGAAACTCCTGCATTTGGAGCCTATGTATTAGCCGTTTGTATATATGTTGAACAGAGTTGGGGTCAGAACACTTTCTTAGCAAAGGCCGTGTTTCTACCTTCTCCATCGACAGTGCTGCCTTTGGAACTCCACCAAGTACCTGCTGTTCTGGACAAGTTTGGCGGTAAATCTGGTTAGTTTGTAAACCTCAGCCATTAGTAGCTGATGATTGGCAGTTCCATATGTTGCTGATAAATCAACTTGCCTTCACATATCTTGGCGTTTCGTTGCACAGAGATACAGGGTTAAATAGAAAACGTTTTACAGTCGTCAGAGCAGAATTGTTGTGTAAGCCAAAGAAGAAATGGTGTACTAGCTGCACATTTCTTCACCCGCCAAGATATCTGCAGAGTAGTATACATATGATATATGGGTTATAGCTTCACCTACATCTATGACTAAGTGATGCAAATTAGTGTTGCATCATGGATTACAGAAATGCGATTCATTTCTGCCTTTTCTTGCGTTGCTGCCCCATTCTCATCTTCACGTTAATTCAGATATGGTAATTGAAATCAACAGCCAGAATCTGCGTACCCTGGTTTTGTAAATTGTATGGCTTCTTGATCATGAATTCCAACACCAAGTAGTTTACATAGATGTAATTAGGAAAATGCAACTAGTGTACACTTAAGTAATTATACCTCCTTTTATGAATATCACCAAAGTCTACAGTAGCACCAGGTTGGCTTGCACTCGCAATCTCATCCTAATGGTCTCAAGGCAAACGTCTCTTTTCTAAGTTGGAGTAGTGGAATCTGTGTTACTGAAAATCCTATCAAAAAGAATAAATACTCTCCTTGAGAGCTAATGCAGTCCAGATATTTATATATGTTGATGATTTAACTTAAAATAATTAAAATGCATGCACATGTTGCATAATTCCTTGACTGAAGTAGTGTACAGTAAGAAGAAATGAGAAGAATGAAAATGCCAATCCTTCGAGAGATGAGGCTGAAATATGAAAGAATTTATAACCCCACAAAACCTAAGGGTTAGGTGGCCAAGGAAGATCGTAGGTAAAACGAGAACACAGTCCCGTGTAGAATAAATAGCTCATTTAGCTATACCTGACAAATCGTTTATCTACGTGGTGCACAACATGAGACGAAAAATGCAGGTTGGTAGATTTTATCCAGTGAAATATAATTTCCTTTTTTTTTTTTTTTTTTTTTTTTTTTTTTTTTTGCTTTACGTCGCGCCGACAGAGTTGGAAGGAAACGGCCGTTGCCTTAATTAAGGTACAGCCCCAGCATTTGCCTGGTGTGAAAATGGAAAACCATCTTCAGAGCTGCCGACAGTGGGATTCGAACACACTGTCTCCCGGATGCAAGCTCACAGCCGCGCGCGCCTCTGATAGCACGGCGAACTCGCCCGGGTAAATATAGTTTTTACAGTGCACTGTGTCTGCTAGTACGGCCTATGGCATTTGATGAACTGTCCCAGACTTATTCTTTGTTTTGAATGTATGAAAGTAGCAGAGGTATGATTATCGCTAGTAATATCACTCTTTAGGCAGCATTCCGTACGATGAACACTAAAAAATGTATGTCATATAGGGATTATTGGTGTATAAATTCATGCGGGCTTATAGCACCTTCTGGCGAGGATATCAAGGGGGACCCACAATTCTCTTCATTTCCCTACTTTGCCTATATTATCCGTGACAGTTGATTGTGGAGCTGCTGAGGAACTAACCAACCTTCAGGTAAAGAACTGGTATACAACACACGCTTTCTTTCACAGGAGACATGACTATAACCCCCTTGCTTCATAAAAAGACTCAAGTAAATATAATGTGACAATGAATTACTTTTTTTGGTTAAATTCGGTATTGCCATCCTCGTGAAGTAGACGTTGCGTATCGGACTCTTACTTGGAGGCCCCATTTCCGATTTCTTGTTTGTCCAAGTATTTTAATTCTGGACTATGGAATGGAATGGGCTGTTCTCAGCGTCGTGAGACCAACTGAGGAGCTATGTAATATGAGAAACAACGGACATGGTCAAGAAAGTAAGACAGCTAGAGATGTCGTCATGGTGACCATGTGACACTCCATTACCTGAATAAGCACCCGCCTATTGGCCATGGCCGTTAAGGTGTCAAGTATTTATGGTCTGACACTGCAGTTAGCTGGCTCGACTTCGGTTGTTGGAGAAAACTCAGCATCAGAATGTTGGATGTCAGGGTACGAGAGGTGGTAGTATGTAATTTCGGATCACTAGATTGCGTGCCAAAATTCTTGATTCAGTTCCCAATCTCTCCGCAGTGTTCATATGGAGTGAGGGTGTCCTACGCTGTTGTTGGTGATTTCTCCCTCGGATGGGGACATTAAGACTCGAGCAGACCCCTCGGTGTTTTTCGCAGGAGTAAGCTATATGCTAACACCGCGTTTCACTTCTCACTACCTCATTTTCATCACCATACAAGCAGCCGAGGATTTCGCCCAAGGGAGTCAACTTTGAGGACCTACATCAAGTCTCCGCGGAGACCACACGTCACCACATCATATGGATAGGCCTTCATCACACTTCAACACCAGGCTTTTGAATCGATTTTACTCTTACTCCAGTCGGTATTCTTTTCGAATCGGCCTGCAAGAAGATACAGAAAACTGAAGAGGCTAATTTATTTTGTTTATACTATAGTTTATATGAAAAGCGTAATTAGGGTATATAACCGACTTGATAAAAAAATTGTGTTAAATTAAAATAAAAATATCATTTGTATCGATGGCATGCTTTAGTCGAAATTTAGTATACAGTATTTTCTTATGTCAAAAATGTCCGACTCGTTGGCTGAAAGGTCAGCGTACTGGCCTTCGTTTCAGAGGGTCCCGGGTTCGATTCCCGGCCCGGTCGTGGATTTTAACCATTATTGGTTAATTCCAGTGGCCCGGGGGCTGGGTATTTGTACTGTCCCCAACATCCCTGCAACTCACACACCACACACAACACAATCCTCCACCACAATTACACGCAGTTACCTACAAATGGCAGATGCCGCCCACCCTCGTCGTAGGGTCTGCCTTACAAGGGCTGCACCCGGCTAGAAATAGCCTCACGAAATTATTATTGTATTATGTCAAAATATCATCTTGAAATGTCCTTCCATTTTTTTTTTATTTTTTTTTTTTTGCTAGTTGCTTTACGTCGCACAGACACAGATAGGTCTTATGGCGACGATGGGACATGGAAGGGCTAGGAGTGGGAAGGAAGCGGCCGTGGCCTTAATTAAGGTACAGCCCCAGCATTTGCCTGGTGTGAAAATGGGAAACCACGGAAAACCATTTTCAGTGCTGCCGACAGTGGGGTTCGAACCTACTATCTCCCGAATACTGGATACTGGCCGCACTTAAGCGACTGCAGCTATCGAGCTCGGTGAAATGTCCTTTCGAAAGCACGGTAACGTCATAAGTAAATCCTTAGACCCTTTAATTTCCGTAAAATGTGATAAATATCCCAACCTCCAATTCAGTAACCTCATTTACTTCCCTGAAATAATTGAGATCTCTTTACAAAAGTAACCTTGTCAGTAGTTCCATGGACCCATTTAATTTCATCAAAATATCATGCCCAACAACAGTACAATGGCTGTATTTACATTTATAATTCCTTTAACGTCCTAAGTACGCACAAAATATAATTTCGGAAGTAACTTAGGCCATGAAGGAGAAGGTAAGGTAAGGCAGATGAAGTGAGAACTGTTATTAATAGAAAATTAAAACCTAAGAAATACAGTGAAACCAATGGCATTTCATAATACATTATAAAGGGCTGTGTTGACATAGTCATTACTCAGTTCGTGTTCATTTTCAACCTTCCTTTAAAGTCTTCCTGCTTTCCTGAAAAGTGTAAAATGGAAACAATTACTCGAATCCTAAAGGGAGGCAACTGAAAGATGATATCAATCTATCGCACTGTTCCATTAATTAATGCAATAGCGAAGGATTAGGAGCACTTCTGTATTCTAGGATTTACGATTTACGACTTTCACAATGTCAGCATGGCTTTATGTCCGGAAGATCTGTTAGTTCAAACTTGATAGGTTTTACACAACAGGTTTAAAACGCATTAGACACCAATATAGAGACTGTTGTAATATGCAATTGTTTTGTTCCTATTTAAAATATAGATAGCAATCTGTTTGCCTCAAAGTGAAAAGTCACATAATTTTTATTATTTCTTCTGGTTTGGCACAAGAGACCAGTCTAGGGCCTTTGACATTTCTCATTATCGTGCATGATTTGTCTGATATACTCTGATTGCTTGTTTTGCAAACGATGTAAAGCGTTATAACACCATATACAATTGAGGTGACGAGAATGATTTGCAACAGGATATTTAATAATATTATATTATGGTGTGACAATAATAATTTATTCCTCAATGTTAACAAGGTAATGTTACGGTATTTTCTGGGTACAAAGGAACATATAAATCCGACATATTGTCTTGGAGAAGTGACATTTGACATTTTACCATCGGTTAATGTTTTTTTCCTTTTTTGTACAATTTGCTTTACGTCGCATCGACACATACATAGGTCTCATGGCGTCGATGAGATAGGAAAGGGCCAGGAATGGGTAGGAAGCGGTCGTAGTCTTAATTACTGTTCATCCCCAGCATTTAATTGGCGTGAAAGTGGGAAACTACGGAAAACCATCTTCAGAGCTGACGGCAGTAGAGTTCGAACTTTTAATAGCCATATTGCAAATATAATGAGTTCGACTAACAAGATGCTTGGTTTTCTTCTTCTTCTTGCGTTACAGCCTACTAGGGACCACGTTCCAATTTAAGTTCTTCAGCCTTTGTTGTTGTTCCTTCCTTCCAATATTCCTTCATTGTTTCGCTATGTTTCTTTTTTCTTTCTTCAGACCACTGTGTGCCGGTTTTCTTTACCTCTCTCCCTTGGAATCCTTCCCTTTCAAACTTTCTTCCTGAAAATTTCTCTTTCCATTACTTCTTCTTCTGAGATGTTGTTTCTTTCCAAGTCTTTTTTGTTCTCTTGAATCCAGGTGGTGGTTGGCTTTTCTTACAAAGATACGTGAAGATCTTTTTGGTTAGTCTATTGTCGTCCATTCTGTAAATATGTCCGAAAAATAGCAGTCTCATCTTCCGTGCCGTTATAGATATGTTTTCTATGTTCTGATAAATTTCGTTATTACTTCTTAATTTCCAAAATTCTGTAGTCTTTAGAGGGCCTAATCCTTCTTTTTATAATTATCCTTTCTAGTACTTCCAATCTTTGAAGGTTTTTTTTTTCTTTTGCTTTACGTCGGACCGACACAGATATGTCTTACGCAGACGATGGGGTAGGAAAGGACTAGGAATTGGAAAGAATCGGCCATGGCCTTAATTAAGGTGCAGCCCCGGCATTTGCCTGGTGTGAAAATGGGAAACCACGGAAAACCATCTTCAGGGTTGCCGACAGTGGGGCTCGAACCCACTATTTCCCGATTACTGGATATTGGCCGCACTTAAGTGACTGCAGCTATCGAGCACGGTATCTTTGAAGTTTTTTTTTGCTAGGGGCTTTACGTCGCACCGACACAAATAGGTCTTATGGCGACGATGGGATGGGAAAGGCCTAGGAGCTGGAAGGAAGCGGCCGTGGCCTTAATTAAGGTACAGCCCCAGCATTTGCCTGGTGTGAAAATGGGAAACCACCGAGCTCGATAGCTGCAGTCGCTTAAGTGCGGCCAGTATCCAGTATTCGGGAGATAGTAGGTTCGAACCCCACTGTCGGCAGCCCTGAAAATGGTTTTCCGTGGTTTCCCATTTTCACACCAGGCAAATGCTGGGGCTGTACTTTAATTAAGGCCACGGCCGCTTCCTTCCCACTCCTAGCCCCTTCCTGTCCTATCGTCGCCATAAGACCTATCTGTGTTAGTGCGACGTAAAGCAAGTAGAAAAAAAATAATAATGGGAAACCACAGAAAACCATTTTCAGGGCTGCCGATAGTGGGATTCGAACCTACTATCTACCGGATGCAAGCTCACAGCCGCGCGCCTCTACGCGCACGGCCAACTCGCCCGGTTCTTTGAAGTTTATAATTGAATACTAAGCATTCGCTTTATTATTACAATACCGCAAGTTATTTACTCAACCCGAAGTAGGCCTAATTGTTGAGTTGTATATATGTTTAGCACGGAGCAAATTAAAATATTCAATAATATATCTGGCCATTTTATAAGAACTAAATCACATTATACAGTACCAAAAAATTCGAAGATATTTGTATTATAAAAAATTAATGTATTTTTTCATTTGACACTTCGACACAGTTTTAACTAAATGTATTCAATATTACGTCTTTGAAAAACAGAAGATCCCTAATTTCTTTACAAATATTTAAGAAAATTGTCAATGGAAACATTGACTGCCATTTACTTAGTTTCACTCATTTTTACGTTCCACAGAGAAGATTGAGACAGCAAACACTATTTCGCATTCAACGATATGAGTGTTGAGGAAAATAATGTATATGCTTATCTTACTTAATGTATTTATGCCACTTTATAATATGAAGAAAGTAATGGATCTCATGTACCTGTTTTTTAGTATCAGTGCAGAAGTCGTAAATGACACTATGTCCATTTTTAGTAAGATAAGGTTTGACGTGTGTTTAGTCTACTTTCTGCTCTCCTTTCGGGGATACAAAACAAAATTTACAATCTGTTTTGCGTCGCCCTGACGCAGATAGGTCTTATGGTGACGATGGGAGAGGAAGGGGATAAGATTGGGAACAAAGCAACTGAGGCCTTAATTCAGATACAGTCCCAAAATTTGCCTGGTTTGAAAATGGGAAACCACGGAAAACTACCTTCAGGGCTACTGACAGTGGGGTTCGAACCCACTATCTCCTTAATGCAAGCTGAGAGCTACGTGACCCATGCCACACAGTCACCTTGTCGATAACCCTACCTCCTACACGCATTAATAAGCAAGCTAGCCAATTCGAGATTAAAACACCGAGTCCATTATACTTGCAAAACAAATCTAAGGAATAATCGAAGTTTGAGAAGTGGGTGTTAAAAAGTCAAAAGTATTTCTATCATTATATAAAAGATGTTTACGAAACTTTTCATTAAAAAACGGGCAAGGGAATAAAACAGTGAGTAAAAATAGCTCTCCTGAAATATTGCGTTTTTGTCACATTATGCCCTTTACCTCAGTTGCACAGATATTATTATGTAACATGTTCCGCGTCGCTGTTTTCAATCACGATAGATGCAGTAATTTTGCAGTTGTCTCTTGGCACAGGTCGGAATAAAACATAGCTCCCAAAGAAGTCTCAGACTCATTTTTGGCTGTGGAACTATGGAAGCTGCTGAGTTAAGGGTTTAGTAAGTAACGGCCAGTCATGCTGCTACCGAGCTCGATAGCTGCAGTCGCTTAAGTGCGGCCAGTATCCAGTAATCGGGAGATAGTGGGTTCGAGCCCCACTGTCGGCAGCCCTGAAGATGGTTTTCCGTGGTTTCCCATTTCCACACCAGGCAAATGCCGGGGCTGTACCTTAATTAGGGCCACGGCCGCTTCCTTCCAATTCCTAGGCCTTCCCTACCCCATCGTCGACATAAGACATATCTGTGTCGGCGCGACGTAAAGCAAATAGCAAAAAAAAAAAGTCATGCTGCAATAGCATGTTCCGGCCCAGTGAGGATAGCAATGGCAAACTACCGCACTCCTCATAATACCTTGTACGCCACGTTATGTGTTTTACCTGTAACTACAGTACATTTGGTGGTGATATTTTAGGATACAGTCAGCCTCCAGCAGAAGACCCAACAGACAACTTGGTCCATTATTTGCTAACATACATTTAAGCTTTTTTTTTTTTTTTCTTCAGAAATCTTACTGCAGTTTGTAGGTGTAGTGAAGTACATCGATCAAAACAAACATATCAAAACGAACATATTGCTACCTTAAAATATTTTGCTGTCCCTTTTTGATACTCTCTTTCTGAGTAAAATACGTCAAGAATTGTTTACTTGTTGGAAGTGACAACTCAAAACCACAGGCAAATTCACATGTGAGTGAAAGCGCGGGTCGTACGCACACGATCAAAACAAACACGCAATAAATTACCTCGTGACTTGGCAACATTTCGTGGAGCTTGTAGACGACATATTGTTCACAAGATAGACATTTTAATGGGTTCAGCGGGCGCCATTTTCATTCTACTAGCTATTACCAGTGAAGCAATTACTTTAATCCTCATTCTTCTAAAGGATTTGTCTAATGAAGGTGACTGAGGAGAGAGAGGGAGAGAGAAGCAGGACAATAATTTGCTCAATCAAGTACAAGACACACAGTCCAACGGGCATCTGCTCTAGTCACGTCACAACTAATTGTCAGGCTATCTCAGCGGCGTTTCAACATAACGTTCTACAACTATCTACTGCGGGAGCGTAATATCATAGTGTTCAGCTTCTCTGAAGTGTTGAGCATAATTTTAATAAGCCTTAGTTTAATTTCAGAATGGACACTCGTGATACGAATACTTGGACACTGATCTTTGATTTGATCATTAACGGGCGAGTTCGTCGTGCGGTTAAGGGTGCGTGGCTGTGAGCTTGCATCCGGGAGAGAGTGGGTTCGAATCCCACTGTCGGCAGCCCCGAAGATGGTTTTCCGTGGTTTCCCATTTTCACATCAGGCAAATGCTGGGGCTGTACCTTAATTAAGGCCACGGCCGCTTCCTTCCCATTTCCAGGCCTTTCCTGTCCCATCGTCGCCATAAGACCTATCTCTGTCGGTGCGACGTAAAGCAAATACCTACCGATTTGATCATTACCTCGATGTTTGAGACATATAAATTATGCGCAGTAAGATGTATTATGTCCAGCATGTCTCGAGTCCCAAATTTTATATTCAATGCCAGTGAAAAATCGGAGCCTCCGGGTAAGAGCACACAAGCTATTCCTGCACCACGGATCAACTTACTGTCTCTGTTTATCTTACATGGATGCCAACTCTTTCATATTATTCCTCTTTCTTTCTGTTTACTTGTAGAGACGACATTTCCACCTCGTTCAAGCAGTGATTCTTGTGGGGTGTAATTACACAATTCATTTCCATTATTTCACCTGTAGAACATACGGCTAGTACTGTTCCGAATCTCAGACGTCTCATGATTAAAATATATATTTTTCCCCACGTGCCGTATTTGGTCTTCTGAATGTTGGCGGCGACTGTGGCGTCTTGCGGTAGATGGAAAATCTGCTGGATCCTGCTGATCCTCGTTTATTCTTTGATGTCGTCCACCCAAGTTCTTCTCTCGCGACCAACACCACGCTTCCCATCAATTTTTCCTTGTAGTGATCGCTGCAATAGGTGGTATTTACTACCCTCCATTACACGCCCACAGTACTCTACTTTGCGCTGCTTATTCAAAGAAAAATGTTCATTGCGTCTCCAATACACGAACCATTCTCAGGGGATCCATATATCAAAACCTTCTAGTCCCCTTACGGAGTTATATTTTAAGGGCCACGTCTCAGCATCTTAACAGCAGCTCTGACCAACAGTAACGTTTAACCTTTCGTTGACGAACTTTCAGACTGGGATTATCATTACAAAGTAGGATTTTAAACTTTTTGAAACTAGCTTTTTGCCACTTCGATTCTACAGGTGCCTTGCTCAGATTCCAGGTTTTCGATGAACATCTGAAAGAACTCATTCTTTCAATATTCTGCCCATTTTTCTGCAAAGATATCTCTTGGTGTGGTTGACAACTAAATACAATGAATGACGGCATTGCGACATTAATATCAAAACCCCGTTTCATTCCACCGAGGTTAACTTTGTTCAGTAGGGATTTCAGGTCCTTAAGAATGTCAGATACAAGCATATTGTTATACTTAACGAATTTACTACTGTACCATTAATATTCACAACAGCTTCTCAATACAGAGGAGCTTCTTTGAATGTTCTATCTGAATAGAAGTTAAGGAGTAGAGGAAACAGTATGCAGCCTCTCCTTCTATTCTTGTATTATTTCCGAACTCGAAATTTGTCTATCTTTTTTCCATTATATATTTTGAATTATACGAATGTCATTGTCATCCAGGATTTCCGCAAATTTTGAGGGTTGTATTTTGTCAGACACCATTTCTTACCCAATAAAACAATCATATCATACTTCTATTGAACAATACATATTTGGGGGAAGGCATTCAAACTATACATCTCTTTCCACGTTCCAAAACTTTACGGAATCCGAACTGTGATACCTCAAGATCCGGTTTACACTGACTTCTTATTCTAGCGTGGGTTATACTTTGAAATGTTTTTAGGAGGTAGCTCATAAGAATCATTAATCTGCAGCCACAATAAGTTCTAGAATACGTTCTCTCTATCACGGCTACAAAACTTGATCTAAACCATGTGGAATGTCACCCGAGTTATTGAACAACATTGCCATTAGTTCTATGTCCTGCTTATTTTATCAGCTTTGAAAATTCAGCTGGGATTCTATATGGTCCACAAGCTTTCCTGATGTGTGCTAATGAAATAGGATGTCCCACTTCCTATTTCAGTATATCAGCGGGTTTTTCAGTTTTAATTCGATAGCGTATTTTCTCCTGCTACCACTACAAAGAACATTAGGTATCCTACTTTCTCATACTTTTATTATTTCCTGTTCTTATATTAGTATGAACTGTCAACTTACTGTCAACAGCGTTGGTTGTTGTTTTACTAGCTTGATCTTCCGCTTTATACGTGTTTCCATTTCATTTCTTTCGTCAACATTCTCTTTTTGGGAGTTTACTTTGTTCCATCAGATCTATAATTTTATCTGTCATCCAGCTTTTATACTTCCTACGTATTGATGGTTTTAAGTAGGTGCTACAGGCTTCATCCATTACCTCATATAAAGGATTCCAATGGAATTTCACTGATATTAATTTGCCTAAGTCTTTGCTTGAGCTCAGTTTTGACTGGTTCCTTAATGTTGGAATCGCTTAATTTTAGGAAGTTTCACTAATGTTAATTTGCTTAAAGTCCTTCCTTGAGTTCAGTTCTTACTGCTTCCTTAAAATTCGGATCGCTTAATTTTGCATTATCTCTGCAATAATAATTTCACATTTAGTTTCGTATTCTAACTAACGAATTGTGGTTAGCACTATGTTAGCACCAAGATAGGCTGTGGCACATTCGTCTAAGTTTCTAAAACATTTAGTGATTAGAATATAATCGATTGATTCCTGATTGGTTCACATCAGTTCTGTCCAAGTCGTATAACTCGTGTCGTCATCCTGAAGGCTCCTCTTTTCAAGCACACCCCGAATGGAGGTGAGCTGCATGTACCATTTTAACCACAAACCAGCCCTCCTGCCATTCCTAACTTTGTGACAGTACCAGGAATCGAACACGGACCTCCGAGTATGGCAGCTAACCGTAACGCTACGTAGGCGGACTGTTCAAGTGTTGACATCCATGTTTAAAGCCTGCTTTTAAGAAGCTGAAATAATGTACTAGTTACCGCCATGCTGTTCTCATGGCAAAATTCAAAGAGTCTGCCTCTTCTTTCATTACAGAATGTATTTCATGCTAGATTCATAATCGATTTGGGCACTGAAATCGTCCAGGATCATCTCAATTTCACTTTCATTGAGTTTAGTTGATAGAGTTGATGTGTTAACATCTCCATCATATTTATCTGCAGCGTGAGCATGCACCTGTAAGATATTTAGTTTAAACGGATGTCTCTGTAGCTGAATTAAAAATATTTTGACGAAACCTGGCATGAAGGAGTATACTATGTTGTAGACTCTGAGCCAAAGAGGATCTAAACCCTTTTGGGTGCTGTCTATCATCACTCTTATCCCCAGAGTAGCATAGATTGTCGGGCTGATGCTGAAGAATTCCTGTCCCTGACAATGCACTTCAGTCATGCCTAATGCGTTAATTTCAAGTTTTCTCATTTCTTTCACAAGATTATCCAGTTTACCAGCTATATAGAGTCTTCTTACATTGATGTGGCTACGTCTTAGTCGACTCTTTATTACCCCCAGCTGATTTAAGAGCTGCCCGAGGCTAGGGGCCATTCCTCTAGAACTGTGATCCATATTTACATCCCGGGGAATATTCCACTCGAGTAATATTCCGCCACCGCCCCTAACCTGGAGTCAGACACTGAGGGTAATTGCTCTTAACCTGAAGTGCAGGGGCCACCTTTTGCCTATTGGCCCACGGTAGGTACCTATTTAATTTCCCTCCAGCCACCCATACATGGGAGGCACCCACTACCCACTATCCGGCGACCGTATAATGATAGCCTATTCAAACACAAATTATCTTGATATGCTGTTAGATTATGGTGAGACATCAAAATCCACCAGGAGATAAATTTTATTTATCGGGAAAAGTTTCCCAAAAGACCCAAGACCCAAGAATATTTATTGCTTTACCACAGTGTATACTGAATACGAAGTATTAGGTCTCGGTGCTAAAAATCAAGAACCTGAAAGTCTACCATCATAGACGTAGAACGGCCGTATGTGACAATTGTGGTAAAATGTCACAGTACTGACGTGCGTACATCAGACTGGACAGGTCACAGAGCACTATGAGAGGAGTTATGCGTCCACATCACATTCAACACGTACAATATCTGTCACTTCATATTTATCCACAGTTAGTGAATTTCTGTTGCTGGTTAATTGATCAACTACATTAGGCAGAGAGTGATTATTAGAGATAAAGCGGGCTGTGTGCAAAACATCCTCAAATTATAGGGTTAGGCTATGTACCTAAGACGTTACATCGAAATAACTTTAATCCTCTGAAGGTATCAATATGTTATTGGCTTTACGCCCCGCTAACTACGTTTACTGTTTTCGGAGATTCTGAGGTGCCGGAATTTATTCCCGCAGGAGTTCTTTTATGTGCCAGTAAATCAACCGGCACCAGGGAGACTTATTTGAGCACCTTCAAATACCATCGGACTGAGCCTGGATCGAACCTACCATGTTGGGTTCGGAAGGCCCGCGCCTCAACCGTCTGAACCATACAGCCTGGCGGTATCAACACTCTCTTCTCATATTGTTACATGATAGTAAGGGTAAATGGAATAATTTCTGACACTAGCAGAAAGGTTGTATTATTACGTACTGATGTTGACGTATCAGACGACGTTCGCTGGAGCAATCTGCTTCCTTATTATAATCTCAGCCAATCAACAGATACTCTGCAGTACAATACTTAGAAGCGTGTCTGGTAAATACACGGTAGGGCCTATGTGACACTTAGGTTTGCAGTGTGTATATGACAGGCGAGCTAAAGACTGGATAATGATGTTTATGCGTTTGAAATAAATTCGAGGGGGCAGGGGCCCGGGTGGAGATATAAAAATACTAGGCTAACATAGGCGAAATATCGAATTTGTCGTACAATGACGAGTCAAAGTTCAATTTAAGCCCCTTGCCGCAAAGAACAAAACTCGGTAAGATCTATGGGCCCGAAAACCATGTTTTTAGGTCCTAAAACGAACCGTTATGGAGATATGGGCACCATACTACCCCTACTCTAGGAATCAGATAAATCGGACAGCAGCGAGATTATCAACAATATATTATCAAAAAAAAACTAACGTGTTACAGACATGAAAACTGATATTTGGAATCTCCTTTAAAACTAAAAGAACACAAATTTATGTTTACAGAAAATCCACTTAACCCCTTAAGTGGGTATGACGTCTTTAGACGTTTTCGCGCTGGGCTTCTACAGTGGGCATGATGGCATTAGTCGATCGTAAAATTTATCGCGTATGTATCTTGACGGTGAAGGCATACGGCGTGTCCATGGAATCTATCGCATTAGTTGATATGTTTTCCACGAGATCACGCTGTGTATTGAACCCTTTTGGTCCATATTGATGGATACCTACCTTTCTTACCTATCAGCAAAGTTCATGAGACCTGTCTCTTGGGTCGTATCGGGTTCTTCGTCATTTGCTGAGGTAAGGTATGGTTCAGTAATTCTAATCTATCTACTCAAATGAAAGGTCTGTTTAAAAGATTCCTATTTATTCATGAAATTCTGAAGCATTCTGATTTGCCAACGGTATAATTGACATCAATCGTGTCCACTGGACATCACAATCATTTTTATTACATAGAAGGTCAGAACACTGGTGTGAGCCTTTGACGTGTCTGCCTGATGGGCATTCTTACTAGAAACCATTGTCTCATTTTTATTAAGGAAAGGAAAGTCTGGAAATCCTTCAATTCGGCTTCCATGTGAGACTGCATGTACCATCATAGTGATTGGTTATGGTCCAGCCCTCGTAACACGAACTCTGGACTCTGGGTATAATTAAGGCAGTCCAATCGGTGTCTGCCACACAGTGGTGATACGGCATGGACCCTTAATTGAATCGATGTGACCTGCGCCTATGTCATGGACCGACATATAAACTTCTAAATTACTTTAAAGTAATTGTGGATGATGACCGCAAGGAAAATGACGCTACAGTGGCGTATGACCCTAATATAAGTCACTGAGGTTGATGACCCCAAGACCATCCAAGTTTCTAAGCCAAGGCTAAACACAATTAAATTACATCGGTTGATGACCGAGGTTTCCACTTTACTATCCCCAGCACATTCACTGCTGAATTTAATCTATATAAATAAAATTGTAGGGTGTCCGCTGTCTGTAATTTCTTTTGTTTTGCCAATTTTTCAGATATTTATCCTTTTTAGGACAACTCAAGACTGAATCGGTGGTTTTTACATTTCGCGTCTGTTTGTTTGTCTGTGTGTCTGTCTGTTTGTCTGTTCCACCATCACGTCGAAACGGCTGGATAGATCTCAACCAAACTTCATATTTAGAGTATACTCATCCCGGGGAAGGTTTTGATATGCATATCGTTTTAAAATCTTTGAATACACGGGGGTTTTATAGGAAAACCAGAATGTTTTTTTCCACCATCACGTCGAAAAGGCTGGATAGATCTCAACCAAACTTCATATTTAGAGTATACTCATCCCGGGGAAGGTTTCGATATATATATCATTTTAAAATCTTTGAATACACGGGGGGTTTATAGGAAAACCAGAATGGTTTTTCCACCATCACGTCGAAACGGCTCGATAGATCACAACCAAACTTCATATTTAGAGTACACTCATCGCGGGGAAGGTTTCGATATGCATATCATTTTAAAATCTTTGACTAGACGGGGGGTTTATAGGAAAACCTGAATGATTCTTCCACCATCACTTCGAAACGGCTGGATAGATCTCAACCAAGCTTCACATTTAGAGTATACTCATCCCAAGGAAGGTTTAGATATGCATATCATTTTAAAATCTTTGAATAGACGGGGGTTTATAGGAAAACCAGAATGGTTTTCCTCCATTTTCTCTTATACTATTGATTTTCTGTAAACTTAGTTTACCGTACGTGAAACGTCTCTTCATTATAAACAACTTTCGTTATGTTCATAATTTACCTTACTCTTCACATGACGGAGAAATTTACAATTTTCTGCTGGTATCATGCTCTGCATTGAGTGACCGACAGACCGACAACGAACCTACAGGTTACCATGGCAACGTCTCTGACTGCATGCCAGCAGGGAAGTAACGTATTGCCATTTTCCTCATCATGCTTTTAAATTCGTGGTTGTTCCTTGGGTAGAAGGCAAGAGAGGCGTCAATCGGCCTATCTGCGGGATATTGGCGGAATATCGTTGGATGTTATAACCGCCCTAGAATAGATTAAGTAATAACACCATTAGTCATCTTCTTATTATTTGTTTACCTAAGAATCACTGGACCTAAATTTCTCCTCTGTTACCGCTTTATTATATCCATAACTCACACTAGCATAATTTATTGAGGGGCATTTGATTTTCCAATACATTCACTTGGCATTTACATATTTGTCGTTATCCGGCTGTCCTCAGTTATAATCCATTTTCTATTACTTTCAACTTTCCTAACTGTATTATTTTCTTCCTTAATTACGCCGTATGTACGAGAGTGCTACAAACTACTGGATGTATTTCCACCAATACTCATATTTAGAATACACCTGTCCTAGATATGTTTTAGGGCAAATATTGTTTCTAAATCCCTGAACTGACTGGGGGTTTATACGAAACCGAAACAGTGATTTTGTACTTCCACAAAATATACACAACCAAACTTAATGGAAACCTACCTACCTTGGTAGAAATACATTTCTAAACCCTTTTCCTCCTGTGCATCATTTCGATACGAGGATTAATAAGGGAGATATCATTAACGGACCGTTTTTCTGTACAAGTCCCATCGGATTTAACTCACGAGCGGGTGCGTGTAAAGCGTATTCCTTACAACTTGAAAATACTGAAGACATTCGAACCAAAATTTATATTCAGCATCCACCTGTCCAAAGGTAGGTTTTAAACGTAAATAACATTTCATGCTCCGGAATGGACGGGCGGTTTATAGGGAACCGAAATGGTGATTTTACTCTTCCACAATATATACAGAACAAGACCAACCTGGCAGGAAATCGACCAAACGTAATGGAATTCCACCTCTAAACCTTTTTTTCATGTGTATTTTTTCGTCAGGAGGATTAATAAGGGAGATATCATGAATGGTCAGTTTTACAGGTTAAGTCCGGCGGACATAGCCCAAAAGGTGTTTTACATGGAGCAGATTCCTTATCTATATAAATCAAATCGTAACGACTGTGTGCCTCTACATTGACTATTTTGGCGAAATTTTCGTACAGCTTTCCGTTTAAGGGGTAATAATGACCATCTCCATAATTTTTGGTTTAGTTTCCTGAAAGTCCTCATTTTTACTCGCCTCGCCCAAAATCCAGATTGCGGCATAATCTGCCAAAAGAAAAAGAAGATAATTGAATTTTGACAAAATTATACGTTTTAGCCTGTAACGAACGGAAAACATCCTTGATCATTAAATTTTTCACTTTTTATCCCCGAAGAATATCGAAATATGCAGGCAATTTTAATGATGGTGCAGACCTTCGGAAATTCCTATCACAAACGGATTGCACAATCTCCGTTCAATTTGGAAAGATCTACAACCTTGGTCTTATTACTTCTTGCCGTATCTGTATCCCTTTTACGTTTGATTTTTCTCTATTAATCGATGTTAAGTCAATTTGGAATTTTCACATGCATAATTCATACTTTCAATTACTTATATGAAATACAGAATCATCATACTCTTCACGAAAATTGGCCCACCCAGTAGGCATATATGAGCCAAATGCTATGTATGTAGCTGTCACGTAATTATCCGAAAAGTAATGTAATGTGAGATAATCTTACAAAACCTTTACCCTGTTCCACGTTTCTAACTCAGTCTGACCCAAGAATAGATGACATACCATAGGACCAGCCATTTAGGCCACTAAATCCGGCGTGTCCTATGAGTAGTATAATAAGCGGGTTCGGGCGCCTCCTCCCGCGGGAAATTTGAATTCTGGCGGGAAATTTGAATTTTGGCGGGAAATTTGAATTCTGGCGGTAGATTTGAATTTTGGCGCGAGATTTGAATTTGTAAACAAAGCCACGTGCTTTTTGACAGCTGTCATCGACAACAACGCTTCGCTAACCTCACTGCTGCCATCTTGACGGGCCTAAACCTCAGTGGTACCAACTTAACCTAACTAGCGCGAGGTAAACAAAGCCACGTGTTTTTTGCCAGCCACGTGCTTTTGACAGACAACAACGCATCGCTAACCTCAGTACTGCCATCTTGACGGGCCTAAACCTTAGTGGTACCAACTTAACCTAACTAGCGTGTGGTAAACAAAGCCACGTGCTTTTTGACGGCCACGTGCTTTTTTGACAGCTGTCATCCGCCATCTTTAAACCACAGAGCACTGTGCTGCCCTCTTTATCGTAGTAGATATAAAATTCGTCACCTGTCATCGGCAGTGCTGCCATCTTGGCGGGCCTAAACCTTAGTGCTACCAACTTAACCTCACTAGCTCGAGATAAACAAAGCCACGTGCAGCTGTCATCCGCCATCCTTAATCCAGAGAGCATCGTGCTGCCCTCTTTAGCTACTTACCTTTGAAATGTGGTACGTCACAGCAGTCATCCGCCATCTTGCATCGCAAACCTCAGTGCTGCACTCTGTAGTTTGAAATGTAGAGGCGGTAAATTCCACGTGCTCTTGTTTGGAAACAAAGCCACGTGCAGCTGTCATCCGCCATCTTTAATCCAGAGAGCACCGTTCTGCCCTCTTTAGCTACTTACCTTTGAAATGTGGTACATCACAGCTGTCATCCGCCATCTTGCATCGCAAACCTCAGTGCTGCACTCTTTAGTTTGAAATGTAGTGGCGGCAAATTCCACGTGCTCTTGTTTGGAAACAAAGCCACGTGCAGCTGTCATCCGCCATCTTTAATCACCGTGCTGCCCTCTTTAGCTACTTACCTTTGAAATGTGGTACGTCACAGCTGTCATCCGCCATCTTGCATCGCAAACCTCAGTGCTGCACTCTTTAGTTTGAAATGTAGTGACGGCAAATTCCACGTGCTCTTGTTTGGAAACAAACCTATGCGCTTTTTTGTCAGCTATCATCCGCCATCTTTAATCTAGAGAACACCGTGCTGCCCTCTATGTGGTGGTGGTAAATTCTACACGCTTTACAAACCCATGTGCTTTTCTGACAGCTGTCAACCGCCAGAGAGCACCGTGCTGCCCTCTTTGTGCCGGTGACAAATTCCACGTGCTTTTTGACAGCTGTCATCCGCCATCTTGCATCACAAACCTCAGTGCTGTACTCTTTAGCTAGATACCTTTGAAATGTGGTGGCGGCAAATTCTACGTGCTCCTGTTTAGTAAACAAAGCCACGTGCTTTTTTGACAGCTGTGGTCCGCCATCTTTAATCAATAGAGCACTGTGCTGCGGGCAATTTCGTCAGCTGTCATCCGCCATCTTTAATCCACAGAGCACCGTGCTGCTCTCTGTAGTAGCGGGTAATTTGAAAAGTTCTGTTAGCTGTCATCCGCCATCTTTAATCAAGAGAGCACCGTGCTGCCATCTTTAGTTGAACTGTGGTGGCGGCAAATTCCACGTGCTCTTGTTTAGTAAACAAACTCACGCGCTTTTTGTCAGCTGTCATCCGCCATCTTACATCGCAAACCTCAGTGCTACACTCTTTAGTTGAAAAATGGTGGCGGATAATTTAAAAAGAAAAATTCTACAGCAGCCATCTCTCGACGCTAATTGCACAAGATGGTGGCTATACATGACTCCTTAAAGGTGCTTATGCGAGATGATCGCTATACATAGTTTATTATGAGACTCCCTTGGGATGCTTGCGCAAGATGGCGGTTATACAAGGCTCCTTATGAAACACCCTAGGGATGCTTGCGCAAGATGGTGGTTGCTCTTATGAGGCGGCTTAAGGGTCCTTGCACAAGATGGCTAGAGACGCCCTAAGGATGCTTGCGCAAGATGGCGGACGCAAGATGGCGGCTATACATAGCTCCTTATGAGACAGCCAGTACTCGATACAACATGTGATCAGAACATTGATTGATGTGTTCAGAACACAAAATAAGTGATCAAGACTAGAATCGAACACTGTACTCGATGTCGTTAACTTCAACATGTGATTAAAACATTGTTTGATGTGTTCAGAACACTACATAAGTAGAATCGAACGCTGTACAACATGTTAGGGGATATCTTTGTTCCAAGAAGATCAGATTGAAACATAACAAGACTAGAATTGAACACTGCACTCGATACAACATGTGAACAGAACATTGATTGATGTGTTCAGATCACTAAACAAGTAGAACCGAGCACTGTACAACATGTTAGGGGATACCTTTGTTCTAAGAAAATTAGATTGAAACATAACAAGACTAGAATCGAACACTGCACTCGATGTCGTTAACCTTAACATGTGATCCGATACAACATGTTATGGGATACCTTTGTTCTAAGAAAATTAGATTGAAGCATAGCAAGACTAGAATCGAACACTGTAAGAACATTGTTTGATGTGTTCAGAGCAAAAGTACAACAAAAGTACAGATTCTTCCGCCGTTGAAACGTGCGACTGACGTCACGTATCCCAGAGCGTGGGACCGAAGGTAATCACCCCCTCGCCACGTGTCAATTCCATGCTACCAAGAATCGAACTTCTTATTAAATTGGCCATTTTATTGCATAATATTCTTAGGGCACAAAGGCCATGGGTTCAGTATTGTTTTTTAGAGCTGTCATAGCTTCGTGAAATGCATTTGTTTTGGCGCCTTGCACGAAGTTCCCGCGCAGCGATTTATGTCGCGAATCATGGCTTCCAAACGTAAAGTAGATCGGCTTGATTGTGCGGGTATTTCGACAATTTTAGAAGCGGAGAGTGATGATGAGGTATCTTCTTTATGTGTGTGTAACACCTTGTTTCCGCCTATATCACACAGATAACAATCTACAAAACCTATAATCATCCTGATTCAGAACAATGTAAATAATGTTAGTAACACATTTGGATTCATAACAATGTAAATAATGTACATAATGTTAGTATCACATTATTGAAGAATAATAATTACTATCGTATTAGATTAAACTAATTGTGTACACATTTATGAAGGAAATATTTAAATATCACAAAGTGGGGAAAAAGTACTCACGGCAGGTTACGCATGTGGAGAATTTAGTATCCAGTTAAGGGGAATTCTTTCTATGAGGATACATATATCTCAGAAACTGAAGATGTCACAATGTTAAAACTGGTACTTGGAATCTCTTTTAAAAATAAATGAACACTCATTTTTTTGGAAAATCCACATAAGGGGGTGAAATAATGAAAAAAAGCGGGTAAATTTTTTGAAATGAGTATATTCTTCTTCTACCGCTTTTCCCACACCTGAGGGGTCGCAGGTGTTAACTATGTCGAACATGTGGACTTGACCCTGTTTTACGGCTGGATGCCCTTCCTTACGCCAACCCCGTGTGTAGGGATGTAATTACTATTACGTGTTCCTGTTGTTGTTGGTAATGTGGTGTATTGAGTGAATATGAATAGAGTGTTGGGACAAACACAAACAACCTGTCCCCGAGCCAGATGAATTAATCACACGCGATTAAAATCCCCGCCCAGCCCGGAATCGAACCGGAACCCTATAAACCAAAGGCCTGAACGCTGACCACTCAGCCAAGAATTGGGGTTGTTTTTGAAATTAGTATATCTAAAGTATATCTCATAAATGTAACATGTTACAGACGTTAAAATCGGTAGGCTATTTGTAATCCCCTTTAAAAATAAACACACACTTTTTGTTTTCCGAAAATCAACTTACTGTAAGCTGGAGATCGAAAGTAAGTGAAGAAGGAGTTGAATTCCCTTTGTGAGGATACTTATATCTCAAAACTAAGATGTTACAGATGTGAAAATCGGTATTTGGGATCTCCTTTAGAAATAAAGGAACTTTTCTTTTTCGACTTAAAATAGACTGTTTCTCACATGTAGAGTTCCATATTTAGCTCTGTAACCTGGTCATCTTAGTCCCAAAAGGCAATGCCACAAACGTGGTTTAAAAAGAGTGTCTGGGTAAATGAAATGCAATTTTTCAGTGAGTTTTTATACTTCGGGATTTTCAGATAATATCTTAGTGCAGTTCCGAGGAACAATTAATTTTTTCAACTTACCAATTCCTCGCAAGCGAAGCCTTGAGAAACAACCAGTCTTATAAATAAAGTGGTAGGGGGTCCGCTGTCTGTAATGTCAATTATTTTGCCGTATTTTTATATACTTATCCGTTTTAGATGAACTCAAGTTTGTATCAGTAATTTTTAGCTTTCGTGTCTATTTTTCTGTTTGTTTGTCTGTTGGTTAGTTCCACCATCACGGGTAAACGGTTGAATAGATCTCGACCAAACTTCATATTTAAAGTCTACTCATCCAGAAGCACGTTTCGATAAGAACATCATTTTAACATCACTGAATAGACTGGGGTTTTATAGGGATGGCCCGAAAAGGTGTTTCTTTTCTTTTTTTAATGTGTTCTTACACTATTGATGAAATGTAAAATCTCTAAGCTATATGTGAAACGCCCCCTCATTTTAAATAACACTTTTTCAGGTACATAATTTGGCTTACTCTTCAAATAATGGAGACAATTACTATTTTTCACGGGTTTCATGCTCTGAAGCTAGTGACGGACACCCTCGGAGACCTACAGTTATTTGAGGGATCTATAACAGGAGAAAATCAGAGGTTGCATTATATTTAGCTCGCCTTGAAAATTAGCCCCACCTAATTTAACTGAACACCGATGAAACATGAAGTAGAACTTTTCCCTTTGGTGTCAGACGGTCTGGTTATGTATGTTTGTATATTCCTAAAAGTGGACCAACGTGTGAAAGAGGTTCATCACTAGCAGATACGCCCAATGAGGGTGGGCGGCATCTGCCATGTGTAGGTAACTGCGTGTTATTGTGGTGGAGGATAGTGTTATGTGTGGTGTGTGAGTTGCAGGGATGTTGGGGGACAGCACAAACACCCAACCCCCGGGCCATTGGAATTAACCAATCAAGGTTAAATTCCCCGACCCGGCCGGGAATCGAACCCGGGACCCTTTGAACCGAAGGCAACCACGCTGACCATTCAGCCAACGAGTCGGACTATATTAGTTAAGTCGACACCGAAAAGAAAAGTTTCCATCTTAACAAGCAAACAAAGTTAGTTAAAAATGAGTGATCAAGTTGTAGTTCCGGTTCATGGTAGAATGAGGAAAAAAGAATCAAAAACGCAAACAAGGCCTCATTATCGTGGAAAATACCACACTACAGAAGCAACTTCTGGAACATTTTCTGTAGACTATGTTAAATACTTTATAGTCCATTGGATGGTTTTCCTCATAGATATGGATCCTTGTTATTGATACTGTAAATTGAACGGATATAATTGATAACGAGTGTCCGCTAATCAGTTCAAGTATGGTATAAATAGTAAGTTTCATCTAGTATTGCTGGAAATATCATTTAAAATGAAGGATTCGGATTGAAAATGAATTTTTTTGTATCGCATGAAATCTTGTTGTCTCGAGGTTTTGAGAGAGCTCCCCCTTCATTTGAGAGTTCAATTAATTCTTGCCTTCTCCCAGCTTTTTTGTTTTCTCAGACGTAATTAATAGGAAGACAATCGTCACGTTACCATAGACATCTTAATGTATTCCTGGCTAAATTAAAGTGCGTTGAATGAGACTGAACTGTTAAGGAGTATTAATTTAAATATGTAAATTATGATATATTAGTCGTGCCGCTAATTATAATAATTACAAAATCCATTGTGCAGCTTCAGTTAGGCGCCCCACGCGATACAAATTCATGATGTGAGAACATGCGACTTAACAACTTCTTTTAATCTTGTTGTTGCCGATTCATTTTAGGCATCTTTGGTCACCAGCCTCATGCTCTAGTGAACTGTTGTGTTGTCAAGTCCTCAACCCCAGGTCTGGTTGAATCCCAAACAGCCTATCAGTTGTCCAGACAGCCTGGGCATAATTGAATCGGTCTACTACGGAAATGAGGAGTGAGGTACATTACAATGCTTCCTCTACTTATCCAGAAGGGGCTGTTTTATATCAGTGTGCCAAGCCCATTTCAATGTACACGCACATCGATCCTATGAGAGAAATGTCACGCAATTCAGGACAGACTGCATAAGAAATACCATTACTAGTATCCCTCATACCTCCCTTTTCATACCGTCATTATCAAGGATGAAACCGAAAACTATTAATTATGGAAGAAATTTGGAAGGCTTAGTGTGAAATTAACGTAAATATAGGCTAAATATTTACATTTTAGTAATCCATAACAAATTGATTCTTTTACTTGGTGATAAAAGACCGTAACACAGTTCCGAATGGTCTTGCATATAACACAATTCGCAAGTACAAAACAATATGTGAAATAAACTTATTGCCTTTTAAGATTTTTGTTGTAAATAAACTTCGACATTTGAGTGAGAAACAAACCCTGTGCCGTATACTACCTTTCGTTCGTGTCATTATTCGCCAGGTAATCAAAAAATGCTACGAGAGGAATAGAAGGTTATATTTATGTTTCGTAGATCTCGAGAAGGCATATAGCAGAGTACCGAGGGAAAAGATTTTCGCCATACTGAGGGATTATGGGACTAAAGGTAGATTATTAAAAGCAATCGACGGTATTTATGTTGACGGTTGACCTACGGTGAGAATAAGATTGTAGAATGAGTTCTTTATTCAATGTATTTCCGGACGTTAGACAAGGCTGTAATATTTCACCTTTATTGTAGTTTACATGGATCCATCTACCGAACGGTATGAAGTGGCAGGGAGTAATTCAGTTAGGACGAAATGCATTAAGTGGTTTGTCCAGTGGCGACGACTTGGTCTTAATAGTAGACTATGCTCAAAGCCTGCAAACTAATATCTTGGAACTTGAAAATAGTTGCAGTGAGTATGATATGAAAATTAGTCTGTCCAAGACTAAAGTGATGTCAATAGGGAACAAACCTATGACAACTGGACATCAAGTTGGGAAAACAATGCTGAAACGGGTAGATCATTTCAGGTATTTAGGTATATATTCCCCCAGGATGGCAGTATAGTAAGTGATATTGAATGAACGTGAAGTAAATATAATGTAGTGAACTCAAAGCCGCGATCAACAGTATTCTGTAAGAAAGAAGTCAGCTCCCGTAAAAAACCGGTCTCTTTTCCGACCAACTTTATTGTACGGGCGTAAAATCTGGGTGAATTCAGGATATCTTATTCGTAAGTTAGAAGTAAGAGACATGAATGTAGCGAGAATAGTCGCTGGCACAAACAGTTGAGAACATTGACGGGAGAGATTTGGTAATGAGAAGATAAGGGATAACTTATGAAGATCTCGATGGATGAAGCTGTACGTATAAACCGGCTTGGGTGGAGGGGTCATGTGAGACGAGTGGAGGAGGATAAGTTACCTGGGAGAATAAGAGACTCGATCGTGAAAATAAGAGAAGTAGATGGAGACCAAGACGACGTTTGTTAGACTCAGTTTTCAATAATTTAAAGACAGGAGTAATGGAACTAACCAAACCCAAAGATCTAGTTACAAATAGTGGATTGTGGAGGCATTTAGTAATTTCACGGAGGCTTGCAGACTAAGCGCTGAAAGGCATAACAGTATTTAATAAATATGCATGTTTGTATATATGCATGTACGTACGTATACAATTAAGAAACAAAATCAGACAGATAAGAAAAAGGATACGTTTAGTGACAGCTGAAAAGAATGCCGTTAAAAAATGTATTTCATCATAAATACAAATAAAACTCCATTATTTTTTCGGCATATTTGGTGACATAAAGTCGTGTCTCAGTAATTACATAACATTCTAAGTATGTCTCATAAATAGGATATTTCCTTCATATGTGATGTTCTGGTTCTTTGAGAAATAATTTCAATTCATATGTGGAATATCAGCAATTTTGTACTTATTTGTACTTTATTCTTCCCGAATTTTGTAAGCTTTGTAATAAATTTAGTTTCACACTAAGCCTTCGACCGATGTCAGAAGACACACTGCATTGTAAACGCTACGTTTCACCAGAAAGAGATCTGAAACAATACATAATTGTTATCGTAGTAATGTTATCGTAATTATTCGATCCTAGCATTGGATTCTGACTCAGTATTAGAAGGTACGATTTAAGCATTTTCCTGTAGGGAGTGTTGTTATCACTGTTGTGGTGGTGATACTGATGCTTGTGTCAAGAGTGAGAAATTATAAAACACCACTCAGGATATCTACTACTCACCTTGGAATTCAAACAATGCGTGTCCAGACGGCACAACTTTGATTCCTGACGACATATTTGAGAGGCATCATTCGTAACTCACGTTGTATGAATGGGCTATCAATTTTTAAGAAAGAACGAAAGCTTTCAACTGAAAAAATAATTCAACATAACTCTGCTGAAACATTCACTGCGAATCATTAAAATAACAACAGTACGAAGCACTAGAAAATAAAGGCCATTTTTATTAAATACAGCTTGTAACAATGAGGTAGGGACAAATTTTCAGGGGTCTTTCCGCACACGTAGAAGAAAATATTATAACCTGATGGCAGGGTGGTAGATAAACAAATACGTTACTGGTAACGTTACTCTAAAGGGCCTCCCAAACGCCCAAAATCTCACGCTTGCGAATCGAAGCGCAGAGACTCCGCGCACCGTGCATCGGTCCGACTCGGCTAAACTCGGCTTGGCGCGGATAGTGTAGTGTGCTGAGAGCGACGAAGCGTTCGGTGATAGACGGCTTGTTTATCAGTGAAATAGATAAGCGCAAGACAACAACATAATAATCGAGCAACCTGTTTCGAAGAAAGCAAAGACTTCCGAAAGTCCATTTCAATCGAACTGGGAACTCTCGTATTTTTTTGTCAGTCGTGACGATAAAGTCAAATGCTTAATCTGTGGGACGGTAATTATGTGATAAGTTAATCAAAAGATCTATTTTCCAATACAAAGGCTTTGCTTAAATTCTACGAGAATTTGCCGAAGGAAGATTTTCGTAAGCTGCATCGAGAAGCAGCTAAGATTATTTCTACGTTTGGTTGCACATGCATATGTGCAAGGCTTTTTTTTTTTTTCCTGTTTTGAGTTGTACGAAAACTAGATTGCGTGCGAGTAGGCCTATTCTGATTGTAATGTAAAGAAGGTTCTCAAAATTGCTGTCAGCCGGTCCCTTGTTCCAAGCATAACTGGTTAACATTGCAACGATAAAAGAAAAGAAGAGCTAGAGAAGATAAATTGTATGCTCAAACCAAATGGAAAGAGTGACCGATAACATTGTCCAATTCAACAGTGTCACCGCTCACCGCACATAAACATTTCGCTGTGAGGGGAGAATCAGCGGGGAAGGTGGAGAAGGCGTAGACAGACCGAACAGGTGAGACAGGTGTAGGGGAAGTGGAGTGGGGGTTTGCACTCTGGTCAACCTTGTGAAGTAGTTTCCTGCACCTTGAGCGGTGCAGTGCACGGGTGCATGCACTCTGAGAGGCCCTGTAAAGTTTTAGTAACGAACTCCAACAATCACACAAAGGCACACAATTGAGGAGTAAAGATGGAAAACGGTGAAAGTGCCAGATATATGTTTTCAAGTAAACGTCAATAATAGAGTTACGGAGTGCAATGGCAGGTTCACTCTTCTCTACCAAAGGAGACCAGGAATTAATGATTATCTACGGACTTTGAAGTCCAAGTATACTACATCCAATAAATTTTGTATAATTACATAACAACATTTATCTTCTATAAGTCCGACTCATTGGCTGAATAGTCAGCGTTGAGGCCCTTGGTTCATTGGGTCCCGGGTTCGATTCCCGGCCGAGTCGGGGATATTAATCGCGTCTGATTAATTCTTCTGGCCCGAGGACTGGGTGTTTGTGTTTGTCCCAACACTTTCCTCTTCATATTCAGACAACACACTACACTACCAACCAGCAGAGAAACACGCAATAGTAATTACATCAATACGTCAATTACGTCAATAAGAGCATCCGGCCGTAAAACACGACCAAAACCACAGGTGCGTCGCAGCTCGCACCCGCGACCCCACACATGTGGGAAAAGTGGAGGAAGAAGAAGAAGATGATGATGATGATTTAGCTTCTATAAATTACATTTCTTTAATTAAGTGGCTCAGAAATTAGAAAATACATGAGTGATAACACACTGCCACAATGGACAGCACATGTGCGCGAGACGCTGGCACACTCACCCTTCCCCACCAGACTCATCTGGGCACTTTGAACTGTGGCTCTACATGTTGAACTTCCTACCAGCTAAACTAATGACCTCAGACACGTACATGTTAGCACCATTTGCGGCATAACTAATATGTCCCTTTATTACAAAAAATAACACATTTTTCATATTTCGGCACTTTTACCATTTTGCATCTTTGGTCCTCAATTACATTAGCTGGCGCTCTCTGTGTTCCCAGTGTTCTGTCACACTAGTAATTCAGTCTATTATGGGCTGAAACAGTTTCTCTACACAGTTCACATACACACGCACTGTATACTATTGCTTGTACCCGAGGGAAGTTCTCGAATAATTTAACTTTAGCGGCCGCACACATAACGGTTTACGCGCGCACAACACACTCACTCAAGTCTCCGCGCGGTGTAGTGTTCGCACTCACGCATGGAAGTTTTCCATTCACGGCCTCACGTCTATCAGCTGCACTGTTCCGTGAGTACACACGCAGCACTCCAGTGCACAGTGGGCCAGAATTCAATTTTAACGGGAAAAACATGACTTAGTATAAAATACAGTTGTAGTATGTATAATAATGATTTCATATTGTATGGTGTGATTAAATAAGGCAAGTTAACATAGAAGACACACACACACACACAAAGACAAAGAAGTGACAAATTTTCCTGAGCACAGTGGTCACTACGAAGTATCACAAATAATATATTTTAGAACCAACCGAACTCACGTATTTGGAAATGTGGTAGACATCTCTTACACTAGTACTTTGTAGGAAAATAATCTTCCTCGTCACTGCCCTGGTCATTTTCATCATCATCACATTCATCGTTCGACTCGTTTGGTGAATGGTCAGCGTACTGACCTACGGTTCAAACGGTCCCGGGTTCGATTCCCGGCCTGGTCGGGGATTTTAACCTTCATTGGTTAATTCTAATGGCTCGGGAGCTGGGTGTTTGTGCTGTCCCCAACATCCCTGCAACTCACACACCACAAATAACGCTACCTTCTACAACAATAACACGCAGTTACCTACACACGGCAGATGCCGCCCACCCTCATCGTAGGGTCTGCCGTACAAGGGCTGCACCCTGCTAGAAATAGCCACACGAAATTATATTATTATCACATTTATCGTTACTGTGCATGTCACCTTCCTGCTTAGATGCGGCACGGGTTACTCTTCGTTCCTTCAGCAAACAACGGACGCCTATTGGCAATCATCCCTTCTTCTTGCTCCTTGATACTGCAGTTAGCTGTGAAATATGGGGTGGTGGTGGTGGTGGTGGTGATTATTGTTTTAAGAGGAAGTACAACTAGGCAACCATCCTCTATATAACACTAATCAGAGGGGAAAAATGGCAGAGATTCGACACTGCGAAAAATGAGGATATCGGCCAAAGACAGGCAAGGACCACGAAGGTCGTGAAAATGAAAGACTCCCTAGGCCTCGAGTGCTCTAATACCGTCGGGGGTCAGAAAAGCACAAGAGTTGACTATGGGATGTCGAATAGGGTAGATGAAAGTGAGAAGCCCCGTACAAGTAAGTGGAAGCAATGCCAGGAATCACCTCAGGGGCCCGTATTCACCAACCCATGCCCCCAAGCTGAAAGCCCCTGGGGCAAGAGATACCGTGGGTGTTACTCAGCCCTAATTTTCGAACGGAAGAGGAGCCATCTCCGCTGCGGTTTACAGAAGCAATACTCAGCGAATACGTGTCATGTTAGTTAATTATAGAACTTCTGTATCTTGAATATTGAACAGAGATCGATTCTGTCGTGTTCGCACCAGACCAAGTCTGGTGGACTGTGATGCATTCTGTGACGCAAGCCACCCACAGTATTATTCAAGTACAATTACTATCAGTTCGCAGTAAATTTGTTAGTGCTCTCGTCCTCTTCACATATCCTATATGGAGTGGAGAACCATAACTAGTGAAATGAGCTTCATCTTCCTCCTCTGCCACATACTTCATGAACAAGTAGGTTTGAGGGTGCGAACTGTAGGTCACACATTTGAACTTGGCCTCCTTTTATGGCTGGATGTCCTTTCTGACGACAAAATTACGGGGATTGATGTAATCACTATTGCGTATTTCTGTGGTGGCTGGTGGTGTGTTGTATTGGGTTTGTGTGGATAGTATGTACTGAGAGAAAGAGAAGCACTCAGTCCCCGAGCAACAGCAATTAACCAGGCGGGACTAAAATCCCTGACCCCTCCAGGAATCGAAACGATGGTCCTCTGAATCGAAGGCTTCCACACTGACCAAGCAGTCAATAAGTGGTATAAAGAGTATAACTAGCGTGTGTCAAATGTTATTGGCACTCTTTTGGTCAAGATTTCTTCTTTTCCTACCCAAACTCTACTATATCTTCGAGGCTTCTGTACTTGGGAATTCCATATTACCTTCGATTTACGCTCTAGGGACTTACAATCTCCCCTTAAAACAACAATGATCATCATCACATATATCATAATTCCAACCCACCGTAAATTGACTGTCAGCAAAGTGATTATTGTGTTAATGAGAAATACAGTACAACGGAATACTCATCCCCTCTTGATATTAATAAAAAATAAAACTAGTCTGTTATTTTGGCATGCGCCTAAGAGGTTACTTGATGGCGAAGAGGTAAGAAAAAAGGATGAGGGACGCAGGACCGAACTTGCCACCTGATAGATGAAAGGAAAGTGTGAAGCAACAGCGTAATCAAATTAAAGTCAAAGAACAACTGTAAATAACCGCATGAAAATATACCGAGTTCGTCCGCCGAGTCAAAAGCAGTTGCAGAGCAGACACATATGAGTCGTTTGAACAAACAGGTAGAAATGCCTAAGGAGCTGCTTCTCGAAATGGCTCCAAGATATTGCACCATACCATCCGAGAACATACAGGAGCCCGCTGCTCTTCAATAATCCTGTGATATTAAACCATATCATATATGCTTCAATTTATTTATTACAACACTGTGGTACAATTTTATTCAAACGCTCAATACAGTCGCGGGAAATGAAGGAAGGAACCCTGGATGGGCGTGCCATAGACTGTGAGAACCCCGAAGCACTCCGGTAGGAACGAATTCCTCTAGTTGGATCTGAGCCTCAAGCCGTGATCTCGATCAAGTAGACCCCAATAGGTGCATACCCACGAGAACAGAAAACTTGGAGGGGGTGATATTTGAACGAAGGAATGCACCGAACATTTGTCACAGGTTGACAAACTTCACTTTTCCAGGGCTGGAATTTTAATAAATTAATCCGTCCCTAAGCTAAATTCTACAGATCTTACATCACACGTAGTTAAGATGATAATTATAAAGTAATTGGAGCTGATAACACTATTTACTAGTGCTAAACTGAGATACTGTATATTCGTATTAACGTGAGCAGCCGTTAGCATCCGGCGAGCTCTCACAAAGCAAGATGGTCTGTTTGCTAGTTTTCCCCATGGAGCCGGCTACCTTGTGAGACTGCAAAGGCTGAGCAGAGAAGGGAAGCGTCCTCCTGTTGCTTTTTGAACGCCGATTGTGATATTTCGTGATCGCGAGCCGATAAAACAATAAATTTGTGAAGCTTATGTTAGACTTAAATAGAATCGTTGTGATTTAGCTCACGAGAGCTAATGACGGTCTGCATTTATAAGTAATATACGGCGCGTACGCTAGGTGTGAAATTAACATGTGCGATTCGTTAATATATAACCACTGACAAGGACAGATTGCAACCGGGCCCACTTCCCTTAATTTAGTGCCGCGTAGATCGGACTAAAATCTAGGCGGAGGCCATAGTCAATTACTAGCCAGTACTAAAGGTGTGATCGTGCATTCGAGCACACAAAGGGGAGAAGTAGGTGGTTCTAATTTAATTCAACAGTCCCAGATACAGCTGACATCAAGGAGACAGCAGCAATGAACTATCCAGTAGTCGACAAGAGGACCTTCATCCCTGTGTTGTGTATCGTAGTCATGAGCTAAGCACGCATGGCATGGCGGAAAGGGATTCGCCGCTGATGGAGAGGTTGCCGCTAAGTTAAGTCCTTTGATCTATAAACATGTAAAGTGATAGCTAGATTGACTAGTTTAGGGTCATTTTATATAAATTAATCTTTAAATGTAAGCCAGAGTGGTAATTGTATTGCTCATTTCTGCAAATTTAAATACGTTCAGGGCTGCTTGCATGCCAAGTCCACGAACTATGTGTTGTAAATATTTAGATGGGAAATAAGGGAGAAAATAGGTTAGATATAGGTGTGTGTTATTGTTATTTGTATTTTATTCCAGTTTATGTTGAATTAAGATAAAGTTGTATGGGCAGATTCTTCAAGAAAATCCTAATGGGTTGTACGCCACCAGTGTCGAACCATTATAGAGGATTAGACTAGAGACAGTATATGCTAGGATGTTTTATTGCATCATGCATGAATTTCAGATGTGAGAAGACGCAACGAGAGATCTTTCAACGTCGAAAGTAGAATAGGGTTTTTGAGTGTGGTGGCAGGCAAATTCACGGAAATGTACCGGTCATCGAACCGATGATTATTTGTAAGTGAGTCTATAGAATTTCTTGTGGATATTTACGGGGCTGAGATGCCAAGATATAGGCTGTGAAAGAAATGATGTTATATTTGGAGATGTGATGATGCTGAGTTAAGGAGCCGGCCTGTTATATATGAGATTATGTTAGGCCGTGAACTATAGTTTTGCTGGCCAGAATTGTGAGTTTATCTGTAGCACTGGGAATGTTGTCGCGGGCCGATGGACCAATCGTTCATGCCTCAGGTAGTCGCCCCTTGCCTCAGCTGTACGCTGAGCGGAGAAGAATATTGAAAGATTTTACAAATATTCCCGTTATGCTCGTGAATCGCCAGTCCACAAAGCCCTAGTTACTTGATGTTTATGTTGCCCACATGCTGATTTCCCTGCCGTGTCAAATGCTACTGCTATGCTGCATCTATGTGAGATATGTGATGTCCAGTGCCCGGATATGTTGAATTCTTGACTCGACAGCCCTATCAACTTCAGTATGCATATTTTGTGTGCTTTATGTACAGGTTTTGGTTATTTCATTTTGTGATTTGTATTGTTGTGCCCAGTGTTTTATTTCATTGCTGCGATGTTGTCATTAGTTTCATAATGGGGAGACTTCTTATTATTATTATTTTCTTCATGGGGCCTCTAAATATTAGGTTTTTTTTCTTAATTAGCGTCGACGAAGAAGATCTTTTGCTACCATCTATTTCCTTCATTCCCACCTAGATGTACCTGCTCCCTTCACAAAGCTGCGGGTTGTCGTTATTGGTCTACTTGGAATTTTTTCTCTCTTCGCCTGGTAGTCCTAGTGGAGAGTCCGATTCTACCCAGCGCTGATTCCTCTGTTTCATTACATTTCCTATATATGTTGGCTCTTATTACTCCAATTCTATGTAGGTATTGTCCCCGACGTAGTCAGTCAGCGAACACGAGACACCCCAGGAGTGCTCAGTTCGATGGCTGTAGGCTTATAAAATAAATGACTGTGGCAGGATTAACATAGGGTTCATCGAATAAGCATGTTCAAAGTGTAGAACAAATATGACACTTTTATTGAATTAAATGAAATATTAACCATCCTGAAGTCTGTGATTATGATTCTGATCACTACTTTATGTAATTTAATATGGCTCTTGATGTAACAAACTAAAATGCAAACAAATGGGATGGTACACGACAGTTGTTTTCTCTAATATTCTAACAGAGTATTTTACATTGTTAATTTTCTTTATCGTCTTGAAAGTCAGTAAATTATTAATTTAAAGTTGAATCGAAAATTGTTATTCAAAAAATGAGGTCTGGGCCAAGCCTTCCTCGAACAATCTGGAAAAAATGCAGTAATTGTAAGAACGAGTATAATAAAGAAATATCCAAGGTTCAATAAGTTAATAGTTATAGCAAAATAAAATTTACATTCGTTATATCGACAATTTTGTAGTTATAAAATGAAAATTTGAATTTGCCTTTGTTTTCTCTAAGTTAATCCGAGACGTCGGATATATCTGTTCACGTGGTCTCACATCTCTTTTTGTGAGAATTAATACTGAACTTTAAGCATCTGATCAATAATTGAACAAAATAAAACGCCTTCTTAGCTTACGAACACTCATAAATGGAGAGAATATCATCCATGTGGAAATCCCATCCACTATCCATCGATAATATCAAAGTGTCACACATTATCAGAACAAAATACGTAGAAAATAATTCTCTAACTACTAGCAAATTACTACATCTACAGCTAACTACTGAAATTATCAAGAAGACTGTGATTATCAAGAAGAAAATATCTACAATATTTACATGTCGACGAGTGTCGATCAACTATGTCACTCTCCTGTTAACAGATTTATTACGTTCCAACAAGGTCGAGTTACCTCATGAGAGCGAAATATTGCATTAACGAATGAACTTGCCTAGTCACGAATCAAATATTATTGAAATATTTCATCGAATATCTGTTCCTCAGACCTAAGGCCTTCGCGAACATTCACTTGTACCTTCAACTTGAAATTATTAAATTACTTGAGCAAAATTGGGATATTCTCACGAATTAAGAAGTGCATCGATTAACATGGACTTTCATTTTCTTCATCTGAAGACACTAATATTAGACTACACTGCGTTCGTCTCGAATAATCCATATTCACATTACAACCTAATCAACATCAGGCTTAATAATATTACCACATAACATGTGAAAAACTCAGTTTCACGAAGATTCATATCATGCGCAATTATTCCACATACTTTACATGTACAGTGTACCACCATGACGACTCTAACTTGTCGCATCCTAATATCAAATATGTGTAGCCACGAAATATAAGAACCTACCATCGTCCTACAAATACAGAATATCCAATTAAATGCGTCTCGATGATTAATTAATCCAATTAATTATCACATGCCACAATGCACATATTCTCATTAAATTCATACATAGAATTCAGACTTAATATCCCGATGACACGTTATCTCAAACACGAGGTACAAGTAGAAGTTCCATTTCAAGGAAAATATTGAAAATATTGACAAAATATCCTTTCATCAAATCCATCGGACATAAATTAACTCATATTCGTAACGAAATTCAATCAATAAGCAAAGATGGTTTCGATAACACATGGATAACTCTATCAGAACCCTCGCTGTCAAATTCATGGCCACATGGTCATTAAGCAATCGCATGTGCTAATTTTACGACATATCCGAGCGAAAGATACAACCATAAAAATGTGTCAAAATAAATTACTAAGAAGAAAGAAAGAATAGGACAAAACTACATAGAACAGATATAAATGAGACGTAATAGACTTAAGGAGATATCTTCACGTCTGGAAGTCTGGATTCTCAATCAGCCATCCTAGGATGAAAGAATCTGCATCCCGACGCCGCCAACGGTGGTCGATGGTTTAGAACTTCATGGTGAAGCACAGGTAATCCATAATACGAAGTTCCGTCCTCTTCTGGAAATGATCAAGTCCAGGTCCTCCACGTTCACTCGTGAGAAAGTTGAAACTTACACAAAGTGCTTTACAATAAACTCCAAACACACACGTAACTGTATTTTGGAAATGACACGTACTTAAGGGATTAATATCTGCACATTCGACGTCTGATCACAACACTGTTCTACGTTGTAGTCAATTATCAGAAGTGTAGAGCACAGAAGTGAAGTCACTATTCCTGACGACAATATTCACGATGTTCTACGTTGAAAATCTTGCTGGCAAGGACTCTGAGCAACTGGAGATGATAGTTCGGGAACACGTCAGCATGTGAGAGTGAGTACTCTTATCATATGACTTAAATATCGTGTCTGGTGCTCATGCACGGAAGTAAAGTCAATTTAGATACTGAATTCTTTTACCGTATGAATATATAATTTTATCACCATTTTAGCCAAAAGGTCGTGTAAATTAGTTCAAAAATTTTAGTTTTAATTTATATCATCTAAACGTGCTATTATTCATCCAGTTTATTTTAATTTAATCCATGAGCATTCCGTAATTGTGCATGTCACGCCACCAAAGATATTATAAATATTTCATTCATATCGTTCCTCGCAATTACAAGTGACACGCGCTAGCAACTTTTTTCTCTCGCCAACCTTCATTTTTTTATTTTATTTTGTTGGTCTACCAGCCTCCCTCTCTACGTCAAAAAAACTTGTTCTCGTCCACGAGCCAAGGTCGCGCACACTCCCTCTCGCCGACAAACGAACACAAGCCACACACCAACACCTGTAGCTGTCAGCTGTGTCCTAATTACGGCCACAGTATTTTTTCACATGGTAGTGTCCTGTCAACAGTCCTACTATCTAATATTTTCTCTGCTGTTTTTCAACAGTTCTTTAGTATGCTTCTTATTTGGTCCTTTAATCACTTCCTTTGCAAGAGTACATCTTGGAGTTCCTTTGTACCCATTTTACTATGTAGTATTGGGCTTGTCCATAGGAAATCCCGCATACAGGTTCTGGGTCCACAAAATGTGTTTCTGCCCCTTTCCTGACCACTTTATCTGCCTTTTCATTTCCTTCTATTCCTGCATGCCCTGGTACCCATATTATTTTGACAATGTTGTACTTTGAGAGCTTCAGGAGAAGTGAGTGGCAATACCAGACAATTCTGGATATTATCCGAACTGCCTCTAGTGCCTTAATGGCCGCTTGGCTGTCCGTAAAAATGAAAATTTTCTTATTCCTACAGTTCACTTTCAGATTTCCTTCAAGACATGTTGTGACAGCTATCATTTCAGCTTGAATAAAATTTGTGTGTCTGCTCAGGATCATCTGGATTGATCTCTCAGGTCTTCCTCCGTTGATCCCTCCTCCTGTGCCATCCACAGTCTTTGAGCCATCAGTCCACCACACTGTATCTTCTTTTTCAGTATTCCATTTGTTGATATCCCAGTCTTCTTTCTTATTATCTGGGTCTCAAACGGCTTTTTCAAAGTTGTACTTTGGTATCATATGATCAGAAGGCATGTGTAGAACTTCCTCTGTTATTACTCTGTTAATTTTACAGTGTCCTAGATTGGGCCTTTGTGCATTCCAGAACCCTGATTGTGCCAATCTATATGAACTCATTCTAGCCTGTCCTTTTATGAAATTGCTTAGTGATGGGAGGTCTAGTAAAGTATTCAAAGCTTCTGTCAGTGTAGTTCTCACAGCCCCAGTTATGGCTATGCATGCCATTCTCTGTAGGCTATCCAATCTACTGCCGACGTTTCCTTAACTTGCTTTCTGCCACCAGATGATTGCAGCATAGGCCGTCAACGGTCTAATGATCATTGGGTATATCCACATTACCATTGATGGTCTTAGGCCCTATGTCTTCCCAACGGCTCTTTTACATGCATACATCAAGTTCTTGGCGCGGGTTATGTTCCTTTCTGTATGTGGATTCCAGGTTAGATTTTTATCTAACACTACACGTAGGTGCAGTGCCTGTTCTTCCATATATATATATATATATATATATCTTGCCCAAAGTGCTTCAGTGATCTCTTTCATTCCAATATTCTCCTTATTGTAAAAGGGACCAGAGGTATCTTCTTCGGGTTGACTGATAGTTGTTCTTGTCGACACCAGTTCTCCACAAGGTTGAGTGATCTTTGCATTAGGTCCTGGATAACACTCATCACCTTACCTCGTACCACAATCACTAAGTCATCTGCGTATCCTTGTGTATAGAAATCCTGTTCGTTGACCATAGCTATGATTTTGTTCACCACGAGGTTCCACAGCAGAGGCGAAAGAAGTCCTCCCTGAGCACAGCTTCGGGTGGCCCTAACCGTCAGCGTTTCTTCAAACAGGGATGCTTTTATCTTCCTTCCGTCTAACATGGATTTAATTCATTTGACGACGGTTTTACTCACCTTGCTCTTTTCCAATGCTTTGATCATAGAGTCATAGGTTGTATTCCTGAAGGCTCCTTCTATATCTATAAATGCCGCCAGTGCAATTTCCTTATACTCTAAGCTTTCCTCTAGTTTACAAACCAACAGGTGGAGTGCTACTTCAGTGAATCTGTCAGGTCTATATGCAAAGTGATTTTCATGTAACGTTGAGTTCAGTTGCACAGTTCTTCTGATATATTTATCCAGAATTTTCTCCATTTCTTTCAGCATGAAGGAGGTTAAATATAATGGTATGTATGCTTTGGCTTGGGCATAGTTTTCCATTCCTGATTTAGGTGTGAATTCTGCTTTAGTTTCAGACCATGATTTCGGCACGTACCTTAAAGCTAGACTAGCTCTGAAGAAGTTCGCCATGGCATTGAAGGGTACCTCCCACCCTTCCTGTTGGAGTATCAGAAGTATCTCATCTGGCCCTGGAGTCTTTGTAGGGTGAAACGTGTCGATTGCCAATTTTACATTTTTGTGTTTTATTATTCTGTTGGCACAGTTCCAGTCTGCTCTTCGAGCTCCGGTCTCTGTTCCAACCGTTTCTTCTTCTGCCATCTCTTCAGCCTCAGGAAAATGACACGTCAGTAGCATTTCCAGCGTGTCCTTCACCGCTTGAGTAAACGAACGGACCTGATTTATATGGGTTGCTTTCAGAACATTCTGGAGCCTTTCTGTTTCAGCGTGTGATTTCACTTTCTCATAGAACAGTCTCCAATATTTTCTTTTTGCTTTCCGTATCTCTAGGTTATACTCAGTGAGTTTCCTATGATGTACGTCCCACATACCATTTCTAGATGATATTCTATACAACATCCTAACCTCTTTTTTCATTTTGGCTAGTTTTTATTCCACCACCTTAGTTTTTTGGTGTTTTTCTTTTCTTTGAGAGGGCAGTTGTCATGGAATAAGTCAATAATGGCCTCTTCTAATAGTTCCATTGCCTCATCTAATTATTTCCATCCTCTCACG
Organism: Anabrus simplex; assembly: GCF_040414725.1. NCBI lineage: Eukaryota > Metazoa > Arthropoda > Insecta > Orthoptera > Tettigoniidae > Anabrus > Anabrus simplex. The sequence goes on along the minus strand of NC_090265.1, from coordinate 1,508,983,790 downwards.
TTAGTTGGAATTTTTTGTACGGCCTTCCCTAGAACTTCTCTGTATCTATCCCAGTTAGTTCTTTCTGGGTTTCTGTACATCTCTCTACCACATAGTCTTGAATCTATTGCAAATTGGATGTGCTGGTGGTCTGCCAATGATGGATCCTCCAGCACCTTCCAGTCTTTAATAAAGTTTGCAATATGCGTAGTGCTTACTGTAATGTCTATTACCTCCCTACGATTTTTTATTTATAAATGTAGGCTTGTTTCCTAGGTTTAGTATGGTCAACTCAGTTCCAAACATAAACTCCAGTAAAGACTCACCTCTTGCATTGCAGTTCGTGCTGCCCCATGCAGTGTGGTGTGAATTTGCATCTGCTCCAAGGACTAGGTGTTCGCCTTTCCTCTTTGCGTTGCAAACTAGGTTCTCAACTTCTTCTGATGGGGGAAGATTAGTTGAGTCATAAGGTAGGTATGCAGGACCTATGGTTATTTCTCTGGGACCTTCCCAATTTCCAAGTTTTATCTTGTACATGAGCCACATTGATAGCCTCGGATTTGAACTTCCTGACGAAATTGGCCGCAGCTGATTTTTATGTTGTAGGTTGGCCTGCAGAACTTTCAGTACCATCCTTGCCAAAGCTAGGTTTTTTTATTCCCTTAATTACTTGAAATTTGATCTGCCCAAGTCCAAACTTGGCCTTAAGGCCTCTCTTCTTGAGCTCTTCAAAATCTCTTTCATTAAGGGCCAAAACAATATTGTCCTTCCTCTGTCATCAGTATTTATTGCATTCAGCACTCTTCACTCTTTCGTCGGAAGTTTGGTGTCATGCTGATGTATCCTGACAAGCACATCATCAACCTTCATCTTGTCAAATGGAGGAGGAAACTTGGTGATGACCTTTGTAGTATTCAGCATCTTCTTGGCTTCTGCCACCTCCAAATTCTCCCCTTTAAGCGTTGCAATTGGCCATTGTCTGTTCCAGCCAGCTTTTAGTGTCTGGATTTGAACAGACCAGTACCAGTGCTCCACTTTCCAGCCTTGGAGACCCGGGGAAGCCTGAAAGGCATTCTTCCGACAGCTTTTTCATTTGCACTATCAGAGCAGATGAAATTTTCTTCACGTCTTCATCCTTCAGTTTCTAATCTTGAAAGCTTTTAGGTATTATTTCTACCTTGATTGAAGTTAGTTTTTCCGAAAAGACATGACCGTCTCTTCCTTCTATTTCTTGGCGAGCGGTTTTGTAGCCGAACTTCATGGCGTACTATCCCCCGACCTTATGGAGAGACATAGTCCGACGGCTATTTTTGTGAAGAGAGGTTCTGACCTTATCTGTGATCATGGGTTCGGACCCATATAAGTAGAGAATCTGTGACCATTTTGGAAAGGTGATTCAGATGCAGTCCTGAACAAGTGTTTTATATGTTTGTGTCCTAGTGATCGGAATGTGTAATTTAGGCCATTACAAAGGGATTGGGTATTACCATCACATATCATGGACGGTTTAGAAATCGAGCCCTCCGGCAATGAATTATGGATTTAACAAACCGACTAACTAAAAATAAAAATGTAAACTTAAATATTATACCCTGCAACAAGAAGTTATTTTAATATCTCAGGTTGGTTACCAGCTTTGTTTGTAAAAGTTTTGTTTAACATCGATAATTTGTGTAGAAATGCGTGTAAAGTTCTTTCATTGACACAACCAGTGGTCGGTTGTTCCTATTGATTAATTGTTTTTTTTAGAATTATTTCTTTTTTTATTTTAGTTTAATAAATCCATTTCACCTGATTACTGGAGTTCTCATTCACTAGAAACCTCCCCATGGCGCAATAGCTCCGAAGTACCATGGCCTACCAAGCGACCGCTGCTCAGTCCGAAGGCTTACAGATTACGAGGTGTCGTGTGGTCAGCACGACGGATCCTCTCAGCCGTTATTCTTGGCTTTCTAGACCAGGTCATTCACTAGATTTATATGTACGAATTACCTGTTCATATACTTTGATGTAGTTTATTACTTAGATATTCATTATTGGCCCTATCCGGACTACCACGCGCTTCTTCTCATGAGCTAAGCCGAAATTGGGATCGGCTACGGTACAATATGGCAAACTGCTGCTCACATACGATGAACAAGCTGCTCGGCCGGTCAACATTCGAAGAAACAAATCAACTTGATACGCCTAACGTCTGCAATTTGAAAAAGAGGTGAGGATATAACATCTAATGGTAAGCACAAGCAGATGTACGCACCGACAGTCAGAGCGATTAAACAAAATAAAGCATCTGGTTTGGATGAAATATCAGCTGAACTCTTAAAATATAGTAGCCTCTACAAAGTACACCACCTGACTAGACTGTGCAACACCTCAAGCTAACATCAACTGACACGGTTGGCAAGAAGTGCAAGTTTCAGAAGACTGGAGGCGTGACGTCATTATTAGACTACGAAAAAAGGGGAAATCTAATTGAAAATTCGAGAGGTCTTGTTCTGTTAAAACGGATACAAGGTTCGTAAAATCAACTGACTAGATAGGAGAGGCTGGTTTTTTGCCATAGAAGGTCCTACATAGAACAAATATTCATCCTGCGAAACGTAATCGAGTGCAATATCTCAAGCTTATATGGAATTCCTGACCGCTTACGAAATATTTACAGAAACCTTTACCTTGATTCAAGATTCTATATAAAAACTGAAACATGCAACACTCTTTCTTAAACATACTTACAGGTGTCAGACAATGATGCATTTTGTCACCATTTCTTGCAATATTAGACCTTGTTTTATTGTTGAGGAAAAAAATGTACACTCCAACATATGCATCCTGTGTAATGAGGGATCTCATCTTGCGAACCTGGATTTTGCTGACGACATTGTTCTACTCGCAGAAACAATGACATATTCACAACAGATAACTACCGAGATAGACAATATGGGCAGTTTTTGTGGGCAACTAATAAATACTGAGCCTTTCCTGCGTACAAGGCGGGATGCGAAGAAATCCAGACTAGCTTGCTCAGGTTCAATTGCCTATCAAAGTTTCTCTTCTTTTACGTGGATTCGTAGAAGTTGTGTAGACCTTTCTAACATATGGGTAAGTCATTTATCGCCAACACCGATGGACGTCTCCAACGTACCAGCTATCAATTTTGTTAATATAATTCTGCATATATCTTAAACTAAAAATGAATATACGAATGTAATACATATGCTAGAGTATAAACATTAATACCAAATATATCTTTATATCATATATTTACTCAAATTCTGAGCAAATTAAGGAAAAGTAGGAAATATAGTTAAAGAGAATTATCAACACCTTTGAAAATTCTTTAATTAACTTTCATTGTAGTACCAAAGATCTGTGATTAAATTGCAATCATAATTACGTACAACAGGAAAATTCTGTACAATTCAAATCATTGAAATGAAATCACATAATTATCTTTGTATCATTAATTATATGTATGAAAGAACATGTCCCTAGACTTCAGTCAAAGTTTCTAGAAATATTTACAAATCTTCTTGAGAAATATTACATTTCAGCATCGATTATTTCTCTTCTTGTAATTATTTAGTTTTTATCTATTTAGGTTTATGGTAAAGTTTTTATTATTATGTGAATCTGCTTTATGGGTGCATCAAGAAAAAGGTAAGTACTAAGTCAACCACCCTATGCGCTAATTTCTATATCACTTATCAGCTCAAATGGATATCATTCATCTTATAAATCTTACAAATTAGTTTAATTATATAAATATAAGTATAATTATATAATTGAATTCCAATACATCACCTATTGTTATCTATTAAAATGGGTATAGAGTATTATTCATGAAGACTCTATCAATTATTTTACCTTCTGGAATTATATATGAAAAACTGATCATATTTGTGCATAGGATTAAGTGAGTGCCATGTACTTCTTCAGCGAATATTCAACATTATGGTAGAGATATGGATAAATTTCTAATTAATATCCTACTCAACTTTCCCTATCATGAATTGTTTCGATTATTTACTAGAGCCTTAACACCTTATGCACTTCATCATACGTTTTTACACATCTTGGATATGGAATACCTGTCAACGATTACACATCATGGTATCTAGTATATTACTGACCCTGGATTGCGTCAACATTCTTTTTATTTTCACAACTGTTTATTCACTTTATTATCGACGAAACAATACCCATCACATTTATTTATTCTTCCTCATATTCATTCAATACTCCTATATCACTTTCTTCATATCTCAATATAATATTTATTCTTTCTCTTGCAAATAATCCTCGTCTATACCATGACTTGACGTACAGAATTCTCTATTCATCATTTGCTCACTTGATTAATCCATTCCTTCTCAATCAGTCTCAGTTTCACTTCATATTACTCCCATATCCTCATATAATTCAATTCTGATTTTATACGGGACTGTACAATCACCATACTACTAAATTTCATAATTCATATTGAAACCGTACAGTGTCCTGTACAGCTCATGGGAATGATATGGGCCTTTATACTCCATTAAAATTACTCCTAAAGGTCGCGTCATTGGTAGCAGTATGGGCGAAGGGGATCGAGCGGCGTTCTGCCAGAATGGAACCCGCGAAAAGAGCGCCTGCGAACAAAGGGAGGACAAAGCAACAGCCAAGCCCCCGCGGAAATACGCTCTCAACTTGCAGAGAGAGATAGAAGGGGACGCGATGCTGGAGTAGTCAGATACGCCCCGAGGTGTGGCCTAGCTTCCCAGAGTTCCAAACGAACATAAGGAACTTCCGGTTTTTTATGCACGTGTCACGGGTGCCAACGTCGGACTTTGGCGCGTAAACAATGGGATGATATTTTAATCCAGACATAGGAAAATTATGTGAGACACACCATTGAATAGAGCGGAATTTTCTGCGTTCCCCAGACTAAAAATATGTAATAACTTATGCAGGGGAAGAAATGAGGTCACCAGCTGTCAAGATGTAACATATCGCTAACACATGTGGATACAGCGGCGTCACCCAAGCCAAGAGTCGCGCTCAAGTTGACTCCACCTCCCGAGGGACGCTAATGAATTAATCAAAGGCGGGAAGCACATTACATAAAAACTGCTGATCGTAGGTCCAGCACGCCTGGCTCAAATGAAAGAGGAGACAGAGGGCTACAAGATGCAATATTTAAATATCGTCAATTCTTGGTACGAGAGGAGCTCTTGTTCGTAATGAACCGTGAACGTTGACGCCCCCAAGCTTCCGGCGGGCAAGATAATATAGGCCAGGCAGGCCATTGCAGAGACAGTTGTTCTTTTACGAGTCGTTGAGAAGGACACTGCGTCCCGCGGTGCCCCAGTTTAAGTCAGAAACCCTTGACCGCGTACTGAAAGCGCCATTGTGTCCCGCAAGCTTTGTGAAGTGAACGGGAGGCCAAACGAGCCTAGGTATTGTTTCTGTGCTGCGTGTCAAACTAGTAAAAACCGCGAGCATAACTTACCAACAAGTAGCAGAATACGGCTGAGAAACTGCCGGTTTAATGAGTCAGTGAAATTCATAATTTGGTATCACCCAAAGTGTCGCTTTGAATCAGGGGCTCGAGTCTCGTGAGCCACCCGATTCTTACTGTGAACGCGCCCGCCGTAATTTGAAAGTCCGTCTTATTCGTGGTGTAAACTCTGAAAATAGAGGACGTGTGACGAGTGTAAAGTGTTACCCACTTGGATTACTGTAAGATTTCAGCTGTGACGAGTCCCCCAGGATGTCGGACTTGTATGGACCAGGGATGAAGGACTGCACGCCCGCCACCTACCGAGTGGTCATGGAGTACTAAGAACTTCACCATGGGTCTCCCGTGGAAGGAGAAACAACGGCCACCAAACAGATGAGTGATGTCCAAATTTAATTTCTAAGCATGACATAACCCGGCGATAGGATTAGCGTTCTTTTGTAAATATCAAAATGTTGTAAGTTAATGCATGTCCTATATGGAAATTTTATTGATTTTTATAATGTTGAAGTAAATTCAAGGGAGCTAAATTCCCGGACGACTCATATTTCTTTCTTAATGATTAGCTTATCGTGAGGGTTATATTTTTAGTGAAATGTAGAATGTCCTAGCAAATATGGGAACAAGGTTAGGAGAATATTTGAGTTTCCCGTAGGGGCGGTTGGAAAAATGGAATTTGGCGAGCAAGGGAACATGTCGAGATGTTGGTAGTCACTGTCCCACGTGGTGGTCGAATATGCCAGGGAAACTCATGGGTCAGTCAGACAATGCATGCCCAGCTTACAGATATAATCAGTGCATGGACTGCAAGAAAGAAGAAATCCCGACCGGGAGAGGTACATATTGTGTGATTTAGATAGGTGTGTGGAACCATGTGCAAGTTTCCCGTGATTTTTGATTAATTGGCCATAATGGTTTGGAGTGTTTTTTTTTTATCTATAGCCGGGGTGAGACCCAGGGGCAGGAGTCCTTAATCTTTGGTCAGAAGGTTTAAATATAAGTGTATTTATGTGGTATGAACGAGGAGCCATGAGAGCCATAGGCCCAAGGGAAGAAGATACGCGATATGAGACGTAGTGAGAAGGCCGAATAGGAATTTACGATGAGATGATTGAGAAGTGATCGTGCCCACAGTCTCAGTGATAATAATGAGAAGGGAGAGAATAAAAAGAGTATTTCATGGGAATTCCATAATAATATGGATAAGCAAATGAAGCGGGCCATGAATGTGTGTCCCCGAGATGAGAGGGTAGACGTGTGAGCGAGAGAAGAATCAGAACGGCCGTGCGAAGTGAATGGCCGGCCTTCCTTTTGTTGTGAATGTCTGGCTCTCGCCCTCGCGACAGAGGGATCCCTTTAAACCATTGTGTTAAGACTAACTTGGAGCCCTGGGTCAACCTCGCGCTCCCCTCGGTTGGTTTAAATGGCCTAGCTAAGAATACTTGTATAATGATAATATCACGGTGATTTCTTTTAAAGGTATTTAATAAATGAGTAGGGATCCCCCCAGATATCCGGCGATATGAGATTGTAACTATTCTAGGGATCTACAGAAACCCATAGTACCTCTCGGTCGGGAGTCGGCCAGTTCGACTCCGGATTATGATGGCGCCCTTGAGCGGGTTGCTCCAGGCGTACGCCTTGGGCCGGAGACAGTGATAACCATGCTGTTTTTTTTCTAGGAATGGCTCTCCTTTGTGCATGAAGTGTATATATCCATATATCTGTGTATGTTTCGTAATTATGTGCACATATTTTTGAGTTCAAACAGAACCTATGTGCACGTTGTGTGGTCTTGGTGATAGATGAGGAGTCCGGGGTTTAGCAAAAATGGTATTTGTGTTTGTTTGTGCATTATGCAAATGTGTCTTTTAATATGATATTATGTAGTGTAGGCCCCGGTTATGTTCGTGCTTAGAACAGCTAGTAATATTTGTGAATAGGGACATCAGGTCATCTCACGGTGTGATCGACAGAATAATGTACAAATTTCATGAACGGTATGAATTAATGAGGAAACATGAACGATAGCAAGTCGCAAAACCTCAATCATACCGTTGTGCAGACGACGCCCATGGGCGATTCGTATTTTAAAGTGATTATTATTTTCTTTCCTCCCATATGCGGAGAGTCATTGTATAGAGCTGTGTCAACTTTTTTTTAATTGTCATTTTGAATAAATTTGCATTCGTAACCCCTATTTTATGATTCTTGTCATTTGTAGCAGTGCTAAGCAGTATCCAATAGGCATTTGAACCCAGAGATCCTACTTTCATATTATAGACGTAAGGCTCCATCTTAAGTATTAGTTTTTCTTTCTTTCGAACGTACCACTTCCCCAAGTGCTCAGGCTGCCGGGCCGGCACAGAAAGTAGGAAGGGGAGCGGTTCGAAGCTCGTTAAGCAATTCGACCCGCTCTTCAATCCAATCTCATCCGCGGGTGTTTACCCCGTTACGTGGAGGCATTCTTATGCGTGGGTCATCCATTCGAAGCCCGGTAGGGTGTATACTTGGCGCCCTTCGTGGCAGGGCATTGTTTATAGTTTACACTGGAGCATTTTGAGTAAGAGATAGGCCGCCCACAGGGAGGATAGTGTGCTATGATGGAGTCAAAGTGCCAGGTTCGTGCCACAATCTGATGACATTTGGAATCGAACGGGTTGGCAGTTATTTGGAATGGAGTACCCGCCACGTAACCGAACGGATGGAGACGTTAAGCACATGTCCGAAGTGCTAAGATTCATAATTATAAATTGGATACTGCAAGGGTTGTTCTGATTGTGTGATACTCAGCAGGACTGTCATGGTCATCGTACGGGTGTGCGTGAGTCACAACTCGTGATGATAACTCACACAAGATCAGCCATGAAAGGGAGCGACGTGAATAATAAATAGGATAGGAAAATGACAAGAACAGGAAAATCATGTGTCCAGTTTAAGTGGAAATCCGCATGAGTGTCGCTCATAAATTCAAAATGGATACCCGGGACAGACTATGAAGTCGTCAGTTCGTTGGGAGACAGTGTTATGGTTCTCTCAGTGTGAGGTTAAAACGGCCGGCAAAATTCTTCAAATTTCGCCAGTTACGGGTATCGGCCAAAGATTGTGCGCTGAGGTAACAACATTTGGCAGATATAAATATTTTTTCGAGAGGGCTTTAGACGCCGCGGATAGAGCAGGGTACCTCAACCCATGCTCTAATTTTTGCGCAGTGACGGATGCGATGTTGCCAGTTTGAGACGGGTAATTGTCTGCTAACGTCATCTTACCAATCTCAAGGTGATAACATCCATTAGTGACTTGGGTATGCCATGTTTCCGGCATACGTAAAATCGAGCCCACGGTAGGCCGCGCGCGAGATTGGAAAACTTATTCCAGGATAAAAGGGCTAACGTAGAATCAGTATTAATATTGTTATTATTATTGTCAAATGATATGACGAAATTTCCTATACAATGAATTATGACATTAATATGGTAGGGGGCGTGACACAAGCCGTTTGTAGGCCCAGTTTGGATTGATTTGTTGGAATTTCGAGTAAAGTTAGGTCACGCTGAAATTTGTATTAAATATTTGAATGTATCTACGCGTTCTGTCGATCACCGGTGGTCATTTTCTGCCCACGGGAGATCCGCTTTCTCCAAGATTGAATTTAATATGGACATGGAGGCCATGAGGGAAATGATGTGCCAATTATTGGCAAAACACGAGGAAGGCTTAAAGGAACATTTCGAAGAACGATTAGACAAGCAGGCGGCAGACGTTAAGGCGCAGTTTGACACGCAGGCAGAGCTTTGCCAGGCTCAGGCGGCCACGAATAAGGCTTCGTTAGACGAGCTCGCAGAGGATATGAGACTAGGTCGTGAACGTAGCGACGAAAACGCCGCGAGATTGGAGGCAAAGATGACCGAGGCGTTAGAGGGGAAGTTGGATGACGTCATCCAGCGAATAAAGCAAGTGGAGATTAGGGTGACAAAGAAGATCGACCTGACGGACACCAGGGTAAGCGCGTGCGAGGAAGAGATGGAGAAGGTGAGCACCCGCGTAGAGGATGTTGCAAGAGACATGCAGGAGGCCAAGGCGGAAGTCCGAGAACTAAGGACACAGACGACGGAGTCCCTCAACAAAGTGGCGAATGAACTCAGGAACGGCATAGCCCAAGTGCAGGATACCGCGACAACCAAATTTAAGGAGGTCCAGACGCAGATGTACGATGAGGTCGAGAAGCTACGGAAGGAGATGACCGAAGAAATGGGAGTAGGAAGAATCGGTAAAGTTTCTACAGAACATATAGTGAAAGGAGATAGGAACAACGGAGTAGAGAAGGTGGCCACTAAAAGGGATACCGAAATAGACGCATCCGAAACCCAGGGTGACGCCGAGGTAGATGAAACTGACATACGGCGACCATCAGGCTCGGAGATGAGTGACACGGCTGGCGGAGTGTACTCAAGAGTGGAAGAAATAGTGGAGATAATAGATGACGTCGTGGTAAGCCATCTGGAGTCGAGAGAAGAAGTAGAAACTGAACTGGTAAGAGCAGGAACAGCGAAAACGGCTAATGACATAGAAGCGTCAGTTGGAGATACTGGGGAGTCGAACTCAGGACTAGAAGATATGGAGTCACGTCTACATCAGGCAGAGATCGAACCCAAACCAGAAGACTTAGTGGAAAGAGATGCGACCCCAGATGTCGGAAAGAAGTTCGAGACGGAAAGGTCAAAGAATGGAGCCGGGGAGTGTGGCTCGCTAATGGACGTAGCAGTAGCCGTGGAACAGAGGGACACGAACTGCTGGGAGCAGGTAGTGAACTCCGGAGAAGAAAGAAAGACATTGGGTCATCTGGGAGCAGAGCTGAAAGAAGGGGGCGAGCTATCTTTAAGTACCCAGGCCATTGTGAGTGGACAAGAGGCGACAGGCGTATCCCTAGCCTATAATGAGAGAAAGGTCGCTAATGTAAATGTAATGGGAGAAGTAAGTACGAGCGCTAATTCCCGTACGGAGCTAAGTGAACAGGTGATGGAGAACAAACAGTTTCAACCAGCTGGAGAATCGAACTGGGTATCTCAGCCCAGAAGATGGAAGAAGAATGTATTAGGTCGACGTAAAAGACGATACCGCTACAAGTACGGATGGTTCACTAAACGAAGGAAATTGCTGTCAGGAAGAGAGGAACGACGCTACGGAAGGACCATGAGATCGCGACCCGTGCAGCGTACCTTACGTAATAATAGAGCTCGGAAGAAGGAGGACCGGTGCAGCTACGGGAACGTTAGCACAGGAAAGAAGAAAGAAGGGAAGAGTTGTGAACCTCATCCTAAGAAATGCAGAGGCAGGGGCATCCAATTAGACCCCCACGTCTCAGAGTACGATCCCGGAGGGCGAAGAGAGGATCTACAGGATTGATAGCGAATTGTGGTCGCATGTGGAACTGTACATTATGTAAATAAATTTCACCATAGGTGTGAGCAATTTTTTTCTCTCGCCACATATTTTTAAGGGGGCACGAATATATTATTAATTATGCATCATATGAGACCAAGGTGGAATCAGCGGGAGCCCAGGAAGAGTTAAACTGAACTTGTGTGAAGACAACGGTGCAAGATGTCCAGGCATAGGCCGAGAAGAGTCTGACAGCGAGGAATTATTACCATAGTTTACGGAACCCTACATCGGAACCTAGAGAATGACACTTGCGAAGTACAGTCAATGGACGGAAGAACAGAGACCACTTACAACGCTGCAGATAACCAAATTTTACCATTGCCCAGGACAACACCCTGAAGAAGGTCCGGAGGAAGAAGAACCAGGAGAAGCCGAGGAGGACGAGGACAACCCGGATCCAATGGAAGAAATGGACGCCGATGAAGAAGATGATGCCGTGAATCACATTGTTTTGGAAGAAGGGAGCGAGTCCGAGGCATCAGCCTGTGAAGATTGTCCAGAATGTTCTGAGAGGACCGGTCTTAGGAACGCTTTAATTAATCTATGCTACCAGATACAACTGGAGAACACAGAGTTGACCGAGAAGGTCCACAAGTTACGCGACCATCACCAGTGACTACTTTCCGAGACAGTTAAAAGGGAAAGAAAAATCCCGAGTTCGTGATTTTTCTTTGGTGAAGCAGGAGGAGAATGAAACCGTACAGTGTCCTGTACAGCTCATGGGAATGATATGGGCCTTTATACTCCATTAAAATTACTCCTAAAGGTCGCGTCATTGGTAGCAGTATGGGCGAAGGAGATCGAGCGGCGTTCTGCCAGAATGGAACCCGCGAAAAGAGCGCCTGCGAACAAAGGGAGGACAAAGCAACAGCCAAGCCCCCGCGGAAATACGCTCTCAACTTGCAGAGAGAGATAGAAGGGGACGCGATGCTGGAGTAGTCAGATACGCCCCGAGGTGTGGCCTAGCTTCCCAGAGTTCCAAACGAACATAAGGAACTTCCGGTTTTTTATGCACGTGTCACGGGTGCCAACGTCGGACTTTGGCGCGTAAACAATGGGATGATACTTTAATCCAGACATAGGAAAATTATGTGAGACACACCATTGAATAGAGCGGAATTTTCTGCGTTCCCCAGACTAAAAATATGTAATAACTTATGCAGGGGAAGAAATGAGGTCACCAGCTGTCAAGATGTAACATATCGCTAACACATGTGGATACAGCGGCGTCACCCAAGCCAAGAGTCGCGCTCAAGTTGACTCCACCTCCCGAGGGACGCTAATGAATTAATCAAAGGCGGGAAGCACATTACATAAAAACTGCTGATCGTAGGTCCAGCACGCCTGGCTCAAATGAAAGAGGAGACAGAGGGCTACAAGATGCAATATTTAAATATCGTCAATTCTTGGTACGAGAGGAGCTCTTGTTCGTAATGAACCGTGAACGTTGACGCCCCCAAGCTTCCGGCGGGCAAGATAATATAGGCCAGGCAGGCCATTGCAGAGACAGTTGTTCTTTTACGAGTCGTTGAGAAGGACACTGCGTCCCGCGGTGCCCCAGTTTAAGTCAGAAACCCTTGACCGCGTACTGAAAGCGCCATTGTGTCCCGCACGCTTTGTGAAGTGAACGGGAGGCCAAACGAGCCTAGGTATTGTTTCTGTGCTGCGTGTCAAACTAGTAAAAACCGCGAGCATAACTTACCAACAAGTAGCAGAATACGGCTGAGAAACTGCCGGTTTAATGAGTCAGTGAAATTCATAATTTGGTATCACCCAAAGTGTCGCTTTGAATCAGGGGCTCGAGTCTCGTGAGCCACCCGATTCTTACTGTGAACGCGCCCGCCGTAATTTGAAAGTCCGTCTTATTCGTGGTGTAAACTCTGAAAATAGAGGACGTGTGACGAGTGTAAAGTGTTACCCACTTGGATTACTGTAAGATTTCAGCTGTGACGAGTCCCCCAGGATGTCGGACTTGTATGGACCAGGGATGAAGGACTGCACGCCCGCCACCTACCGAGTGGTCATGGAGTACTAAGAACTTCACCATGGGTCTCCCGTGGAAGGAGAAACAACGGCCACCAAACAGATGAGTGATGTCCAAATTTAATTTCTAAGCATGACATAACCCGGCGATAGGATTAGCGTTCTTTTGTAAATATCAAAATGTTGTAAGTTAATGCATGTCCTATATGGAAATTTTATTGATTTTTATAATGTTGAAGTAAATTCAAGGGAGCTAAATTCCCGGACGACTCATATTTCTTTCTTAATGATTAGCTTATCGTGAGGGTTATATTTTTAGTGAAATGTAGAATGTCCTAGCAAATATGGGAACAAGGTTAGGAGAATATTTGAGTTTCCCGTAGGGGCGGTTGGAAAAATGGAATTTGGCGAGCAAGGGAACATGTCGAGATGTTGGTAGTCACTGTCCCACGTGGTGGTCGAATATGCCAGGGAAACTCATGGGTCAGTCAGACAATGCATGCCCAGCTTACAGATATAATCAGTGCATGGACTGCAAGAAAGAAGAAATCCCGACCGGGAGAGGTACATATTGTGTGATTTAGATAGGTGTGTGGAACCATGTGCAAGTTTCCCGTGATTTTTGATTAATTGGCCATAATGGTTTGGAGTGTTTTTTTTATCTATAGCTGGGGTGAGACCCAGGGGCAGGAGTCCTTAATCTTTGGTCAGAAGGTTTAAATATAAGTGTATTTATGTGGTATGAACGAGGAGCCATGAGAGCCATAGGCCCAAGGGAAGAAGATACGCGATATGAGACGTAGTGAGAAGGCCGAATAGGAATTTACGATGAGATGATTGAGAAGTGATCGTGCCCACAGTCTCAGTGATAATAATGAGAAGGGAGAGAATAAAAAGAGTATTTCATGGGAATTCCATAATAATATGGATAAGCAAATGAAGCGGGCCATGAATGTGTGTCCCCGAGATGAGAGGGTAGACGTGTGAGCGAGAGAAGAATCAGAACGGCCGTGCGAAGTGAATGGCCGGCCTTCCTTTTGTTGTGAATGTCTGGCTCTCGCCCTCGCGACAGAGGGATCCCTTTAAACCATTGTGTTAAGACTAACTTGGAGCCCTGGGTCAACCTCGCGCTCCCCTCGGTTGGTTTAAATGGCCTAGCTAAGAATACTTGTATAATGATAATATCACGGTGATTTCTTTTAAAGGTATTTAATAAATGAGTAGGGATCCCCCCAGATATCCGGCGATATGAGATTGTAACTATTCTAGGGATCTACAGAAACCCATAGTACCTCTCGGTCGGGAGTCGGCCAGTTCGACACCGGATTATGATGGCGCCCTTGAGTGGGTTGCTCCAGGCGTACGCCTTGGGCCGGAGACAGTGATAACCATGCTGTTTTTTTTCTAGGAATGGCTCTCCTTTGTGCATGAAGTGTATATATCCATATATCTGTGTATGTTTCGTAATTATGTGCACATATTTTTGAGTTCAAACAGAACCTATGTGCACGTTGTGTGGTCTTGGTGATAGATGAGGAGTCCGGGGTTTAGCAAAAATGGTATTTGTGTTTGTTTGTGCATTATGCAAATGTGTCTTTTAATATGATATTATGTAGTGTAGGCCCCGGTTATGTTCGTGCTTAGAACAGCTAGTAATATTTGTGAATAGGGACATCAGGTCATCTCACGGTGTGATCGACAGAATAATGTACAAATTTCATGAACGGTATGAATTAATGAGGAAAAATGAACGATAGCCAGTCGCAAAACCTCAATCATACCGTTGTGCAGACGACGCCCATGGGCGATTCGTATTTTAAAGTGATTATTATTTTCTTTCCTCCCATATGCGGAGAGTCATTGTATAGAGCTGTGTCAACTTTTTTTAATTGTCATTTTGAATAAATTTGCATTCGTAACCCCTATTTTATGATTCTTGTCATTTGTAGCAGTGCTAAGCAGTATCCAATAGGCATTTGAACCCAGAGATCCTACTTTCATATTATAGACATAAGGCTCCATCTTAAGTATTAGTTTTTCTTTCTTTCGAACGTACCACTTCCCCAAGTGCTCAGGCTGCCGGGCCGGCACAGAAAGTAGGAAGGGGAGCGGTTCGAAGCTCGTTAAGCAATTCGACCCGCTCTTCAATCCAATCTCATCCGCGGGTGTTTACCCCGTTACGTGGAGGCATTCTTATGCGTGGGTCATCCATTCGAAGCCCGGTAGGGTGTAATATATATATATATATATATATCCTCATTTGATTAAATGTCACTGCAATAACACTTACATTTTGTTCACTTCACACATATCCTACGCAAGGATTGCTTATTTTGTTCAGATGACTACCTATTATCCCTGCATTTCGACACAAGTATATCATTAATTCGCAAGGATCTAACATATCTGAGCTTATTTGAAGATCATAACGTCTAACCATTTATTCACCAACAAATTTATATTAAAATCTGAAAGATTTATCTAACTTACTGCGCTAATAAAGAAGACTTACCTTTTTTCCGTCAGCTCCACCGGGATTGAATTAGATGATGCTCCAGGACGTCTGTGGTTCGGGCACGGCAATTACATCCTCTCGCTGGTCATTAGGAAGCTCTGGGATACGTAAGCTTCCATTGCCGTCACCTCAGCATAATCTCCTCCGGACCTCTCGCCATCGTCTTCCTTAGGACATCGTGAGAGCCATGTCTTGCGCAAATATAACAGAAATAAACACACATGAAGTCAGTTGCGTCATGATACGGATTCCATAGCCTTCTAACATGCTAAATTCAATGTAAAGTCTGTCGCTTTAACTTCAGTCTTAATAGCGTTTGTAGACTACAAAAATGTCTACCTTCGCTTCAGACATCTGCATTAAAGTTGCAATTTTATGGGTTAATTTAGCTATTTCCCGTATCCTTGAGATTTCTTTCTTTGTAACCTTGTCAATGGTTATCTCTTGCCGTCTTGACGATTCAGTGTATGCCTTTCGTTCGAAGTTTCTTCTTATCTCGCAGCTTTATTTACGGTTTTCGCAATTCTGCGTTCTTCAATAACTATACAGATTCCGCCAATCTTCTTCCTTAAGTTAATTGAATTTCTCAACAAATGCTGCACGCGATAAATAGCTCTAGATCAATACGACCGTTGCTCAAGTTTTGCACTTTCAATTTCCAATCTTTCAATTGTAGTGTTCTAACAATTCTGAACTCTAACTTGTCTTAGTCACTGCCGCCTTGATTTTTTCTGCCTCGATCACGCCATATATTGTATTTCGTTGATATAGGTGACTGAGTTAAGCAAAGTATTTAACTTATCTTGGCAATTGTATCCATTTTAGTTCCAATAAACTATCAAATTCGGACAGTAAAATGGCACAATACTGATATGAAGAATACATGTGTATAGAGGAAATGTATCCGACAGAATTACAGGGCAACAGTATGTACTCCAAGACGTTAACCGTTTTCAGTACCTCGGTAGATTTATTTGCAATAATGGGGACGTAGATGCAGAAATTAACAGCAGATTAGGAAACCTTCCGGGATTATCCAACGAATGTGATGCATATGGTTCTTAGATTCCACTAATACGCCCATAAATTTCCACTCTGCACCTCTGTCTACCTACCGATGACTATACAGTGTAAGCATATGAGACTTGGAAAATGTCAGCAAAATCAGCATACATGCTAAACGTTTATCGTCAACGGTGCTTGAGACGTATTCTAAATATAAGATCGTGGCAACATTACGAATGATGGAGTGATGAAAAGGATTCGTCTGCATAGCCTTCAGAAAATCGTTGCCGAAAGAAAATTAACATATGCAGGGCATATTTTACGAATGGCCAATGTTCACTGATAAAGAGAATGTTCGTTGTTCTCGAAACATGCCCTCATGGCACTACAGCCCATGAAGGGCCTTGGCCTACCAAGCGACCGCAGCTCAGCCCGAAGACCTGCAGATTACGAGGTGTCGTGTGGTCAGCACGACGAATCCTCTCGGCAGTTATGCTTGGCTTTCTAGACCGGGGCCGCTATCTCACCGTCAGATAGCTCCTCAATTCTAAACACGTAGGCTGAGTGGATCTCGAACCAGCGCTCAGGTCTAAGTAAAAATCCCTGACCTGGCGGGGAATCGAACCCGGGGCCTCCGGGTAAGAGGCAGGCACGCTACCCCTACACCACGGGGCCGGCTTAACATGTACGACGGATATATATAAGTTCAGAAAGTGTATTGACAAGGCGGATTTAACCAGAATAAAAAATGCCTTTGCTGACGAGATGTAGTGTTTACAGTGCACTATGTCTTCTGGTATGGGCTATATCAAATTCGTTACTTTCATTGACCTGTCTCAGTCTCATCCTTGGCTTTGACAATATGAAAGTGACTGAGGTATGAGTGATGCTAGTAATACCATTGCTTATGCAGCCAGTCCCTGTTATGAATGGTGTGAAAATATCGCTCATAGGGTCGGTTGGTGCATGCATTTCAGTGGGCTTAGTAGACTGATATGTATAGCAGCGGCTGGTTCGGTGAGGAAATCAACGGGAAACTACCTCACTCCTCATTTCCCTAGTACGCTTCTTCAGTGACGCCTAGGCTATTTATGACAGCTGTTGGCGGAGCTGCAGAGGATCAAACCAGCCTTCGGGCTGAATATACAACATACACGCTATTTTAAACAGCTTTTAATAAGTTTAACGGTTTTCGAAGACGTCGAGGTGCTGTTGTTTTATCCCGCAGGAGTTCTTATATGTGCCGGTTAATATATACTGGGGGATGACATATTCTATCACCTTCAGATACCACCAGACTGAGCCAGGATCAAACCTGCCAACTTGGGCTCAGAAAGTCAGTGCCTTAACCGTCTGAACCACTCAGCCTGGCAATATATAGACTAGCATGTAAGTAAATACAACAATACAAATAGTTAGGACTGCTATATCTTCCGTTTCTGAGCCAACTCCCATTAGCCAGCCTGGAAACGGAGACAAACCATTATGAGAATAGGGATGTACTGAAACACTACCGATAGATGTCTCACGAGTAACACCCGGTATGCGCTTGTCGATCGTCATTTGTTTGTATGTATTTTTAATGGAAGTTGCCTAGTTAAATGATGAAGTTTAAGATTTAATATTTCGTAACGACAGTAAAGACAACAAGAAAATTGTGATGCCTGACTATTGTTGTGTCCCTATGTGCCAGAATCAAGGTCGACCGTATTCATACCATCAATTTCCTAAGCAGAATCCTTTCCGTAAAAAGTGGTTGCATGCGATTCGTAGGCAGGATCTACGAAATAAAAATGTGCCTCCTAATATCAAGATCTGCTCGAAACATTTTACAGTTGAAGATTATGTCATTACTGAAACTGGTATGAAAGCTAATTAGTACTAATTAAAAATAATTTTATAATAAGGTAGTGACATTCTGAGGATTTAATACGACCTTTTTCAATAATTTTAGGCGAAAGACGAAGACTTAAGGAGCACGCTGTACCTTCGATATTTTCATGGTGTGGCACCGGTACCTTGGAAATAACTCCAAGAGCAAGAAGATATAGAAGTAGGAAAACAGCAGTAACACCGTGTGCTGTGGTGGAGGCAGATCCACATGAGGTAGCAGCATTTGAAGAAGTTGAAGAGGTGCCCAACATAGAAGAACCCTCTTCAGAAGTGCTAGTAACAAAAGATGTAGGCACTCAAACAAGACAGTGTGGTATCCTGCATATTGAAAATATTATGTCAAATCCAGATGCTATATTACTCTATACTGGATTTGAGGACCTAGACCATTTTAATTTAGTGTTCTCTATTCTTGGAGATAATCGTTTTAATTTACAGGTGTTTCCACTTTCTCCAGAATACTGCTTCCTTATGACAATAATGAAACTGAGAACCAACAAGTCGGATGTTGAACTGGGACTGTCATTTGGTGTCCGAAAAGCTGTGGTAGGCCAGATTTTCAATGTGGATTAATTTTATGTATTGTCAGTTTAGTGAGCTGAATATATGGCTAGATAAGGATACTGTATTTGCCAACAGTCCACTTTCATTTAAGGATAAATATCCCACAACAAGAGTAATTATAGATGCCACTGAAGTCACCATAATGAAACCAAAAAATCCAACAGCTCAGCAAGCAACTTTCTCAAATTATAAAAATTGTAATACAGTCAAAGTACTCATAGGAATTAATCCATCTGGTTTTATTTGTTTCATCTCTGATGTGTATGGGGGTGCCATTTCTGATAGACAATTATTTATACGTTCTGGATTATTGGAACTTTTAGAAGAAGGTGATGCAGTAATGGCTGACAGGGGTTTCAACATTCAAGACCTGCTATGTGTAAAAGGTGTCTCTTTAAATATCCCTCCTTTTTTAAAGGGTAAAAAGCAGTTTACTCCTTCTGAAAATCTTGAAACAAGAAGGATTGCCTCAAAAAGAATTCATGTTGAAAGAGCTATAGGATTAGGTAAAACCTATAAAATTCTACAATCAAAACTGCATCACAGTAAAATTCGCTTATCTAGTAGAATTATCTTTGTTTGTTACATGCTTTGTAACTTTAGAAAATCTATTATGGATGGGTAGGTATGAAACAAAGTTTATACAAGATGAGGTGTTTGAAATTTTAATTTGAAAATTGCAATATTACAGTAAGCTACTGAAAAAACTTAGGAATGTCATACCACATTTTAAGACAGCAATGCTGGAACATAATACTGTTTGTAAAAATTGTCTAGTTCAAATGACATTTCCTTTATGAACAGATTGTCTTTCTCAACCTCAACAATAAGCATGTCCACTGCTGTATATACAACAAAAAGGCAATATTGTCGTCCCGTTACATAAAGCTGTCCTTGCACTTGGTAAAAATAATTGTGTTTCCTTTTCAATGAAACATTGTTACCCACCATTTCCAGATAAGGCACTGCATTGACACAAACCTTTGAATGTTTCTGGCTGGCAAGTCCTTTTAATTCAAGAATTGCATCATCACCAATAAGTCCATCACACGATGCTGCTAAATAATGTTTGTCTGGATGTATTATTAGTCCACATTTCTTTACATTATAGTCAGTCAACTCCTGAAATCTCAGCCTGGCTAAATTCTCCATCTGCAGACCCCATCTCATATTATTATTAAGAAATTCTGATGGCTTCAGCAACTGCCTGGCAAGTTTCTCAGGATCCCTAGCATGACAAATTCTTCCAAAGGTACTTGCAGTCAAGCGATACTTCCTTTCCTGAAACCAAATAGTTTCCTTCCACTGATCCCTTGTGTCTTTTTCCACTTGAGCTCTTTTTCCCTCATCAGCAGCAACTAGATTTTCTGCATATGATGTCAAACAACTGGCATCATACAAATGGTCATGCAACACTCTTCCACAGATACTTTCCTTTTCTTTAAGGCATGTGAAAATGTAAGTTTGTGATGAGAATTTTGCACAAGAAGATGTACATAATCTTCATACCCACTTTGATTTATACCAGAGGGGGGTCTCACTTCATGGCAGGGCAACTGACTATCAGGAGCTAATGGTAAATGTTCCACTTTAATGGGGCTTATTGTTTTCTTTGCACTAGCTGGTTGGTGATAGGTCTGCAAAAGCTGTGTGCAAGTTTGAACACATTTGATTTCTCCACTTTTTGAAAAATGCTCTAGAGCATAACAGACAGCAGCAATATGTTTACAGCTCGCTTTGGGACCAGCTCCAGCCACACACTCACATTCTGCACCTTCAATATTCCCTGATTTATTTAACAATATATTTAAATGATACTTCTTATTCTTTGTAAATTCTGACCGGACCTGCCCTTTAAAAAACACTTCATTGTGTTGTACACAGCACTTCACAAACTCAATAAATCTGTCATTGAACAGTCTGTACCCTGAATCACACAGTGACCTATAATTTGACACTGGAGCACCATCAATTTCAGACTTCCTGAATACGAAATAATTCATTAATTCCAAATTTGAAATCTTTATATTTCTCTTATGATCCGAAACAAGATCCTGAAACTCGTGCGCTGCAGGGAGATGAAATTCAGTCGTACTGGATGTGGACCCAGGCACTGCTGTCACACCAATGTCATGCCTTATGTACGCCTCTAACCTGCAAAGGAAAGAAAAATACCGTATTAGGAATGTTTTCAAAATGCGATTTGTACTTAAAGACTTCAGTCTTAACAAAAACGCTAAAAGAAGGAGTTGCTGCATTTAGTCCTTACCTTTCAATCAACTCTTGCTTTTTTCCGGAAATTTTTCCGCCCCTTTTCTTCAATTCTGCTTTCAAATCCGCAATCGTCATTGCACCTATACCATTTCCCGTCTTATTAAAAACATTAGCAGAATATGGTAAATCCATTTTCATGCATTTAAAGCAAAAGTTTCTTTACGATGATAACAAATGTAGGAATACTCCATATAAGTCTCATGTAAAACAATCGAGCAGCGGAAAGCGCATACCGGGTACAACTATTGTGCTGCCTAGCGGACAAGTTTTGCGCGATACATCCCTATTCTACAATTTGCTTTACGTCGCACCGACACAGACAGATCGTATGACAACGACTGAAAGGGCGAGGAGTAGGGAGGAATCACCCTGTCCTTAATTAAGGTACAGCCCCAGCGTTTGCCTGGTGTGAAAATGGGAAGCAACGGAAAAACATCTTCAGGGCTGCCGACAGTGGGGTTCGAGCCCACCATCTCCCGAATGCAAGCGGATAACTACGTGACCCAAACTACTCAGCCACTTGTTCGGTAATGAAATTACGATATTTTCGTTACAACTGGAGCTTCCATTTTCTGGAACAATGTTGAGAGTTCTCACCATGGCAATGGACAGTACAAATATTATGAACTGACATGATGTAATTTCATATCCTCATTTACATACAGTATATTATAGTAATTGCAAATTGCCGGGGGAGCAGCGTTTAGTTGAAACAAAATATGTGGTAAGTTACTCTGTCCTCCCACGTCTAACTCGTTTCATTTCTAATTTCATCTGGAAGGCTTCCAACTTTCCTCACGTCCCTACAAGAAAACCCTTGTGCTCTACTTCGTGGTTTCTTCTCCCTCCAATGAAAGCTTCTTTGAAACTTGTACGGCTCAGCTATAGCTATTTCGTAATTATTTCATCAAAGTGAGAGTCGTTGTCCAAGGGGCTCCCTGCTCCATCAGTCTTTACCAAGGCCAGATCTTGAACTTAATCTTAAAGAAGAGCGCCTCTAGGCTCAAAGACGCAGTCACCATCAGAGTACGTTACAGAGCAATATAAAGAGAGCCGCCCTTATTGAGATTATAACTCTGAGTAAGTTTCATCTTCTGCTGGACTGATCATAGAGTACAAGTTTTCATTCAAGTACTTATTGAAGCAGATTGAGGAAGGTTTAGATTTTAACTAACTCAACTTATTTTAATTAGAGTATGGTAATAGTGGAAAGATTGCACCTCAAGCATCTACTCAATAACAATTCATGGTTTTACAATTTGGGGCGTGTTCATTTTATCCGGAAGGACTTGGGTTCGATTTCTTGTTAGGAAGTCGAAAAATATAGAAACTAAACTTTCACCTCCGAAGAAGCTCTGGCATCTATTTTCTAGCGATCTCTAGTGGGCTAAGCCAAAATTAATTTACTAAGAAATTTTTATCGTAGTTGGTAAACCACACAAGGTCCATGGGCTCACTCATTCTACGCCAAAAATGAGAACCAGATAAATTTCTGGGTGAAAGGACTTCAGAAGTAAAATTCATTTATAATTCTGTAGCACTAAGAAGAGACCAGGAAACAAAAATTCGCCAGGCATGAAGCTAAATTTGGCGCCGTTATTACTGATAGTGGAACGACAGTAGAGTGTCAGCTTCTAGCACGTTAAGAGACTCTTTTATGGAACAAAGTTGATACAAGGTGCATAATAATTGAAGAGTTGTTCAAAATTATCACCTATTGTATCTGTTAACCCATCTATATAAATAACAAAGAATTTCAGTACGTGTCAACAGAGCGGTGGCAGATTGAATACTGTCATCACATTATATCCTGAAGAACAATTATTGCAGAGTAGCATCAGCTAACTGTGGCCACGGCTTAACTGTGGCTTTACAGCTCTGCATTCGGGAGGCGATGGGCGGTGGGCTGGTCCCACTATCGGTGTACTGAGAATAGTTTTCTGTCGTTTTCCATTATCGTCACTAAGGCGAATACCGGGACAGTTCCTTTTATAGGCCACAGCTGCTCCACGCTCACCTTCTGGGCACCTCGAATTACCGCAACACATCTGGCCTGAGAGAGGAGTTCACCCTCTTGGAGAATCTGCCCTTTGGGTGACAGCACTAAATGAAGATCCTTGACGATTGATTGATTGATTGATTGATTGATTGATTGATTGATTGATTGATTGATTGATTGATTGATTGATTGATGGATTGATTGATTGATTGATTGATTGATTGATTGATTGATTGATTGATTGATTGATTGATTGATTGATTGATTGATTGATTGATTGATTGATTGATTGATTGATTGATTGATTGATTGATTGATTGATTGATTGATTGATTGATTGATTGATTGATTGATTGATTGATTGATTGATTGATTGATTGATTGATTGATTGATTGATTGAAGCCCACTGTTCTCATCAGGTTACGGAATGAAATGAAATGGCGTATGGCTTTTAGTATGGGGAGTGTCCGAGGACATGTTCGGCTCACCAGGTGCAGGTCTTTTGATTTGACGCCCATAGAGGATGAAATGATAATGAAGGCGACACATACACCCAGCCCCCGTGTCAGCGAAATTAACCAATGATGGTTAAAATTCCCGACCCTGCCGGGAATCGAATCCGGGACCACTGTGACCAAAGGCCAGCACGCTAACCATTCAGCCATGGAGCCGGACAGGTTAGTTGTATTAACTGTAAATTTATCGAGTTTACAATATGTACAGCATCTTTAGGAAGAATGAAAGACCGGGTGAGTTGGCCGTGTGGTTAGGGGCGCGCAGCTGTGAGCTTGCATCCGGGAGATAGTAGGTTCGAACCCCACTCTCGGCAGCCCTGAATATGGTTTTCCATGGTTTCCCATTTTCACACCAGGCAAATGCTGGGGCTGTACCGTAATTAAGGCCACGGCTGCTTCCTTCCCATTCCTAGACCTTTCCTCTCCCAACGTCGCCATAAGACCTATCTGTGTCGGTGCGACGTAAAGCAAATATTAAAAAAAAAAAAAAATGAAAGAATACAAATACGTGTGATATACCTGTTAGAAACTAGCTACTGTAATGACGTTGTGTAGCTTTAGGACGAATCAAAATACAGTACTTGGTAATAATAATATTTAAGGACTTGTGTTTGTCTTGCCGTGGAACATTCCCAAACGTGGACATTACGACCAGTAAGGTAATTCCGGTAGAGTTGCCGCACTTTTTATGTCTTTTGTTATATCTCGGTATATTTACCTTAAACATTGTTGCAAATTCATCGAGGATAATTTCAGAACATGTACATTTGATCAGAGATGAACAAAATATTGGTAATTGAAAGTAAATGGGAAAAAGGAGGGAACAAAGATATTGTTGCATCAGCGGCGTCTCTCCCTGGATCCCGGTATAGATGCCGACTTTGGTCGGGCGAGATGCCGCAAGTAAAATAATTAATGACAAAATCAAATTTAAGCCTATTTCTTCAACTTTAATATAACCGAACACTAGAACATACTACAAGACAATTATATCCATATAATATAATCAATCAATGGTAAAAGAATCTATCTGATAATTTACAACATTAAATTAATCATATTTTAATTTCGATTTACTATGAATGTGCATGTTCAATGGATTCTTCACTGTGTTATATAAAATCCCACGGCACTTAACGCCCTTGAAAGGGCTCTGGCCTGCCCAGCGACCGCTGCTCAGCCCGAAGGCCTGCAGATTACGAGGGGCCTGTGGTCAGCACGACGCATCCTCTCGGCCGTTATTCTGGGCTTCCGAGACCGGGGCCGCCATCTCACCGTCAGATAACTCCTCAATTCTAATCACGTAGGCTGAGTGGACCTCGAACCAGCCCTCGGGTCGAGAGAAAAATCCCTGACCTGCCCGGAAATCGAACCTGGGGCCTCCGGGCGAGAGGCAGGCACGCTATCCCTACACCACGGGGCCGTCGTGTTATATAAAGGAAACATCAAAATCATAATGAATATAATTCTGTCCTGACACAGTAATTTGAAAACATGTCTAAGGCAGGATTCTTGAATCAAAAACTGATGTTTATCCTCTTACAAGTTTTTACAGATTGTTTCTTAAAACTTTGTTCGCTAGCAATCTTGCGGAACACTCGTTATATGTGGAGCAAGATTCATGCAGCCACTGTTTGTAACGCAAACACTAGATACAGTCATCTTTTTTTTAATATCATTTTGACTTCGGTGATTATTGAAGTAGCTGAACCTGCTGGACCCAGAGAGCCTTCTTCCAGATTTCCTGACTGCATTCTAAGTTTCAGTGTTCGTTCCGTCATTATTCTGTAGTATGATTCTGCCTCCCTGATCAGTATTTCCTTGGCTTTCAGTCTTTTAACAGCCTCTCTTAAATTTTCGTCTGTCTATTGAGGTCTTTTAACAGTGTCCTTACTTTTATACTGATCAGGCATGTCGCAAATTTTTATTTCTGTAAATAATATAATTTTATATAATAGAATCATGTCACCAATGAAATCAGTAAAAATAGATTATGTATATTAAAAATCGTGAGACGATAAAATATTCGAATAAAATACCGGTACACTCTGAATAGTATTGAATGTTTCCAGTTCGCTTGTAGAATCTGATAGCAATGAGGCATCTCAGCCGGATTGTTGTGCGGCAACTCTCCCAACTATCAGGGAGAGACGCCGCACCCTCCTGTTTTCATACCTCAAGGCTGTCATGGCCCAAAATTAGCTTACTCTCAACTACAGTTATGCTTCTGACGTCTACTGTACTAAAAACGTCTGATTTAAGCATCTGAAGCCAACTTAATATACAATAAATTAACACACAGAAAAGCTTTGTCAGGAGGAAACGTGTACTCGCCTCAAGATATCGGCTATAACTGGCGTAATATACGAGCAAATTTCGTCACACTCACAGACAGTAGTTCTTCCTTATAAACTGTAAAACCACACATATTGCCATCTAGCTGTAAAGATGGGAACCTTTAGCTACAGTGTATGCGGTATCTCTACCGGAGCGGCATCTGTCCCGGATTTACCTTAATTGTATTTTCACGAGAAGAGGAGTGAAAATTTTGTGTAGTAGTGACTCTGTGAGGTCACATTGTTCATTATCACTTTATCAGGTCCGAGAAAGACCTTATAATTGTTTATGAACAGTGACTGAGCATTAAAAACCGAATGATAGCAAACATTCCTTCAAGGGTTGTAATAGACATGTACCTATCTTCCTACTACCACTACAACTAGTACTACTGCTGCTGCTGCTGCGTTCCGAGGCATATTTTTCGGGCTATTTAATTATGTGGTGCAGTTATTCAACTTATTAAAGGTAGGCTATTACAAAGGATCTCGTAAACATTTTACATAACTTCCTCCTCACTACAGGGGTTGATATTTTGAATTAATTACCGAGAGAATGGTTGCGCGGTTTGGTCATGTAGCTGTCAGCTTGCTATCGGTAGACAGTGGGTTCGAATTCCACCGTCGGAAGCCCTGAAGATGGTTTACGGTGGTTTCACATTTTCACACCAAGAAAATGCTGGTGTATGTATCTTCATTAAGGTCATGGCCGCTTCATTCCCACTCCTAGTCCTTTCCCATCTCATCACCGTCGTAAGACCTATGTGTGTCAATGTGACATAAGATCAAGTTGTTCATTTTTAATTAATTAATTAATTAATTAATGTACTTATTTGTATAACTAAGGTGCAGATAGTTGGATATGTCTGTAGATAGATAAGGGAGGAAATACTTTCGAAAAAAGGAAATCACGCATATTGCAGAATGATGGACATGCTCAGTGTGAATTTGGAAGAAATGTACGAAGGATTATCAGAATACCAAACTTAAAAATGCCATACACGGATGCTGTCCATACACGATATGCCTTCGAACATAAGTAAAAAGAGTTGCGGAGATGTTCATCGTGGAGCAGAATATTGAGACAGTGAAACTCTGTATCATCTTAGGCTTAATTCATGTGACTATCCTGTCAAATAAGTCATAATAGTAGAAGAGTGAAATATTTATAAGTTTTGTATTTTAAGAGGATGACACTTTAGAGCCGGTACCCAATTATTTTTAACGTAAGATAAAACAGAAATATTAATCATCCGCAGCTACCGTGGGAAGACTCATTCAGAAGCAACCAGGATATCACATAAATATTATATTATCAAAGTCATAATGAAACGTCTGGAATATTTTGAGATTCTTTGTACTAGTCCATTACGAATGTCGGATATGACGGGAGAGAGGCTAATGAATTAATCTGTCTCGTCGCCTAATGGAAATACAACTGTGTAATTGATTCTTTGTGTTACTATGAGCTCCACCTGCAGTGACACTCTCGTTAGCCGACTGAAGTGTGGTTGAGTAATTGAATCTTGGGCTGACTGCCAGTGACACTGATGGCGAGGGCCCTCACCTGTCCGTCAATTCGGCCTACAATCATGAAGAGCTTCATTTCACTGCACACTTGAAACAGCACGATTCACACCGTTCTTGACAAACTAAAGGTCAACAGGTACCTATCAAACTACTGAAATAGAAAACCACACTGGACCTGACCTCACAATGGTCTACGGGCAGATAAACGATAGATTGCCGATGATGACTGAAGTATACTCCCTGGCACGTAAGCCTATAAACTGCTCTTTCTCCCCTGTTAATACTGGAGGTAGTGATTTTTAGTTACTTTCTAACTGTAGGGTTCGATTCAGTGTTGCTAACCATACAGTTTAGGGACCTTACTTGCCGATACGAATTACAGTTACTGTTAATCTGGCATGTTGGCACTATACAGTCATGGTTTATTTCGTGATTTGCGATAATTAGGTATTGCCACTGCCGTATTGTTAAAAACACTAGTATCGAGTTCGGTAGCTGCAGTCGCTTAAGTGCGGCCAGTATCCAGTATTCGGAAGATAGTAGGTTCGAACCCTACTGTCGGCAGTCCTGAAGATGGTTTTCACACCAGGCAAATGCTGGGACTGTACCTTAATTAAGGCCACGGCCGCTTCCTACCCATTCCTAGGCCTTTCCCATCCCATCGTCACCATAAGACCTATCTGTGTCGGTGTGACGTAAAACAAATTGTAAAGAAAAACACTAGTGTCACATTTACGGGTATAATTAAAGCATATTTTCTTTTCCTGTGGTATTGTAAATATGTTTGGGTAATACCAGGCAAGTAGAATTGCGGCATGTTCGAATAATTCCTTAATAACTTAATTGGTGTGAAATGACGTACGCAGCATTTTATTAATTACGGTCTTTTTTTTTTTTGAAAGCTCGTAGCCGAGAGTCCCGAGGCGAACAAGAGACCTCTCTACCTCTCTACTCGTCGGTTTCAGCGAAAGTGCGAAGACTCGCATCAGCACCAGCACGACGTACACATAACGGGGGAAAAATCGGCTCTGTCGTGACGAACAAGTTATCTAATTAGACTAGTGCTAGTGGGCAAGGCTAGGAGAATTTGTGCGGCGAGAAGAAGACAAATTTCGCAAGTTTAGGAAAAGAGGCAAGGCGATAATGCATGGTGAGTTAAGGAACAATTAGCTGTCGGGAGGGCATGGCAGGGAAAAGTGGAGCAGTATGCGGGGCAAGAAGACTGAGAAGTAGTTGAAGGAGGGGGGAGGTGTCTTGGATAATAGGGCGGGCAGGTGAGAGGGGTGGCGAAGGAGTGGAGTGTTGAGATGTGGTGGTGGAACACTATTGTTAGTTAAGTGCCTTGCACGCCTGTAGTGTGCCCTGATGGCTCTTCATCCAATACTTAGGTACAAAATGGTGGCTGTTCAGAAACTCAGTGAACGTGATTGGACCAACCGCAGAGCGTGTTGTGAGACTATCCTGGAAGCTGTAGCAGCTGACACCAGTGTCCTGGCAAGTGATGAAGCGCACTTTCATTTGTCAGGTTACGTTAATAAACATAATTTTCGGTACTGGTCCGCAACCAATCCTCAACAGATCCATGAGGGACCTCTCCACAGCGAGCGTGTTACTGTTTGGTGCGCTGTCGCTGATTTCGGAATTGTAGGCCCTTACATTTTTGAAGGGGAGGACAGAACTGTAGCAGTAACATCGGATCGTTGCGTACAGCGGTTACACAACTTCCTGCAGCCGACACTCACCGACTTGGGGAATCCTGCTGTATGGTTCCAACAAGATGGTGCCACTGCACACACAGCCAGGGCGTCGATGGGTCTCCGCAGAGAAATGTTCCCAGGACGTCTCATCTCCTTACGAGGTGACGTTCCATGGCCAGCCCGTTCCCCTGACCTCACCCGCCACGTGCGATTTTTTCTCTGGGGATATTTGAAGGATCGCGTCTTCCGACGTAAGCCGCGAACACTACATGACCTGACAGCTCTCATCCGTGAAGAAATCGAGGTACTACCACAAGACATGCTCAAGCGAGTCATGTGGAACTTCAGGGAGAGGCTTCAGAGGTGCATCGAACAGGACGGTCGGCATTTGGATGACATTATTTTCAAAACCTAGTGTGTATGTGACGCAAATGGCAAACACTACACTTTCCAACTGTGCAATAAATCTTTAAATGGTTTTTTGCGTTGCCGAGTTATCTACGTTTGAAATTCGTCAGGTATTTCTGCCGCACCCTGTAGAATTCGGTTGGTTAGTCTAAGAAGCAAGAAATATCTGTAAGAATTCTTCAGAAGGCGAAAAAAACATTGCCTCCTCTATCACGATCAGTTCAGTTCAAATGGAAGGATCAACATAACCTAACCTTGTCTTATCACCACTTTGCTACGGTTTGCAGACTTAGCCTATGAGTATTCTTATTGACTTACGGCATATGTACATGTAATATATTTGCTTCTGTGTATTATTACAGCGTAGCTTCTCATCAGTCCGACAATTAATAGGAAATTTCAAGAAGGGATCTGAATTATTTACACAAGGCAAACACCGAAAAATACGTTAGTCTATAGTAATGAGCATATCAATATAAAGAAAGAAATATATAAAATTAAGGTTTTTTCTGCTATTGGTTTTACGTCGCACCGACACAGATACGTCTTATGGCCTAGGAGTTGGAAGGAAGCGGCCGTAGCCTTAATTAAGGTACAGCCCTAGCAATTGCCTAGTGTGAAAATAGGAAACCACGGAAAACCCTCTTCAGGACTTCCGACAGTGGGATTCGAACCCACTATCTCCCGGATGCAAGCCCACAGCCGCGCGCCCCAAACCGCACAGCCAACTCGCCCGGTGACATTAAATAGAGTGAGGGTGTATGTGTTTCCTTAATTCTTCATTAGGCTTCAAAACCGACTTAATTAATAAGGGAACCTCCATTATTGATACATTGAGGTTAGTTTGCAGGTGGTTATGCCTCTTGATTTTAATATGTAACTAGTCAAGTTGCCAGCAGTGATGAGCCATTAAAAAGAAGGTTTCATCACTGCACTCTCCGTAGTAATAGAGTACGTCGGCTCTATATCTACGATCAGTCTTATCTGATGATTCGCACAATGGCGTTTCTCTCACTATAGCGTTATGTGGTGAGTACTATACTGTAATATCTTCCGAAAGAAAATCCTCCTAGTCAGTGTATAGTACAACTTCCATAGACATATCCAGTGACGTGTTGATCTAAGTAGAAGCAGATTTATTTTATTTAGTTTATTTATTCACAAAGCAGAGATTATAGCTACACAGACCACGCTTGTACTGTACGCAGGTGAATTAACAGATGAGTATTTATTTATATTACTTACATTTTGCTTTAGAGATCGATCAGTTATTAAGAACAAAGGAGGAAATTCACAACGCGGCCATCCGAAGAAACGCTGGCTTGATCGCCTGAAGGTAGACCTGTCAGACCTGATGATGCCCTTCAATCAAGTTTCTAAAGGCTAATGCCTTGTCAATGAAACTCATCTATTCTTTCATTGGCTGTTCGTTTCATTCCCATGTAATTGTCACAGCCTAACCTCTTCTTGACGTCATCCAAATACTTCAGGACAAAATGGAGAATGGCATGTAAAGTAGCGGATCTTGTAGTGTCGCGGGAAGAACACTAAGAGGAGAAGACTTTCTTCTACAGGTTTGTAACTATTAGGTTTCAGGTAACGCTTTAGTAAAATTAAGGGAGAAGGAAGGAAGGAAGTTTGTAGGTTTGTTTTCATTTTTAAAATTTTTTTTACGTCGCACTGACGCAGATAGGTCTTATGGCGACGAAGTATGTAATATGAATGTGACCGTGATCATAGTCGTGGCACTTACAGTTTTACATGAAATCCGAACCGTAAGAACATGAATTTTCATTTTTAGAATGCCTTACGCATTGGCTCCGATTCCAATCCAGCAACAACGCTACTCGGTTACCAACTCCTTCCTTAGAAATGGGTATCTACCCAGTGTTATACAGTATTACTAGGAAACCATTCAGATAGGCTATATGACTGCACTGCCCGCAGTGGCAGAGTACGTCGGCTCTATATCGACGATCAGTCTTATCGCATGGTTCGCGGAGTAACGTTTCTCTCACTACAAAAAGCTTTTCCGGACTGTCTCTTATAAATTATTGCCATAGACTCCGTAGATGAGTTCCTTTAAACAATTACCATCAACGTTATCATGGAGCAGATAATAATAAAAATAAGCATAATAAAAAGACGAAGAAGAACAATGGATTCATGTTCCACTGCCTACTTATACTGTTTACGGAGACGCTGATGTGTCGGAATTTTTCCCGCGGGAGTTCTTTCACTTGCTGATAAATCTACCGACACGAGACGACTAATCTAAGCTTCTTCAAATGTCATAGGATTGAACCGGGATCAAATCCGCTAACTTGAGCACAGAAGGCCGATGCACTACCGTCTAAACTATTAGGGCCGGCAAAAAAATAAGAAAAATTATTCTGGTGAGAAAACTAATCAAAATACAAGTTCGAGTGAGCTTATATGGGAAAGGGGAAGATCTCAATAAAGACCTGAAAGGGTATGTAGATGTAAGGAAAAATTGAAGGAACTTACTAGGAAATTGAATCTAGCAAAGAAGGCAGCTAAGGATAACATGATGGGAAGCATAATTGACAGTCATACAAATTTTAGTGAAAAATGGAAGGGTATGTATAGGTACTTTAAGGCAGGAACGGGTTCCGGGAAAGACATTCCAGGAATCATTAATGAACAAGGAGAGTGTGTATGTGAGGATCTTCAAAAGCCATAAGTATTCAGTCAGCAGTATGTAAAGAGTGTTGGTTACAAGGATAATGTCCAGATAGAGGAGGTGACTAATGTTAAAGAAGTATTAAAATTTACATATGATAACAATGATATTTACAATTAAGATACAAAAGTTGAAAACTAGAAAAGCTGCTGGAATTGATAAGATTTCTGGGAATATACTAAAGATAATGGGTTGGGATATAGTACCATATCTGAAACACTTATTTGATTATTGTTTGCTTGAAGGAACTATACCAAATTAATGGAGAGTTGCTGTATTAGCCCCTGTGTATAACGTGAAGGGTGATAGACATAAAGCAGAAAATTACAGGCCAGTAAGCTTGACATGCGTTGCATGTAAGCTTTGGGAAGGCATTCTTTCTGATTATATTAGACATGTTTATGAAATTTATAACTGGTTCGATAGAAGGCAGTACGGTTTTAGGAAAGGTTATTACACTGAAGCTCAACTTGTAAGATTCCTGAAAGATATAGCAGTTATCTTGGATTCAGGAGGTGAAAATGACTGAATCGCGATTGATGTGTCTAAAGCACTTGATAGGGTGGATCATGGGAGATTACTGGCAAAAATGAGTGCAAATGGCCTAGACAAAAGAGTGACTGAATGAGTTGCTATATGTCTAGAAAATAGATCTCAGAGAATTAGAGCAGGTGAATCTTTATCTGACCCTGTAATAATTAAGAGGGGTATTCCTCAAGGCAGTATTATTGGACCTTTATGTTTTCTTATATACGAATATATAAATGATATGCATAAAGGAGTGGAATCAGAGGGAAGGCTTTTTGCGGATGATGTTATTCTGTATAGAGTAATAAATAAGTTACAAGATTGTGAGCAACTGCGAAATGACCTCGATAATGTTGTGAGGTGGACAGTAGGCAATGGTATGATGATAAACGGGGTTAAAAGTCAGGTTGTGAGTTTCACAAATAGGAAAAGTCCTCTCAGTTTTAATTACTGCCGTCCTTTTGGGGATCATTATATGTATCTGGGTGTTAATATAATGAAAGACCTTCATTGGGGTAATCACATAAATATGATTGTAAATAAAGGGTACAGATCTCTGCACATGGTTATGAGGGTGTTTAGGGGTTGTAGAAGTAAAGGCGAGGGCATATAAATCTCTGGTGAGACCCCAACTATAGTATAGTTCCAGTGTATGGGACCCTCAGCAGGATTACCTGATTCAAGAACTGGAAAAAAATCCAAAGAAAAACTGCTCGATTTGTCCTGGGTGATTTCCGACAAAAGAGTAGCGTTACAAAATGTTGCGAAGTTTAGGCTGGGGAGAACTGGGAGAAAGAAGACGACCTGCTCGGCTAAGCGGTATGTTCCGAGCTGTCAGCGGGGAAATGGCGTGTAATGACATTAGTAGACGAATCAGTTTGAGTGGCGTCTTTAAAAGTAGGAAAGATCACATTATGAAGGTAAAGTTGGAATTCAAAAGGACAAATTGGGGCAAATATTCATGTTCTACAAAGCGACTGCTGCTCAGCCCGAAGACCTGCGGATTACGAGGTATCGTGTGGTACTCTGAAGTACGCTATTATGAGGCTCAGAGAAATAAGGA
The DNA here is from genome assembly GCF_040414725.1 of Anabrus simplex. Lineage (NCBI taxonomy): Eukaryota > Metazoa > Arthropoda > Insecta > Orthoptera > Tettigoniidae > Anabrus > Anabrus simplex. Next base: position 1,508,949,851 of record NC_090265.1, on the reverse strand, counting down.
AGCTTTCAGAAGACAAATGAATTACAAAGATTCTAATAATCCAGGAAGATCTTCCAAGAGAATTAAAGAAAAGCATCGTGGGAAATAACAGTACCAAGAAAACACAGTTCCTTTAATACAATCAGCAACTGAAGTACGTGCGAGTAGTGTTAAATCAATCAATCAGTCAATCGATCACTACTGATCTGCATTTAGGGCAGTCGCTTATGTGGCAGATTCCCTATCCGTTGTTTTCCTAGCCTTAATGACAAGAACGAAATGTGTATGATGAATATACTGTAAACAAAATATAATTATAATAATTTCTTCTCTCAGTTTGCAGCACTGAATACCTGTGAACGTCTAATCTATCCATATGTATCTGAAGTCCAGCAAGAATATTTAGATTACACTCAAATGAAACTGTCACTAAGCAATAAGTTCCAGTAGTAGTCAAGAATATTGGTGCTGACAGGGCTCCAGAACTAGATCACCTGAGAGCAGTCGGGGATGATATGTGTTCTGTGGTAATAGCACGGATTGCATCCACCATGCTAGCAAGGATCTCTTGTCTCAGAATGTTTGAAAATAACTAGAGCGGTGTTGATAGCAGGTGTATGCGTAAGTCTTTTCCCGTTTCACTTAGAGATGACGCCAGCGAACAGTACTCAGCGTATGAATTTGACATATACGGCAGTTTAACCTACGAACACACACAAGTTGAGTCCGCCAAACACTAGCGTCTGTGTTGTATTATTCAGTGAACATGTCGATATTTGTGTCTCAGAAGGAACATTTGTGGCACGCATTGCTTTTCTTATTTAATCAGAATAAAAAGGCTGAGGAGAGTCATAATTTGCTGGTAGAAATATATGGTGAACACGCTCCATCGATTAGAACATTTGAGACGTGGTTTCGACATTTTAAACGTAGTGATTTCAATGTGAAAATCACTGCGCGCTCTGGTAGACCACAAAAATGCGAAGACGAGCATTTACACGCTTTAATGCGTTAATGCACAACGATGTCGCCAACAAATGATTAATTTAAATCACGCACTGATCAAAAGACGACCGGAACGGGCCAGAAGACATGGCAAAGTGATTTTGTTACACGACAATTCACCGTCACACAGCAAAACCAGTGAAAGACACCTTGAAATCGCTTGGATGGCACATCCTTCCGCACCCGCCGTACTGCACCTACCTGGCCACCATCTATCACCTCTTCGCATCAATGTGGCACGCGCTCGCAGAGCAGGACTTATGCAATCTCGACGAACTTGGAAAATGGCTCGACGAATGGTTTGCCGCAAAAGACAAACACTTTTTCTGGAATGGTATTCATAACTTACCTGAAAGATGGGCGAAGTGTGTAGAAGCCGATGGCCAATATTTTGAATAAATAAAAATGAATTTCCCTGGAAAATTACGTGTTTTCTTTATCATAAAAACCGGCAAAAACTTATGCATACACCTGGTAACTCTGACCTGTCAAATGGAAAACTTCTCGTTTTCTTGATAAACTTTTACGAACTTTTGTTGATTTCTGTAAATATCCGCGCGAGTTCACCTGTCCTGGAACTCTAACTAACACATCTATCCCAGAATCAGTACACTTCAACCAAATCTGAGAAGATTGGTGTTGATTTGGTATTCTTAGACATTGTAAAAGTATTTGATAATATTGGACAAAACCAAATGAAGAAGACCCTATATTCCCTAGTTATTCCGAAGAGAGTATTCACCCTTATAATGGAGCTGCAGCCTGAAAACACTACACGAATAGAGTGTTTCCAACAACAATAAAATAATTATTAGACGTGGAGTAACCTAAGGTTCACCACTCTCTATGGTTCTCTATGACATCTCTGCTGATTACGTTCTCCAACAGCTTGCTTCAGAGCAACATTTAAAAGACTTCGATTATTCGATTGAGCCTGGACTGCTTAACATCACTGCAATGGGCTTAAACGATGACACTGTGATATTTAGGTAGGAATATGGATGCAGCTATGAAGCTCACTAAACTTGTAATACACTGATTTTAAGAGATTGATTTGAGTATAATAAATCCAAATCCATATACCGTATATAAAAAATGACGTGCTTCAATATAAACAACTTTTGATAACATCAGATACAATTATAACGTGAATAAGACCTGATGAAACTCTTTGGTACCTTGACGCTTCTCAACAACGGACAGGCTTAACAAGAAACTAAGATTACTATCCCCCCTACCTTGCTACAGCCATAACATAAATTTACTGTATTATCCTAGTTTATTTGTGCAACTCTCATTTATCCTCTTCAGACAACACCACTGCAAAGACTACCACCAAAAGGTCTCTCGGATGCTGATGTACTAATAAGTATCACGCTGAAAGAAATATTACAGCATGTTGTATTATCTGAAGAAATATAAAGGGCTTGGAGTCTTCAAAGCTACCTGGTCTACCGTAAATCGCTCTCACTATTACTTACTACTAATTCTCTTCTGGGGGCCGATGACCTTCGATGTTAGGCCCCTTAAAAGAACAAGCATCATCATCATCATCAATTCTCTTCTGTCCTCTGGCCCACTCATTTCCAGCACTCACAGACACATAATACGAGCAGACAAACATGGAATGTTTTCAATTTTGACCCGTCACTCCTATAAAATACGTATAAACTATCTACCATGAATTCAAAGACGGAATAAAGGAGAAAACACAGGTTTATTAAAGTAAAATGAAGGATAAAGTAGGATAAAGCACAAGGCTTTTATAACTTTACACAATAATGATCGATGTTACAATGGGTTTGCGAATCAAAGTTTATGAATTAAACGAAATAAATGCCCACAGCGACGAATGAAAATATTTATACAATAAGGAGTTATGAAGATATAAAACATTAATACAATGGATACTCATACACTTACGCAAATCAGGGAAGATCCCCAGTAGAAGTATTCTAAACTAAGCACAAATTTCAAATATCATGGATACAGAATGTAGATACATGAGGCTTATACACTTACTCGCAGTACAGGATAATATTAGGAACGCTTTAATAAAAAGCATAATATTATTTTCTTGCAACAAGTTCGTGAGGAGAAAATTCACATCACAAGCGTTCTCGAACAAAATTACCAAGTACGCAAGACCTTCCTTTCACTAGCAGTTCAATCTACAACTCTCAATAAAAAGTTATCACGTAAGAATGTCCCAAGAGAAAAGATAAAATGGTAAAATGGCGTCTAGAATAAAGGCCGTGGCGATGCAAAATAAGAAAAATGTTTCATATTGTTCGGTGCCTGACGTCATAAAAAACCTCCGGAATGAAAACATAGAGCTAAATGATAAGACAAAAATTGAGAAAGTGAAGGTAAGGAAATTAAAAAAGCTACAAATAGGCGAGGTATAATAGATGCACACCAAGACTTTCATCCCGCACACGCAGCGTAGACAGGTTGGAGGCAAGCAATCAGTGCGATTAGTCATAAAAAATAACCACCATTTGGACCTGATAGTCGCAGTACATAGGGTCAGGAAAATATTATCGGTAGCAATTAACTTGACAGTAGCTGGCACATCACTGGAGCGAGTCCAACGCTTTAAGTATCTCGGCAGCATACTTGATCACAGCTGGAAAAATATTGTTGACATTCGGTCCTAGATTGAACAGGCAAAGACTGCATTCAAGAGAATGAACAAAATTCTCTGTAACAGGGACTTTAATATCAATCTCCGTCTCCGTTTACTTCGATGTTACGTATGTTCTGTCTTATTTTATGGTGCCGAGACTTGGACACTAACAGAGAACAACACCGAAAAACTTCGATCTTTTGAGATGTGGTGATACCGGCGCCCGCTCAGAATATCATGGGTTGACAGAATACGGAATGCTGAAGTACTCTAACGTTTGAACAAAGAGCTAGAGGTCATGCACAACATGAAAAAGAAGAAACTTGAGTATTTTGGCCATATCATTTGAAATGATAGGTATAGACTCGTTTAGCTTATCTCACAAAGTAAAATTGAATGAAGAAGAAGTAGAGGAAGGAGGAGAATATCTTGGCTACTAAATCTACGAGAATGGTAGGGCCTATGGGTTCAGTATCCCCACTCCTTTCCGATTTGGTGAGAACAAGGACCAGATCGCCCTGATGACAACCGACATCCACTGAGGATATGGTTCAAGAAGAAGAATCAATTTCCCACAACAGACCCCTCCTGGTGAAATACATAAAGAAATATCATGCTTCTGTGGTACTACGTTACACCAACAAAACATTATTACAGATCCTGCCCAGTCTGCGATAACAGCATGGCCACAAAGTACAATAACTTCCAACGCATAAAATTCTCGGTCATTGATGGAATGCACATTCATACAGAACTCATATGAAACACTTGTTGGTAACATGCAGGGGAAATACAATTAAAATCATAACAGCTAAACAAATATGCCGCATGAAATAGCTGGCCGCCCAAAAAGAGAAAATACAGATAACAATGAAACATAACTCCAAATGGAGAGAGAGACAGCAAATACAAAAGGGAATGCACGGCAGTCACTCAAGATAATTTTATAACATATATTTCATCGTGGCTTCCCAAGAGATGTCTAAGAAAACTATAAATGAAAAACATATTAACAGACGGCATTGCATCACTCCAGTTACATTTACATCACATAGGTTTTCTAGTGCTTTTATGCCAGAAAGCAGCATAGGTAAGGGGAATGGAACCTCCGAACCCCAACGAAATGTAAAATATTCCATCCTTCTCGTAAGATTCCAAACAAACGTTGTTACGAGAGGCAAATATGAATGATACTCTACAGAGCAAGAAAAACAAACCGTTCTCTGAAACATGGACTCTTGGTTTTTAAAGATGTTCGTAGGGTACAAAAGTGATCCTATTCCCATTTAGTAAGATACTAAAATAGTCTAATATGGCACAGTTAGATAGATAAATTGAAGTAATTAATGGAACCAAATCCGATCAAAGAAATCAGAATCACAAGGTTGGTTCACTGGAAAGCATACCTCCAATACATTCATCTATGCCGTGCTTCTTATCAACACTAAAACATTCATGTAACTATTCATGATGTATATTTTGTCTTCATGAAGAAAGGCAATGTTCCTTTTGAAACGCGTTTATAGTGTTCATATAGTTCATTCCACGGTATAAACCCAAAATATACATCATAAATAGTTACACGGGCCGTGAAAGTCTAAATAGCATTAATGTAGTCCACATGCGTATCATCAATGGTGAAATAGATGAAAGTTTGCATAAACTAGGTATTTCTATCAAACAGTCCGATTCAGAATTTGTAAGCGCCTGTCAGTTGAGAAAAGAAAGTATATGAAACATGGTTCTCCTTACATCATAAGAGCAAACGAGTTAACCTATTCAAGGAACACATGACAACCAGCAAATGGGTGACAAATCCTGAGGGATTATCGAGCCGTAAATGAAAAGATTCTCTCAAAACCACGGTCGCTTTTGCCACAGTGAGAGAGAAACACTTGCATACGTCTTGGGTGCCTGCAAACGTATATTCAGCCCGGGCGTTAACAGGCACGTCCCTATATGGCAACCACTGTCGCCGTTGTCACAATAAGGTAGAAACAATTACACATGCCTTTTGGCGAAGTCCTTAGAAATGCCCGCTATCAACGCATTTTAACTTTGGTCGCCGTTGCGTCAAGGGAACGTCATTATAAAATACACGAGGAAATACATGTACTTACACTCAAAGGATCCTGCAAGCGTATAGATATGATGGTCATTCCAACAGGCTCAACTGATGGCTTTATTGATTCTACAATTAAAATTGAGGCCTCTGAAACTCAACCAGTGGATGTTCATGGAGGAAAAAGCGACTTCTACGAATCCACAATTGCATACTAAAAAGCAAAATATAAATTAACATGTATAGAAATATTTAGTCTTAACGTTGGAACTAGAAGCAGAATAACATCCACATTTGTGCAGTTCAGTATGCTGTTCAGGCTGGACAGTCAGCATATGGACACGGTGGCGTTGGTGGCTGTTAAGGACTTTGTTGCCATTTCGAGGAATCATTTTGTATTACTGTTAAGACTGACATAAGGGAATCACATTTACTACCTTATTATAAGACATACCGTAACTCATGTTCGGACGGCTTTGTCTACTGGGCAACCTCTATTTAGGGGAAGCTGAATAACATATGCTGTTTAAAATAACTATCTAAAAAATAATTTCAGCTCCGTGGTGTAGGGGCATCGTGTCTGTCGCTTACCATTGCGCCCTTCAATAAGTAGGCTCTCTAGCTGGCGAGCAGACCTTCTGAAATACCAGAACCTTTAACGAGCATCAGGGTTCTCTGCTGTCAATTACTTGTTTTGCCATCACCTGAGCAACTTGTACGATAATTTCGATGTCTGTTCTTCCCTCCAGATCTTACAATCATTGCCATTACTCCCAGTAAAAATTTCAGAACTTTGCGTCAGTATTTTTGATAATGCACAGTTTGTAGGTTGGACAGGTAATTTTCTGATTTTCAGGAATCCCGAGGTCTAGGCATAGATGTACTCCGTAAATTGAACTAGCTAGCTAACTACTCCATCTCAAGAACCGAGTGAATGTTGTGGTAAAAAGAACAGACAAATAGACGAACTGTTGTTGTTTCGACGAATTATAAGATCAAAACGCCTGCACTGAATAAAACGACATACATAGCACGAAGTAATGATATTTTCTTATTAAATTAGCGTGTGTCCGGAAGAAATCCAACACACATATCTTGGTATTTTTGATGCTCATACCCCCAAGGTTCTCCAAATCTCGAACAGAATATGATAATGATAATGATAAAGGTGGTCGCGGTAATGGTTTTTGTTTTACGTCTCCTCCTATAGATTTTTAAGAGAGGCCGAGATGACGGAATGTCGCTTTGCATGAGCTCTTTGACATGTCGGAAGCAAACAACACGGAGTTTATAGCATTTAAAAATTCTGAAATGCCACAGAAATGCCGCGATCGAAAGCCGATGTCTTGAGAACAGAAGAACACCGAGTAACTGACTGCAGCATTGAACTTAGCATCATCATCATCGGTATTATTGAAGTATGTTGGCAGACGAGCAGGATGCTTGGTTGCTGACTACAGAATTATCAACACAAAATCAAACAGAGGAAATGCATGAGTTGGTTTAATAATGAATAAGAAAGTAGGGCAGCGGGTAAGCTACTACATCCAGCATAGTGATAGGATTATTGTAAAGATAGACACCAAACCCTTGCCCAGCACAGTAGTACAGGGCTTTATACCTACTCGTTCAGCGGATGATGATGAAATAGAAAGAATATCCGAAGAGATATAAGATTTAATAGAATATGTAAAATGAGACGAGAATCTAATTGTGATGGGAGACTGCAATAAAGTGGTAGGTCAAGGAAGAGAAGGTAATGCAGTATGAGAATTTGGATTGGGACAAAGGAATGACGAAGTCGGCTAGCTGAATTCAGTGCCGATCATAATGTACTTACTTACTGATTGGCGCTACAGTCTATGTAGGTCCTTGGCCTCCTTAATCACCTGCCTCCATTCGTCTCGTCCTCGGCTTTCCTTCTCCAGCATTTGACTCTCATTCTGCTAAGGTCGTCCTGAACATCATCAATCCATCTCTTCCTGGGCCTTCCTCTCCTCCGTCTTCCTTCCGGTTTACCTAAAATGACTTTTTTGACAGTACTGATTTCTGCCATTCTCTGAACATGACCAGCCCACCTAATTCTTCCCTTCTTAATTTTAACAACAATGTCTGGCTGGCCAAACAATCCTCGCAGCTCTGCATTTCTCCTCATTCTCCATCCGTCCAGATCTCTAACTGCTTCACATATATTTCTCAGTATCTTCCATTCCCACCGTAACGGCCACTTTCTCTAGTAGTCATCACCCAGCATTCTGAGCCATACATCACTATAGGTCTTAGTACTGTTGTGTATATTCTTATTTTCGTATTCCTACTGACGTACCTGGATTTAAACATATTTTGCAAGGCGTAAAAGCATCGGTTCCCATTTGTTATACTTCGCTGTATTTCCACAGACGTTATATTGTCTGCATTTATTATTAAGCCTAGATATTTGAAAGTTATAACTCTTTGATATTCCTTCCCATGTATTATCACTGTGGTCCTTCCTCTTGCTCCCTCTGTATCTCCCATCTCCATATACATTCATACATACATCTATACACCATCATTATAGACTTTCAGCGTTCAGTCTGCAAGCCTCTGTGAATATACTAAATGTCGCCACAATCCTCTATTTGTAACTAGTGCTGTGACCGAATTTATTTCTATACCTCTTATCCTTTCTTCGTTAGAAAATGAGTCTAACCATCATCGTCTTGGTCTCCCTCTACTTCTCTTACCCTCCATAACAGTGTCCATTATTTTCCTGGCTAACCTATCCCCCTCCATTCGCCTCATATGACCCCACCTCCGAAGCCGGTTTATGCGTACAGCTTCATATATCGAGTTCATTCCTAACATAACCTTATCTCGGCATTTCGATTACCCACCAGCCATTGTTCCCACCTGCTTGTACCAGCAATCATTCTCTATACTTTCATGTCTCTTACTCCTAACTTATGAAAAAGATATCCTGAGTCCATCCAGCTTTCACTCCCGGATGGCAAAGTTGGTCTAAAAACAGAGCGATATAGTTTCATCCGCGAACTGACTTCCTTCTTACAGAATACGGTTGATCGCAACTGTGAGCTCAGTGCATTAGCTTCACTGCACCTTGATTCAATGTCACTTACTATATTACCATCCTGGAAGAACACACATCCTAAATATTTGAAATTATCTACCTGTTACAGTTCTGTATCACCAATCTGACATTCAATTCTGTTGAACTTCTTATCTACGGATATCAATTTTGTCTTCTAAAGGCTAATTTTCATACCATACTCATTGCACCTATTTTCAAGTCCTAAGATATTAGACTGCAAGCTTTTAGCATAATCTGCCATGAAGACGAAGTCTTCAGCATTGGGCAGACTGCTTACTGCATTTACACCTAACTGTATCATTCCCTGCCACTTTATACCATTCAGCAGATGATCCATGCAAACTACGAACAACAAAGGTGTCTAACTCTTGAACCAAGAACTCATTCTACCATCAATTCTCACTGCAGCCCAATTGTCAACATGAATGCCTTTGATTGATGTTAATAATCTACCCTTAATCCCATAGTTCCCCAGTATGGTGAACATCCTTTCCCTCGGTACCCTGTCATACGGATGGACTTCATCTGAACCAGCGAGGAATGGCGGGAGTAGATGAACTCTTTTCGAGGGTTACCGTGTCTTGTTCCGCCCAAACGGATGACGGCGCAGAACGGGCAGCCGAATGACAATCCAACGACAACGACAGAGGGGCCACCAACACCATATTGTGAGGGGCAGTGATACCAGTGAATACTTTACCTGGTATACTAATCAATGAGATACCTCGATAGCTGTTGCAATCATTCCTGTTACCTTGCTTATAGGAGCAATTACTGCCTTTGTCCAATCTGAAGGTACCTCAATCAATCAATCAATCAATCAATCAATCAATCAATCAATCAATCCTGATCTGCATTTAGGGCAGTCGCCCAGGTGGCAGATTCCCTATCTGTTGCTTTCCTAGCCTTTTCCTAAATGATTTCAAACACTCCATGCTAACGTTACTCTATGAAGCCATTTCATCCCTGCCTTCCCACTAGACTTCACCATTTGTCTAATTTCATCTATTCCTGCTGCTTTATGACAATGGAGTTTATTTAATATCCTTTCCACTTCCTCAAGCGTAACTTCACCAACATAATTTTCCTCCTCCCCATGAGCTTGGCTGTTCGCAACACCAACAGGATGATTTCCTTTTACATTGAGATGTTCAAAATATTCCTCCACCTCTCCAGTGATTCCCTGGGATCTATTATGAGTTCACCTGAATTACTCAAAACACTGTTCATTTCCTTTTCCCCTCCCTTCCTAAGATTCTTTATTACTGTCCAGAAAGGTCTCCCTGCAGCTTGACCTAGCACTTCCAGGTTATTACCAAAATCTCCCCACGACTTCTTTTTGGATTCAACAACCACTTGTTTCGCTCTATTTCTTTCATCTACGTACAATTCCCTGTCTGTATCAGACTCTGTTTGGAGCCATTTCTGATAAGCCTTCCTTTTACGTTTACAAGCTGCTCCCACTTCATCGATCCACCAAGATGTTCGCTTTCTCCCATCTTTACACACAGTTTCTTTGCTTTATTTATATTCACTTCTAGCCCTACGTCCCGTGCTCTCTCTTCTAACAAAGCATAGTTCTCTTCAAGATCTCTTTCGTTTCGTCTATAATTCCCACATCATCAGCATTTGCTATCACTTGTACTAATCTGTTCAGGATGGTTCCCCCTGGGTTGATGGGTAGTTGGCGTAGTACTTTTTTCAGTGCTAAATTGAATAGGAGTGTGGAGCGAATATCTTCCTGTCTCAGCCCTTTTTCAACTAATAACGCCTCCGACAGATCCTGCTCCACTCTCACCTTGCATATTGTTTTCATGGTCATTTCTGTCAACCGTACCAATTTACTCGGAATTCTAAACTCTCTCATAATTTTAAACATTTTCCCTCTATTTACACGGTCATATGCCTGTTTAAGATCAACATACAGCTGGTGCAGCTGCTTTTCATACTCATAAAACTTCTCCAGCAATTGTCGCAATATAAAAATCTGATCCAGTGTAGAGCGATTTTTTTCTGAAACCTGCTTCGTAATCCCCTAGTATCCTTCCCATCCATAGTTCCAGTCTTGAGGCTAATACCTTACCGAAAACCTTGTAAGTTCCATCCAGGAAAGTAATCCCTCGGTAATTTCCAAATACTGTCTTATTCTTTTCTTATGTATTGGACATATTATGCCCACTGTCAAATCCCTGGGCATTTTCTCCTTCATCCAAACCTCTTTTATCAACTCATGAACAGCCTTCTCTACTCCTTCTCCCCCATATCTCAACAGTTCTGTCTCTATCTCATCTTCACATGGGGTTTTGTTCTTTAATGCTTTAATTGCTATCCTGACCTCTTCTAAATCTGGCTGCTCTATTAACTCTTCATTCGATTCTCTTGCTTCCCCATCATCACTGATGTTTTCCTCTTCTCTATCATCCTCATTATTTCCTTGAGTGCCTTGTAAAAACACTCCTGCCATCTTTCGAGCGCTTTGCTTTTGTCGCCAATGAGGTTTCCATCCTCGTCCTTAATAAAAACAGCTCGTGGTTGAAATCGTCTCTTAAGATCTTTTGTTCTCTTTCGTACTTCATTTCTATCCTTCATTTCATCCAGTTCTTAGATTCTCCTTCTCTCAAAAAACTCTTTTTTTTTTTGGATCTACATATCTTATCGGCTCTTCTGCGCTTCTCTCTGTACTATTCCACTATTTGCCTTATCCTCCTGCGAAACATTATTTTCCTAGCTTCATTCCTCTTTTGAATTAGAATTAAGCATTCTTCATCAAACCATCCTGCACTCTTTACATGTTCCTTCTTTCCCAAAGTACCATCTGAAACTTCACTGAGTGTTGTTCTCAGTATCTCCCACTTACTCTCCGCTCCTCCCTTCTCGCATAACTCCTTTCTTATTTCCAAGGATTCTGCTATCCAAAGATTCTGCTATTTTCTTCTTTTCTCTTGCAATTCTTCATTTTAAGACCCTCTACATTATGCTGTCTTTTTTCTTACTTTTTCCGCCCTCGCAAGTCTCTTTTTTGTCTGTATTACAAGATAATGGTCTGAATCAGAATCAGCACCTCTACAACTTCTAACATCCATGATGTCTGACACACGCCGCCTGTCTATGATAACATGGTCTATTTGATTTCTTGTTACACCATCTGGTGATATCCATGTATCCTTTATGTTTTTCCGCGTGTGCCAAGTACTTTTGATTATCATCTGATTCCCGCTCGCAAAGTCAATAAGTCTCAAACCATTATCATTACTGACTTCGTGCAACCTTAGTTCCCTACTATGTGTTTATACACCTCTTCTCTTCCAATCTTTGCGTTTAGATCTGAAAGGATCATTTTTCACGTCATGTCCTTGAACTTTGTTAACTTCATCCTCCAATTTGGTGTAAAATGCATCTTTTTCCTCCTCTTCTGCCTCTTCTGTAGGGGCATACACGCAAAACATTGTAACATTGATGAACTTTGCTCGAAGTCTCAAAAAGCACATCCTCTCGTTGATTGCTGTAAAGTTGATCATACTTTGCTTTACAGACTTTTGTATGAGAAATCCTGTGCCATTACTGCTTTCTTCTCCTCCACTGTACATCAGGATATGTTGACCAAATAGTATCATCCCTTGCCCCTTCCATCTTAGCTCCTGCAATGCTGCTATCTTCACTCCATACTTAGCCATTTAATTCCTTAATTCCTTCAACTTGCCAGGTCTCTTATATTCCACGTTGCTACTATGATATCATTTTTCCTTCTCTTAAGCCATTTTCTCGCCGGGTCGTCACCAAGTTATCTGCTTTTCCTGTAGTGTATCTTAAGGTATCCGTACACATGTTTTTTACGAGGTAGGGTAGTTAACCCTACGCACAACCCCCAACCTAGAGAACCAGGGTATCACTCTTAGTCTGGATCCAGTCTAACCTAGTCAGCGTTCGGTGACAGACGTATTGTGGGGAGGTGTCGGGAGAGCCGGCGTGGAATGTGAACGGTGGCCAGTAAAGTAATTCGAGAGGGAAGAGGAAGATGATTGGCGTGGATCAATGTCGTGTGGCTATTGGAAGATGGCAGATGAAAGGGAAAAAGGAGATAGCTAGAAATAAAGGAAGTATAATGGAAACAAGAATGATGGACGAGATGATATTGGCGGCAGTGGTGATTATGATATTACTAGTTATAGGAGGAGTAGAGGTAAACCCCGGCCCGACTTCTAGTGGCAACATGAACTGTGAAGACGTGGAGATCATTAGAAAAGTGGTGAAAGAAGTGGTGGAAGAAGTATGCCCGTTTGAGCAGATTAAGAATATGATGAAAGAGCAAATGAAAGAACTTGAGCATATAAGGCGGTGGATACAGGGAAAACAGACGAGATAATGAGTAGAGTAGAAACCAACGAGAGAGAAATCATATCACTCAAGTCAAAAATAAGGGAGATGGAAGGAGAGGTGGTGAAGTTGTGAGCGGAAATTGAAGACTGTAACCGAGAACGGAGGAAGAAATGCCTATTCATATATGGAGTACCGGAAGACAAAGCAGAAGATAAAGTACTGACAACATACAAAGTTGTGGAAGTAATCCAGAAAATGATGAGAATTCATTTTAGCGAAGTCGATATTGATGATGTAGAAAGGATAGGTAAAAAACGGGGTGATAGACCGATAAAACTGAAGCTGTTCTCCACCTTGATGGCGGAAGTAGTGATAAGAAGTGCAGATAACATACGGAGTACAAAAATTTGGATTAAAGAAGACATTGGTAGAGAAGGGGTAAAGAACATAAACACTCTGAAGAAACATTTGGCCAGGGCTAAATTACAGGGGTTAAGAGCTCATATTAAGGGTCAAAAATTAGAAGTGACCAACGGTACTTGGACTAAAACGTGGACTGCGAAGAAATTACGAGAAATGGAAGATGACAGGAATGACGAAGTAGTAGTGGGAAAGTGAGTGGAGGAAAGACAAGCCAGAGACTGTAAAGTGGGGGATGAAGGACATGGAAGCAAAGAAAGAAACAAGGATAATAAGGTAAAGGAACCAAGCTCGCAGCATGAAGGAAGTAACTTGATAGATTTGTTAACCATAGCGAACAGGGAGGTAATGGCAGAGATGAAGAATGTGATAAGGAAGGAAACCAGGGAGACCTGGGCATTAACGAAGAAGTCCAGGACGGAGGCCAGTGGGAGAGAAGATAGAAGGATACAGGGAGAGATTGTGGGATTAGAAACACAGGACGTAACAAGAGTAAGCAAACGAAGTGAAAACACGACTGGGAAGCAAGAAGAAGAAGAAGCAAGAGGTGCCCTACTGAGAGGGAGAATTCTGAGCCTAAGAGAGTTATGGGGCAAAAAGTACAGAGTAGACGAAGGCATAGTGACAAGAAGCAAAAAGGTAATGTGTAGTGAGAAGTAAATGGCTATATACACGATAATAGTGGAGGGTGTGCGTGTTATTCATAACTATGTTAAGAGCGTGTAAACGACAGGTGTGATAGAAGAGACAAGTTTCCAGGTGGTCAAGTGTGTAGTGAATGAGAAAGAGGGTGAGACAAATTGGTCAGATGATAAGGAGAAAGATAATATCTGGTGATGGTTGGTTTATGAGCTGGGGTCCTAGTTATCCTAGTTATCAGTGAGTGAACATGGCTTCATTTAAGGTGGTGAGTTGCATGGGTTCTAAAGTTAACAAATATAGTGAATTAATAGAGGTTGAAGAGTGATCAACAAGAAAGAAATGTAAAGTGTAATAACTGCACATCGGCACTACAGTGGAGATAACACGTAGTCAGGTTAGCAATATAAGTAGAATATAAGAAAGGTCAGTGTCTAAGAGAGAATGTGCGAACCCGGCCGGAAGTGGAACAGTCAGTGGTCTAGTGCAGACTCAGCCCGACACAGCACTGTACTCTGCTCAGTTATATGTTGCCAGTTTTAGTTTCACATTGACAATAATGCCCACTGCCTGCTCGATCTGCATCCGATGGCTGCTTATACTGCCTGCTCATTCCATATTCAAACGTGTAACACGACTTACAAACAATCTGCCGCTAGATCGCAGCACCAGACGTACCCAGTTATCGCGTGAATACAGCAAGATAAGCATACAGGCAAAATTTAAAATCTGAAAGTAACAGAAAAATTAAAGAATTGTACGCATAAAGTGATGCTCTAGAGAGTGATAGCTTCAGGACTTTTCGAGAAAGAGATTTCGACGAACAAGAAAACCTGGAAACTTTGTCTGTATGGAACTACATTACTAAGTAGAGGTTTCACGAATTTGGCCGCCACAGTTTCTGGCAGAAGTTCCGGGTGCTTATTGTTACTAAAACACTTTAAAATCTTACAGTGGCATAAAGGAGGTAGAACATAGTTTTTTATAGTCTGGAACAGACTTGCAGATTTCTTGCAGTACGGTAGAGCCGCCTCAACAAATTTCTGTAGCCCCATAATTAGGCCAATAAATCGTTGCTGGGGATAGCGCAGTCTTCCTCTATCCGACTATCTGATTAAGTTCATCAATGGGGATGCATTAACTGAGGTGGAAACGTTACCCAAGCATGTGCTGCATTTTTTTCTTCGATTACACGCACTAAATAACCACACACTAATGCATGGGAAGCAGTTTCCAAAGTGACACACACTGACTGAGGGGGCTCACGAATCAAGTACATACTCAGCGGGCATCACTGGTTCTGTTTCGTCAAGTCCGGGAGAGGTTACTGAGGCAGAACATTTTGAATTTTGCTTGTGAATAACGTTAGCACCATCGGTAGACATTCAAATACCGGAATTCAGAATTCTCTTTATGGAATTCTGAGTAGCCCGGGAGTCAGTCATGTCATTGCACCTTCCTCCCATTCTTATAGAATTAAACATGGCTTCAACTGGATCTCCTGAAAAAGCCCGTGTCATGGAATGAAATACCACGGCATTCTGGTTTCCCTTTCTTTGATTTGCAGAAAGGCACGCAGTAGTACACTATTTTCACTGTAAACAAATACAGTACTACAATATTTCCCGCTATTTCATTCCGACCAAGGATCATATAAGAGTTCAGGAGTTCAGGAGCCGGTTGGTGCTGCCACCTGCTGTGGGTATTTGTAAACGGAGTGTTTCATTTAGTGCCATGTTAAAATGTTGTAATGAGCAGGCAGTATAAGCAGCCATCGGATGCAGATCGAGCAGGCAGTGATAATGCCATACAGTCTATAGTTGGAATTACCCTGTTGCAATAGTTCTTTTAGTCTTCGTTTTATCCCTTTCCTTAATAGCAATATTGAGTTTTTACATTTTATTATTATTATTTTCAGTACTACTAGCTTTCGTTTATCCCTGGTCTTAATAGCAATATTGAGAGTTTTTGAGGTTTTGTTCATATCTGAAAAGATAACATTGACTCATGGACATTTGATTATTATCATTTCCAGCAACTTTGTTTTTCCACATTTGGTGTTAGCTATGTTTACTATACGAGCATTATTTTATGTGTATAGTATCTTAAGCTGTCTAGGTTGGGCACTATTATTTTTCTCCCTTAATGGATCAATAAGGCCTCATCGCTGTAGATCTGGAAGAAAAATAAAGGCTTTACTTACTTACTTACTTACTTACTTACTTACTTCTTAGTCTGGATCATCACCTTAGACCTGTCCGGCTTGGGTGACCTTACCAGGAACATGTGCTCCCGCCGGCATATCTCTAAGGATCATTTGAACACGCAAGCCTCCAAGCACCCGGCAAAATGTATTTTGGCTTCGTCAATGTGGTGATACCTTCGAGAGGCGATCATAATTTAGTCCTTGCTAATACTTGATTCAAACACAACAAACGACGGCCGTATACGAAGACGAGACCTGAAGATACTGGAAGGTTTCAAATAGACTTCATTATGATTAGGGAGAGGTTCAAAAACCAGGAGCTGGATTGCAAAACTTTCCCAGGAACAGACGTGGACTATGATCATGACTTGTTGATCATAAAATCCCACCTGAAGTTGAAGAAATTGAGGAAAGGAAGGAATGCAAGAAGATGGGAGTTAGGCAGGTTGAAAGAAAAGAATGAGAAGGATTTTTTCAAAGAACATGTTGTACAAGAGCTAACTGAAAAGGCAGAAGGAAACACAATTGAGAAATAATGGACATCCGTGAAGAATTAGGTCAGTAGAGCTGTTTCAAAAGTATTAGGAAGCAGTGGCGGCCGGTCAGTACGTGCTACCGGGCTCCAGCACGTAGCTTGGAACTGTAAGGAATATTATTTATGTACAGTACAATTATCCTGGTGCCTTTTCGTTGTTTTGAGTACGATATGAATTTGTGTTTTGTGAAAATCAGGACGAGATCTGTCGAACACCTAGCGCCGTTCTCCCGGGGAACAAGGCTCGTGCTCATGTGAAGTGAGCCCTTGCCTGTAGCCTGAAGGAAGCAATACGCAGGCGCAGCCAAGCTTGCAACACTCCCCCTAGCCGGCGGAGTATACCGTAAACCAGGATCAACTTTCATTGATCCTGTTTATAGTTACTTCCTCTCCCGCAAGGGGGTAGAATTACTCGATGTCTCCTGCTACCCTTATGTTCACGGCCGACTTGATGCGTCGCTCTAGCTAGCTCCTTGGAGCGCAGCGAGGGATCCAGTCGGCCGTGCTTATGTTGAACGTGGTAAGCGAATCTGCCACTAGAGAGTAGCATCGTCTGGGCTCGAAAGTAAAGCGTAAGTGGAGGCAATCTATCTCACACATGCTTATTAAAATATCCATCTTCCTTTTGTGTCAAAAATAAGGAATTCGTAGGTGAGTCAAAGAATCTTTGACTGACCCTAAATGTTATCCCGCATTACAATGCAATTTACTCTGGTGAAATGAAATAGCGTATGGCTTTTAGTGCCGGAAGTATCCGAGGACATGTTCGACTCGCCAGATGCAGATCTTTTGATTTGATGCCCGTAGGCGACCTGCGAGTAGTGATGAGGATGAAATGATGATGAAGACAACACGTACACCCAATGATGGTTAAAATTCCAGACCCTGCCGGGAATCGAACCCGGGATCCCTGTGACCAAAGGCCAGTGCGCTAACCATTTAGCCATGGAGCCGGACATTTACTCTGGTAATAGGGGAGGCCTCAATGAATCAGTTGGCAGCTCTTTCAGTTGCTTTGTGCGGTTTTGATTCCTGATATATGAATACAGCTTTTTCCATTTTCCTTTGTGGTCATTACCCTCTTGAAGTATGCCATTCATATAATTCTCTTTTGCTTCCCTTTTCACTCTATTCAGTTCCGTCATTAGCTGTTTTCTCGCGGTTATATTACTGGTGCGTGTTTTTTCTGTCATTGTGTTAGTGCTAAAGTTTATACGAAGATTTATCAAATTATTTATCCACTGCAGTGTATATAAAGTGAAATTAAATTAGTGTTCGTGAGGATCTATATTCCCACGATTCTATTTGCACTGATGTAAGTTGCGCCATTAGGTTAGTAAAAACAATATTTCTCCAATGAATTATTTATCTCGTAGACAGTTGTCGAAGAATTCATCTGCTTCCAAATTAATGTTGTTTTTGTTTGTTCTGAGTTATAAATTGTGATAAAAGTTGTATTATTATTATTATTATTATTATTATTATTATTATTATTATTATTATTATTATTATTATTATTATTACCAAGTTTGAAGTATGCGTTGTTCATCATGGCAACATGCATATTTAAAACAGCGTATTTAGCTTGTTTTTTGTAGCACGTAGGACGATTTTTTCACGAGCCGCCACTGTTAGGAAGAAAGGAATGAATGACAGAGAATCAATTAATAACTCAGGAGATACTAGACCTGTTTGATGAACGACGAAAACAGAAGAATGGAAAAAAGGAGGAGGTCAGAAAACAATACAAGCGATTAAAGAATAAAGTAGGTAGAAAGTGCAGGACAGCTAAGAAAGAATAGATGACGGAGAAGTGCAAGGATGTTGAAGGTTATTTGGTCCTAGGAAAGGCAGATGATGCATACAGGAAAATCAGGGAAACCTTTGGAGAAAGGAAAATTGGCTGTATGAATATTAACACCTCAGAGAGAAAACCACTTCTAGGGAAAGAAGACAAGGCAGAAATATGGCAAAAACATACCCAACAGTTGTATCAAGTTACAGACGTAGATTCTGGAGAAAGTTGAGGCTCTTGATGCAGATGAAATGAAAGACCCAGTTTTGGAGTCATAATTGGACAGAGCTTTGCGATACCTAAATTGGAACAAAGCAGCTAGAATTGATGACATTCCCTCTGAATTACTGGCTACCATTGGTGAAACCAACATGGCAAAGTTATTCCATTTATTGCGTAAGATGTGTGAGACAGCAGAAGTGCCATCCAATTTTCAGCAGAATTATCAAGAAAGCCGGTGCTGACAAGTGTGAACTACCGCACCATTAGTCTAGAATCTCACGCTTGCAAAATTCAAACGCATATTGTTTATAGAAGAGTGGAGAGACAATTTAGAACTGAGTTGGGAGAAGATCAGTTTGGCTTCAGAAGGAATTTAGGATCCAGTGAAGGAATCCTGACTTTACGTCTGATCATAGAGGGTCGAATAAAGCAGAACAAGCCCATGTACATGGCGTTCGTAGATCTAGAACAGGCATTCGATAATGTTTCTACCAAGCTATTTCAGATCCTGAAGTTGATAGGGATCAGATACCGAGAACGAATCTGTGCAGAAATCATTCTGCAGTGATAAGAATCGAGGGCTTTGAAAAAGAAGCAGCAATCCAGAAAGGCGTGAGGCAAGGCTGCAGTTTGTCACTCGTCCTTTTCAATCTTTACATAGAACAGGTGATAAAGGAAATCAAAGAGAAATTTGGAAAGGGAATCACAATGCAAAGAGAGGAAAACACAACCCTGAAATTAGTCGATGATATTGTTATTTTATCTGAGTCTGCAGAAGTTCCGAAGAAATCGCTGAATTGAAGAAGGAGACCAAAATGAAAAAATGTCCCTAACAAAAATAATGGAGTGCAGTTGAACGAAAGCAGGTGATGCAGGAAATTTAAAAGAAGCAGATGAATATTGTTACTTTGGTAGTAAAATAACTAACGATGGCAGATGTGAGGAGGACATAACATACAGACTAGCACAAACAAGGAAGGTCCTTCTTAATAAAAGAAATTTTCTCACTTCGAACATTGATATAGGTATCAGAATGATGTTTATGAAGACGTTCGTCTGGTACGTGGCATTGTATCGAAGTGAAGCACGGACGATTACTAGCTCAGAAAGAAAGAGGATAGAAGCTTTTGTAATGTGGTGTTACAGAAGAATAGTGAAGGTAATATAATTTCGTGTGGCTATTTCTAGCCGAGTGCAGCTCTTGTAAGGCAGACCCTCCGATGAGGGTGGACGGCATCTGCCATGTGTAGGTAACTGCTTGTTGTTGTCGTAGAGGATAGTGTTATGTGTGGTGTGTGAGTTGCAGAGATGTTGGAGACTGCACAAACACCCAGCTCCCGGGCTATTGCAATTAACCAATTAAGGTTAAAATCCCCGACCCAGCCGGGAATCGAACCCGGGACCCTCTGAACCGAAGGCCAGTACGCTGACCATTCAGCCAACGAGTCGGACATGGTGAAGGTGAGAGGGATAGATCGATTCACGAATGAGAGAAACTGAATTGAACTGGTGAGAGGAGATCGATTTGACTAAATTTGACGAGAAGAAAAGAGAGAATAATAGGACACGTCTTAAGACACCCAACACCCAGACTCTTTTTTTTTTTTTTTTTTTTTTTTGCAAGTTGCTTTACGTCGCACCGACACAGACAGGTCTAATGGCGTCGATGGGACAGGAAAGGTCTAGGAGTGGGAAGGAAGCGGCCCTGGCCTTAATTAGGAACAGCCCCAGCATTTGCCTGGTGTGAAAATGGGAAACCACGGAAAACCATCTTCAGCGCTGCCGATAGTGGGGCTCGAACCCACTATCTCCCGAATACTAGATACCAGGATTTGTCCAGTTGGTTTCTGAGGGAAGTATAAGCGGTAAGAACAGTAGGGGTAGACTGTGGTATGAATTATGACAAGCAGATTAGAGCAGATGTATGATGGAGTACTTATGTAGAAATGAAAAGATGGGCACAGGATAGGGTGGCATGGAGTGCTACATCAAACCAGTCTATGGAGTGATGACTCAAACAACAACAAAGGGAGAAGAAGAAGAAGAAGAAGAAGTGTTGAGTTTTCAACTTGTTTGTTGGTCGGGTACTCTCTCACTATCTGTCACAGACATTCTAGGCGTACCAGGGAAATGAGGAATGAGATTGTTTACCGCTGCTTTGCTCAATCAGCCAGAAAACATAGGCATATCGTTCTGATAAGCCCTCTGAAACACATATACACACTCACACCAGTCGACCCAATGGATGACACCTGCACACCATTCATCACAGGGACTGACTGCGAAATTGATAGCATCGCTCATACCTCGGCGACTTTCATACCGCCAAAGTAAAAGATGAGACGGAGACAGTTACACATATGTTCTTAACCATACCATTAGACATATTGAACTGCAAACACCATAGCTTATCAGAAGTTGATTAGAACTTAATTCTAAGAAGAATAAACTTAGATTACCAATAACTTTCACTAACATATAGTTAGTAAGGAAGGTGCCACTGATCACCAAATAAAGTAACCCTGGAAGTAACATGATCTCATTCCGAAAATTTTGGGCTATGCTCAAACTTTTATTACATTATTTTACTGTAGAAATTGTGGGTTTTAAACACCAAACACAGGAAAGAAGAAGAGCCAAATAAATATATCCAGAGAGGAAATAATTAGCATTCAGTGCACATTACTTTCTCCTATCAAACTCAAGGATGAGACGGAGACAGATCAATGGAAGTAATTCATTCGTTCTTACCCGAACCAGAAAGGCGTTATTATGGAGCTGAGTCAAGATTTCACTTATCTATAATTATCACTCGTAGTAATAATGATGTAAGTAACTGAGCACTGCTTCACACCTTGGTTTATGACGTGAGGCGGACTTGTTGGCAGGAGGCTGGCCACAACTTAACTAAGCCGAAGTCTCGCTAATTTACTGTACTCACGATAAATATAAATGGCTATACTTGACACAAACTTATACTGGCCATGTGATTTAGAGTAGCATCTTATCGTGAACAATATCAGGCTCTCAGAACGAACATCACGGTTCTAACACATCATACACCACTGGAACGATGCACATCTGTATGGTGTACTGCTAGAATGAAAGGAGAAAATATAGGACTACTTGTGCATTTCCCATCACAAAATTCACACAGTGTGACTGATATTTTTATCTGGGATGCTGTGGTAAAGGTCTCCTATGATATCGTGATAATAAAGGCTGAGAGTACAGGAGGGCAGGCAAGGCTACAATGCTGCTGAGAGGTGTCAATCCCCGCGGAACGGCGACAGTGTGGGCGGACCAAAAGCGAACAAAACAATAGAACCGGCGAATTGATGAGGCACGCGATAAGGAAGTTTCTAGACAAATTTGCAGGCTGATTAACAATGGAGCGGTTGCCCACAACGATGATCTGGTAGTGGAAACTATTAGAATCTCCTGCTAACCTGTATAAAGAGTGGAGCCAGCAAGACGAGTCAATCATGCATCAATTATGAATGAGTTACGAGTCCTGCGCGTCAGCGAGTAACTCAGTGAATCTAGATGTTCCTGATTACGCGGCGGGTGGCGAATTGTGAAGTGAAATGAACTGTTCTGGAACGAGGCTACACTGCAAGAACACTGTTGGAGAGCAGAAGTGCCACTGGCCAGGAATGCTGTTTGATCGACATAGTGAGTGAAGATGTGAAATGGAATACTCAAAACGAGCGAATTGGCCGTGTTCTCAGGGTCGCGTAGCTCTGAGCTTGTATTCAGGAGATTGTGGTTCGAATACCACCGTCGCAAACCCTGAAGATGATATCTCGTGCTTTTCCATTTACACACCAGGCAACTGCTGGGACTGTACCTTAATTAAGGCCACCTTTCCATCATTCTCTTTCTCATCGTTCCGTCGCCGAAAACCTTTGATGTGTTAGTGTGACGTTAAACAGGTAGAAAAAACAAAACATTACTAAAAATAACATTTTAATACATGTATTCGGTTCCTTGACTGAACTGGCAGTGTACTGGTCGTCGGTTATGAGTATCCCAGGTTCGATTTCCGACTGAGCCGGGTATTTTAACTATACATTGTTAGTTCCTCTGATTCGGGGACTGAGTTTCGGATAGTCTTAATACACTTCCCGTGATTTAAATACAACATACCACATTACTAACCACCAAAGAAACACGCAATAGTGAAACATTTGGTGAATTCACAACAAGTGCGGACTATAATAAATAGGAAAAAGGCCAGATAGAAGAGAAGTTTCATCAATTTAATGGATAATAAAACATGTTACCTTTCCGGGCAGCAATTGTAGTACTGGGTGAGTTGGCCGTGCGGTTACGGGCAGGGAGCTGTGAGCTCGCATCCGGGAGATAGTGGGTACGAACCCCACTGTCGGCAGCCCAGAAAATGGTTTTCCCTTGCTTTTCCATCTTCACACCAGGCAAATGCTGGGAATGTACCTTAATCAAAGCCACGGCCGCTACCTTCCCATTCCTAAGCCTTTCCTATCCCATCGTCGCCATACCTATCTCTGTCGGTGCGACGTTAAGCCAATAGCAAAAAAGAAAAGGAAAAGAATAATTGTAGTTTTAAGCTATGAAAATTCGAAGCCCAGGAAGTCTTTCGTTTTCTCACCCTTTATAGTCCACCTTTAACAGTCGAATAATTTGTGTCTGTCAAATTACTCGTACCAATATTTCTCTGGAAGTACGGGCGTATTTCTATCTGTTCTTAAAGAAACGAAAGAAGTAAAGAAGTATGTTAACACATTTTAAGGCTATGGTTGAGGCGCTGAGATCAAAAACTTAACATGTCACTGAATATTAATTTTGAAATATATAGGCCTAATTGTTTTTATAATTCTTAATAACAGTAATCCTACACCTTATAATTAACCCTACATGCTCATTAGGAAGATTAAAGTCATATACCAAAATATGTAATCGTATAAGAAAGACACATACTGGGAAACGGACATAGGAAGTGACTGGAACACTCATTTTACCAAAAATAAAGTGTAAATAAAAATTTTGCAGGCCCTATACGTTTATAGAGAAATGTGTTCATAATTATATAATAATGACAATCATATATATAAAAGTTATTGTATGTATGTATCTGAGTGTGCACGGGTTACCTCCCCTCCTAAACCACTGGAGTGATTTCAACCAAACTATGTACACTTATGACTTACTATCAGGAGACAAACCGCGTTGGGTTAAGACATTACTACACTTGATGCTCCTCAAACAAGTGACATGGGTGGTATTCTGAACTACAAATGATCGGAATACAAGAATCAACTGATTTTTATTTATATTTTCTTGGTGCACTACACCCTTTTTTCACGACTGTAGCCAACAATGCCAATATTTGAAGACGAAGATTGACAATAATCAATACCAATAGGACTGTTAACTATTTAGCCAGTAAAATGCTGTAGATTATATTCTGTTGAAATCTATCTTTAAACAAAATTTACAACAGAATCGCGTTATTTAAAGAAGTTATTACCTTCGTTTAGGTGGAACCGTTGAACTGCTATTTGAAATACCCTGTCAAACGCCTGCACTAATAGACTATAACCGCTGCCGAAGTTATGACTCTTTTTAATATTTCGTCAAGTATTTTATCAACAAACCTCCTTATATTTTAATGAAAATATTTAAAAAAAGAGATATTTCTTCTTTCACGCAATCCTAAATTACAGGTTGTAATCTAGCGAACGCCTACGGAACTACTCATGAAAATTGTAAATAAATACCACTAATCGCAGATTACTACAAACAAACACTAAACACCAATATTTGCGGAACTAAATGTATCTCTCTCTCTACAATACCACTCAGATAATACAGAGCTCTTGGAACAGCCAACCACTCGCTAGTGCATCCAGCCCGCTATGTGAATAGTCATAGAAAATTTGAAAATGAACAGGTTTATTTATTGTTTCATATAAAGATGCACTTGCAATGTTATATACATGTCGATTGTACAGAATCAGAACATGCGTAAAATATTCTTAAAAAACATTTAGAATATAACTAGCAAACGTACCCGTGCTTCGCTACGGTATTCTACATTGTATACGGATTTCTACGTAAATTACTGTACATGCAGTGAGTAGATTTTATCAAATTGCATGTCTCTTAGAGTCATCCAAGAAACACCACGATGAGGTCCCCATACCTCGTTTCCGATTTAGGGTTCGCGTTGGGAAGTTTTATGATAATGGCAGTCACGTTTCGCACTGTCATTCACAAATGGGGTTCGGGAGTTTATAACATAACGGCAGGCTCACTTGCCTACTGCCATTCGCAATCGAGTTGGGGAGTTTTCATTATCATTATAGGCCCCCTTTTCCTAATGCCAGTCATAACCGAGTTATAATGTCAGGCACACTTGCCTACTGAGAGTCTCAATCGAGACTGGGAGATTTGGTTATAATATCAGGCCACCTTGCATGATACCAGACACAATCGAGTTCGGGTGCTTACTACCAATTACAATAGAATTGAGGTTTCTTCATTGTAATGAGAGGCACATATTCTTACTACCAATCACAATCGAGCTGGGGAGGTAAGGTAAGGGTTATTCTGCCCGAAGGCAGGTCCGAACCTCCGCCTCACTATAAATGAAGGTCGTCTTACTGCCAGTCAGATTAGAGTTGGGGAGTTTCGATTGTACTTGCTGGGCACTTTGCCTGCTACCAGTCACAATCTAGTTGGGGAACTTTGTTTATTGCGGACACCGGTGCCTACTGAAGGAACAATCGGATAGGGGAGTTTTGACCAAAATTACAGGTTCCCTTGCCAACCAAAACTCAAATAGAGGAGGAGATTATTCATTACAATGACAAGCCCCATTTACTAATGCCAGTTACAGTGGAGTGGGAGAGTTTCCGTAATAATGGCAGGACCCCTTTCCTACTGCCAATCACAGTCGATAAGGGGAGTTTTGATTACAATTGCAGAACTCTCTCCTACTGACAGTCACTATCGATTTATAGAGCTTTAATTATGAAGGAATGTCCCCCTTTCCACATCACTGCAATTAGACTTCAATATAATACCAAGATGCCGCCTCGGTGGTATAGGGGTAGCGTGCCTGTCTCTTGCCCGGAGACCCCGGGTTCGATTCCCGGGCAGGTCAGGGATTTTTACCTGGACCTGAGGACTGGTTGAGGTCCACTTAGCCTACGTGATTAGAATTGAGGAGTTATCTGACGGTGAGATAGCGGCCGCGGTCTCGAAAGCCAAGAATAACGGCCGAGAGGATTCGTCGTGCTGACCACACTAAACCCCGCAATCTGCAGGCCTTCGGACTGAGCAGCGGTCGCTTGGTAGGCCAAGGCCCCTCAAGGGCTGTAGTGCTATGGGTGGGGTATAATACAAAGATAGATATACGAAAGTGTATGCA
This sequence comes from Anabrus simplex, assembly GCF_040414725.1. NCBI lineage: Eukaryota > Metazoa > Arthropoda > Insecta > Orthoptera > Tettigoniidae > Anabrus > Anabrus simplex. The sequence continues at coordinate 1,508,923,537 of NC_090265.1, read as the reverse complement.
CGTTTATAATTGCACACCTTCATTTCGGGATTAACTGCTGCTATGGTACGTCATATCGACAAACGGATTGCGCCATCAGACGCCATTTTAGTGGTCCACATGGTTGGCCCTATGACATTTCACGTATCCCCTCTATTAATGCGTTAGATTGGGTTAGAAGCTTTGAATAAGGTGAAATTTGGGTACAGTTTTCACACATTGCTTCATTTATCGCATACTTATATGGCAGCTAGAATCGTAAAATTTGGTTCGCACATGGCCACTGTCTGTGTCAATGTTCGTGCCGAATTTGACGATTCTATCTTTCCTATTAGTGTGTCAAGCTATATAATATTCATGTTCAATCGAGAAATGCAGGTCTAACGTGTAAGGATTCGAGATACATCAGAACGTCATAGGACCAAAGTTGTAGATCACTTACAATTGCTCTACAATTGTGTTAACCTCGTTGTGATATGACTTACCGTTTAGCCACCAATTACCTCGAAACGAAGGTGTGCACCGTCATTAAAATTGCCTCCATATTTTCATATTTTTCGCGGTTAAAATGTTGCACATTTGAATATCTTGGAATTTTTTCTTCGGTTACAGGTTGAAAGCTGTAATCTTATCAAACTTTAATTTTCTTACTCGTCTCGCAGATTGTGTCCGCCGTCTTCATGGAGTGGGGGGGCTGGGAGGGAATTAGAACTTTTAGGAAACTGTTAAGCACATGAAAACCATAGGTCGTCGTTTTGGAAAAATAAACCCCACTGGATAAAAGAAATTCCTTCACTTGCGTTCTTATGCTGGGTCCCAGATTTCAAAACCGGTAGTGGGTTTGGTCTTGCTTGAGTTCAATGGGGTGTGAAGCTTGTGGGAAGCTTGACATCTGAAAAGCTCGTGTCGGTAGATCTACCTGTAAATAAATGAACTCTTGCTGCACAAAATACCCGGCTCTTCGGTGACTTCGGAAAACTTGGGACTTAAATCAACGTCATAAAAAGTAGCCCTAGACTCCCTAGATTTTCAATTATTCTCAGCGAGCTGAACCTCACCTGCTATCAGCATCACTTCCCAACTGTCTGTCTAAATGTGACCGACCACATTCAAACCAGCCTCACGTTCAGAAGCATTCTCAGAAAGTGGTAACAGAGGAGAAATTTAGGCGCAGGGCTTATTAGGTATTCAGATAAGAAGATGGCTTAAGGTGTTATTCCTCAAGCCTAAGGAGGCAAGGCAGAAGCAATAAATTAAAGAAAAAACGGAAATATAAGACAAATGCCGTAAAATTTATAGTAAATGCCAGAAAAAACCGTACGGTGTGAAACAATGGACTGTTGAAATATTAGGTGCAATGCTCAGTACTGTTCGAAGTCGATTGTAACCTCCAACGGTATTCCACAAATATCCCGCAGAATGGCAGCTTGACGTCTATCTCGCCTTCTACCAAACGAATAACCACCAGTGTATAGGAACGATGACGAAAATGACATTACGTTACTTCCCTGCTGGCAAGCAGCCATAGACGTTGCCCTGATAACCGGCAGTTACTTCAGTCTGCGAGGGTGTCCTTTACTGGATGCAAAGCAAGAAAGCCATAGAAAATAGTAGTGTTCTGCATCATTTGAAGACCAAATAACAAAAAGTATTTAACCTGAAGGGACATTTCACATATAGTCCACACATTTGATAGAAAATCAATATTGTATGAGAAAATATCAAATAACTCGTTTGATCTCCCTATAAACCCCCAGTCTGTTCAGTGATTTCTAAATAATATGCATCTCAAAACCTGTTTCAGGATGAGTGTACAGTACTCTAAATATGAATTTTGGTCGAGATCTATCCAGCCTTTTCGCCGTGTTTGTGGAACTGACGAAGAGACAGATAGATAGACGGACAGACACGAAAGCTAAACACCACTGATACGGTCTTGCTTGCAAATTTGGCAAAATAAACGAAATTACAGACAGCGGATGCCCTACAACGTTTATATGGATTGTAAGATGGGAAATTTATTTTGACATCTTTGGATCTAGTTTTCCTAGGAGTGTGCAGAAGGACATAATTTCTACATGAATAACACTTCGGTCTAGTTTCAACACAGCCAGTCTCGTTACACAACGAGCTTTAGTACTTAGATAGCGAAGAAGACGCATCCATCTTATTAATTCTACCTTGTAAGGTGATATGTCTGAAGTATTACGAGAGGTAAAAATTTCAACAACATAATGGACTGCTTCATCAACATCATCGTTTTCTGCGGAATCGGTACTAATACATGCTGCTTTGTAACCTTTCAAAATGTTCAGATCTTGTTAGTTAATGACATTCACATGTTTATTTTAAAATTCACATAACTACATAAAACAACAACCGGCGCCTAATTTCTGGTTCAAGCAATATAGCGGCTACGCGTGTCCGTTGGCTTCATCGACGTTGGCATAAAATTCCTGCTTTCGAAAGATTGAAAAATTGTAATAAATATTGTAGGCCTACAATATGAAACCCGATTTTGTGGGATCACGAAAGAACCATTTTAGCCGTTCACTGCATTTAGAACCCACAATACCTTCATTCTGCTTTAGTTTAAAAACACTTTTGACCAAAAATTAGAATATTTTAATTTTGACTGAACAGAGCTCGGGAACAGCCTAGAAATAAAATTAACTGGCTCTGAAATTTGAACTCGTTTGAAGTGGTTCAAAACTCGTGCAGCTAATTTGACTTTCAGGTTTTTCTTTTCTAGTGGCTTTACGTCGCACAGACACAGACAGGTCTTATGGCGACGATGGGATGGGAAAGGGCTAGGAGTGGGAAGGAAGTGGCCGTGGCCTGTATTAAGGTACATTCCCAGTATTTGCCTGGTGTGAAAATGGGAAAACACGGAAAACCACCTTTAGGGCTGCCGACAGTGGGATTCGAATCCACTATCTCCCGGATGCAAGCTGACAGCTGCACGCCCCTGACCGCACGGCCAACTCGCCCGATGACTTTCAGTCTCAGCTTCCGGTAATTTATATGTAAATTTCTGATTACGTTTCCTAACTGCATCCCTTAATTTTTGATTTTCCGAGCTCGTTAGCTCCAGTCGCTTAAGTGCGGTCAGTATCCAGTATTCGGGAGCTAGTGGGTTCGAATCCCAGTTTCGGCAGCCCTGATGATGGTTTCCTGCGTTTTCCCATTTTACACCAGGCAAATGCTCGGACTGTACCTTAATTATGGCCACGCCTGCTTCCTTCCCACTCCCAGCCCTTTCCTATCCCATCGTCGCCGTAAGACCGGTCGGTGTCGGTGCGACGGAAAGAACAAAAAACTGTTTTACTCATTTTAACTAAAGAAACAATCTGTTTTACTCATTTTAACATCTCAGTAAACTCAAATCATAATGTAAAAATCTCGTATTTACTTCAAACTTCACACAACTACATAGACATCAACCGGTGCTTAATATTCTAGGTCAAGTAATATGGCGGGCGCGCGTGCCCGTGCGCTTTACCGATTCTGGCAGCGCAATGGCAACTCACATGTCAGTAGATGATGTTAATGCGGCCACGAGCAACAAAATGACAATTTCGCCTTGCTGAATGTGAGGCATTTTATCCAAAAAAGTACCAAACATGCGAAATTGCTGCCCCCTAAATCATGGGCCTATAGTTAAAATGAAGCATTCATTCAAAACGAGTTAGATGTCATTCCCCAATCTCAGCGGTAAGACTTCCATCTTTCTCAGTATCGTTCTGAAAGATGAAAGAACTCACACTTGGGTGTAATTCGAATTCATACCGATAGATCGCTCTTCTTCCTACCTCGGATAGCTGAAGGTCAAGGGCTCCTTGGGCTATGCAACTTTCGTCCTGATCTTTCACCTTTCACCTTTTTTAAATATCTTAATTCTTTGTCCTGTTTCTCCCTGTGGCTAGTGTCAAGATAGATTGATAATCTCACTCTATTACCACTTCGAACACCGATCTCTTGCCCACGTTACATGTTACCGACTCGCGTTGAAACTTCTCCACGACTGTCTCCTTCATGTGTAACGTATTTCTGATTGATTCATTTCGAATGTGATTCTTCTTCGAAACGCCTGCTGACATTCTAGTGGCATTTATAAGACTCTTGTATTGTTCGTAGAATGCCCAACATTTCGAAGCGTAAGTCAGTGTAGGCATCACCACCGCCCTGTAGAGCTTTCCTTTAAGCCTCTGTGACATACAGTATTTATCGCAGAACACAGGTGAATTGTGTTTCCACCTTGCATTTAAGGTCTCTAGGATACCAACCAACTATTTCGATATCTGATACCACAAAGTTAAACGCAAGAAACGGCCGTGTAACAAACTGCGCTCCTCAATCGGTTGATTCCTAGAAATAGTGTATGTTCCGTTATGTAACTAGTCCGGAAAGCCATATAGGATATGGAGGTCCTTGGTGAAGTGGAAGATGAAGTCTTTCATTTTCAGTAACCTCGCTACTAGTGGGATAGTGTTTTTATCTCTATGACCGACTACCTTTGGCTCAAGGCTGCGTACCCTGTTTGACACCATATTTTAGTGGTGAAAATTCCACCTCCGGCGGTGACTAGTTGGCCTTCTGAAAACTATGTCATTTTATGTGTAGAAATCACACCCCTACTACCACCGGGATTGAAATATCGGCCATGAGGGTAGATATCCTGCGGGCAGCTACCATGCTAACCACATCTTCTCTATTCCGAGTTGAAGGAGAGTTAGTTTAGCCACGTGACATAATTACCATGATTATTATTATTTATTATTATTATCATCTCCACACAACGCTGGTGTTGGGAGTAGATTACGGCCAAACACAGATCGCGCCCAGGACGCCAGCAGGATGTAGGAAAATAATGGTGAAGTAAAAAGTACCGGTATTATTATTATTATTATTATTATTATTATTATTATTATTATTATTATTATTATTATTATTATTATTATTATTATTATTATGGCATATAAAATACAGTACATTACCCATTTCACTTCATTTCTGACTTTTTTTTAAACTTTGTCCATGTTGTGAAAGAGGCCGTTCTTTTAACGAGATGCTGCTTGACTTAGCAAGCAAATCTGCCGGAGGTGAGGCTTTACGGTCAGGTTGTGAATGGTGCGTTTCGTCCCACTACCTTCACCTTCAAACAGAATGTAAGGTCAGGAGCAGCTTCACGCCCCCGCACTCTAATTGGGCACAGGTGTAGCCGTAGGTCACAATATTCAGTTATTACATCTACTGTATTTCTTCCTCGCTCAACCAGCACAATGATTATCGTAGGATTCTCTCACTGATTACTATTTGTTAAGCTGCGATAGGAATACAAGAAACATGGTCAACAGCCCTGTGTACTTCGTCTTATTCTCCTTCTTCTGGTGGCGTCTCCTTACTGGAGGTTGGCGACCATCATCAATAAATGTTTCTATTTTGTGTTTCCTGTATCGGAGTTACCGTATAGCGGATGCATAACCACTGACGGAGGTTCCACACCGAAAATAATCTTTTCCTCACCACGTACAGCCCAGGGTAGCAGATATTTACTACCAAATTAAACAATATTTTCTTAATTCTTTGCTTTGTATGAATTTAATTTTTTTAAAATATGTTTTCAGTTACTTTACAGCAAAAATTAGACGAGCAAATGAACAAGAAATATCTTCAACATATCCTAGCTAGTGCTGCGGTCACTGGAGTGACCTAGGCTTAATTTGATTTTAGAAGGAAATTTAAGGCCAGATGCTCTTCTAGCTTTTTGAGATAAAAATCTCAAACGAGGATCGACTCAGCCTTCTGTGTAGGAATCTAGCAACTAAGCCAAGGCATTTTTCGGATGATGTTATGCTTCACATTCAATGTTACAAGATTGTGATCGACTATAAAGAGACCTCGATGAAGTCGCGAGATGGACAGGAGACATAGGTATGATGGTAAGCGAGGCGAAAAGTCAGGGTGTATCTTTAACCAAGAGGAGAAGTCCCTTCTGTTTTAATTACTGCGTTTATGGAGTGAAAGTGCCTCGTCCGGACCACTGTAAGTACCTAAGTGTTAACATAAGGAAAGTTCTTCATTGGGGTAATCATATTAACGAGGTTGTAGATAAAGGCTACAGATCTCTTCATATCGATGGGTTGGGTAGCACAGGTAATAGAACACTGGCCTACTGAGCTCAAGTTGGCGTGTTGGTATTTGAAGGAGCTCAAATATGTCAACCTTGTGTCGGTAGGTTTACTGGCACATTAGAGAATTTCTGCGGAACAAACTTCCGGCACCGCGGCGTCTCTGGAAAGCTTAAAAGTGTTTAATGGCATGTAAAGCTATTTTTTTTGCTAGTTGCTTTACGTCGCACCGACACAGATAGGTCTTATGGCGACGATGGGACAGGGAAGGGCTAGGAGTGGGAAGGAAGCGGCCGTGGCCTTAATTAAGGTACAGCCCCAGCATTTGCCTGGTGTGAAAATGGGAAACCACAGAAAACCATTTTCAGGGCTGCCGACAGTGGGGTTCGAACCTACTATCTCCCGAATACTGAATACTGGCCGCACTTAAGCGACTGCAGCTATCGAGCTCGGTAAAAGCTATTATTATTATTATTATTATTATTATTATTATTATTATTATTATTTATTTTTTATTTATTATCGTTCCGGCCATCTATGGACCACGTTTTACAGTCTTTACGTTATTTTTCACCAGTCCTGACTTCACATTCTGCCAGTACCTCTTCATCCTTGCACTGACTTCTTTCTCCTTTTCTTCTGTGTAGGTTCTCTTCTTCTCCTTCTTCACAAGTTCTTCCCCAGTCTCCTGGAAGCCCTTGAACTCCTTCACTTTTTGTCTAAATTTGTTTCTGTCCAGTACGTCCTCTTTTTCTACTCCTATCCTGGCCAGGTCGGTCCTTACTTCCCGAAACCATTTTGGTTCCGTCTTCCTTAGGCTGAAGAAGCTGAAAATCCTTTTTGTCAGTCGGTTGGTGTCCATTCTCTGTAGATGTCCATAAAATCGAAGCCTTCGCTTTTTCATCAATACGACGACTTCCTCTGTCTTCTGGTATGTTTCTTTGTTGGGTCTAAGTCTCCTCTCCCCACCTTTCATTTTCGAGCCCAAGATCTTCCGGAGCATTTTCCTCTCTTTCTTTCTGATGTTCTCTAGATCTCCCTTTCCAATCATGTCCAATGTTTCTGCTGCGTATAAGCATTCAGGTCTGATGACTGTGTCCAGATGTCTTAATTTGGCTCTATATGACAAAGCTTTCTTGTTGTAGGTGTCTCTAGTGAGCTGATACGCTGTTTCCATTTTTCTCGCTCGTTCTATCAGAGCTAGCTTCTCTGATCCATTCTCTTGAACTATTTCTCCAAGATACTTGAAGCTCTTTACTCTTTTGACTTTCCCCTCTTTCAACTTTAACATTTGGGGAGCCTCTTTGATGTTGGTCATAAATTCAGTCTTACTGTATGATATTTGCAGTCCAGTCATTTCTGCTATGCTGTGGAGTTGTTCACTCTTTTCATTGCTATTTCTATGTCACTGGCAAAGACTGCGATATCATCAGCATATGCCAGGGAGTCTATCCGTATAGCACCTGCCCCTCTTCCAATACGGAATGCTTCTTTGTCTGGGATTCCTTCTTTCCACTTCCTTATCACCTTTTCCAAGACACAGTTAAAGAGAATTGGTGAGAGTCCATCCCCTTGTCTCACACCAGTCTTGACTTCAAAGGACTCCGATATTTCACCCATGAACTTGACCTTTGACTTGGTGTTGGTAAGTGTCTGTTTGATGATATTCCTTGTTTTACTGTCCACACCAAATTCTTCCAGTATTCCGAATAACGTCTCTCTATCTACGGAATCGTAGGGCTTCTTAAAATCCACGAAGACTACAACATATTTGCTTCGTCCCAGCATCTTGTACTTTATGATGTTCTTGAGATTAAAAATCTGATCAGCGCATGATCTGCCTTTCCGGAATCCAGCTTGGTACTCGCCCAGTTCTTCATCGAGTCTTTCTTCAACCTGGTTTGAAGGGCTTTAGACAGCATTTTATATGCGACCCAAAGCAGCAAAATTCCTCTATAATTATTGACATCCTTCTTGTTCCCTTTTTTGTGTAATAGATGTATTAAAGCAGTTAGCCAGTCTTCTGGAATTCTTTCCGTTTCCCAAATAATTTTGAATAAATGGGTCAATGATGAGATTAATTCTGCATTTCCCATTTTGAGCAGTTCTGCCACAATCCCGTCTTTACCTGCTGCCTTGTTATTTTTTAGCTCCTGGATGATTTTGGATATCTCACGTTCGTCAGGTGGCTTTGAATCTGGCATTGTTACCTGCGGTCGTTTAATTGCCAGTCTTTCTTGTGGACCGTCGCAATTCAGTAATCTTTTGAAATATCTGGCGAGAATTTCACAGTTTTCCTTATTGTTCATTCTTAGTTTACCCTCTTCATCCTCAAAACATAGACCAGGTGATTGATATCCTTTTAACCGTGACTTAAAGGTCTGATGGAAATTTCTGGTGTTATTTTTCTGGAAATCTTCTGAGGTCTTCTTCAGCTGATCTGTTTCATATTGTCTTTTCGCTTGCCTGAAAGTTTGTGCTGTCAATTTTCTTTGATCTCTGAAGGCAATCAAGTCACAGTTCCTTCTGGTGGAACTCCATTTCTTCCATGCCTCCATTCTGCGCAAGAGTGCATCTTCACATGTTTCATTCCACCATTCACGTTTCTTTCGTTTCGCCAAGAGAATGGTTTTACTTGCAGCATGTTTAATATTGTCTCGAATGTCATCCCAGTTTACTGAATTAATGTTCTCCAGCTCTTTTTGGTATTGATGCTTTATTTCCTCACTAAGTTTTAATCTTCCCACATCGTATCTTGGTACTCTTTTCCCCTTTCGTCTTTTCCTGACTGGGAAAATTCTCATCTTTATTTTGGCTAAATAATGATCAGAATCAACTTGGGCACCTCGTAATACTTTCACGTTCATGATTTCTTTTTGCGCTTGTTTAGAGATCGCCACATGGTAAATTTGGAATTCACCCAGAATCGGATTGGGAGATCTCCCACGTTTTTTTGTTTTCTTGGCAAGTGTCCGAATTTAGTTGACATGAGTTGTAGATTAAAGGCTCGGCACAACTCAATAAGCCTCCAGAACCCTTTGGCCTGCTTGCGCCACTTATCGTGGCGGTGGATTTCCCTTTTGGGCTGCCACCTGGAGTAGCTTCATCAATGCACTGGTAGTCCCTAACGCGTTAACTGTCTAATCATTAGACGTGGCTGGAAATCTTCTGAGGTCTTCTTCAGCTGATCTGTTTCATATTGTCTTTTCGCTTGCCTGAAAGTTTGTGCTGTCAATTTTCTTTGATCTCTGAAGGCAATCAAGTCACAGTTCCTTCTGGTGGAACTCCATTTCTTCCATGCCTCCATTCTGCGCAAGAGTGCATCTTCACATGTTTCATTCCACCATTCACGTTTCTTTCGTTTCGCCAAGAGAATGGTTTTACTTGCAGCATGTTTAATATTGTCTCGAATGTCATCCCAGTTTACTGAATTAATGTTCTCCAGCTCTTTTTGGTATTGATGCTTTATTTCCTCACTAAGTTTTAATCTTCCCACATCGTATCTTGGTACTCTTTTCCCCTTTCGTCTTTTCCTGACTGGGAAAATTCTCATCTTTATTTTGGCTAAATAATGATCAGAATCAACTTGGGCACCTCGTAATACTTTCACGTTCATTATTTCTTTTTGCGCTTGTTTAGAGATCGCCACATGGTAAATTTGGAATTCACCCAGAATCGGATTGGGAGATCTCCCACGTTTTTTTGTTTTCTTGGCAAGTGTCCGAATTTAGTTGACATGAGTTGTAGATTAAAGGCTCGGCACAACTCAATAAGCCTCTCTCCATTCCTGTGTGTCCGCCTGTGTGCCGGATATTCCACTACTATTTTTCTGAACTTTCTCTCTCTTCCTATCTGAGCATTGAAGTCCCCCATTAATACCTTCACATTTCTTTCGGGAATCCGGGAGATCTGATCTTCCAATTCCTCCCAAAAACTATCAACTTTGTCTGCTTTTTTGCGGTTGTCTTCATTGGTCGGGGCGTGGGCATTGATTAATGTGTACGTTTTGTTTCCACGTCCTAAATGCAGAAATGATAGGCGTTCAGAGAAACTCTCGAAACCTACAACGGAGTCTATTAAACACTTGTCTACAATGAATGCTGTTCCGAATAGTGGGAGAGATTTAGTGTGGTCCACTATGATGGCTGGTTTTCCTTTAAATATCCTAAACTTTCCAGTATCGAGTAAGTCCTTGTCTCTGTATCTTGTTTCTTGAACAGCCAAAACTCTTATTTCCCTTTCTTCCATTGTCTTTGTTAGTTCTTTCAATTTTCCGACCTTAAGTAGTGAGTTTACATTCAGAGTTCCTAGCCAGAACTTGCGTTTCATCTTGAGTCTGTGGTTCCCAGGGGACTCCGACTTCCCCTCGCGTTGTGGTGCAGGCTCTCCAGAACCCTTTGGCCTGCTTGCGCCACTTATCGTGGCGGTGGATTTCCCTTTTGGGCTGCCACCTGGAGTAGCTTCATCAATGCACTGGTAGTCCCTAACGAGTTAACTGTCTAATCATTAGACGTGGCTAAGCAAGAATTGCTTCGCAGATATAGAACTGAGATTGTAAGTCCCAGAGCTTCCATTAAGAGCCGCCCCTAACATGGGATAACAGACGCTGACCAGCAAGCCGCCCGATGCGGGAATAGACACCATAGCTGGATTTGTGGTTCATTGCCCCTTCCGCCTCACTTGCCATACCGAAGAACTTCTTCTCTGCCAAGTCAACCGTTGATGTCTTCACCATAACCCCGGCAAGGGCCCTCCATACTTATTACCCCTGGAGAGAGGGTGTCCCAGTATTATAATATTATATTGTTATTATTATTATTGTTATTATTGTTATTATTATTATTATTATTATTATTATTATTATTATATTCATATGGTTATGGGGGTATTTATGGGGTAGTAGTAAGGATGTAAAGGAGAGGGTGTATAAGTCACTGGTAAGACCACTCAAGTAGGGTATGGTCCCAATGTCTGGAGCCCTTATCAGGATTACTTGATTTGAGAAAAGGAAAAGATCCATAGAAAAGCAGCACGACTTATTCTGGGTGATTTCCGACAATAGAGTAGTGTTTCGAACATGTTGCAAACTGTGGGCTGGGAAGACTTGAGAGTAAGGAGGCAAGCTGCTCGTCTAAGCGATATGTTTCGAGATGTTACTGGAGATGTGGCGTGGAATGATTATCAGACGAATAAGCTTCAAGAAGACAATTCAAGGCAACAAACTGGGGCAAGTATTCCAGGAATTAGAGATTGGAATAATTTACCAAGGGGGATGTTCGATAGATTATCAAATTTTCTGAAATCATTTCAGACTACGTAAACAGTTGATGGGGAATCAGCCACCTGGGCGACAGCACTAAATGTAGATCAGTGATCATTGACTAATTGAGCTAATCACGTCTCCCGAACCATTCTACGATCATTTCTCTTCCCCGTCAGTCTTTTGGAAAGAACCTAGAGTCTTTAAAATAAACAAAATTACAGCAAAACTCAAAATATAAAATTACATTTGGGTGTCCAAAATTAATGTTGATTACAGTGCATAATTTTCCTTACCAGATTAAACGCTACTATTGTTTTCATTTAAATAACTATAAATTCTATAGCTCCCTAGACAGAGAGGGGAGGGCCGTGGGAAAGTTTGGCAGTCGTTTCACAGACCTATGATATCACTTCGAACGTACCATAAGAACCGACGCAAACCTAAAATTTCAAATATTTCAATAGTCCTTGTCTTGTTACAGATAGGATATTAGTATGATAGGAAAATTGACAAAGTTATGATTTACAATAAAATCAAATATAACTTTTATTGTATGAATCTTTCGTGAAGTAGTGAAGTGGAGGAAAATCAAGTTTATGGTATGAGACTCGAAATAGGAGTTCTGCTTTTATGCCAGAAAATTTATTGCTTCCACACAACATTCACTATTTTCAAGTGAGTTTGGCTTTTAAAGAATAACATATCTTCCTCTCCACTAGCCTTCGATATATGATATTTCTTGTACAACTGCTGATAGTAAAAACATGCTCGAGCTCTCATAAAGAAGACGAAAACGAGTTCCGCTTTAGTTTATATAAACGGCACAACGGCCAAGGGGATCGTGTCGTAAAGGCAGCTCACTCCATTTAACCGGAGAGGCTTGCCAAACTGTGAACTTGCGGGTCGTTCCCTCTGCACCAGTGATGCCACCATTGGCATGTTGTTAACGTTGGAGAGAATTTTAACCAATGAAATCTGCTTTAATAAGAACTCAGATGATTGTTCTGAATTCAATTCAGTATTGATCAAACTTATCGGGAGGCAACATACAGAATTCTCCCAGGTTCTCAGAAGTTGTGGGACGAGACAACGGAGTGTCGGCTAAGCCCAGTACTAGGTCCTCCTAACGGTGTTACTCCTCCCTTTCTCATCTCTTCTGACCGACATCTCATAGCCAACTTTTCTTATTAACCGATGCGGAGACCAAAGGAGAATTGTTTTTCTGCTTTCTAAGGCCCTCTATTTTCTCTCTTAATTGAATTATTCTTCTTTTTCTGTTTACCCTCAAGGGTCGGTTTTTCCCTCGGATTCAGCGAGGGATCCCTCCTCTACCGCCTCAAGGGCGGTGTCCTGGAGCTTTCAGATTCTGGGCCGGGGATATAACTGGGGAGGACGATGGCCAGTACCTCGCCCAGGCCGCCTCACCTGCTATCCTAAACAGGGGCCTTGCGGGGGGATGGGGAGATTGGAAGGGATAGACAAGGAAGAGGGAAGGAAGCGGCCATGGCTTTAAGTTAGTTATCATCCCGGCATTTGCCTGGAGGAGAAGTGGGAAACCACGGAAGAACACTTCCAGGATGTCTGAGGGGGGAATCGAACCCACCTCTACTCAGTTGACCTCCCGAGGCTGAGTGGACCCCGTTCCAGCTCTCGTAAAATTTTTCAAATTTCCTGGCAGAGATGGGAATCGAACCCGGGCCTCCGGGTTGGAGGATAATCACACTAACCACTACACCACAGAGGGGGTAACATTTTGTCAATGGGCATTATGCAGGGTGACCAATAATGCAGCCTTTCTTCAAGAGTCCTGTTTTCAGACGTATCACGATTTCACAAAAATTGCGTCGTGAATCGACACAATATGCACTAATAGGACGCGGAGAATCCCCATTGGATAAGGCAGTGCCCATTCCAAGTGCAGTAGGGAGTAAATGTCTGGTGTGGGATCTTGGGTGACTATCTTATCGGACCATATTTCTTCGACGGACATTTAACGGGAGCACACTACCTTCATTTTCTTCAAAATGAACTCCCACAGTTCCTGAAGAACGTGCCACTGCGCGAGCGATTACGAATGTGGTTTTTAGCAGGACGGGGCTCCACCTCATGGATCAGTAGTCGTCCAGAACCATCTTCTTGCTTCATATCCAAATAAATGGGTAGGAAGGAGCGGACCCGTTCACTGGCCCACCAGATCAGCCGATCTAAGGCCACTTGACTTCTTCCTGAGGGGTCACTTAAAGCAGGTAGTGTATGCACAGTAAGCAGTATACGCATGACTGATGACCAGATAATGTTAGTCTGATGTGAAAGGGTCTGAGTACTATTATGAGACGTTGTGCCTGTATTGCGTTCTGTCTTGTTTCCCCATAAATGAGCAACATATTAACGTACTCGTCAATGGAATGTAGAAGGGAAACCACCTCATGTCGTTCGCTTCCAGCACTTTAAAGGAATTCACCATAAAAACACTCGACACACAGGCATCTCTTATGACCATTGGCATTTCGAACAGTCGTTAAACAAATCATCATAATTAATTTACGTCCGACTCCATGATTAAATTGTTAGCTTGTTAACCTCTGGTCCAAGTAGTACGGGATTCCATTCCTGGCCGGGTTGTGAATTTTAACCTTCATTAGTTAATTCGTCTGACTTGTGGCTAGGTGCTTTTGCTATCTTCACCATCAGAATATTCATCTTAGGTAGGGATTCATCCTCACAATACGCAGGTCGCCTACAGAGCGTCAACTAGAAGTACCTATACCAGGCCTCTCCGGAGGCCATACGGCATAAAAAATATAAAATATGCTGATAGAGTTACCTCTCCCCATATTACACCAGAAATACTCGAGTTTGCAATGCCTTGCACTACCTACCCACAAATCTATCATGTATGAGAACTCCTTCACTGATTTTACATGCCTGAGTGCGAGTTCTTGATAATATTATGACTATACAAAACATAAATACGCTTGAAGTAGTTCTACTGGCGTCGCTAAAAATGAGAGACTTTACAGAGTTGTTCAGACAATGAAGAATTCAAATGTATAAAAGTGATAGTATTAATTAACAACTTCTATAAGATTTTAAATTCACATACAAATATATCTTGATAATTTTAATTAATTGTTATTTCTTTACTTTTCTTCATTCTTAATATTAAGTATTATTTGTATATTAATCATTTACAATATTAGGTTTATTGTAAACAGTGGTTATAATATTATACATTCAATGGATTGAGTGAAATACCTGTCCTATTTTATACGTTGTGCGTTGTATGTGCAAATTTGCTAAATTAATACTCATCTGCCATAACAGTTTTCAGAAGTCGTAAAAGTCGTAAATGTATGCATTATGTTCTCTCTAGTGTGTTCTGTAATTTTCATCCAGGTATTGTCCGACTCGTTGGCTGAATGGTCAGCGTACTGGCCTTCAGTTCAGAGGGTCCCGGGTTCGATTCCCGGCCGGGTCGGGGATTTTAACCTTCATTGGTTAATGCCAACATCCCTGCAACTCACACACCACACACAACACTATCCTCCACCACAATAACACGCAGTTACCTACACATGGCAGATGCCGCCCACCCTCGTCGGAGGGTCTGTCTCACAAGGGCTGCACTCGGCTAGAAATAGCCACACGAAATTATTATTATCCAGGTATTGTTCATTTTGGGACGAGGTGATGGAGTCACTCGATTGGGCAAAGTGTAAAACGACCACATATAGAGAAGTTTCAAAATTGGACCCATTGCTACCCATTGATACGGCCATATCATGAGAAGCTCAGAAGACCACAACGTTAGGACTGTACCAGTAATGGATATCAGAACTCAGCAGAGAGGGCGAGGAAGAAATCATCAAACCTGGATGTTCGTAATAAATAAAGGAAATCCAACTAAATCCAATAATAACCCGACAGAGGTGGAATTCGCAATTTCAGTCTAGGTAAGCCGACCCCAAATGAAATGAGACAAATACTAGGACAAAGGAAAACAAGAAGAAGGTTATTCGGTTTGTTCTTGTTTCAATTTATGAGTTATGGATTAACTTGTCAACAGAGTTAAGTGTTCATATAAAAGGAAACTTGTCTGCTTATCGGCAGCAATATAGTATCAGGTGCGACGAAAATGTACGTTTAATTACTCCAATACAATAACTTTATTGAATGAGTGCTGATAAATGCCCAGAGCTCCAGGATTTAAGTATCATGCTTTCAAACATTCCAACTCTGTAATCTGATGCTTTTCCATTCTGAGTGGGTTTCCGTAACCTTGTCATGCTCATTATATGATAGTTACAGAAATACCACTTTTTCTAATGGACTAGAACATTTCAAGGACTGAAAAACCGAGTGCAAATCTTAATATATTTCCTGAGCGTGGGGTTGGGAACCTGTTAGAAAAACTGAAGTCATTAGGTGGACCAATTACTGCACTTTAAAATAACTGTGGCAGTTCAAGTTGATGTCTTGGCGGTGCGGTAATCCACCCACTTGCTATGGTATAATAGCCTTCAAAGCTCTTAATAAACGAATAAATTAACGTTTAACAGGAACGTATTGCGAATGTTCACTGACAGGTAATTCATTGAAGAACGAGACTAACAGTGAAGGCGAATACGTAGGAAGAAATATGCCATTCTGATACAGATTTTAAAAGCTTATAATACCGGGAGTTTTAGGCAACATAACAAATGTCTGACTGAGTAATATATATCCGATAACAAATTGCACCAGTCTATTAGCCACGTTGAAACTATAATGTTGTCTTAACATGTCTTTGAAAGTCGATCGAAATGCGCATCACACTTTGAAAACAAAAGCACAATATTTAATGGTACCTAATAGAATATATTTTACAATAAATATTATTTTATTTACGATTCTGGTTTCGATAAATATATTTTAAAATGCTTTGTTTCTTTCTCTGTTTCCATTTCTACAGGTTATCACAGTTTAATGGCGTGACAATTTGAGGAGCAACCACTCAAAACGGGGATCCATTAATGCAATTTTTTTCAGGAGAAGCGGAAAACTGATAGGTACTAAAATATTAATACAATGTAATGCAGTCTTCACAGTTAGTTCCTTATTGGGATACTGACTTAGATGCCATGTTGCAAGAGATCAATAATTTATTGAGGATGTTAGAAAGTCTTATATTTTGAACACTGTACGTTTTGGTCTATTATATAAACAATACAGGCTTTGATTATGAGTTTACTGAATTTTTGTCATCATTATTTCACGTTATTTTTAATAACTGAACATTATAAATTACAAAACATAGACTCTAAATCACTTCAAATTTATAGTACCTGCTTAGAATAGTATAAAATTAATATTTACCTCAAGGAATTCAATAAAGAATAAAATTATTTTGAAAAGAGAATATTATTTTCTAGAATAAATAGATTATATGTTTTGCAGTCTAGGTTCTTCATTTCAGAAATCACATTATGTACGTTCGGAGTGATGTTGCTGTTTGGAACCTCTAAATCCATGAGAATGTAAGTTCTCATTCTTCTTTCTAATTTTCAACAAATATTAAAGTGAGAAATTTATTTACATCATCCCTTTTCTTTTTATTTACCTTGCTTGATAATAGCAGAGCAGGTCTGTCAGTTGCAGAGAGCATCTTACGTCCCCGTTTTGCTAATGTTGCGTTTTTAGAAGATTCTTCAAAGTAATAATGAATTCATGTTTTCAATTTTACGTCATGATCACTGACTCCATTTCATTGTGACTTTTTCTAAATTATTATTTTTACTTCCCTGATACATCTAACGCTTTCCATGCATTTGATGCTTGTTGTTAAAAGGGACCTAACGTCTAAGGAGATCGGGCCATTCCATACCTTTGACATTTAATGATAATCCTTAAGTTCTCAGTCTTTTGCAATAATTACAGTTTACCCTACTTCGTTTTAAACCTGTACTATTTCTCTGAATTACAAATTTCAGGAATTAGTCACAGTTTTCACTCTACTCACCCAAAGACCCTGTCTGATATTGGTGATTTACCTGATTTCATTTTGAAGTTCCCTTTTTCTCTTTCTGTGCTCCTTTCTCTCCTCCCCAACAGCCACAATTTTTTTAATTTAATAGAAAGCAATACACATACAAAACGGAACGGGATACTGCTTCTGTTATCTCAGTTTTATGCATTAATAATAAGTATTTTACTTAAACAATGTCAAACAATGCAAGAAAGCAACAGTGCAGAATAGTGTTTTGAACTTTGGCTCGCAAAGGGACAACGTTAAATTTTATTGTAGCGCCAATACAAATGAAAGAAAAGCGAAATGAAATGCTACTGTTGGACATCATACAGCAGGCCTATATTATATCGGTTCAGTCACCCATGTGGACAATATAAGATTATTTTAACTGCTCGTTTTCAAGATATTGTTTCAATGTTACAATATACAGATAGATAATAGCTGAATGCGGGAATATATAGAGAATGTAGAATACTCCCTGAAACTGCATCAAACTGAATTATGTTCAGAGGTGGACGTTTTGATTGGTTGCTCCTCATCTACATATGATTTTTTTATGAAAAATTAAGTCAGTCAGTCCAGCCATTCTATCCGGTCGATTACCTTCATTCTTTTTTAACTAAAAGGTATTCATGCACAGATTTGTCATCAGGTACTATAAATCACTTAACTTCCACCTTCCTCAAATTATTTAATTTTCAATTTTTTGTCTCTTTGAAGCAATTATATCTTTGGTTCTAACTGAGATACGGAGTTAGTTTTGGCCTAAGAACACTCAATGGATCAAGCTCTTTCATTTTAGCTCTTAACTATTCAAATAGGTTCATGCTGAGAAAAGTTATGAGTGCACATTCAATTTTAAGTCTCATTTCTTCAACATTTTTTTCTCATTTTAGCAATCATATCTTTCGTTCTAATTAAGGTACGCAGTTCGTTTTGGGATAAAAACACTCACTGGATCAAGCGCTTCATTTTGAGGTAATAACTACATAAATTGATAGACTCTGAGAAAAGTTATGAGTACATATGTCTCCATGACAAAGATCTTTGAAGGGCTTTTTAACAGTTCGGCGCGTAGTGTTGTTCCAAGGTACGTTTAATTCAATTTCTTTATGTGATGTATTTTCAAGCGCTTTGTTGACATAATATTACATTCTATTACAACAGCAGATCATGTGCTTTATCCGTGAGGATAGTAATGAACAGCACCGTACTTTGTACATTGCGGGCGGAGCGAGTGGGCTATTCTACATGAACACATAACACGACTTGTCCTTACTGGTATCTATTGAAAATCTTTTTACTTATATTAAACCGTGGGAACTGTCAAAATGTCATGAAAGACCTAACTAACTCTACTTATTCAAAATGGTTTTCATATATGAAGGGGTTGTTTAGAAAAAGTTAAAGCAGTCGCTTAAGTGCGGCCAGTATCCAGTATTCGGGAGATAGTAAGTTCGAACCCCACTGTCGGCAACCCTGAAGATGGTTTTCCGTAGTTTCCCATTTTCACACCAGGCAAATGCTGGGGTTGTACCTTAATTAAGGCCACGGCCGCTTCCTTCCCGCTCCTAGCCCTTCCCTGTCCCATCGTCGCCATAAGAGCTATCTGTGTTGGTGCGACGTAAAGCAACTAGCAAAAAAAAAAAACATTTTAGAAATTTATAGACGGCTGATTAAAAATCAGTAAACAGTTTGTCAACATGACAATTTCCTACATTGTACCCCGAGGCATAGTAAATACACAGAGTAGCTGTACTGATGTACCAGATTTACAATGCCATCATTGCACGAGGCTTAAGTTTTGCCTGCGAAAGCTGAACACAATCTTGAAGTTTTCAGTCTGAAGAGATTCACAGCTTTGTAAAGGCAAACATCCATTTTTGCTCTATAAAAATCTGTAACCGTCAGGCTCTTCAGTCTACCGGATTTTTAAAACCGTTGCTCTGTTAACACCGCGGTTTCTATGCTGGGGTGGAGATAAAACAGGTCATCAATAGGCCTAAGATAAGTTCCGGGTTTCAAGTTCATAAGTGTTTCAACAGAATAAATGTTTATACACTTCTAAATATCTGAGTTTGATTTCATAGAATCTGATCACAAGAACGAAACATGTCGTTCTATTTTAATTAAATTGTTTCTTCTTCTATAGTATAATATTTTTCAGGTAGTTTATAAATTGATTACTCAAAATTAGTTTCGACAGACTAAAGAACATAACAGTTATAAATTAACCGAGTCGAATGTAAAGGAGATGGCTTCAGATATCATAAACGATGAAAATCTAACCATGGGCGCTGTGCTGCCTGACGGCGCATGCGCATCCTATCCTCGCCACTTGTAAACAAAGCTTTGTTCCCCAATTTACCTCCGCGGAAGCAATGGCTAAAGAACCAATAACTATCCACTTCCTGTTCCTGTGCTTTCACATCAAAGCAAATAGCTACGAGGGCTAAAGAGTAAGATTCCTTAAAGTCAAAATAAAGAACATTACATCACTCCTTTTTTTTCGACTTAATCACCAAAGTAAACTTTAATGACGTGTGGCCTACGAAGAGGCCTGGTGTAGGTCCTTCCAGTTGACGCCGTATAGGAGACCTGCGCGCCTATGAGGATGGGGCCCTACCTATGATGAATTCTAAGGATGACGGCACTTACATCCAGCCCCCGAGCCGTCGGAATTAACCAATGAAGGTGACAATTCGCGACCTAGCTGGGATACAACCCGGGATTTCCTGGACCAGCACGCTAACCATTTAGCAATAGAGCCGGACATCACCAAAGGTATCCAAGCATTTGTAAAATGAGTGTGTAGTTACCTTGATGATAGGACGTGGAGTTCTGTGCGGTGATTCAGCATTGCACATCTGTTCTATCGTATCATTCCATCAATGGAATAACAAATGTGTCTGATGTTGGTGGACGGCCAGTTCACTCTTCGTCTTTCACATTCGTTCGGAACTCTGCAAATTCACGGCACCATTTCGACACTTGTTGGACAGAAATCACTTTCTCTCCGTTTAGAGACACAATACCCCTTTTAATGTTGACAGGTTCCATGCCCTTTTCCCGCAGAAAATGGATCACTATACGGACCTCCTCACTCGACCAATCGTTCAGTGACATCCATTTTGCAACTGTCGCTGTACTGCAACCGCCCCTACCCATTGAGTCCCCGGCGATAAATCTAGAGGTTCGTTAACTGGGTTATGTATCAGGTGGGCATAATAAATATATAAGAAAAACTTAGCGGCATAAAGGGTAGGAGAACACGGGTGTAATAATACTAAAAACGAATGCGAACAATATTTATAATTTTAAAATCAAAGGGTTTTATTATATTCCTGATGATTGTGGGAGCTGATGAAAATAACCATATTGAATATACATGAATAATTACAAATTTTGCACCTACATGTTGAAGATTTTCAGTTTAGATTGAGGACGAGACTAAGTACAACCGTGATAAAACCTTAATCATGAGCTCGCATATACGGAATAATATACAAATAAAATCACTCAAACTATGCCCATTAACACCAGGGTATATATACATAACTTACACACAAGTGTGAGTGAATCCTAATCTAAATTTAACCTGTACAAAAAACGTTTAAAATAACACGTACTAAACACTCAGGATATTTCAACACGAAATGCTCTGGTTCGGAATTGAACCCAGCACACACGCACACAATCAAACCAGGGTTGGAACCTGCGTTGACAAATCAACATAAAAAGCACTCACCGCATTCATCATCATCATTCCGTGTCCGGTCAGCATTTCCAAAATGTAGCAACTCCGATGGCCTTGTTGTTCGCCTCGATTAGGTCCTGTGTAGTGCAGGGATGTTCTAGTAGGGGACAAATGAGCAGGTGGTTCGGATCTTGTGTTACACCACACTCGCAGGATGCGTCTCCATCAGCTGGAAGTATGGCCCATTTTTGCATGTTGGTCTTGCAAAGAGGTACGCCCACCCTAAGACGATTAAGTGATCTCCAAATAGGGTAGGGCAGGTCATTTCCTGGAGCTAGCTCTTCCTTTGCAGGAGTATCAGACGGCAGCATGCTCTTCCACCTGGTGATGCGGTTATACTCAGGTGTTCCTACCAGTGGTTGAGTCCTGGTGATGAAGCTCTTTCTCGACTTCAGTCGACAGACTACAGCCTGGTGATCATGCAGTGGGTGGCGAGAATCATTAGTCTGCTTTGTCCTCTCTGCATCAGCAGCAACAGCCCTTCTGATAGCGGGGGGAGCTATTCCAACAATCGGGTAGAGTTTGTCAACTGGGGTTGGCTTCAGACATCCCGACAAGATACGTACGGTCTCGTTGATTGCAATGTCAACCTCCTTGGTGTGAGTGGATGCACTCCACACAGGTGAAGCGTACTCTGCAGCGGACACACACAAAGCAAGAGCAGAGGTTCTCAGGACGCGAGGGCTTGCTGCCCAGGTGGTGGCTGTGAGCTTTCTCAAAATACTGTTCCGTGAACTAACTTTCAGCCTGGTGTTGTGGCAATGTTTCTTGAAGGACAGTGTTCGGTCAAGAGTAACACCTAGATACACAGGTGTTGGACAATGTTCTAGTCGTTTGCCTTGCCATATAATGTCCAGTTCCCGCCGAGCTTCTCTATTCCTTAAGTGAAATGCGCACAAATATAATACAATAGATACAAATGAACACGGATCTCCACGGTGTGAGGTTTGAGCAAGTGATCACCGGACCTCGCAGATGGGCACTGAAAACCCTAACTATCATATTCGGTCAAAACTGGCTGCATTACACTACCTGATTGAGTCTCTGATCAAAGTACTTTAAATACAATATAACCTTCTTAATGAAACACATAAACATATAAATTGCATGTCTTGGACACAGGACCCAAATATCCACAACCCTGGCTATGTTTCTCCTCACAAAAAATGTATCGCTCACTTTTCATTCTGCAGGGGTCCCTCTTATGGGCCTGGCCCTGTCACACAAACATATGCCTCCTCAAGTCAGGCAGACGGCACACATCTACAAATCTCTCCATTATCAACTTAGGTTCATATACTTCATTCTCAAATATACAGTACCTTTAATCTTCCTTCACGGCTTTCATATTATCGTTGCTTATAATCTCAAACTTAGACCGTTAAAACACTAATTCACTGAGGCATTCCAACAGGTATTCCAGTTCATAGCGGGTGTTCAATCTTTCCAACTCAGAGTCCCGGCTTTCAATCTCTGCTGTATCCCTATGTTACATTTCTCTCCTGTACTGACATAAAATATCACTACCAAATAATTTGCAATTAAAAATACTCTTCCATCAAATATTCTACTAAGTTCTTAGGATGATATTAATACTTCCTCATCTCACAGCCATTTATTTACTTAATGAACGAATTTCAAATCTCCGTCTCTCGCCCAGCTACATGGAAGTACATGGTTCGGACCTCACGATAGCCCAATCTGGCACTTATTCCACTCGAGATGAATAAACTACATCAAATTAATACTCACTTGCATGATGATACAACTGGTGTAGTGCCAATCAACATAAAAGAACATTCCAATGAACACTACTGGCACTAACCATTCTACATAAAGTCAAACTATGTTAAAACAAACCTGAGAAATTTCCAAATGAACGAAGAACAAAATAAAATAAAAATCAAATCTACCGTATTTACAAAATCTAATTCACTCAGACTTGTTACTAATTGAGAACTGTGCCTTTAATTAGCACATTTACGTATTAAAGGAAATAAACCCTATCAATTATTATTTACAAATTAATGAACTTTAAATGGATATTCCGTTACGGTACGAGTGATGTTAGTAAAATGGATATACTCTGCCTCATCTCCAGGACACCTCGGGTAACTGCGGGACGTCCATAGGTTGATTTACTCCTTCATCGCTTACATGCAGATTGCTTTGATGACCAGGTCCGAACTGGAACTCCTAGGATGAAACTCAATAATCCTTGGCTCTGGAATCTCCTTGGTAACTACGGCAAAAAAACGCACACAGTTAGGCCCGTTACGCATGTCTGCTTCAAACGCGCACTTTACGGCCCGATTTTTGATCCAAGGTCCCGGGATCAGAAATACTAATGCAGGGTTTTAATTAAACGCCCACATTTAGTTCAGTAGTGACGTCTTAGTGTTAAGCCCTGTGTCTCTGTTCACGAAATTTATTATTATGAGGGTTCCAATAGTCCCTTCTTTTCTTTAAGTGATGACGTTAATAATAATAATAATAATAATAATAATAATAATAATAATAATAATAATAATAATAGTAATAGTAATAATAATCTCAGCTCGAGTTCTTGCTCTGAATTACGACCAATTAACCCGGACGCGTACTCTCATATATCACCGATATCACTTCTACTCATACACCATTTTTTAAGACATTACCACTATTATTGAAAATAAAAGTTCACATACAAAGGAAACTGTCACTCCAGACGATCACACATGTATTTCTCACGAGATAAAGATGCAGACTGTCCAGGGGTGATGCTTCCCATATCTAATATCCGCCGTGAAGTTTCCCCCTCTCAAATTTCCCATACACCCTATAATCGGTGTATTAGAGGCGGAATAGTGCGATAATCAGGTGACCAGTGATCTTATAATATAGTTAAGACTCGCCCGGACGAAATCTGATCGCAGAATCCCCAGTAATGAATAAATATTTGTCTTCATTTTTCAGCTCACTCACGGGATTCCCCCTGTCAAGTGGGTGTTGTATAATCATATATTCCTTCTTTTAACAGGAGATTATAACCATAAAGGACATCACACACTCTAAATAAATTCTCAAATCACGAACAGCTCTTTTAAATCGTTGAACAGTGCAGTATTATTAAAATCGTTAATTCCTTTGATATAGAAGACGAAGTTGTCTAAGCTGTTTAAAAGATGGTTCGAATATTACGATCCTAAAGAGTTTACCTCCCTCATTCACCAACGACTTGTGGTAGGGTAACTTCTCCCTTCTTTCCATTCAGGGGTTCCCTAGCTCTTCCTAGCCTCACGCTTGGCGTTCCACGCTTCCAGATTCCGCGAACTCGCTCCCAGATAAATAAATGTGCGTACACTTGATCTCTAGTCCTTGGTTCATGCCATCATCGGGTACAGTGCCAAGGTTCTGAGTTATTGACTTATGCACCTGTGTGCAATCTATATTTCCAGTGACAAAATATCGGATACATAACTTTGAGCGAGCTCCGTTCCTGAGCAATAAAACTAGAAAACTCACTTTCATGTCTTACTTCACATCGTACTATTAGTCTGTGTCTTACCTGGGTATATCAGAAAAAAACCCTGCCTATTTTACGAAGATTAATATATTGGCGTAGATACATTTTTTAAATTTACTCCTACACTGGGGATATTACAGAAAACCGGATGATAACGAAATCAGGGGACAGAGTTACAGCTCAAAAATTATCGTTCACATGGAAACTCCAATTATGCACATGACAGCTGAAAAATCAAATAATTTTTTTCACCAGATTGGGATAGTGATGTCACTTGCAGGTTGGAGTGGGGCACGTCGTCATTTTGTTATAAATGTGTAGCGTCTGGAAGCTTTCACTGAGTGTAACTTCTGATTCCTTGGGAGTATTTCAATGATCAATGTGTCATTTGAAAGCGGGTAAAACATCATTTAAGGCATTATATGTAGATTGTTGTACAGTGACATTGGAAACATGTGAGTGGTGTGTGTGTAAAGTGAAATTTGGTAATTTAATGCATGGGCACTACGATGATTGAGGACATCGAGATTGATTGACACCTCGATCAACTAAATGCGTCCATTTAGTGTGAATTTCCAGCCGACACTATGAAAAACGACGCTACAATCGGCGCCGGTTTTTTCCTTAGATAACGTCATCAGCGTTTTACATCTTGCATAATTATATCCTCTACTCGATAGTTTAATGTTAGTTAGGTCTAGCTTGTAAAGGAGCTTTTGAAATTATCGATATCTGTATAAATACAATCGTAACTACCGTGTGTCTTTACACTGACTATTTTGACAACATTTCCATACAGTTATACGTTGCAGGCGTATTGATGACCATCTCAATATTTTATAGCTTTGGTGTCTATTTGTCTGTTTGTCTATAACTTGAAAATTACTGGATATGCTTCTACCAAACTTCATATTTGGAATCCACCTATCCTTGGGCAGGTTTTAGGGCAAATATTGTTTCTAAATCACTGAATTCACTGTGGGTTTAAACGAAACCGAAAACGTGATTTTGCACTCCCACAAAATATACAAAACCAAGCTTAATGGATATCTAGCCGCCTTAACGAAAATTTCTAAACCTTTTTCTCGTATGCATCATTTAGATACGGGGATTTATAAGGGAGATAGCATTAATGGACCGTTTTTCGGTACAAATACCACCGGACATAGATCAAGAGCGAGTGCGTGAAAAGCCAATGTTTATAACTTGAAAACTACTGGAGATATGTGAACCAAACTTCATATTTAACATCCACCTGTCCAAAGGAAGGTTTTGAGGTCTATACCATTTCAAATTCCTGGAATGGACTGGTGGTTTATTGGGAACCGAAATGGTGATTTTACTCTTTCACAATATATACAAGACTAACCTGACTGGAAATCAACCAACCTTGATGGATATTCATTTCTAAAACTTTTCCTCGGGTGCATTTTTTCGATAGGAGGATTAATAATGGAGATATCATGAACGATTGGTTTTTCAGGCTATGTACAGCGGAGATATTCCAAAAGTATTGTACGTAGAGCAGATTGTTTATATATATAAATAAAATTGTAACGAACGTGTGTCTGTGCATTGACTATTTTGGCGAAAGTTTCGTACAGTTACCCGTTCCAAGTGAAATAATGACCATGTGTATATTTGTTAGCTTTAATTTCCTGAACGTCCTCATTTTCAACCCCTTCCTCAAAGCAGGATTGAGGCACAGTCTTCCAGACGAGCTAGAAAATTGAAATTGGGCAAAATTATATGTGTTAGCCTGTAATAGATGGAAAGTTTCCAACATTTCGAAGGAATTCGTTGTAGATATTATCTGCGCCAGCAGCCTCATCGGTTTTCAGTACTTTGATAACAGATTCAACTTCCGAATAGAGAATGGCGTAGACAGTTCTTCATTCTTTGTTCCATGTTTGATATCGGTGAGCTTACGATTCACAATTTTCGTATGGCTTTTATCTCTCTTGGTTCGGGTGACTTCAACCATTTTTTCAATGGCATCTGGGCTCAAGTTAGTGCACTGGTTTAGAATAATTTTTTCCAGTAAGTCGATTTGAGACTCTACAAGCTTTTCTGCTCGATTTAGCAAAGTCCATGTCTTTCACAGTTGCTTCGCACTTTTCTCTCCTATTCTTGTCTAATGACCGTAAAAGCTGTGAACCTACTTCATGACTGCCTGTTGTTTGATATTCTTCATACAGAGCCTCACTTTCTGGAATCCGACCGGGCACATAATATTTTCTGAAACCTCTCGGAATGTTCGATTTGGTAGCTGAAATGACTAAGCTCACGAAGTCATCATAGATACTGGCAGTTTGTTCTAGATTTATATCGCACAGTTTCTGATCAAGATCTTTAGAGAATTTATCCCAGTTTGCACGATTAAAATTGCAGCTGAGTAACGGTACTGAGGGCACAAGGGGTATCTTCATACCTGCTTCCAACAGGACTGGTCGATTCTGGCCCTTTGGGAAACTCGACAATATTGTACGTGTAATACTGAGAGGTTGATCAAATCAATCCTTGAACACAAATGTCAGGTCGGTGTTGTAATCTCTCCTCCAGCGAGCAGAACGTAAAGTGCCCTTGTTTTTTCGCATCAAAAACTAAGTGCAGATCGTATATTTTAGCCCACTGAGTTAATGCCTCACCATCTTCATCGACTGTGTCATATCGCCAGTTAGTATGATAGCTGTTAAAATCTCCAGTGTAAATGCAGGGATGGATGAAGTTTGGCAAAATGTTAGCAGGCCATCCGATTCTAGGAAGCTTATATACGTTAATAACTGTTACATTATTAACTTGTATTACTATAGAGAAAGAGAGATCCTTTATACTTGACTCAGGAACTTGAAGTCTTGTAAGACTAGATTTGGCATAGCTAGCAATCCCATACTGCTGATGGTGGATAGCGTCGACTAGGGTATAGCCCAATATTCGTCCTCTTCTATCAAAGTCCTGTTCATCTGTGGTGTGCATCTTCTGAATGTTGACGATATCGATGTCGAGGTTGTTCAGCTGTTTTCCGAGATATTCACACTTGGCACGAATTAAGCCTTCAGCATTTAGTTGGAAAATACAGACTCGAAATCCCGCCCCTGGAGCACTTGGTGTATCTAAAGATGGTATGGGTGAAATTTATGTTCATGCAGTATTCGCCAGGCGGACGGCTGGCTAGTGTTCACCTGTCGAGCAATCGCCCTTGTGCTGATGTATGGATTATGGCGAGCTGCCTCAAGAAGGGCCTCTTCTGTTTCACCCGATGTAACGGGGCTATCGCGGACTGGTGGCTGATTGGAAGTCACCGTCTTTGTCCTTAGGCGTCTTTCAACACGGCGGAATGTCGTAGCAGCCGGGTGTCGCCTCTCGAGGTACCGTTCCTGGTACAGACGTAGTGCCTCGCACGCATTTCGTCTTGCTACCCCATGAATGAGGAGCATTTCAACGTATTTCTCTGTGGAAAATATGCCGAATGACAGCAGAGATTACAGTACATTCAGTCCCTAAACAGCGGATTATGCGCAGGGCACAAGATGAATAACAGCGTGAATGTGGCAAACGTATTCAAACACCATACCGATGCAAAAATATTTGAACGATGCCTGATTCTATCCGTCGCTCGCACATTCCGTCGACTGCCAGACGGACGCCTAATCACATCCGCTACGCTACACTGCTGGAAACATGCTTGTAGTAGGACGAGGGCAGAGTACATACGCCATCTGGTTCGGTGTTTGAGACATTAATTACTGCACTGTATTATTATGCATCGATTCCCCTCTTCGTTACAGCCGGTCACGATGCACTACACATTAACGTAGTTACATGGTAAAAGGACGTTGCTACATGATTTCAAGGTGTCATGTTTTGCGAACAGATGATATAACATTTCGCTATGATTCAGAATTTTGTGCAAAATTTGCTCCCTGAACATTAGTACCATGCAGTACGCCTGCAGGGGAATAGCACCGCTATAACCATGTGCACGTTAGTTGGGGTGCAGCAAACGGTATTGGAAGGGGCTGCTGAATCACACTATAATTTTCGATCTTTTATGTTTTATTCCCCTTTTACCGTGCGAGGAGTATTAACGGAGATATTAGCGATTATTACATTTTTCACGAACTTCTATTTAATTTTGAAAAAAAAAGTTCTATAAGTAGGGCCTCCCTAACTTGGCCAGAATAAATAAAAATTATTATTATTATTATTATCATTATTAAAAATTATAGAAAATATTTCAATAATTTATGCCTGATACAATTTTTCCGCACGAATTCTAATATTGGGGATAATCATGAATTTAAGTCTTTACTACCAACTCCACCAACAGAGAGCATCGCTGGCGTGGAAATATTGACGATTTTTATATGTAGAAAAATCGCAAGGTCATTATCCTCTATTGATAATTTAATAAATATTATCGAAATAAGTAAAAGAACTTGAAGAGACGATCACTGGAAGAATGAGCGTAAACAAAATTATAGAGGGGATTAGAAGCCCAGGCCAAGAATACTTTAATATAACAAATTATGGTGGGCTACAACCTCGTGAGTCCGCAGTCTTTAAGATGATTTTCCGTGGTTTCCTTTTTTTATACCAGGCAAATGTTGGAGCTGTACCTTAACTAAGGGAACGGTCGCTACTTTTCCAATCCCAGCCCTTTCCCACCTCTGCGTCGCCGAAAACCTTCGACGGGTCAGAGTGATGTTAAACCGCTTGCAAAAAAAAAAAAAAAAAAATCAATCTCCTAATTCCCTAAATGTTATTAATAACACTACACTGTCTGATTATTGCTCTTAGTTTAGATGTCTCTTTTGCTGTCAGTCATCTCCGCTAAAGGCGTTACTGTTCCCATTATTCATTTTTTACAATTTGCTTTACGTCGCACAGACACAGATAGGTCTCATGGCGACGAAGGTATAATTAAATGCTAGGAGTGGGAAGGAAGCGGCCGTGACCTTAATTAAGGTACAGCCCCAACATTTGCATGGTGTGAAAACGGGAAACCACGGAAAACCATCTTCAGGGCTGTCTATAGTGGAGTTCGAACCCACTATCTCCCGGAAGCAAGCTCACAACAGCGCGCCCCTAGCCGCACGGACAACTCTCCCGGTGTCATTATTCAAAAACTAACCTGTCAATGACGGGTAAAGCAGCTAAAACTTTTATATTTTTATTACTTCGGCAAGATCATTCTGTCCAATGAGAATTTGTCATGACTGCTCGTCCTTATTAGGAAACTTTGGGAGAAATCAAGTTCGCAGATCACAAGTTTTCATTCCTCTCACGTTTTGTATTATCGTTTTCCTTTTTTGCCCACAGACAGCCACAATACAAGATGCGCAGGTTGCCCATCGGTGTCAGCTCGAAAGATCATCACGGTCCTCTCCGGAGACCAAAAGCCATTATGGTATTATTATGACGACGTTTTCCATCTTATCTTATACAATATTTAAACGTCGGTATACCCTAAAATCATGGGGCGGTCATTCAGTTGAAGTCCGTAATCGGTATTGAGAGATTTTTTACAATTTTCTCAAGTACGAGATGAAAAATGAATGGTGAAAATCCGTCCTCTTATTGAAAAT
Organism: Anabrus simplex; assembly: GCF_040414725.1. NCBI lineage: Eukaryota > Metazoa > Arthropoda > Insecta > Orthoptera > Tettigoniidae > Anabrus > Anabrus simplex. Next base: position 1,508,893,307 of record NC_090265.1, on the reverse strand, counting down.
AGTTCGTACAAAAATAAGTATAAACCAGTCTCCAAATTTCAGTCGCACTATGTCGTTATTAATGACAAAACGAACTTGTAGTTTAATAATCGCAGAACTCCAACTTCATGCCTTGTTGGTGCGAAGAATGGTCAGAGAAGACAGTAGGCACGTGATTGTAGAGTGTTGGCCAGCCAGATGTAGACTGCTGTCTCAAACTGTGAACTATAAACGAGCAGAGTTCCAGAACTGGTTCAATTGGCAAAGTTTGGGAACAAATGTTTATAGGCTATCCTGAGACACTAGAGATCAGGGTATTTCCTGAACATTTAGACAAAATATTTAGAAAATCATAGCTGTACCGTACTGTAGAAGTCGTTCACGTACTTGAAGTACGGGTCAGCAGGATTAATAATAATAATAATAATAATAATAATAATAATAATAATAATAATAATAATAATAATACTAATAATAACAATTTTATTTGTTTTTTGTCCCACTAACTACTTTTACGGTTTTCGGAGACGCCGAGGCGCTGAAATTTAGTCCCACAGGAGTTAATTTACATGCCAGTAATTGACACGAGGCTGCCGTATTTGAGCACCTTCAAATACCAACGGACTGAGCCAGGATAGAACCTGCCAAGTTGGGTTCAGAAGGCCAGAACCTCAACCGCCTGAGCAGCTCATCCTGGCAGATAAGTATTAAAATATGACTACTTCAAAATTCGTATAGCCTAATACAGAATACGTACCAGTTGAACGAACCTAATATTTAGGGAAAACCACCGATAGTGATATCAGTCCGTGGCCAAGTTATCAGAGCACAGGAAGCACGTGGACGCAGGAGACAAACATTAGAATCGAGTCATACTTCAACCCACTAAAGAAGAAATTATTTATGTACTATAATTTAAAGATGGTCCGCCTCTGTGGTGTAGTGGTTAGTGCGATTAGCTGCCACTGAGTGAACCTCAGGGCCATATGCACCTCCGGAAGTGGAAATCTCCTTTCTTAAATTTTACGACTTCCTGACGGGTATTCGAACCCACGTACTTCCCGGCGAACCGAGCACGCCTTTACCGCCTCGGCCAGGCAGCCCCTATAACTGTGTCCACGTTTGGATAAAGTACTAGCTCTATGCTAAATGCAGTGTTTTACGATTAAATGACACAATGTTATAAAACTGTCTGCAGTTCAGTAAATGCGTTTAATGGTGTAGATTTTAGTGTGATTAGCTGCCACCCCCGGAGGTCCGGGTTCGATTTCCGGCTCTGCCATGAAATTTGAAAAGTAGTACGAGGGCTGGAATGGGGTCCAGTCAGCCTCGGGAGTTCAACTGAGTAGAGGTGTGTTCGATTCCCAACTCAACCATCCTGTAAGTGGTTTTCCATGGTTTCCCACTTCTCGTCAAGGCAAATGCCGGGATGGTGCCTTACTTAAGGCCACGGCCCTCTTCCTTGTCTATCCCTTCCAATCTTCCCATCCCCCACCAAGGACCCTGTTCAGCATAGCAGGTGAGGCCGCCTGGGCGAGGCAGAAGTCATGCTCCCCAGTTGTATCCCGGACCCAGTCTCTCACGCTCCAGGACACTGCCCTTGAGACAGTAGAGGTGGGATCCCTCGCTGAGTCCGGGGGAAAAGCCAACCCTGGAGGGTAAACAGATCAAGAAGGAAAAGGGAATTTAAAGATGGCGTGTGGCTTCCGGAGAGTGCTGGTGCAGGTCTGCCTATTGGACACTCGTGTACTATCCTCATCGAATACATAATTTTCCAAATCCAAAATTACAGATACACGATCCATATTGCAGAACAAACTCACTCAGTACAGTATTAAGATGAGAACTCCTAGAACGACTTAAAAATGACGTAAATCGGGTTTTGGAGATTATTATCGGTTTAAACCACTGAGCGAACTTTCAAGACAAGGCACTTCATGCCGGTCATTCACATTGCAGCGTATCGAAGAGATATTCGTGCACAGATTACCCACATGCCTACTAATTTCTGGGAAATTGTACAGATTTCGCTACCTGTATAGTTGACCGAGATAGAATTAAAAAGTTGCATTTTGCAGCTCCACACTGTGCATTCCGGAGCGTGTTTGTGACTCACTCGAACAGGTTTCAGTTGTGCAATACGTTTTTACTAGGAAGTGTGGCTACAGAAATCATTATTTTTGGTACGCTCTGATTTTTTTTTTTTTTTTTTTTTTTTTTTTTTTTTGTACAAAGCATGTCGACAAACAAGAAACGCGGTCAAGAGATCGAAGAGATCAATCAGGGCCTTGTCCCTGGCGTGTGAAAAGCAAGGAGTATCATGATCGTGCGAAGAGAGATGCTGCTTATGCGAAATTGGTGAAAAAGTTAAAAGGAGTCGAAGCCTTCCGTATCTTTCTTTTGAATTAGAGAGAAACCATAGAAAGCAATTTTTGGTACAGTGTTTCACTCACCCGCAAGTAATTACAGTAATCTATATGTTCTTCACTCAATTCTCGTAATAATTTAATTCGCGGCAACACGCAACAACTTTAGCTGCATAAGTTAAATCGCTGCGCGAAATTAAACTACCTGTGAAAATAGATATCAAGGTTACTATAGTGATACGTCACAACAGTCCTTAGACGACGTATATTTGGCCGATACTGCCTATTTCAAACACCTGAGAGGTTATCCAGCTGACAAGAACATTTAAAACAAGGAACACATAGAGAAATCATGTTTTGCATTCTAGTCAAGAAAAACAGTTACTACCTATCCCAGCCTATTGGAGACAACCTTACCGAAATAAATTGTCCCAGAGCAATACGTAGATATTGTAGGCATATTGAAACAGATTTCAACCAGAAGATGACGACAGTAGTATAATACAGGGATTTAGCCGCCACCACCACCACAGGCTCCCAGAGGCCTCCTCCACCACCATCACAGCCAGAGGCCTCCCAGAGGCCTCCTCCACCACAGCCAGAGGCCTCTTCCAGTGCTGCCAACTTAACCTAACTAGCGCGAAATTTGAATTGGTAAACAAAGCCACGTGCATTTCTTGACAGGCACGTGCTTTTTGACAGACAACAACGCATCGCTAACCTCAGTACTGCCATCTTGACGGGCCTAAACCTCAGTGGTACCAACTTAACCTCACTAGCGCGAGATTTGAATAGGTAAACAAATCCACGTGTTTTCTGACAGCCACGTGCTTTTTGACAGACAACAACGCATCGCTAACCTCAGTACTGCCATCTTGACGGGCCTAAACCTCAGTAGTACCAACATAACCTCACAAGCGCGAGATAAACAAAGCCACGTGCTTTTTGACAGCTGTCATCCGCCATCTTTAAACTACAGAGCACCGTGCTGCCCTCTTTATCGCAGTAGCTGTAAATTCGTCACCTGTCATCGGCAGTGCTGCCATCTTGGCGGGCCTAAACCTTAGTGCTACCAACTTAACCTCACTAACGCGAGATAAACAAATCCACGTGCTTTTTGACAGCTGACATCCGTCATCTTTTATCAACAGAGCACAGTGCTGCCCTCTTTAGCTACTTACCTTTGAAATGTGGTGGCGGATAATTTGAAAAATGCTTTTTGACAGCAGCCATCTTGCATCGCAAACCTCAGTGCTGCCCTCTTTAGCTAGATACCTTTGAAATGTGATGGCAGAAATTCCACGTGACAGCAGCCATCTTTGAGCACAGTGCTGCCCTCTTTGTGGTGGCGGCAAATTCCACGTACTCTACAAACTCACGTGCTTTTTTCTGACAGCTGTCATCCGCCATCTTACATCACAAACCTCAGTGCTGCACTCTTTAGCTAGATACCCTTGAAATGTGGTGGCGGAAATTTGAAAAATTCTACATTCTCTTGTTTGGAAACAAACCTATGCGCTGTCATCCACCATCTTTAAACCACAGAACACCGTCCTGCCCTCTTGCGTCAGCTGACATCCGCCATCTTTAAACTACAGAGCACCGTGCCGCACTCTTGCGAGCAATTTCGTCAGCTGTCATCCACCATCATTAAACTACAGAGCACCGTACCGCACTCTTACGGGCAATTCCGTCAGCTGTCATCCGCCATCTTTAATCAAGAGAGCGCAGTGCCGCACTCTATGTGGTGGTGACAAATTCCACATTCGCCATCTTTAATCTACAGAGTGCCGCGCTGCACTCTGTGGTGGCGGATAATTTGAAAAGCTGCCAAGAGAGCATCGTGTTGGTATCTTTATTCTTTGACATGTGGTGGCGGATAGTTTGAAAAATGCTTTTTGACAGCAGCCATCTTCAATCAACAGAGCACCGTGCTGTGCACTCTTTGTGGTGGCGGTAGACAATTTAAAAGAACATGTCAAGGAATATCTTTGTTCTAAGAAGATATTACAAGAGAAGTGATTAAGAATATAATCGAACACGGTACTCGATACAACATATGATTAGAACATCGGTTGATGTGTTTACAACATATCTGGTGTATACCTTTGTTCTAAGAGAAAAAGTTAAGACTAAAATTTTGAACAGCTTGCGTAAGATAGCAACTCTTATAACTTCCTTTACTTTGCTAAGGCATAGCTTTATCGAACATACAACGCAATCTTATGCACAAGGCAGTGCACATATCACGTACCTGCATGTTTAGACTTGAACACATACTGCTGTTCATAGTTTTGTTGTAGAACACTGCATTGCAAGACTAGAATCAAACACTTTTGAGAAAAAATTCTGTTCTCGACATACTTACCGAACTAGACGATACTATACTTACGAATCTGCTCAACACCTTCTTTCCTGCCTTTCTTCTATGAGTAATAAACAAAAACTCTATCTTGCAAATAAGGAGCGGGAGGTAGGTAATACCTAATCTAAAATAAAAGAATATGCTAATTCTACATTATTTATTTACATCTTGTATGTACAAGTTTTATCTCGAATCGTTTTACCGTAGTGATGTTTGCGTACTTCTCCCTTCTCAACACAATTCTTGTATGTACAAGTTTAAACTTGAATTATTTGCTGTTCTATACTCTCAGCGTACTTCTTATTATCTTTATACAATATGTACAGTGAATTGTGATGTAAGACAGCTTAACGTATATATTTTACAAAATACACACCTCTAGCATAATGTTTACACACACACACACACATGCATCTGCTTTATGTAAAGTAGTACCGATCAATACTACTATGCCCCCAGGCTAGAGTGTTGGTAGAATTTGGAATGACAAACCGTTTGCAATCAACATTATTAAGGGCTATCTTACTAATTAAATGAGTGTACAACTGGTGCTTCTTGCTTCTAATGACAGACATTTGCTTATGCACAATAGGTGGATTACTTTTAATGAAATTGTTATAGTTTTCAAAACTTAGCTGATTCTGAACTACATTCTTTTTAATCCCCTTCAATCTCTTTATTTGTAGTTCATTTAAGAGTTTTATGCAATATGACTTGGATTTAGTACCTACAAATGAATCGATAATATTCCCAGCACATTCATCTTACATTTACCTAGAACCTTTTTGTTCACTAGCGGTAGATGATATTGATTATTTGCAGGATAGTTACTTGTATCAAACCTACCCAAGTCTGGCTTTATATCATTGTAATAGTCATCAGTTTTGATTTGATAAATAAACGAATCGGTATCTGTGTAGAGCAATTGCGCATTATGCGCATACTTCTTCATCATATAATCGTAATGGAATTCATACGTAAGTGTTTTAGCCAATTCAAGTACTGCAAAGCCGACGTAGGTAGGTTTGTCATACTTAACCCTAACACGATTCATCTGTATAATAACTAAATTCTCATGTATGATGGTACAGCTGTGGAAATTTGGTTTACTTATTAAATAGTTAGCACCATTTATTTATTTATTTATTTATTTATTTATTTATTTATTTATTTATTTATTTATTTAATTATTAGATACAGCCTATGGAGGGCCATTTTACAATAATAATAATAATAATAATAATAATAATAATAATAATAATAATAATAATAATAATAATAATAATAATAATAATAATAATAATAATAATAATAATAATAATAATAATAATAATAATAATAATAATAAATTTAAATAAGTATAAAAGATAACAAAGATACCTTTTCTTAATATTTTCCCAGTTTGTAATCAATTTTACATCAACGCGTTTGTCAACATTTTCCATAGTCTTACCAAACACACTGTTATTCATGAGCTTGAAGAAATCTTTTTCAAACTCGTTAACCGCATTCGTTCTTAAATTATTGTTCAGATCAATATATGGCTTTAGCCACGGTGACTGGAGAAATTCTAGTACGCGATGAATTTTGGATAACTTCAAACCATGCTGCAAACACTGTTTTAAATTTCGGTAAAGAATGATATACTTAGATTTATCACACAAATTAGCAATTAGCATTTTCGTCGTTGATGCGATGTACGGAGGCTTCATATTTTCAGGGCAGAACGGTAAGTCATTATGAGAAGTGTGTAACTCTTTAGGATACTGTAAGTCAACTTCGAGGAAATAGCCTTTATCAGCTTCATCGCCTAGGGCGTGCAGCTGTAAAGCATCAATTTCGCACTGCGTTAGCCAGCGGAAACCACTCACCGGTAGATGCTGACTCATCGCCCACACATACTGATTATTAGTATCGAGATAAACAATATACTGAGATTCCTGACTAGAATCGAAACTCGGCATGTACTTATTATTTGCTTTAGAATACCGCCCGCTGCACTGACTTAGACCGCCTCGAATAGATGATTTTATAAAGTGCACCATATCAATATCAGTTAGCAGTTCCAAATTCACCTGCGTGTATTTAACATCGCATCCCAACTTAACCCAGGCGCAGTAAAATACTGACATGGGTCAAGGCTGTAGGTTTTCTTGCAAACACAGCGAAAATTTTCAAAAACATCAGCTAACAAAAGTACATCCATCTTTAAATATAAGTCGGAGTATTCACCTAGCGTTTGAATGTGGAACTGCTCCCAGATATGTTGAGCATGTAAATAGTCATCATCACTAATATCCGCTGAATTCAGCGAGCTGTAAAAGGATTGTTTCGATGGTAAAGCACGTTCTTCGAGGCGTTCTAAGCAGTCAAGATATTCATAACAAAAAACACCCTTACGCCGAAGTAAATTAAACTGCGCTTCTTCAGGAAAAACGCGTCGAATTTCCGTAAATTGTTCTGGCTGTAAATGACTAGAAAGTTTATCGAGGCTACTCGCCATAAAGCGAAACGAGTCAAGGAATCTCAGTTTTATAGAATGCTCCGCATCTACTTTTACAGACTTTGCAAACGCAATGTACCGCTCTTTATTCTGAGGGATTATATCTACTTTTTCATCTGAAGCTCCAAATTGTGAAATGATGAAATGTGAGTCGTAACCAGATAAGTTATGAAAAATTACAGGGATAAATTTAGGAACTCTGTACTTAAGGTTACAGCTATAATGAGCGGCACATCTGTAGAAACCAGTTAAATGATCATGATCAAAAACTTTAGGGCCATTTTCGGAAAATTCCTCATTACAAATGCCACATTTTGTAGCACGTTCATGATCATTTAACTGAATTTCGGTGAGTGGCTTCATAGGAATATTACTATTTAGAATACGACCAAGACGAGCTGCATCACTTTCAAGTCTTTCTAAAAATACTTTAGCAGCATCAGGTCCTCGATACAGCTCTAACTTGTTAAGCGTACTATCATAACTACACTTGATGTAATACGCGAAGCTATACGGGACATGCATGTGCGTAGTATTAGTGAAAGAGTTGTCAGGATTAGGTAAGCATGTGTTGCATGGCGTGAGGATGGCTTCAAAGTCTGCATAAATCACATCTGCTTGTGAAAATTTGTAAATTTTAAAACATCATTGCCTGTAGTAGGTATCTCTGTACGTACATGATTGCAGTCATTCTTGGAATGCTTCGTTAACTTATCTTCAGTTCTAAAATACTGCAAGCATCCATCACATAGCCACTTTTTACACCTTTCTTTGGACAACTGACTACCAACAAGTCTACTCAGATTTTTAATCCAGAAAAAGTGGCTATTCTCACTGTTTTCGATATAGAGTAAGTTAACATGAGTACTCTTCTTATGACATGTATAATACAGAGGGCCTACTACAGACTTTTTCTCTACACTATACACATTAATGCTAATGTTATTTAGTTCTTCAAAGCGCTTAATATCTTTTAACTGCACAGGAAATTCGATACTATCGAAATTTAGCTGCGTCGAATAGTGTGGATACGGTGATGTTCTATTCGCTACATTCGATTTAGCAGGATTTAAAGCCGACATCACCGCCCATGCAAAACATGCTTCGTCATTGTTTTGGATGTTTACAACAGCTTTTCTTTGCTGAATCCATGTCGGCAGCTCGATGTGCGAAGATCCTCGCATAGGATTGTACTTATTGATGTTAACTTCTAGATACATTATTTCAACTAAAGCCCACCCTGATTCCTTTTCCTGAAATTCCTTGCTCTTAGTTGAAATAATGTTCGAGACATCCCTAAGTACATCACCAAAATTAGTTGACTGACTTATGACGAACTTTTTCGTATTAAATGATTTAATGTCCGTTATTTCGGATTCATCCGTGCTTTTAATGTACAAGGCGAAAAGTTCAAAATTAACTTTAAATAAATTTTGATTGGACAAAGTTTCAGCGAGAAGCTGTTGTACATCCGGTTGAACACAATTTAAAAAGTTTGAAGTGCTCTGAAACTTTTGACTGGCGCGAATTCTACAACTAAAAATTCTGCTTTTAAATGCAGTATTAATTTCCTCGATGTTTGCATTACAGCCACTTCTACTAGCATTATTTTTATGCTCATTACTGCGTAAGTGCCCCTGAAAATGTGAAGATGGTACATCAGTGTTACAGTGTTCGCAGTAAATAGTTTGAAGTTCATTTTTCCTAGGTTGTTTTACTACTAGTACTTTCTACAGCTACATCAGTAGCGGCACGCTTTTTCCCTACTACTACCTGAGGGCAAGTAGATATTTGATGTACCTCTGCTAAGTGAGCCTGGTATTGCTCTACATTAGCGAAGTACAGCCCGCAAACATCACATAAAGCGGATGTTATGCTAGGGTGTTTTACATTTTTATGCCGCGTAAGAGCATCTACCCTCGTAAACGTCGCCTCACACTGCTCGCAGGTGAACGTAGTAGACGCTTCTCTATGTTTCATTTTTAAATGTCGTGTACGAGCATCTCGTCTTGTAAAAGTTACATCGCACTGCGAGCAGGGAAACATGTTGACTTCAAGTTCTGGAAAAAGAACAACCATTTATGAATAGAGATTCCATAAATTTACGATGTTTAGAAGAAACGAAATTTCAGCCTATAGAGGTTAGACATTGTCGTGAGTTTAGAAGAAACCAAGTTTCAACCTATAGAGGTCAGAAATTGTTGTACATCTAAAAAGCAAACAGAGAGAGATGAATGTTCTACACCTAACATAGTAGAAGCACTCTTGTTGTTAAAACTATAGTAACTCAATGTCGTTCCCTCGAGTTGCAATGAAAAAACAAAATTCAATTAATAACGGTCAACCGGCATGAGGATTGAAGAAAACAACTATTTATCAATAGACTAAAGTTGCGATGTTCGGAAGAAACCAAGTTTCAACGTTTAGAGGTCGGACATTGCTGTAAGTTTGAAATTATAAGATTAACCTCGTCTATAGCATGAGGATTGAAGAAAATAACTATTTATCAATAGACTAAAGTTACGATGTTCAGAAGAAACCAAGTTTCAACCTATTGAGGTCGGACATTGCTGAAAGTTTGAAATTATAAGATTAACCTCTTCTACAGCATGCTGATTGAAGAGAACAACCATTTACTAATATACTAAAGTTACGATGTTCGGAAGAAACCAAGTTTCAACCTATTGAGGTCGGACATTGCTGAAAGTTTGAAATTGTAAGATTAACCTCTTCTACAGCATGCTGATTGAAGAGAATAACTATTTATCATTAGACTAAACTTACGATGTTCGGAAGAAACCAAGTTTCAACCTATTGAGGTCGGATATTGCTGAAAGTTTGAAATTATAAGATTAACCTCTTCTATAGCGTGCAGATTGAAGAGAACAACTATTTACCAATAGACTAAAGTTACGATGTTCGGAAGAATTCAAGTTTCAACGTATAGAGGTCAGACATACCTTAAAATCTTCGCCCTGCAAACTGTTACTCGAATGAATAAAATGCGTGCGTTCAAGCCTGAAACTCGAATGATAATATTCTAGTCGTACCTAAAAAAGAAGAAACATATATGAATGTAGTGTAGGGTACGTGAGCTAGCCTAGCTATCTTTACAACTCAAAGTTCGAAACATGCCTTAAAAATGCACGTGCTGCAGACTGTTACTCGGATGAATAAAATGCGTGCGTTCAAGCCTGAAACTCGAATGATAATATTCTGGTCGTACCTAAAAAAAGAAGAAACATATATGAATGTAGTGTAGGGTACGTCAGCTAGCCTAGCTATCTTTACAACTCAAAGTTCGAAACATACCTTAAAAATGCACGTGCTGCAGACTGTTACTCGGATGAATAAAATGCGTGCGTTCAAGCCTGAAACTCGAATGATAATATTCTGGTCGTACCTAAAAAAGAAAAAACATATATGGATGTAATGTAGGGTACATCAGCTATCCTAGCTATCTTTACAACTCAAAGTTCGAAACATACCTTAAAATGTTCTCGCCGCAGACTGTTACTCGGATGAATAAAATGCGTACTTTCAAGCCTGTAACTCGAATGATAATATTCTAGTTGTACCTAAAAAAGGAAAGAAAATATATGAATGTAGATGTTTATTACCTAGCGTAGAAGTTGCTTTGCAAACAGTAACTAACAGTTCAGGCTTACCTTAAGTTGAAGGCTGAAGAATAATATTCACAGCAGACAGTACTTAGACGGGAGATGTGCACGTAATAAACACACACAAAGAACTGTGAGCGCTTCACGCAGACTGCAGCGAGTAAATATGCTCCTTGTTACCAAGCGGATATCAAGAATTGCAGACGTTTGCAGTACAGTAGGAACGAAATGTTTATGCAACAAGAGCTCTCCTGAGGGTCTTACGCTGAGTTCTGCAGGCTGACGTATTTAAGCCGGGATCGAACCTGCTGTTGATGCCGAGGTGTCAGAATTTAAGAGTTCTGCAGCGGATCGAACCTTGGAAAGTTAGCGCGCGATCCTCGACCTCTGGACTTAAACGGGAGGGTACTAAGCTAAGCAAGAAGCCGACATCCGCGGTATTCCTTACCTGTAGGCACTTAAAGGTATTGAGCTAAAACCGCATCTAGCTAGATCATGTAATTACACGTTATGACGATCGCGCAGGTCCCTCGCCTAGCATTTGCTTTTTTACGGCTTCCGACAGTAGGGGTTCGAACCCGCTATCTCTCGAAGTAGCGAGAATGATTGCGGGCACACGAGTGTTGAGGGTGATTCATTTGTCGGATGGGGGCGATCCTACTGTTACATATTACATTCTCAGGTAGTTTCGAATAACCAGAGGGTGTGCAAAAAAATTAAGTAAGGGCTGTTGATGGGGAACGTTAAACCTTGTGCAGACTCCTTCGAAAATGATTGCGGGTACAAGATGTTGATGGTGATTCACCTGTCGGATGGAGGTGATAAGCCTTGTGCAGGCTCTTTCGGCAGGAGTAGGCTATGTGCCGGCACCGGGTTTTACCCTCTCCCTACTGTAGTATATTACATTCCTAGGCAGTTTCGAATAACCAGATGGTGTGCTTAAAGCTAGCATTAAGTAAGGGCTGTTGATGGGGACGTTAAACCTTGTGCAGGCTTCTCCGAAACTGATTGCGGGTACAAGATGTTGATGGTGATTGATCAGTTGGATGGAGGCGATAAGCCTTGTGCAGGCTCTTTCGGCAGGAGTAGGCTATGTGCCGGCACCGGGTTTTACCCTCTCCCTACTGTAGTATATTACATTCCTAGGCAGTTTCGAATAACCAGATGGTGTGCTTAAAGCTAGCATTAAGTAAGGGCTGTTGATGGGGACGTTAAACCTTGTGCAGGCTTCTCCGAAACTGATTGCGGGTACAAGATGTTGATGGTGATTGATCAGTTGGATGGAGGCGATAAGCCTTGTGCAGGCTCTTTCGGCAGGAGTAGGCTATGTGCCGGCACCGGGTTTTACCCTCTCCCTACTGTAGTATATTACATTCCTAGGCAGTTTCGAATAACCAGATGGTGTGCTTAAAGCTAGCATTAAGTAAGGGCTGTTGATGGGGACGTTAAACCTTGTGCAGGCTTCTCCGAAACTGATTGCGGGTACAAGATGTTGATGGTGATTGATCAGTTGGATGGAGGCCATAAGCCTTGTGCAGGCTCTTTCGGCAGGAGTAGGCTATGTGCCGGTACCGGGTTTTACCCTCTCCATACTGTAGTATATTACATTCTTAGGTAGTTTCGAGGGCGTGCAAAAAGCCAGCATTAAGTAAGGGCTGTTTATGGGGACGTTAAGCCTTGTACAGGCTCCTTCGAAACTGATTGCTGGTACAAGATGTTGATGGTGATTCATCTGTCGGATGGAGGCGATAAGCTGTGTGCAGGCTTCATCGGTAGGGGTAGGCTATGTACCGATACCGGGTTTTACCCTCTCCCTACTGTAGTATATTACATTCTTAGGTAGTTTCGAGGGTGTGCAAAAAGCCAGCATTAAGTAAGGGCTGTTGATGGGGGGTGTTAAACCTTGTACAGGCTCCTTCAACAGGAGTAGCCTATATGCCGGCGCCGTGCAGGCTCTTTCGATAGGGGTAGGCTATGTGCTAGTACTGGGTTTTAACCTCCCCGTACAATCTAATATTTTATGTTAGGAACTTACACCAGCTAAATGCTACACGGCTAAGAAAACGTTCCGTGAGTTACAAGTGGCCTATCAGCACGCAGTGTCCTCGTTCAAGGTTACTACAGCCGGAAGCCGAGTGTGCAATTTCAGTCAACGCATGCACTCCTCACGTCGCTCTGACTGACTGCGCCGATACAACTTCAAAGACTGTGGAACAAAAAAGCAGTGGAACAAAAAAAATGTAACCCGGTGTGAGCACATAGCCTGCTACTAAATCTTAACACTGTAAATGTTTGGAGCTCCTTTTTTACAGCTAGATGTGGTTCCTAACGTAACAGGGCCGGGATTAAAAATATGTTTTACAGCCGAGTGCCCCTTCATAACATGAGATTTTAAATCGCAAGAATCTGTTTTACGGCCGGTTGCCCTTCCTGACGCTGAAAGACCAGGATTTAGCCAGTTACCCTTCCTGATGCAACAAGACTAGGATTTATTTTTAGACTGCACTTAGCTAGAAATAGCTACACGAAATTATTATATAGAAAGAGACTTGCCGGCTCCTACAGTTTGGTTTAGTGTGCTTGCCTCTCACCCGGCAGTCTCGGGTTCGATTCTCCTGGGATTAAAAATATGTTTTACAGCCGAGTGCCCCCTCCTGACGCAAGAGTTTAAATCGCAAGAATCTGTTTTACAGCCGATTGCCCTTCCTGACGCTGAAATACAAGGATTTAGCCAGTTACCCTTCCTGATGTAACAAGACTAGGATTTATTTTTAGTCTGCACTTGGCTAGAAATAGCCACACGAAATTATTATATAGAAAGAGAATTGCCGGCTCCTACGGTTTGGTTTAGTGTGCTTGCCTCTCACCCGGCAGTCTCGGATTCGATTCTCTCTGGATTAAAATATGTTTTACAGCCGATTGCCCTTCCTGACGCTGAAAGACCAGGATTTAGCCAGTTACCCTTCCTGATGTAACAAGACTAGGATTTATTTTTAGACTGCACTTGGCTAGAAATAGCCACACGAAATTATTATATAGAAAGAGAATTGCCGGCTCCTACGGTTTGGTATAGTGTGCTTGCCTCTCACCCGGCAGTCTCGGATTCGATTCTCTTAGAACGAAGGTGCACTCCAAACACATCATTCAATGTTCTGATCATATGTTGTATCGATTATATTCTTAATCACTTCTTTTGTAATATAATCTTCAAGTATTCGATAAAGATATGCCTTAACAGAGCAGGGAAAAGGAGGTTAACACAATCGCTATCTTAGGCAAGCCGTTCAGAACTGTAGTCTTTTCTTCTCCTAGAACAAAGGTATTCCTTGACATGTTCTTTTTAAATTGTCCGCTACTACGATCAAGAGCGCAGCACGGTGCTCTCACATGGCGGATATGGAATTTGCCGCCACCACATGTCAAAGAATAAAGATACCAACACGATGCTCTCTTGGCAACTTTTCAAATTATCCGCCACCACAGAGTGCAGCGCGGCGCTCTGTAGATTAAAGATGGCGAATGTGGAATTTGTCACCACCACATAGAGTGCGGCACTGCGCTCTCTTGATTAAAGATGGCGGATGACAGCTGACGGAATTGCCCGCAAGAGTGCGGTACGGTGCTCTGTAGTTTAATGATGGTGGATGACAGCTGACGAAATTGCTCGCAAGAGTGCGGCACGGTGCTCTGTAGTTTAAAGATGGCGGATGTCAGCTGATGCAAGAGGGCAGGACGGTGTTCTGTGGTTTAAAGGTGGTGGATGACAGCGCATAGGTTTGTTTCCAAACAAGAGAATGTAGAATTTTTCAAATTTCCGCCACCACATTTCAAAGGTATCTAGCTAAAGAGTGCAGCACTGAGGTTTGTGATGTAAGATGGCGGATGACAGCTGTCAGAAAAAAGCACGTGAGTTTGTAGAGTACGTGGAATTTGCCGCCACCACAAAGAGGGCAGCACTGTGCTCAACGATGGCTGCTGTCACGTGGAATTGTCTGCCATCACATTTCAAAGGTATCTAGCTAAAGAGGGCAGCACTGAGGTTTGCGATGCAAGATGGCTGCTGTCAAAAAGCATTTTTCAAATTATCCGCCACCACATTTCAAAGGTAAGTAGCTAAAGAGGGCAGCACTGTGCTCTGTTGATAAAAGATGGCGGATGTCAGCTGTCTAAAAGCACGTGGATTTGTTTATCTCGCGCTAGTGAGGTTAAGTTGGTAGCACTAAGGTTTAGGCCAGCCAAGATGGCAGCACTGCCGATGACAGGTGACGAATTTACAGCTACTGCGATAAAGAGGGCAGCACGGTGCTCTGTAGTTTAAAGATGGCGGATGACAGCTGTCAAAAAGCACGTGGCTTTGTTTATCTCGCGCTTATGATGTTAAGTTGGTACTACTGAGGTTTAGGCCCGTCAAGATGGCAGTACTGAGGTTAGCGATGCGTTGTTGTCTGTCAAAAAGCACGTGGCTGTCAGAAAACACGTGGATTTGTTTACCTATTCAAATCTCGCGCTAGTTAGGTTAAGTTGGTACCACTGAGGTTTAGGCCCGTCAAGATGGCAATACTGAGGTTAGCGATGCGTTGTTGTCTGTCAAAAAGCACGTGCCTGTCAAAAAATGCACGTGGCTTTGTTTACCAATTCAAATTTCGCGCTAGTTAGGTTAAGTTTTCAGCACTGGAAGAGGCCTCTGGCTGTGGTGGTGGTGGAGGAGGCCTCTGGGAGCCTGTGGTGGTGGTGGCGGCTGAATCCCTGTATTATACTACTGACGACATTGAATAACATGTTTTATTATTCTGTTCCAAATGCACAAGCCTCCACCATGATGCTGTAAAAGGAAAAGGCGATACTACTCGGATGATGGCAGCGCGATGTGATGTTGACAGTCCAGGATGACCATGAATCAGCTGAGAGGAACAAATATATACCCAAATACCTAAGAGAGAACCATGAAGCGATGTCCGCATATCCAACGACCAGATGCGAGATGGCAGCAGGATTCCTTAAGCAAAGTTAAGTCCCCTATAAGTCGCAATTGTAAGTAAGATATATTTGTTTTTGCTATGTGTTGTCATAATTTATGACAGTGTGAATATGTGCGTAAGTGGTTATCAAAGTGAGGTTACAGGATGTAGGTATTCTTCTACCTTTAATGTCAAGTCCACATGTAGGCGTAGTCAGCCAGTGATAGCCGTTCTTAATGTTGTCAATGCGAAGTGAGAGAAGGTAATTCGTATTTCGCTCGTTGTCAGTGAAGTGCACAGAGTGTGAAATAAAAGTTAATGACACATGTGTGGTAATTTTACCAGACTAATATGATAAGAGATTGTATATAGAAAATGTTTACGGTAAAGATATGAAATAGTACATCTCAGAATTATGATACTTTTTTGACACTATGACAGTA
Source organism: Anabrus simplex (assembly GCF_040414725.1). NCBI lineage: Eukaryota > Metazoa > Arthropoda > Insecta > Orthoptera > Tettigoniidae > Anabrus > Anabrus simplex. Next base: position 1,508,877,073 of record NC_090265.1, on the reverse strand, counting down.
GGAATAATTTTGTAATATGAGGAGATTGTGATACATATACGTCGAGATTAATGAATTAATGTGTTTATTGTGTAATGAAATGTTTTTACGTGAAGTATGGAATGGTGGTTGATGAGTAAGAGTAATGATATAGGATGGTGATGTTTAGTGATGGTGATATTTACTATTCTTCGAGAGGTTGATCATAGTAGTCTTATTTGAGATGATATTATTTCCAATTTATGCATTCTGAGGTAGATATTGAAATCGTGCTACTTTCAGTCGATGACTTTAACCCAAAGTATATTCGAGGTAGCTTAGGATACGATCTCAGCACTATTAGAGCAGTGTTATTATAAATATTAAGGGTCATCAAACGAGCCATGATGTGAGCGATGACAATAATTTAACCTTCACTGAAATATTGCTAACGATTATAGAGAACTTTCTCACATGATAAGCTAATATCAGATTTTATTTAGACACTCTGAAATATCACTGGTGACTTAGTTACAAATATGAGGAATATTAGTTGAAGATAGAGTCTTCTGACAAGATAGATTTTCTACTTGTGATAAGTTTTGGTAGAAATACAGCAAGATACGTTCATTAATGCAACTTTAGCTAAAATACGCACTTGAATTAATTGATAAACTTGAAGTAAGATAATAATTTCTTAGAATTTGCCACATATGTCCTTCGAAGTAAGTTAAGATTTACCACGAAGTATCCGGCGCGCTTTCCCTAGAGGAACTCATAGCCCATAACTTTGAACAGCGAGTACCATTTACAATTAGAGCTAGTCTGGATCTTGTGCTTCCTTACCTGAACGCGGGAACGGCGCAATATGAGTGTACTGATTTCTTTTCAACTACCTATCTTTGCACCTCTTTCAATGTTTTTCTCTTGTCTTTTATAATTAATAGCGAATAATAAAACGATCTGTCCCAATGCCATGAGGTCAACTATGGCAAAATTTCGCGGTTTACTGTAAGGTGTGTGAGCTTTTTGGATGTACGCCACAACGTGTACGATCGACCTAAGGTGTGCACCGTTCTCCTGAAATGACGCGTTGATGCAGGTATCAGTGCTAACAAAGGGCATTTTGAATACTTCATGTAAGAACGGTCTGTTCCTGTGTGTTTCTCATGGTTAATGTACTATATATTGTTGTAACATGGAAATAAAGTGTTTTCTGACGAATGTCTCTATGATATTTTCTCCTTCTGCGTGTGAGGAATGTGACCTGAAAATTTGACCTTATTTCCCTCCACCATAAGGTTGGCTTCAGGAAGAGCACCCGGGCGTAAAACGGAGTCAAATCCACACGTTCGCCAAATGTAGCACCCTAGAACCCGTACCACGGCATGAGTTAAGCGGTGGAAGAAGAAGATGTTAAAATATATGTTTTGAAGACATTATTCATGTTAGGAAGCATAAGTAATTTTGTTTAAGGAACGATTTGATATACGATAACTTACAAGGGGAAACTATACATGAGAACAACAACCAACTACTACTTCTTCTTCATTCTTCGTTATGCCCGTAAACAGAGCGCGTTAGAAATTGTTAGCTTGATGGTCGCCTTCCTTTCTTCTTCTCCTCCCAAAACCTCTTGATGAACTCGCTATGTTGTTTCTTGCGTTCTACCACTACTACTACTAAAATGTTTTCATTCCTCCCCTGAAGGGGGAGGTGGGCCTTTTAGACGGTGACGCCATCTCTCAGGCCGGGAGATTTGTTACGGTGAAGAAGATGCCCGGGGAAGGTGAGGGGTTTGGTGGCCGTGGCCTATAATAGGAACTGTCCCGGCATTCATTCGCCTTAGAGCAGGAGAATGGAAAACCACGCAAAACCATTCTCAGAACAGCCGACGGTTGGGGCCAGCCATGAGGTCCAGCCCTGTCCCGTCTCAGAATGCAGGGGCGTAGAGCCAAATGTAGAGCCGTGGCCACCCCTCATCTGCTTGGTTGGCCGGTCAGAGTGCAGAGCTGTTGGACCATGGACCAGCCGTGGCCACTTATGGGCCAAGAACCACTCTGCATCTACCAACCCAACAACCAAATTTTTGCTGCTGAATGTACGGATACAAACCAATGATGATTGACACGGCCGATGACCTTAGATTTTAGGGCCCTTTAAACAACAAGCAAGATGATTGACGAGTATGGCCGCGCTTGTTGATGATAAACACGTTTCTAGTCTGAATAATATCAGATCAACATACTTGATACGATTCAGTAATTGACTTGTTAAGACTCTGGTATTGATTTCAAAATAAGACGAATGTGTGGCTTACAGTATGATACTGGACTTTGATAGATAGTGAACAGGAAATCAGACCACCCACTAAATCTCTTTCTATCTCTCTGTGGTAGCATTAAACGTGTTTGTCAGAATAAACACTATACGCATCATACTTTAACGCTGTAGAGTTTACTGTTAACGCATTGCTTCACCGTAATTTTACTTGAAAATGATAGTACGTATGACTACGTAGGTTAATTTATAAATTTCACAGCTCTCTTTGGAGAAAGAAGAATTTGTAACCTACGAAAAAGTTAAAGATGAAAAACATGAAATTATCTCATTACCAGGGTGCGAAGTCGCGGGGGGGAAGGGGGGATTCCGCCCCACCGATGATTCTATCTCAAAGGTCCCCCCCCCCCTAAAATTTCCCGGGGGAATCTTTCATTATAAAATAACGAGGAAAATGCAGAACACATATAATTTGTTACTGAAATGAATGATTTTTACTGTGCATATTTTCATAAAATCATCAGTAATAATACAAGCGACTGCCAGACCTTGAACAATAAAACAACGCAGCAGTGGCAATACAGACCTGCAGCCTATGTTTCACTGTGGCAGGTCCATCTGAAACCCGGTCAAGATGTAACTGACTGTACTTGAAGCTCTCCGCTCTTGCCATTGCTCTAGGTAGCTTGAGCTTACACCACTCCTGTACTTCTTGAGGAGCGTATATTTCCGATAGGTACCCAATAGGACATATTCACTTCAGGAGTGTACAAGCTAACAAATTCGTTCAGTCAGCAGAGGAAGGTTCCACTATTAAAAGAATAAATTAGGACAAATCGCACGCGGTCTGGCGTTTCTTAAGAAAGAAACAGACTCTCATAAACTTCTCAGCTTACTGGAATAACTTTCTAATGTTTATCACACTTGTTTTAAAAAATTCAAACAAAACGTTTTTAAATGTACATTTTCTGGGGAAGGGAGTAATTAACTTACAGGGGAATTTTATACCCCCTCCCCTGCCAGTTATTGTCTGAAGTAAGCACTAGTAATTAAGCCCTATGTTGATTCCCCCCCCCCCAAACCCCCACCATTTCTTTCTGATTTCGCACCCTGCTCATTACTTAAGTTAACAGGCAACTTGTCTTTGGAATGTACAGACCGGGAAAGGGTAGTGCTGACACTGATTCGGAATTATTTGATAAGATAATCAGCTATGTGGGAAACGATATGGAAAAGAACGTGATTGTACTCACTGAACTCAATTTACCAAATTTCGGCTGGGGAAGTAATGCGAACGAAAGGAAGCATGACCAAGAAATGGCAAATAATGTAATGTTGGAAGGACAGCTGATTCAGAAACTGACGAAACAAAATAGAGGGAAGAATATTCTGGACGTGCTGCTGTAAAAACCAGATGAGCTCCATAGAGAAACCGAAGTAATAGATGGTATTAGTAATCACAAAGCTGGTTTTGTCGTAGTAAAAAATAAATGTGATGGAAGGTCTTAAAAGTAAGACTATTATACAGTACCATATGTCTCATAAAACAGGCACGAGGGAGTTTTTAGGAAATAAATATAATCGGTGGAAAACGATAACTAAAATGTAAACAGACTCTGGGATGGATTTAAAACAACTTTTGGGGAGTGTGAAAGCAATTTTTTACCATCCAGCTGATAACGAATGGTAAAGATCCACTGTATTATAACAGAGAAGTAAAGAGACTAAGAAGGAAGCGCAGGTTGGAAAAAATATAGAGATAGGAATGGTTGTGGAAGTAAGGAGAAATTGAGGCAACATATTAATAAATTGAATCTAGCAAAGAAGTCAGCTATGGATAATATGATGAGAAGCATAATTGGCAGTCATACAAATTTTATTGAAAAATCGAACTGTATGTATAGGCACTTACAGGCAGAAACAGGTTCCGGGAATGGCATACCAGGAATCATTTATGGACAAGGGGAGTATGTATGCGACTAACTTCAAAAGGCAGAAGTATTCAGTCAGCAGGATGTAAAGATTGTTTGTTACAAGGATAATGTCCAGATAGACGAGGTGACTAATGCTGAAGTATTATTAAAATGTACCTATGATAACGACATTTACAATAAGATACAACCTGTGTCTGAAAAGTTCGATGAATTGTCGTCCGGTTTGTACACCGGGCTAGTACGAACGATGCGCTCGCGCATACGCATTGCGAGACATGACAACAAGTGCCCCCTATCGGTCAACTCAGCACAGTTAAACGGAGTTGAACGCCGCAACACATCGCATGGAGTCAGTGTGAGGACTCGTGTCATTGCGCAATGGAGTGCAAAACGGAGCAACGCGTTAACATGAAGTTTTGCTTCCACTTAGGCAAAACGGCAACGGAAACACACGCAATGTTAGTGCAAGTTTACCACGCTCAAGCAGTGAGTAGAAAGTGCATTTTTGACTGGTTTAAACGCTTTCGAGTTGGAAAGGAAGGTGTTGAGGACGAGGCGCGTTCGGGTCGACCAGCAACAAGCACATCTCCAGACAACATCGAACGAGTGCGACAGATGCTTGCGAATGATCGGCGACCGTCCTTACAAATGATAGCAGATGAAGTGGGTGCAGGCAAGGACAGTGTAAGGACCATTGTTCACGAACATTTAAAAAAGCGGAAGATTTGTGCCCGGCTTTTACCGCACAGAAGCGGTAGCAAACTCGGATGGAAACGTCGGGAGATTTCATTGACGTATGTGACCAAAATCCGGAGGAGACAAGTCGTGGTGTTACCAGTATGATCCGGAATCCAAGAGACAGTCAATGGCGTGGTGTTCAGCGTCTTCTCCGCCTCCCAAGAAAAGTCGGCGCACAAAGTCCAAGATAAAGATAATGCTGATCGCCTTTTTCGACAGCAATGGTGTCATTCATCATGAATTTGTACCCTAGGGTACACCTGTCAACGCGGAATTCTACTAGGGAGTTTTGAAACGGCTACTGCAACACATCAAACGGGTTCGGTCTGAACTGTACCGGAGTGGACAGTGGAAGCTCCTCCACAACAATGCCCGTCCGCATACCGCGATCCGCGTGACCCAGTTTCTCGCTGAACGCCAGGTGACTGTTCTTCCACACCCTCCGCATTCTCCCGATTTGACACCGGCAGATTTTTTTGTTCCCCCCGTATTAAATTAGCCCTAAAAGGCCACCGGTTCGACAGTGTAGCAGGTATCCAACAACGCGTGACAAGGGTTCTCCGAGAGATTCCAAAAGAAGCGTTTGCTGCCATCTTCCAGCAGCTTTAAAATCGATGTCAAAAGTGTCTTGTAGCTAAAGGAGATTACTTTGAAGGCCAGTGAAGGAGTTTTGCGCGTAACTTACGTTGTCTTTATTTCATGAGACCATTCACCGAACTTTTCAGACACAGGTGGTACAAAAATTGAAAACTAGAAAAGCAGCTGGAATTGATATGATTTTGGGGGGAATGCTAAAGACGATGGATTGGGATATAATATTACATGTAAAGTACTTATTTGATTATTGTTTGCATGAAGGAGCTATATCAAACGAATGGAGATATGCTGTAGTAGACCCTGTGTAAAAAGGAAAGGGCGATAGACATATCCCTGAAAATTACAGGCCAGCCAGTATTACATGCATTGCATGTAAGCTTTGGGAAAGCATTCTTCCTGATGATATTAGACATGTTTGCGAAATTAATAACTAGTTCAATAGAAGGCATTTCGGGTTTAGGAAAGTTTATTCTACTGAAGCTCAACTTGTAGGATTCCAGGAATATATAGCAGCTATCTTGTATTCAGGAGGTCCAATGGACTGTATTGCGATTGACCTATCTGAGGCATTTGATAGGGTAGACCATCGGAGACGACTGGCAAAAATAAGTGCAATTGGATTCGACAAAAATGTGACTGAATGGTTGGCTATATTGCTAGAAAATAGATCTCAGAGAATTAGAGTAGGCGAAACTTTAACTGACCCTGTAAATTAAGAGGGGGATTCCTCAAGGCGGTATTATTGGACCTTTACGTTTCCTTATATATAGATAAAATAGTGGTTACCCGCGACTTCGCTCGCGTGGATTTCGTAATTTGTTAAAAGTGTTCGTTCCTCGTTACTGTACTACGACATTATCTGAAAATCCCTAAAGTATAATATCTCACCGAAGAAAAGAATTTCATTCACCCAAGAAACACTTCATAAACCAGGTTTGTGGTATTGCATTTTGGGGGTAACATGACCATGCGTCATAGAATTGTACACGTGAGAAACGGTCTATTATCAAGTCGAAAAAAATGTTACTTTATATTTAAAAGGAATCCCAATCACCTGTTTCTACGTCTGTGACATCTTCAGTTTTTGATATATACAGTAAGTACCCTCATAAAAATAATCCATCTCTTCTTCCACTTATTTTCACCCCCGTTAAGTTTCTTTTCCGAAAACAAAAAAATGCATGTTCTTGTATGATTAAAGGACTTTCCAAATACCATGTTTCATATTTGGAACGTGTTAAGTTTTTGACATATATTGTAGATATACAGGTACTCATTTCAAAATTCACCCGGATTTTCATTTTTTTCACTCGATTTTATAGATTTTACGGAAGAAAGAAATACGTGTTTCATTATTTTTAAGGAGATTCCAAATACAGTACCAACTTTCATGTCTGTAACATCTTCAGTTTATGAGTAATAAGAATCATCATACAAATAATTCAACTAATTTTTCAATTACCGAGCTCGATAGCTGCAGTCGCTTAAGTGCGGCCAGTATCCAGTATTCGGGAGATAGTAGGTTGGAACCCCACTGTCGGCAGCCCTGAAAATGGTTTTCCGTGGTTTCCCATTTTCACACCAGGCTGTACCTTAATTAAGGCCACGGCCGCCTCCTTCTCACTCCTCGCCCTTCCCTGTCTCATCGTCGCCATAAGACCAATCTGTGTGGTGCGACGTAAAGCAACTAGCAAAAATTTTTTTTTTTTCAATTCTTTCACCCCACCTCAAGTAATTTTGCGAAAACAAAAGAATGCGTTTTTCTTTACTTTGAAAGAAGATTCCAAATACAAACATTCATGTCTTTAACATTTTAGCCTTTCAGATACAAATATCCTCAAAAAATAATTAAACTTTTTCACCCCCACACCCCGTTAAGTTAATTTTCCCCAAACAAGTTTTTTTTTAATTTAACGTAGATTCCAAATACCAATTTTCAAGTCTGTAACCTTCAGTTTTTGGGATATAAATATCCCTATAAAAATAATTCAATTCCTTTCACTTCTTTTCACCCTCCCTCTTAAGTGAATTTTCCGGAAACAAAAATAAGTGTTTCTTACTTATAAAGGTGCTTCCAAATGTCAATTGGCACGACTGTAATATCTTCAGTTTTTGAGATTTATGTTCCCTCGTAAAAAGAAGACAATTCCCCCACCCACCTCGCCCCAAGTATATCCCCCCCCCCCGCTCAAAATACTTGTTTATTAATTTTTAAAGTAGATTCCCAATATCTTTTTTCTCGTCGTAACCTTCAGATTTTTGGATATAAAATATCCCTATATAAAGAATTCAATTTTTTCACCTCCTTTCACTCTCCCCCATCAAGTGAATTTTCCGAAAACAAGAAATACATGTACCTTAACATATAAAGGAGCTTCCAAACGTCAATTAGCACGACTGTGACTTCTTCAGTTTTTGAATTATATTTATTCTCATAAAAATAACTCAACTCATTTTTCACTCCTCCCCCATTCCGCACAAGTTGATCCTCCCGCACAAAATGCGTGTTTCTTTACTCTTAAAGTAGATTACAAATATCTGTTTTCACGTCTGTAAACTTCAGTTTTGGAGACATAAGTATCCCGATATAAGGAATTCAATAATTCACTTCCTTTCACCTCCCCCCTTAAGTGGATTTTCCGAAAAGAACAATATGTTTATTTTTTAAGGACATTCCCAATACCAATGTTCACGTCTGCACAGTGTTTAGTTTTTGAAATGTAAGCATCCTCATACAAAGAATTAAACTACGTTTTTCAATTCTTTCACCCCAAGCTAAGTGGAATTACCGAAAACAAAAAATTATGTTTTTCTTTGTTTTTAAAGGAGACTCTAAATACCAATTTTCACCTCTCTAACATCTTCAGCTTTTGAGATATAACTATTCTAACAAAAATAATTCAACCTTCTTTTCAGTCCTTTTAACCACCCAGTAAGTGGTTTTTCCGAAAACAAAAACACAATTTTTTTAATTTTTAAAAGAGATTAAAAGTGTCAATATTCACGTCTGTAACATGTTAAGTTTTGAGATGTTCTGTAGATATTCTCATTTTCTAAATTCACCCTCTTTTTCCATTGGATTTTCCGAAAATAATGTATCTTTACATTTATAGGAGATTCCAAATACCAGCTTTTACGTCTGTAATATGTTACGTTTCTGAGATATACTGTAGAAATAGCCTTTCTAAAAATTCCCCCTTTATCACTCCTGTTCACTCGCATTAATTGGATTTTCACAAAACAAAAAACACCTGTTTTTTAAAGGAGATTCCATATAACAATTTTAATCTCTGTAACATCTTCATTTCGTGAGATATAAGAATCGTCCTAAAAGGTATTCAACCCTTTGTTCACCGCCCCTTAATGGGATTTTCCGTAAACAAAGGAAAACGTGTTTCTCATTTGTAATGGAGATTCCAAATACGAATTTTTACGTCATTAAGTAAAGTTTTTGAGATGAAGATATACTCATTTAAACAATTCACCCCTCTTCCACCCTCCCCTTAGCGACGGAATATTCCAAATTCCTACCTTAGTAAGCACCTACACTCTAATATAAATGAACCCCCAAAATTTCATTTCTTTATGCCTAGTAGTTTTGGCTCGGCAATGATGAATCTGTCAGTCAATCAGGACATGCTATTTTATATACCCCATAGGTGATATGAGTAAAGAAGTGGAATAAGAAATAAGGCTTTTTGCGGATGATGTTATTCTGCAAAATGACCTCGATAATGTTGTGAGATGGACAGTAGGCAATGGTATGATGATAAACGGAGTTAAAAGTCAGGTTGTGAGTTTCACAAATAGGAAAATGGGGTGAAAGTTCCTTTAGGGAATCATTGTAAGTACCTAGGTGTTAATATAAAAAAATATCTTCGTTGGGGTAATCACATAAATGAGACGCTAAATATGATTATGAGGGTATTTAGGGATTGTAGTAAGGATGTAAAGGAGAGGGCATATAAGTCTCTGGTAAGACCCCACATAGAGTATGGTAAGTGGTATGTTCCGAGCTGTCTGTGGAGAGGTGGCGTGGAATGACATTAGCAGACGGATAATTTTGAGCGCTGTCTTTTAAAGTAGGAAAGGTCACAATATGACCATAAAGTTGGAATTTAAGAGGACAAATTGGGGCAAATATTCATTTGTAGAAAGAGGAGTTAGGGATTAAAATAACTTACTAAGGGAGATGTTCAATAAATTTCCAATTTCTTTTTAATCATTTAAGAAAAGGCTGTGAAATTAACAGATAGGGAATCAGCCACCTGGGCAACTGCCCTAAATGCAGGTCAGTAATGAATGATATATCCTCTTGAAGCGGTCTTACGTAAGGCCTACGGGTCGGAAATCATTCGAAACCCAACGGCCATTTCTGGAAACAGGAGCGTTGGTCTACTCTTTTAAGACGATCGATGTTAAGAAGAAACCGTGGCGTACGGCTTTATTGTCAAGTGAAAGCACAATATCTCGGACTTTGAAATGTTGCTCTCTCCACAGTCATCCATGCAACATCTATGTTGAAAAGTATATATCCTGTTGTATTTTATCTGTATAGTTATTCATTAATAGCTATTTAGTCAGCTATTAGTTTGGAGTAAGAGGAAGGAAAATATTTTTAATACTGGAACGGTATTAAATGATTTCAAGTGAGGCTGATAGAATGAAGGCCTAATTTCTAATTTCATACAAAAGATTGTGAAGACGTTCACAGAGTATAATACGAAACACATGAAAAGGCACGCGTTAATAAAACTCTTTTATGTACATACCCACAAACGGTAAAATCATTCGTCCATTATGCATCCTGCGAATCTGAAAACATTATGGCATTGAAGAAAAATGGACTTCAGAATCTGAAATTTTAGCAAATGTGTCTGAAATGAAACAAAATACGATGAACAACACATCTCAGGTTATTAAGGTTATCGGAAATTTTAGGAAATGCACTGAGAATTGAAAACAAAATACGTCCAATAACATATATCAGGTTATCAAATATATCTGAAATGTTAGGAAAAGCAAACAGAAATGAAATGAAAATAGGACCAAGAATACAACTAAAGTTGTCAAAATTAGCTGAAGATTTAGGAAATGCACACCAAAATGAAAACAAAACACGACCAATAACATATCTCAGGTTATCAAGCATTACTCAAGCCGACTAGGAAGAATATGAAGAGGGATTAAGTAAGGATAAACACCTGCTATTTCCCAAATGACTGACAATACCGTGTTTTAAGAATTGTGTTTCAATTATGGATAGAAAATCATTTTGTTTAAACCACATGTTGTCCGACTGCAGTAGAATAACTAAAGAAACAATATGCCCGTAGTACTCTAGCAATTTTACTTTTATCAAGGAAGTTCAATCGGCATAATTCATATAGCGTGGTGATGGTTATACAGTATCAGACCGAAAGAGTTCTCATTCGGTTTGGGTGTGAGCATTGTGTGATCAGTGTAGTGATTTGGTCTTCATTCACTTTAACGATTACTGTACTCTTTTGTGAAATGTAACTCCTTCCTATCTGGTGGCAGATAATTTTCACATGACCCAGAGGTAAGCTTTAGGTTTATCCTATGGACAATATTTTCTATAAGCAGATAAAATTGCTCATGGGCAATAGTCGTTGTGTGGCACTTTCAGCGATATTAACAACATTACCACCTCAAAGTTGGCACCGAGCTCGATAGCTGCAGTCGCTTAAGTGCGGCCAGTATCCAGTATTCGGGAGATAGTAGGTTCGAACCGCACTGTCGGCAGCCCTGAAGATGGTTTTCCGTGTTTTCCCACTTTCACACCAGGCAAATGCTGGGGCTGTACGTTAATTAAGGCCACGGACGCTTCCTTTCCACTCTTAGCCCTTTCCTGTCCCTTCGTCGCCTTAAGACCTATCTATGTCAGTGCGACGTAAAGCAACTATCAAAAAAAAAAAAATCAAAGTTGGCTTTGACAACGTCAAAGTCGGTGAGATATGAGCGATGCCCGTCACGGCGCTCCATACGCAGCCAGTTCTTGTGATGAATGGTCTGACAGTATGATACATAACAGCTCATTCTTGCGCAGTAAGGAAAGCAACAGGAAACTACCAAACTCCCCATTTCCACATAACGCCTCCTCACTGATATCTGGGCTTTCTGTGACTGCTGATGGAAGAACTGTTCGAGATCCTTCCAGTTCAGGACACAACGAACATACACACATACATACTGTGACCGTACCGGCACAATTAGTATTTATTTCAAGTGATATGCTTGGTAAGGAAGCTGGCAGCAAGCTTTCTTTGTGTGGATGCTGGGGGTATCGTCAGGTTGTGCAATACGAAGCCCGCCAGAGAGGCGCCTTCACCCGCCCACTGGGTGGCTTAAGGAATCCCCGAGCTAGGCACACGTCATAGAAGAAGCAGGAGAAGAACACTATTTAGCGACTCCATATTGGAAAACATCTGCCAGCGTACAGCGATGCCAGAGCGATCGGGCTAAATTTAAGGCATTTTTGGCGTAAATAAGGCTTGATTAACAAAACTGCACCTGTTAGAGGAGTGTGCTGAATTTTGGTGGAATTATAAAGTCAAGAGTTCTGATAGAAAATACTCTCCAAGCGAAAGGCGTTGGTAAACAAGTTATATAAGACCCATAGCGTACGGACGCCATGGCTGAAACCAGATGCCTTTGGGGATTCCCTATTTCCCCTCCAAGCCGATTAATTAATTACTGCAGATCCGCCGAACATATTCAACTCCGCATATCATAGCGTCCTTGTGCATATCCAAGTCACACAGTCTAGCGTATTGCTAATTTCGACAGGCTGGTTTATCCAGGAAAGGCCAGAATCAGAGTGGGGGTAGGACACGCTAGCCGCCCCTATTCCCGGTTTGGCTATAAGTTGTTGCAGTTTCTCGGGGGAGTGAGTAGTCGAGAACGAGCTTCAGAAGGTGGAACTACGTGCGGTCCGCGAGCGAGGTCCACCTCTTCTTTGTTTGAATAACTGACACAAAGAAACGGGAGTGAAGTTTTAAAAGTGTTTTCCAGTGTGCAGTGATAGTAGAAAATGTAACTATATGACAGAGGTATTTGTGCGACATCCGATCGCGAAGTAAACTCTGAATATTTGTCATTATGTCTTAGGTAGTGACTGTAAAAGGCTAATGTCTGTAGCAGTAAGGGAGCTCAGCTTCGAGGAGTCTAACTTTGGGATTTGGTAAACTTTGTTTCAAAGAAAATCAGATCGTGTGAAGAAATACTATCAGTAAAATCCATGTAACATTGAGAGCAGGATTTCCGGAACAGATTATAACACCAAGTAAAGGGGAATGATAAGTACAGGATCTGATTTAATCGAGATAAGAAAGTAAGAAAAGGACGGTTGATATAAGTCACGGACGTAGGAGGCGATAGACTTGGGAAGGAGGAAACCACGAATCACAGCTTGCCTGATTTAACGAAATAGACTAGCTGAGATATCCACAACAATTAGCATCACGTAACTAGCATCGCTCTAGAACGATAGAGGGGAAGTTGGATGGTGTCGAGTGATCAACAAGTGTGCAAGATTGTGTGAATATAATTGCAGTGATTTGTTCACCAGGAAGATGGATTACTCCAGCAAGGTCATCACACGCCTAGAACCAAGGACTGCACGAGCCGGCGACATGGAGTGAGCACCGATGGCAGGCCCCTGAAAACTTCGGACGGGGGCCAGAAAACATCATAAACTGTTGAGTATTGAGCTAATTTCTTCCAATGTTAGTATTTCCCCTTGTAAATAAAGTTACTGTAAAGATAGGGTTAATGATGAGGTAATTGATAGGTTAATTACCTGGAGTGGTCGGATGACCCTTGTTTAATTTGTTTCTTGTAAGTAGATATGGGAAGGAAGTGAACCAGGAAGGATGTATAGAGTTTGGGAAACCTTTTAGAAGCCGCATGCTATCCTATATTTTTTTTGTTATGAGTGCTGAGAAGGATTTAAGGGGGGAAAATGAATAGAAATTTGGCCAGGTTAATGCCATATTTTCATCTGCGTGACTGCATAATGTGAGCAGGGATTAGTAGGTGTCAGTATCATTAACATGTGCCTATACAGAGTTAATGTGGGATAGTGACAGCACTCAATTCATAAAAGTAGAGACAGTAGTTAGTTTTTGCATGCTAGTGTATAAGTTTGGCTGTAACTGAAGACGTTCGAGAAAATACGTGCGGAGGTTCAAACCTGGCCCACCCTACACATTAGCTAGGCTAATAAAGTAGAGATTTTCTAGTTGAGTTTGATCATGTCTGAATATTATCATTATTATTATTATTATTATTATTATTATTATTATTATTATCATTATTATTATTTTCTTAATGTAACTTGATCAGTGTTTTATACTGATACATTTCAAGCAACAGGTTAGTGGATTATTATTATTATTATTATTATTATTATTATTATCATTATTATTATTATTATTATTATTATTAATATTATTATTATTATTATATGTATTTTCTTAAAGTAATGTGATCGGTGATTTTTATATACCGATATATCTCGAGTAGTAGGGTAGTATATGACAGGTACACAATCTCGCCTCAAGGGGGAGAGATTAGGGGACATTGTTCTTTGGGTTAAAGGCTGACGTAACTGTGGTAAAAAAACGTACGACGGAAGAAATGTATGGTTGAACCCCAGACTCCTGGAGAGTTGACGGGATTTTTGGTATAAGATAGCGGCTTAATTTGAGAAATGATTCAAGGACATAATGATAGTATGAGCTGGTTCGAGCAGGTGTACCCTGCATTAGCTCGATTATATGATTTTGATGACTCGGTGGCTGCCGATATTGAGTGCGTTAAATGGTCTCTCGCCGCTGTGCGAAGGGAAGATTTATGGCCCCAGAATGGGAAGGTCCTTGTGAGAGGGCAGCTGAGGGGAGTCGCTTGGCCGAGAAATGTTCTTTTAAGACGGTGCAGTCTTCTGTGAGAATAAAGACAGAATATTTACGTAATTACCACACACGATCCACCAGCCATAATCTAAAGGCAATGTAGGAATTTATGACTGTTCTTGACATGATTAGGTTAATTAGGGTTTTTATTTCAGTGTCCCTGATGGAGACGACCAGAGTCTCAGGTTCGAACCTCAATAGAGCACAGAAGGGACCGATAGCTCGCTCAAGTAGCGGGTGCTGCGAGATGAAATACAGCCATTTATACTTTGTGTTGGTGTATAATATGTGTTTCTTTTTCAGAGTGTGATCTTGTTTTGTGTTATGTACTGCTCTGCGCGAATTTAGACTTCGTGAATTTTTCACTGGTAGTTGTTGGAAGTGACGGGTTCGTTGTCGAGCCTGTGTTCGTGTGATTTTTATTTCATTTGTCTTCCAACTGGTGGAGACGCGCAATGTTATTTCCTTTTCCATGGTTTACGTAAACATATGATTATTTCTCCAGTATATTTTTTTATTCATGTATAGATATTTGGTGGCGGTAGATATAAGATAAAATGACCACTCCGGGGTAGTTGAATTAGTGTAAGTAAATGTTTAACTTCATGACATGGGATTCGGTCCCAGGGAATACTGATATTTGGAGGAAAATGGTTCGAATTGTAACTGTCAATAGGTAATCTGTGTTATATTTTGTTTGTGTAACACTCAACAGTTTTGATATCCAACGGGAGATAGACAGACAAAACAAATGGTATGGACGTAGTATGTCAACGAGATTGGACATCCCTCGGGGATGTATATTTTTCTGGGTATGTCAAATCAGGTATCCATCAGCTTGTTTCGTTAGTTCGGATGGAAGTCTTCTTTCATTTGAAATATCCTTAGGAACTGTGGTCATCCACATAAATATTCTTATGGAATGTGGATGAAGTTTAACTGATGGATGGTAGCACGGATTTTACCGTTGCTAAATATTTGTATTCAACTTGTCAATTTATATTAATTTTCCAAGGATGTCATAGTGTATGTGTATATTTCAACGAGCGCCTTAGTAAATTTGGAAAACTTATTTGTGCTTATTCTTTGCCGAAAAACAAGCATCCAAAATCCTCTTCCGTTCATTGTAGGCCTTTAAGGTAGTTTATGTTTTATAGCCTTTATTTGCCGCGAACGTTCTTCAGCCCTGAGGAGTCCGTGTTCAGACCTCAGGAACGGGAGAGTAGCTCTGATCTAGCTGAGTCGAATGGTCGATAACCCTTCATGTGAGTGGATTAAGTATACAATCCCAATGAGGAGAAATCGGCACAGACCGAAAAGATCCCTTGACTATCGACTTCCGTGGAGCATGGTCCCATGTGTTCGTGACCCGAAAGGGTTGGTTTGTTGTCACATGGTCCCATGAGTCATGGGGGACGGTGGGAAAGGTTCCAATACATACATACATACATACATACATACATACATACAGTACGTGTCGAGTCTAAATTCAGCAAATATAACTGAGAATATATAGAGGTCAATACAATTACTGAGAGGTTATCGTCCTTTTAATCTGTATTATCGCATCCCATGTCGAATGTGGAAGAGGTAAATGACTTATCTGGATCCTATACCCGCGGTATATTCAGACGATAAGAGGTAGTGCGATAGCAACACACTGTCAATACTTTGCAGCGATGACAGGTTCGAGAGAGGTACTGTCATTGCACGTTATTATCTCTCGAGCTGATAACAGGGAGTCCTTTCACAAGTGCTGTTCAATTTAATACAGTCACGACCTGCACTTCTCCTTCCACTCCTCAGAAAGGAGCTAGATCGATATTTATTTATTTATTTTTTTTGTCAGAGTTACTCACTTCATTAGTATGGCCAACTGATTCCCGTGACTAAAATATTTACGTTTCGTTCACAAATGAATAATTGCAGATGAAGCGGAGAGGTTGGAAATAGTCACACTCCGTTGGAGCCGATGATCTCGACCATCATCATTGTCGTCGTCGTCGTCATCGCCATCATCAGATTACGGTAACGTCCCTAGAAACCTCTAACTACAGTAAGGGTGTGCACAGAATATAGTAAAAAAGGCGATTGTGCTTGTTCTCTTTAAAAGCTTTGAAATGTAAATGACGAACGAGATAGCTTTGTCAGTAGTGATGAGGTCGGTGTGATTACTGAGATTAAATCGAGTATAATAATAATAATAATAATAATAATAATAATAATAATAATAATAATAATAATAATACCGGGTGAGTTGGCCGTGCAGTTAGAGGCGCGCAGCTGTGAGCTTTCATCCGAGAGATAGTGGATTCGAACTCCACTGTCAGTAGCCCTGAAGATGGTTTTCCGTGGTTTCCCATTTTCACACCAGGAAAATGCTTGCTGGGGCTGTACCTTAATTAAGACCATGGCCGCTTGCTTCCCACTCCTAGCCGTTTCCTCTCCAAACGTCGCCATAAGACCTATCTGTATCAGTGCAACGTAAAGCAAATTGTAAATACTGTAATAATAATAATAATAATAATATACATCTGTTTCACGTCCCACTGAGGCACGTAGGATAGGGAGTCGTTTAGATACAGCTCCAGCATTTACATTGTCTGAAAATGGGAAACCACGGAAATCCATCTTCAGGGCTGAAAACGGTGAGGTTCAGACCTACCATCTCCTGAATGCGAGCTTACATCTACGTAACCAGTCAAGCTTATCTACGCAGTTGTTACATTTAAACGCCGGCAAATAACACAGCACTCAGCCGGAATCCAATCTACCACCTTGAAAACAGGAGGATTATGAACCACCTAGGCTCATGCACATTCGTGACAGATCCGCTGTGTGATAGAATTACTTTTTTTTTTGACGGAAATGATTTTATGTAACATTTGTAGACCACTCCCATTTATCGTTGTTAACTATTGTACGCATATACCATCTTCATCCAGAGTTGTTTGTGTTGCTTCATTTTAGGGGTATGAGACATGGAAGTCCACGTGAAATCAGTATGTCCATGGTCTCTGTACAGGCCTGTGTTTGCAGTTAATTACGACTACGATAGAGAAGTGAACGACAGTTTTTTATGTTGCATAATATTCCAGTATTAACACCGACAAGGCAGCCCTCGGAACTCCCGATGACAATCGTCTTGAAAGCAAGGAAGAAACCAAAGTAACAGGTGTAAAGCGTGGCATTTCGCAATTACCCGCAACTCATAAAACGAGACTTATGAACGTAGTTCGTGCCGCTGTAAACTTTGTAAGTCATAACATGGCAAACGTATTGTACCTGTGGTGTATGAGACACGCAAATGCTGAGATTGCGTCTAACATCTTGGATTTGGAAACTTCATATACACACTTCATTCCATATCATGGTAATGTGGTGTGAGAAGGCTGTGCTGCGAAGTTGTGCTCATAATATCTTCTGTACTTACTTACACACATAATCAACTCATATAAAGTATCAGTATCAGTATCAGTATCAGGCAGTTCTTCAGTCGTTCTGAGTAGACACCGTTGCAGCCCTCAGCTCAAAATTAGTTTCCTTAGACTGGTCGGGAATTGAAACCAGGGTCCCTGAGTAAGAAAGAGACATTATACCCCTACACTACGGGGCTGACGGAAGCCAGGGTTCATTCTGGATTTATACCCAAAGAATATTTGTAACGCTCACTTCTTTTGATTTTTATCTTACTGATCTCTTGCCCATTCTCTCACCTGTGGTGTGAGACATCGTTTTTATTCCTGCTATATAAACAACGGTGACACTATATCACTTGTATATAGTTTAGTGACCGAGACAATATTCTAAATCTTTGCCTAATACAGTACAACCGACATTTCCATTGCATCAGTAAATGTATTGCAATAAATTTCAAAATAGTCTGAAATAGAAAGAAAAGCTTCTTATAAGTGTAGCGGGAATTTGATTATTTCCAGCCGGTCAGATATGTGTTTAATTTTATTTAAACTTATTTTTGGAAGTGGAAGCACTTTAACGTCACACCTACTCAGAAAAGTTTTCGCTGACGTTGCTACTAGATGGAAGGATTCGACTGCGACCTTAAATTATGTACATCCCCATGAATATGAATAGGGCGTATGGGAAACCATAGAAATGGTCGGATTCGAACTTGACATTTTCCGAATACAAGCTATTCATGGTTCGAATCGCCCAGCTAACTCACCCAGTGGAGACAAAGTTTAATATAATCGAAATATTAAGACACAGTCTTAAGCAAAAACATCATTAAACATAGAATGCCATGTTTCGTACAAATAAGTGGTCATTTTCGGATTTTGCTTGGACACACCGAGAGGACATTGATTACAAAATAACATCAGAACAATGAAAGTATTCCAATATCCCACACTCCACTACAATAGCACAATTTATAACGATTGCGATCTTGATTTAGCATATAGGACGTGCGATATAGATTAATTCTCAACTATTTAACCTTCCTTTCCTGCCAATAAAGTTTAAAATATGTAAAATTGTCTGTTTGTGAAGGCCTCTGGAGGAATGAAAAGTAGAGGTTTCTACTATTCGTAATCTCCACACTAGGTGGAATAGAATGGTTAGTTGTACTGTACGTCCGGCCGCCTTTGCTCCCAGAATTAACATGGTACTCACTACTGCTGTAGGCTGAGTGAACCTCAGGGCCATGTGATTTTCCTCAAGTGGAAAACTTGTTTATAGTTTCTTCCTTTTCTTGACGAGGAATCGAATCCACGACCTTGCGCGGAGGACGGGAGTGAACCGAGCATTCCTGTACCGCTTCATAGGCAGCGAACAGAATTGTAGATATTTCTAAGGTAAACTTATTGTGATTTGATGTAGTAGTGTGAGAAATCTAAAGACGCCTGCTTGTCTGGACGAAATATGATTATTTTTTCATAATGCTCTTGTTTCAATTTTTCTGCGTTTAACATATCATTTATATTATAAATTGTGATGGTAGGGAGTACATCCTTTCACATTCTCTCTATTAAAAACTCTATACAGAAAAGTATGGCTTCTAACCTCTCAGAACGTGCGGCCAGTATCCAGTAATCAGGAGATAGTGGGTTCGAACCCCACTGTCGGCAACCCTGAAGATGGTTTTCCGTGGTTTCCCATTTTCACACCAGGCAAATGCTGGTGCTGTACCTTAATTAAGGCCACGGCCGCTTCCTTCCCATCCCTAGGCCTTTCCTACCCCATCGTCGCCATAAGACATATCTGTATCGGTGCGACGTAAAGCAAATAGCAAAAAAAAACCCTCTCAGAACAATTATTGGTAGTAGTGTTTTAGTAGAGTTTCTCATTAGGTGAAATTTCCAATAGAACTGAGTTGAAATTACTGATTCTTTTGAAACATGACTGGTGCCATTATGACAACAACAACGCTGGAATTAGTACGTAAATAGAATGAAATTCTCATGAATTTCATGACTAGACCCTTGTCAGTCAATGTCAGAACATTGAAATACTCCAACGAGTGAGACAAATGTTAACGTGCCATAGTTTGACGTAGCTAGACTGGTGAAGACAGATGAGATGAACATTTCGGGTTGTGAAATGTTCCTTCTACAAAATCTTAACTTTGCTAATGATAAGTAAAACATGATATGTCTCAGAGAGTGGTACGCATGTACAGTGCAAACAATCAAATTGGAGGAATTCAATCGGGAAATTAATTTCGCTCCTAATGAGCTCACACTTTCTCTATTCTTTGTTAGCGCAGTTAAGAATGTGTCTTCAGGTCTCCGTCTAGACCCAGCATACGAATGATTTACGAGGCTTGAAACCTCAAATATACGTATGGGAATTCCATGCATTCCGAAGAGAATTAATGAATCGTAGACAACATAGACAGGAGGAAAATTGAAGCAATAGAAATGTGGATGTACCGTGAACACCTACGGGAATCTTGAACCGAGCCCAGGTGGAATACTTCTGTCTCGTAAGAGATCAAGGTCAAGGCCTTCCTGTAGAAGATCAGCCAGACACATTTGAGATACCTTGAACACATAGCAAGGAAGACTAGAGCTATGCAGAAACTGATCGAATAGGCCAAGGTGCAACATACAAGGCTTCGAGGAGGAGTTTCAAAGGTGGATTGACCAGATAAAGAGGTTGGATTAGGGGGGGGGGTTTCTCTACATTAATGTGACGGATCTAGCACAGGATAGGAGAGCGTCGTGAATGAGACACACATGACCTGTCAAGGGTATATGCATGGGGGGAAAAGAGAGAGAGAACACACCAGAACATATCGTAGTGATGAATTTATAATTTGGTCCATTACTTCGTGTGACTGCCTGTTTCCACCTCTTAAGGGAATCATTTTACAATTTCTTTTACTGGGAAATATTCAAGACACAAGGGGGTGTTCGCCAAGGGTGTATATTGTCACCAGTGTTTTATAATATTTATGGTAAAGTAAACTCGTGTTCTCATGCCAAGGTGGTGCAGCTCTTTTCAGGCACAGCCCCAATGGAGGTGAGCTCCATGTACCATTTCAACCACATACCAGCCCTCCTGCCATTCCTGCCATTCTTAAATTTCTGGCAGTACAGGGAATCGAACCCGGGACCCCGAGGACGGCAGCTAATAATGCTAACCATTACGCTACGGAGGCGGACAATATTTATGGTGAACATATTGTGTGAGCTCACTGAACGGATGGACTGGCGGATTTCCCACTAATTGCAAGAACATTATCGAGTCTCCTGTACGCATACGGCACCGTACTCATTGCCAAGAATGACGCAGAAATGACAGAGCTTCTACACCGTATCAGATAGAAATCATCATTTCGGATTTTCAGATCGACATGCAAAAGACCAAAATTATGGTAGATGATATGGCCGGCAAACTGACCGAAATCAACGCCCCTAGGGAAATGAAAACAGTTTCAGAATTAATGTATCTTGGTGACATGATGACTATCAATAATAGCTGCTAAGTAGAGATCAGGAGAAAGATTGCCATGGCCAAGGAGAACATGACTCAGCTATCTCATATTTGGAAGGATATCTCCATTTCAGTCAAGCTAAAGATAATACCAGTGCAAACTCTGCTCTCCTCTGTCTGATTCTACGGTGCTGAAACGTGAACCTTGCAAAGTGCAGATATGAAGAGGATCAACTCATCTGAGGTATGATAATGGAGAAGACTGCTTTGCATTCCTTGGACATTATCGTACTAATAAGTCCGACCTGGAGAAGGTGAGCATTAATACCAGGTTCTCGCAGTGTGCCAGCAAAGAATTCTCCAATTCTTTGGTCACATCTGGTGCCACAGAGAAGGGAGCATTGGATAACACACAATTTAATGAAATATACTTCGGGAGAGGGAATGTGGAAAAGTTCCTACGTGCTAGACAGACTGCATAAAACGTCGCACAGTGGCATCCCTCATCCCAGTAACCCGTTTGCGGACTCTGCGAAGGATGAAAATGGATGCAAAAAATATATCCTGTGAGCTTGCATCCGGCAGATGTCGAGTTTGAGCCCTATCGTCGGCAGCCCTGAAGATGGTTTCAGTAATTTCCCATTTTCACACCAGGCAAATGCTGGAACTGTACCTTAATTAAGGCTACGGCCATTTCCCTGCCACAACAAGGCCTTTTCTCTCCCATCGTCGCAATACGATCTGTCTGTGTCGGTGAGACGTGAAACAAATTATACCAACATATATCCTCAAAGATCACGATCCGTAGGATTGAGAGAATGATAAGAAAAAATCATGAGGTAGAAAAACATATACCTTTCAATGATTTATGTCTTCTTCATGGCTGTGACAGTATGGAAACTGCTGAGGAATTGGTAGTGCAGCATATCGACACTCAGACCATGCTGTTTCTACTGTGAAAGGTATTTCTCATAGGGTTATTACAAATGTAGTTGCAATTCATAGCTCAGGGAGAAAAGCACTACCAAACTACCCCTCTCCTCATCCTGCCTGGTATAACTCTTACCGCGATGTCTCTAAATGAGTTACGGTTAGGTGGTAGTTTTTGAGGATTCGACAGACTTCGGCCTAATAACGAACAAAACAGACAAATAAACACGTTGAGTGAAATCTTTTTCCACTGACCCTCACCGCTTACTGGAGATTTCAGCCGCTTCCGTCGTCAAACTCACTTCAGTAACATACTGTTGCAGTCAGATGTTAATTAGAATAAAGGGGGTTCAGTCATCGTACTTCCAGACCCACATAATTACAATTTCCCGCTCCACTGTCGGCAGCCCTGAAGATGGTTTCCGTGGTTTCCCATTTTCTCACAAGGCAAATGTACCTTAATTAAGTCCATGGTCGCTTCATTCCCACTTCTTTCTTTTCCCATTCCATCGTCGCCATAAGACCTAACTGTTTTGGTGCAACGTAATGCAAATTGTAAAACGATTAGACACTCGCCTTTGTGCACAGATGAGATCCTTATCAGAAGGTTTACTGGTGTGTCAAAGCACCCAATTCCGAGTAAACTTTCGTGTCTTTTGTGTGTCTGTTGTCTGTTAAGTATTCAGTCCAGAGGCTGATTGGATCCTCAAGTAACCCCACCAAAGGTTATGTGGTTATAGAGAAGCCAGCGCTAAGATGCACATGTAGAAATGCCGTATCTATCCACAAATAGCAACAGGCGGAGTGTCTTATATTCATGAAAATAATAACAGTAACGTAGAAGTAATAATAATAATAATGTGGGCTAACTTCAGTGTCATTATCGGTGAGCTGTTACATTTTATTTCCAAGAGAGTGAGTTCAATTCTGGCTAAGAACGGCGGCAAGTGCAACATTCCGGCGTTTCTTAAGACTGTTAGCAGTGTTTTTATTAGCTTTACCTCCCACTAACTGCTATTAAGGTTGTGGGAGACGGCGAGGTGCCTGAATGTTGTGCCACAGGAGTTCCTTTTACGTGCAAGTAAACGTGCCGTCACGAGACTGGGGAACTATTTTACATCGTCAAATACCATCGGACTGAGCCTGGATCGAACCCTATAATTATAGACTCAGAAAACCTGCCAGCGCTCGAATGTCTGAGACACTCAGACAGGATGTTATCAGTTTGATAGAAATTAAACATATAAAAAGAATAAAAAGAATGAAATGAAATGGCGTATGGCTTTTAGTGCCGGGATGTGTCCGAGGACTTCGGCTCGCCAGGTGCAGGTCTCTTGATTTAACTCCCGGAGGCGACCTGCGCGTCTTGATGAGGATGAAATGATGGTGAAGACGACACATATACACAGTCCCCATGCCAGAGGAATTAACCAATTATGGTTAAAATTCCTGATTCCGCCAGGAATTGAACCCGGGACCCCTGTGACCAAAGGCCAGCACGCTAACCATTTAGCCATGGAGCCGAACATAATAATAATAATAATAATAATAATAATAATAATAATAATAATAATAATAATAATTCATTCATTCATTATCTGTTTACCCTCCAGGTTCGGTTTTTCCCTCGGACTCGGCGAGGGATCCCACCTCTACCGCCTCAAGGGCAGTGTCCTGGAGCTTCAGACTCTTGGTCGGGGATACAACTGGGGAGAATGACCAGTACCTCGCCCAGGCGGCCTCACCTGCTAAGCTGAACAGGGGCCTTGTGGAGGGATGGGAAGATTGGAAGGGATAGGCAAGGATGAGGGAAGGAAGCGGCCGTGGCCTTAAGTGAGGTACCATCCCGGCATTTGCCTGGAGGAGAAGTGGGAAACCACGGAAAACCACTTCCAGGATGGCTGAGGTGGGAATCGAACCCACCTCTACTCAGTTGACCTCACGAGGCTGAGTGGACCCCGTTCCAGCCCTCGTACCACTTTTCAAATTTCGTGGCAGAGCCGGGAATCGAACCCGGACCTCCGGGGGTGGCAGCTAATCACGCTAACCACTACACCACAGAGGCGGACATAATAATAATAATAATATAAAAAATTTCGTATGGCTATTTCTAGCCGAGTGCAGCCCTTGTAAGGCAGACCCTGCGATGAAGGTGGGCGGCATCTGCCATGTGTAGGTAACTGCGTGTTATTGTGGTGGAGGATAATGTTATGTGTGGTGTGTGAGTTGCAGGGATGTTGGGGACAGCACAAACACTCAGCCCCCGGGCCATTGGAATTAACCAATGAAGGTTAAAATCCCCGACCTGGCCGGGAATCGAACCCGGGATCTTCTGAACCGAAGGCCAGTACGCTGACCATTCAGCCAACGAGTCGGACATAATAATAATAATAATAATAATAATAATAATAATAATAATAATAATAATGCATTTTAAATATCTGAAGTGATCTGTTAAGATCGTTAATTACGAACAATCAATCGATAGTCGATGAATCAGTGTCACCCAAGTGATCATTTTTTGTAATTTTATGTTGAAATGAAATGAAATAGCGTATGGCTTCTAGTGCTGGAGTGTCAGACATGTTTGGCTCGCCAGGTGCAGGTCTTTTGATTTGACTCCCGTAGGTGACCTGCGCTTCGTGATGAGGATGAAATTATGATGAAGACGACACATACACCCAGATCCCGTGCCAGCGAAATTAACCAATGATGGTTAAAATTCCCGACCCTGCCGGGAATCTAACCCGGGGTCCCTGTGGCCAAAGGCCAGCACGCTAACCACTTAGCCATGGAGCCGGACAATTTTATGTTGACTGAGTGTCCAAGCGTAATTTCGAAAGGTGCACAGAAAAAGAGAAGATTAATCCGTAAACTGAGAGGCACGATTCTTATGTTAAACGCATGGGGCCATGGCTGGAGCCTTCAGGAATTCTGTGACTTATTGCTTTTATTTTTTGCTTGTCGCTTTACGTCACACCGAAACACATAGGTCTTATGGCGACGATGGGATAGGAAAGGCCTAGGAGTTGGAAGGAAGTGGCCGTGGCCTTAATTAAGGTACAGCCCCAGCATTTGCCTGATGTGAAAATGGGAAACCACGGAAGACCATTTTCAGGGCTGCCGACTATGGGATTCGAACCCACTACCTCCCGGATGCAACCTCAGAGCCGCGCGCTCCTATCCGCACTGCCAAATCGCCCGGTCTCTGTGACTTACGAGGACAAATAATTTTTAAGGCACCTTCCGATGTAGGAGAATAATGTTGGTATTAAACCAATATTAAACAATGTTCTGTTACTCTTTCATGAGCCAACATTAACTGTGTGTGCAGAGATATGAGCAGTCTGGGCTCGAAGTGGGAGCATTGTTTCGGGAGGAGTAATGTTTGGTATGTGTTGCGTGTGTTGTTGAAGTGACGAGCAGGACCGAGTACTGCCGAAGTCAGCCGAGCGGAATGCTCTGTTGTCTGTCGGCAGGGCTATCCCCCCAGTCGGCCCGAAGCCTGAGCGCAGTCGAGGTACAAGTGTTGCCCGTACAAGTTGTGGTGGCCAGACGAGAAACACGCGACACGAAAATTTCAACATGTTGCAAGCCAAGTGACACACGACATGTGAAACGTGCTTAAAACTGGACACAGAGACTTATTTGCCGGAGAAAAGTGAGTTTCTGATATAGTTGAAGGGCTTCCCCGTCCAGAAAAAAAAAAAAGATCGACTTTTTCCCCTAGTGATTTTAGAAGTGTTGTACGTAACTCTAGAATCGTGTGCTCTAGGAAATATATCGCTTCAAAAATAAAATCTTTTCAGTAACTTAGTAAACGCGTTCACTTCAAGTACAGCCTACTAGATAGTATCTCTTAATCACTTACATTTTCATAAACTAATTCCATAGTGTTAATGTTCTCAACTAAAATTATTTGATTGTCAAAAATTATTTAAAAATTCTCCAATTCTATCTGAGCAATTCTTTCAAAATTAAATATTATAATAATAGTCATACTAATACTATTCAAATCATCGTGTTTTATAGAGCTCTCTACTAGTTGTAGTCTCAAAATAAACCGTGCCAAAACAGTAAGTAATACACTAAAACATACATTTTTGAGAAAAGTAATTTGATTGAATCTAAAGTATAACTAACGTCCGTATCAGTACGTCCTTGGTTTGTGTCTGAGAAACCAAACAAGCCGGCATGTTCAAGGATTGTGACCATGCTGCAGCTTTCAAGTGAAAATATTGTGGTGTTTAAAAGATATTTTACCAACACATAATATTGTCATCCTTTTACAGTTTACGGTAAATGAAAATCACTGTAACAATGGATTCCGGAAGTGTCAGAGGGAAGTCTTCACCCCGGCGTGTGAGCAACAGTTCCAACAAAATGTGGTCGAGCCATGAGGGCACAAGTGTTCTGAACCTGATTCTGTGCGGGCTTTGCGTTCTGTCTCTTTCGGCAAGCTCTTATTTCTCCTACCGCGAGACATTACTGGAGGGCCGGCTTCATGACCTGGAGACGCAGTTCTCCTACATGAAGAGTATGCTTGATGATGATGTGACATTGACACGCGTGCGGCGACATCTCAAAGAACAGGAAGCTGTGGTATCAGCGACAGCGGCGCCTATTCTTCGAGGTCCTGTGGGGTTGGCGTCGGAGAATGCAGCGTTCAGCCGCACGCAGAGGGATGTTTCGGAGTGCATGTGTCCACCAGGTAAGATACATTGACATTCCTAGCATGGTCTACTATATATCTGCTTCTTTATTGCATTTTATTGTATGACAGTTTTTCCAGAAATGCTTTGGTCTCAGCGTCAGTAAGACTGAGCTGTACTTTCATAAGTAGAAATGTTGCTGCATACTCTCCAAAAATACATTTGTTTTTACCATCACCGTATGGTCAATCTTAATTTCGCGAAAATGGTATTTTCAAAATAAATGGGCAAGAAAAAGTTCTGAATAATTACTATGTCTGCTCTACATATCCGTAACTTAGTGGTAGGATAGACCTTGAATATTACTTGGTAAGTGACTCGTTGGCTGAATGGTCAGCGTACTGGCCTTCGGTTCAGAGGGTCCCGGGTTCGATTCCCGGCCGGGTCGGGGATTTTAACCTTCATTGGTTAATTCCAATGGCCCGGGGGCTGGGTGTTTGTGCTGTCCCCAACATCCCTGCAACTCACACACCGCACATAACACTATCCTCCACCACAATAACACGCAGTTCCTACACATGGCAGATGCCGCCCACCCTCATCGGAGGGTCTGCCTTCAAAGGGCTGCACTCGGCTAGAAATAGCCACATGAAATTATTATTATTACTTGGTAAGTGCCACATTTTACTGAATGGTTTGCCTCCTCGTCAACAAATGCAAGGATGCCCAAATTATTATTATTATTATTATTATTATTATTATTATTATTATTATTATTATTATTATTATTATTATTTATTATTACAATTTTCCTTTTCTGATATCTCAAGAGACGACATATTCAGAGATAATCTGGGCCCCATCATTTACTAGCGAAGGCCATATGAAGATACTTTCTTAAATCTGTAGATAGCCAATGGTATTTCACGAATAAGCTTGTAGTTTTCCGTGATTACTGAACCGAAGGCCAGTACGCTGACCAACGAGTCAGACATTGTTGATACTGATCGTAGCAATGGGACCTCTAGCTTCACGCGGAATCGGAACTACAGGGACGCGACTTTTCATTTCAAAAATCTCGCATCCATTGATCGGGAAAATTTAATGACGATTTCTAGTTTACTCTGTCCTGTAAGTGCAGGTAACAACTACAATTTTCTCGTAGCACTGATGGCTGTTGTCACTTTTTATGTGTATCTCATTATTATTGGCGCATATGCAAGTTCAAGCTTGGAAATAACAGAACGGACCGACGACGTTCCTTCTTTAGGTAACTGTATTTTCATTTCAATTTATAAGATCGCGTTATCACCGGAATTATATTCCTCTCTTCCATTTTAAATGAAATAATGAATGTTGAAATTATTCTCCCTCATCAAAAACTATTGTATTTGGAACATTAAATATTTTGACGACATTGAAGAGCGACACATGGAATCCTTCTCACTCTGCAAGCTTTCTGCTGCTCAGTATTATCTCGCCCATTATTATCTCGTGCTATTATCTCGTAAGCATTCGACTGTTTCATTATTAAAAATTCAGGAGGATGATAGAATAATTTTCCCTGAAGTATACCAATGAATGCATGGACGTATTTTTAAGGGGAATAGAATTTGAGTAAAGTAGGCTATATTCTGTTTTGTAGAAACAACTCTTTTTCTCAATATGAAACATACATTAACAGGATATTATCAACATTTGCTTGAAATATCAAAATATAATCATTTGTGCTAAACTGTAGCATTATATAAATTAACAAATAACTCCGAATATATTAAGCGCCAATTCTTAACACGTTATTCGTCTTCGTGCGAAATACTTTCAAAACTGCATAAGGAGATTATTTATGAATGGTCGCACGGTTTAATTTAGAGAAAATGAATTAAGACTCCTTCTGTTACAATGTGTTTCATCTGGAAGATGTAACACGCGATATCCAGAAAGTTCTGGTACCTGCAAAACAGAATCGATTTCCATGTGAGTTCATTTCGGAAATATTATCAAAATATGTGACCGAGTTAATAGAATATTAACATTTTTCTGTTCACGTTAGTTGCAAGGATGTATTGTACGCGTACATAGGCATAGTTTATTCCAATAAATATGGCGTTAGATGAAGAATGCCCAATTTCACGGATATAAACTGTAATAAATCATAACTGAATATCATAATTAAAGAATCGAACAGTTATCGATGTTCTAGTCCAGCTACAGATAACCGGGATATCTTGTAGATCACTTTGTTAAATTCTCTTTTACTGGTGAAGAAAGAAATATGTATAGAACACCTATATCCATTTACTTTGTGTCGAAGTTCCCTATGTAACTACTATTTCAACATATCCTTAATACATGTCAAGCAGGCAGAAAGTTCAATTCTGTCAAGGAACGTGATTTATTCCATTAGAATGTAACCATTTCCATCGTCGTGCTGGTCAAACACCGGTGCGCTATACAGTAAACGTAGCCTACTGACTGAAAGTGAATTTATCGATGTTTGAAGTCTGAAGGACACAAAAATGTTTTGGAACACAGAAAAACCCTGTAAAACTTATTATTATTATTATTATTATTATTATTATTATTATTATTATTATTATTATTATTATTATTTAAAAAGTAAACGAGCTAGTAATTTTATGCAACTGCTTATATCTGATCATAGCCATATGACCTTCAATTCTACGTGGAATTCGAACCACATCGTCGTGAATTTTCAATTCAAAAATAATTATCTTCCTCGTCTTCTCTTTCCTCCCATCCTACTTTTGCCATGCTTGGAACTGACACAGAGAGGAATCTCTCTTTCCTTCTCTCTCTCTTTCTTTTCGTTCTTTCTCTATTCATTCATTCACTTTACACTTTAGTTTATATTTTTGTATTAACTGTGTAACGCGCGAAACTACTACTTCTTCTCCTTCTTTCTTAAACTATAATTGATGCCAACTTCTTCTTGAAAGAAATAGACGTTGATCTATAAAAAATGTCTGAAGGGGGGATTATTATTATTATTATTATTATTATTATTATTATTATTATTATTATTATTATTATTATTATTATTATTATTATTATTATTATTATACCCTCCTTGTGACAATCATCATTAACGCGTCAAATATTTAAGGTCTGTCACCGTGACTAGCTGGTTCGAGTCCCGTTGGTGGAAGCTTTTAGTATCAGAATATATATATATATACAGTATATATATTTGCTATTTGCTTTACGTCCCACCGACACAGATAGGTCTTGTGACGACGATGGGATAGGAAAGGCCTAGGAGTTGGAAGGAAGCGGCCGTGGCCTTAATTAAGGTACAGCCCCAGCATTTGCCTGAGGTGAAAATGGGAAACCACGAAGAACCATCTTCAGGGCTGCCGACAGTGGGATTCAAACCCACTGTCTCCCGGATGCAAGCACACAGCCGCGCGCCTCTAATCGCACGGCCAACTCGCCCGGCGATCAGAATATTAGCCGGCTAGGGAGGAGAGGTAGTATTGTACAATTTCTAAAATCTAGATTAAGTAGGCCTACCAAAAGTGTGGGTTCACTCTCAAACCTCTCTGCAGTGTCCATATGGAGTGAGGGCCTACGACACTGTGGATGTTGATTAGTCCATCGAATGAGGACTTTAAGTCACGCTCACCTACCTCTATTATTATTATTATTATTATTATTATTATTATTATTATTATTATTATTATTATTATTATTAACTAGAATAACTACTGTAGTCATCTAATTGAGCTATTAAAATGAATGGAATTATAAGAAGTAGACGAGGATATTTGCCCGGAGTTACTTGTCGATGACAGTTTCATCTTAAGAATAAGTTTACATTCACATACTGTACACCTGATGTGGGAGAAATGTTGGTGGAGGTGACGTTTTATGTTCCTTTTGTACTAAGCTACACATTTACTCGACCACTCAGCCCGCTATTCACATCAATGCCATGTTAGGCTGCTCAGCTCAAGCCGTACATTCATGGAACGGAAGATTCTCTCCGAATGAATGGGACTGTCAGTGAGGAAAATGACCTCCCAGTAGAAAGTAACAAAACATGTGGCAGAGACCTTGTGCAAGT